>NW_026900918.1:1738773-2467699 GCF_033783945.1 Neopsephotus bourkii | reverse complement strand
TGTGATCTGGTTCAGCATGTTCAGCTTCATTTAAACTGCTGTCAGACCAACATTTCATATATAGCTTGCCTCTGTGAAAAAGGCAGTACAAAAAGCTGGCTGTAGGGAATCACAAACTCATGGATTTTAGAGCAAAGGGAGAACATGATGTTCAGCTAAACTGACTGTGGCCTTGCCCAGTCCATAGGTTATTTATTTAACCTAGCAGCATAACAGTGCATATTTGGAACAAAATCTGGGCTTGATTAGAATCACAGAATAGTTAGGGTTGGAAAGGACTTTAAGATCATCTAGTTCCAATCCCCCTGCAGTGGGCAGGGACACCTCTTACTAAACCATGTCACCCAAGGATCTGTCCAACCTGGCCTTGAACACCACCAGGGATGCAGCATTCACATCTTCCCTGGGCAACCCACTCCAGTGCGTCACCACCCTTACAGTAAATAATTTCTTCCTTATACCCAATCTATATTTTAACTTTTTTTAACTTTTTTTTAACTTCTTTTAACTTTTTTTAACTTTTAACCTGTTACCCCTTGTCCTATCACTACAGTCCCTAAAGAAGAGTCCCTTCCCAGCATTCCTATAGGCCCCCTTCAGATACTGGAAGGCTGCTATGAGGTCTCCATGCAGTCTTCTCTTCTCCAGGCTGAGCAGCCCAAACTTTCTCAGCCGATCTTCATATGGGAGTTGCTCCAGTACCCTGACCATTCTCGTGGCCCTCCTCTGGACTTGTTCCAACAGTTCCATGTCCTTTTTATGTTGAGGACACCAGAACTGCACACAATACTCCAAGTGAGGTCTTACAAGAGGAGAGTAGGGGGCAGGATCTCCTCCTTTGACTTGCTGGTCACGCTCCTTTTGATGCAGCCCAGGATGCCTGACCACCACCTGGTTTTCACTCCCAGGTTCTTCTCCACAGGGCTGCTCTGAATCTCTTCTCTGCCCAGCCTGTAGCTGTGCCTGGGATTGCTCCAACTCAGGTGTAGGACCTTGCACTTGGCATGGTTAAACTTCATAAGGTTGGCATCAGCCCACCTCACAAGTATGTCCAGGTCCCTCTGGATGTATCCCTCCAGCATACCAACTGAACCACACAGCTTGGTGTCATTGGCAAACTTGCTGAGGGTGCACTCAATCCCACTGTCCATGTCACTGACAAAGATGCTGAACAAGACTGGTCCCAACACCGATCCCTGAGGGACACCACTCATTACTGGTCTCCAGCCAGGCATTGAGCCATTGACGCCAACTCTTTGAGTGTGGCCATCCAGCCAGTTCTTTATCCACTGAGTGGTCCATCTATCAAATTGATGTCTCTCCAATTTAGAGACAAGGATGTCATGTGGGACAGCGTCGAACACTTTGCACAAGTCCAGGTAGATGACGTCAACTGCTCTACCCATGTCTGTCAGTTCTGTAGCCTCATCTTAGAAGGCCACCAAATTGGTCAGGCAGCATTTCCCCTTAGTGAAGCCATGCTGGCTGTCACCAGCCACACCTTGTTGTTTTTCACGTGCCTTAACATGCCTTCCATGAGAATCTGCTCCAACATTTTGCCAGGCACAAAGGTGAGACTGGATGGTCTGTAGTTCCCTGGGTCATCCATTTTCCCTTTCTTGAAAATGGGGATTATATTTCCCCTTTTCCAGTCGTTGGCGACTTCACCTGACTGATATGTTTTTTCAAATACGATAGGCATATATTCTGATCTTGTAGCAGGTGATCCTTGAATATCAGCAGTCTTGGGCCCCCCTGCCCCTAGGGCTATATCCCATGGAAACTTAATAAGCAGGTTCCTGAAGATGCCAAAGCCTGGTCTTCTGAAGTCCAGGGCAATGATCTTGCTGCACCCTCTTCTCACTATCCTGAGGATCTCGAATTCAACCAACTCATGATCGCTACAACCAAGGCTGCCCTGGTGTGTCACATTCCCACCAGCCCTTCCCTTTTGGTGAGCATGAGGTCCTGAGGATTTAAAGACTCTAAGTGTTGCAGAGTTTGTCACAGTCATTGAGAGTTTGTTCCAATGGTCAATTAGCCTTTCTCTGAAAAATATTCTTTCTCCAAAAAATCTGTACCTTATTTTTTGGAAATCTGTACCTTTTTTTTTTGGAAATCTGTTAACATCAGACTTCTGAAAACTAGTATTGCTGCTTGACTTTCTCAGAAGGACTGGGGACCCCTTTGTTTTCCCATAGATATTTCTAGTGATCATTAATTTATATTTTCATGGTGTCAGAGAACTTCTTCATACTCACAAGCCCAGTTAAGCAGACACGCTTTTACCCAAGTATTCCCACGCTAAAGGTCTGGCATAATAAAAATATACCATCTTAGAAAAGAGTCAATATGCCTGTGGTGCTTTCTATTTCAGTTACTAACCACTGATTTATGATTTTATATGATTCATGGCTAAGATATTAATACTAGGAACGAAGGTATACAGTATATATTGTAGTTATAGGGTAGAAATCACAGTTGCTCCAGTGTCTTGCAGAATACTTTTTTCAGCATTTATTTGTATGTGTCAAATATGCTTTGCAAATGTCTTGAATGCTATTTCTTTTTCCTTAAAACAATTTCTATGGCTCTATGACACTCAAGGGTATTGGTCCATGCCCTTTCCCTTAGGTAAGATCAATAATTACTGTGAGCCTGGCTCCCAGTGTTTTCTTCTGAAAAGTTGAATGCAATCAACGTGTTACTTCCACACAGAATGAAAATTATAAGAAGAAGGGTTTTCAAAAAACCCAAGCAGTGTAGAATCATAGAATCACAGAATGGTGTGGGTTGGAAAGGACCTTCAGTTCATCTAGTTCCAAACCCCCTGCCATGGGCAGGGACACCAAACACTAAACCATGTCACCCAAGGCTCTATCTAAGCTGGCCCTGAACACTATCAGGGATGGAGCATTTACCACCTCTTTGAGCAACCTGTTCCAGTGCCTCACCACCCTCACGGTAAAGAACTTCCTTATATCTAACCTGAACTTCCCCTGTTCAAGTTTAAGTATCCTGTGTCCTTTTTCACATGATTCCTTTAGAAATTGAGTAAATCCTGCCTCAATGCATGTGTCTCACTGCTTTGTGTAGTAATTGTTTCTGCTTTCTCCTTAGGGCTCTTCCTGCAATGATGCACTGGGTCAGAACTCAGAGACCAGGAGAAAGTGGTGTGAATATTATCACTGCAGATTTTGTAGAACTCGGCGACTTTATCAGCACAGTCATAAAACTCAACTATGTTTTGGATGGAGGTGAAGATGACACTACCTGATAGTCCTATGATATGTGTTCTGTTGCATCATTTAGAGTAAAAAGAAAAAATAATAAAAGATTGCATTTTAAAAGAATTGTCTTGTAAAACACTAATCTTCCTATGACACATTGAGGTGTTTAGGGCTTTAGTGGGTGGGCTTAGGGAAAATGTTTTAATCAGTCGTGATCATTTTTTACATTTGTTTCATGTGAAGAGCAAAACTGAACACGTTTGCAGTGTTTGATAAAAGAAGGCCATTTACATGTTCTCCATGAGGTACCAAATGCGATTTATGTGTCTTCTATGGTTACAAATAGTGCCAAGAAATTTGCTGCTTTTGGAGCAGTGGGATGTATATTGCCTTCTGCCTGTTTACAGCAGGATTCCCAATGGTATGAGCATTGCACCAGGAGTTTGAGGGCAGTATATCCGGCCCACAAATTTTAAGCCGCTACACTTCATCTGTTATGTTGGTTTAACTGGTTGTATGTATCGGTGAGTTACAGTAAATGCCTTTGTGAAGTAAATCCAAAGTCATGCCTCATGCATAATCAATGGACAGTAAACATGATACATTATGTAGCTTGCATAGGGCACAGACTAAATCCTGCTTGCTTTTCATTCTCAAAATGGGATTTTCCACTGTCTGCCCCAGCTCAAGTGGGTAGATACGTGGTGCTGGTCTAAATCTGTATAGGAGCTGCCAGTGCATATTTTCCCTTGTTCTAGCAGGAGCAAAGTTAGGCCAGCTTGGAGCACCACTTCCTCCCATCTTATGTAAAAGCTTGATCCAATGTCCACTGAATTTAATAGGAAAATTTCCTGTATTTAGCATGGACTGGGGATAGGATCAGCAAATTGTGTGTACTGTAAGGTGGGCAGGATTTTGTCCCATAGTAGAAACCTGCTTTCTGCAGGACTAGAACTGCACTTAAATAATAAGTGCAGTCTAACCTTTTCTTTGAGGCAGCTGCAAACAAAACACTTCTCTGCTGATTGCAAAAAAGATCAGTGTCAGTTTCATCAATGAAAAATTGCTGTACTAAAAAATGTAGTAGTTCGGTTTCTAGCTAATAACAATACTCTGTAGTCCTTATATTGTTCTGGGGATATAATACTGCATAACACAAGGTTGGAAGTCTACTGAATGGCACTGTTCTGGCAGCAAAATCACTCATCATGCTACTTTTAATGAAACTTATATAAAACCCAAATACATTAAAAACTTAGTGATTAATAAAATGAAAGCATTGCCACTGTATCACACCTAACTGGATACAGTGCAATCAGTCGTATCTCCTGAACATACCAATGCCCAGGCACAAAACTTTGGAAAGCAAAACATTTCATCTGTGCAAAACAATAGATGCTTGATGTCTTACAAGGAAAATGTTCTTTGAAATATTGTAGGGCTTTCTGGGTTCCCATTAAGGTCAAGTTTCTGTTGATATTACTAAAACTTTTGATTGAGTGAGAAGAAAGAATGGCATTACATGGTCCTTTGCTATTTTCTGTCAGATGACAAGGAATACCACCTACCATCAGAGTTTATAAAATTAAAAATGGTCTTATTGAACAGGTGAGCCGCAGACAGATTGCAGGGGTTCTCTTGGTTTTAGTTTAGGAAGCTGAAGAAATGAACTGTTGCTGCTATTTTGTATTGAGAGTGTGCCTTGGAAAAAGTATGTGTGTGTGTGTGTACTATGAAGAAACATTGAAGTGTATGTGTAGTATAATGACACAATAATTAAATGTATGTATATGATACAAAGACATCTGTGCATACATTCATAATAATATTTTGGTTTCTGTACAGGGATATTATAAATTTGGTTGAAATAAAACCTGTGCAGCTGTTATGAAGTTATGCCATCTTCTTCAGTAGCAGCTTTTTTTCCTGTATAGGTTAGGACTGTATGAGATGAATCTTGTATCCTATATTGAATGACTCTTACATCCAATGTAGTGATATAAGACACTGAAATATGTGATCTAAACCAACTGAATGTTTTACAGCATTAAAACTTTACCCAAACTGCCTCAAAAATTTACCAAGAATCACCATACATCTTTGTATTAAACTAGGGGTAGGACTCTAGTGCTTTCACCCACAACTA
The DNA here is from genome assembly GCF_033783945.1 of Neopsephotus bourkii. Classification (NCBI taxonomy): domain Eukaryota; kingdom Metazoa; phylum Chordata; class Aves; order Psittaciformes; family Psittacidae; genus Neopsephotus; species Neopsephotus bourkii. The sequence continues at coordinate 2,462,323 of NW_026900918.1, read as the reverse complement.
AGCAAGATACTAGGTGAGTTGATGCACTTTGTATCAGTCACCACAGGCTGTTCAAGCAAAATTTATGTAACAGACACAAAAAATGAAACATGAGCATATGGGTTTTTTTTAACCCACCCTATGTGGGCATCCCACATAGAAACATGGAAATCTTTGCTTATTTATTAGCTATGTGGTGAGAAATGCTCTTTTCATTTTTCTGTTTGGCTGGAATTTTTTGCTTCCAGACTCTTCCTGTCGTCCTTCAGCTGCTTAAGTATAGTCAAAAGAGTTAATATCTTTGCATCCTTTTAATATAGTGAAGTAATCTGGATCCTTGGGTAGAGCTAAAACTAGGTTTCTTTCTTTGGATTCTGATTGAAATTCTCTTCCATCTGAGACCATCAATAACAGCGAGTTCCTGCTGGGAATCCCAGCTCAAACGCACACCAGACATGCTGAGCTTTATGCTTACACAGAGGTGTGCTCAAAGCAAACATTATGCTATATTTAAGAAAAGCGTGTGTGTGTGTGCCTGTATATATGAATAAATATAGAGATATCCTGAGCTTGTCAGCATCGTTATTAAATGTTCGCTTAGCGTCTTACTCTAATTGTCATTTGGATGCTGGAAATAAAAGCACGGCAAAAAAAAAAGTAAAAAAAGGATCCTCTGCCAAGAATGATAACAAACAAATCATAATGGTTTCTCCATTAATGGGGGGAAAAAAAAAAAAAAGAAAAGAGAAAATGTTAAATTTTGGGCAGAAAAATTATGTTTCATTTAGCTGTCAGTCTTCTGTTGGAGAAGCACAGCACTTTATGTTACAGACAGGTAAACAAACTTGCCTTAATTGCTAAAACAAAGGTGGGGAGGGGCATACTGTCAATGTTTTTCTGGGGATTTCATTTACGAGGCCACAAAACTGTAAGTCCTGATGGGGATGCGCTCCCTGATTGTATTGTCTGGGAGATCTAAGTGGAAAAGAACAAGCCAGAAAGGACTATGCAGCACAACTCAACCATTCAGGAACCCAGTTTTGGCACCCGTATAAAGCTAAAACTCTTTGATTTCAACCAGAAATGAGCTTGCAAGTTTAGGTCAAATACGTTGTTCTGAACTGATTCGTTTGGGAGTTTTCTACACATGTAGTATGAGGAATCTTTCATGGGAAATTAGGTGACTAATCAGCCCATCAGAGGAAAAAATACCTGTCTACAATACTGATCGTCATAAGCGTATATTTACTCAAACTGTCATGTCATTCTCCTCCAAAACACCTTTTTCTCTCTCCACTCATTTTTCTCCTCACTATGTTCATTGTGTATGCATCAACTAGTGCTGTTTTCTGACGTTTCCACATCTTACTTGGTCGTTTCTTTTCAGTCATACTTGAAAAATTGAGACTGTGCTGCACAACATGTGCAGTGTCTCATCTGGTGTAAGCCTACCGGGCTCCATTTTTCAGTTTACACAGGTTGAGATGACTTTATTTGGTACTGATCCTACCTGCAGCAATTTGGACCAAACAGTAGGTGGTCCTGGAGTCTGATTTCTGCCTTGTGTGGAGAGGGATAAAATCAGAATCAGACCAAGAGAGCCTAGTATTAAAATATATATAACAGTGGGTTAGTTGTATTCCTTTGCTGTTGGTTACATTATTGGTTCTGTTGGTCTTGCCACTTCAAGCCATTCTTTCAAACATACATATATGAGTATATATATATGTGCATACATGCGTGAGATAGAATGTATGATCCTATATGCTGGGCTAAGTATTTCTGTCATAATGATGCAAATCTAGACCATTTCTACTAATCTAAAAGTAGTTACTTTTACCCTGGGATGAGAGAAAAGCAGATAATCAGTGTGTGGTAGCTATATGCTGTGCTGCAATGTAAAACTGTGGAGCTTAACTATACAATATCAAAGTGAAGAGCCCTGAAATCACTGCTGCAGTGCTGTTTATCTTGAATATCTTGTATATGGAGCACTAGGTATTATCAGCTCAGTATACTGTTTGGTGATTTTAAGAGTTCAGGTAACACCATTCTAAACATCTGAACTTCTTTTCAGTGAAGTTAAAGCTAACAGTGTATATGATGTATTTGCCATATGTCAGTGGCAGCTTCTGTGTTACACGCAGTCACCATTGTTCTGAATTGTGTATGTTTAACCAATGATGGTGTTAAAATGCTCTATAGTATGTGAAATATATTGATTACAAGTATGTAGGAGTTCAGTGATCTATTTAGTTTTTACTGTGCTGCTGTTTTGTAGGTATGTGTGTGTATGGGGGTATGGTTGTCTACAATGTACAATGAAACAATAATTAATCCTAAAGGAAATGGGCAGTTATGTAACCTGCCTTAATGCATTGGCATAATATTGTTTAAATCAAATAATCATCACGTCTGATCGCAAGCATTACCAAGGATTGCCCATAGGTCTGACTTTCTCACTTTTTGGCACTAAGGAGTTAAACTTGAAGTTACTTGGAGCTCACATGTTGATAAATAAAGAATAGAATGTTTGCCTGATCAACTGTCTTGAACATACAAGTTTGCAAAGACTTGGTTTCCAGAGTGATACAGATCAAATCACTTCTGTACACACACAGCTCCACCTGATGCCAGGAGCAGTTGTGATCATGCAGGCAAATGTGCTAAACTTCATATTCTGTGATACAATCAAGATAGATGAGTGCTGGTACGCTGGCTGTGGGGATGTACCTGGATGCTATGCAATACTTCATTTGTCCTGTGCTGGAACATAGCTGTAAAATCACAGGAAGAGTTTTGATCTCTGTTCCAGTCTATGTCGGACTGTAAAAATCCTTAATTATAAATTTCAGAGGCTAATCAGCCTAGGCTGGCTCGCACACATACAGCATTCTGCTTTCAGGAACCATGGCAGCTTTGATTAATAAAAAAGATACCACAATTTCCCACTGACTGGCAAGACCTAGTGCTCTGCTTAGGAAACTCTATATTCCCCACATGTAAGACCCCTCCACCATTTCCACAGCCAGGTCTAGATCTCCCTTCATGGTTTCTGTCTGAGATTATTTCAGATAATATCTTTCAAATGTGTCTTTCAGATAACACAGATGATTAAAAGGGTCCATCTTGTGTCTGGCTGTTTAGACAGAGTAGGCAGAGCATACCTGGCCTACCTGGCTTCACATCCTCTTCTGTTATCTTTGTGTAGTTAAAATACAACACCTTCCCACTCTTCTCCTTTGCCTCCAGTCAGTGCTCCTTATCTCAACCACTGTGTACACATTCCTTTAACTGCCAGCTGTGAGCAACACTGCTCAAAGTATTATAGGTCTGCTGTCCTCAGTAAATGTAGGTCCTTAAACCACAGGTCCTTAAAAGGTGTTAAGTACAGGGCTAAAAGATGGAGTCCCCCATACCTGGTGTCCCAGGATGGTTTATACCCACAATCTGAAGTTATGTACCCATTGTCCTCTTAGATAGGCTGATGATAGTTCAGATACAAACTTTCTCCCTCCAAATTAAAAACAGATTGGATGAGATGCCAGTGAGTATGTCCTAAAATGGAGATACGCTTAAGCTATTTTTCTGGCTGACATGACATGTACTAGTCTCTCCTTTCAGCGCTGGGTCCTACAAAAGCCAATTTCATCACGAGAGACTCCTTGAGTAGTTGAAGTCAGTTTTGTTGTGAAGCTGGGATCTTTAAAGCAGAATCTTGGCTTGTTAAATATATGTTAAATCTAAAAATACATGATTAAAAATATAACTTGAAAAAGAAAATGAAGAAATCCCCGGGCTTTCCAGGACAGTTGTTAACTTTTTGAGTGCCTCAGTCATGAGTAGCTTCAGGGTCATGCAGGTGATTAGGTGATCAGGTGATGTAGGTGATGCAGATGATAAGGGTGTTACTGCCACTGCCTCCTGACACAATTCAGTGGCTATGTACAGAAGCCTTCTTATTTCCTGTGAGCATTAATGCGTTTGAATGACTTTTCTCTGTTGTGGTGGGAAGAATGATTATATAACACCGATTATGGAGTTCCTTGTGTGTTGTGCCCACAAAGGTTCAGAAAGCTGCACCTTCTCTTTTCAGGATTCAGTGGTACTTTAATAAATGTTGCATAAAAAATGGCCACAGTTCTGTATAGCAAATGTGATTTTTTATGGCAAGAATGTGTATTTGGTGTAGAAAAAGACTAATACAAAATCCAGTTTCTTTGTGAAGTTTCTCCAGTGAAATATCTAATAAAGGTCTGGTATCTGTGTTTTTGGTTTATGGTTTCATTGCTACCTTCAAGACTTCACACGTAGAAGGGTTCTTAAACATAGTTGTGCAATATGGGTTGAAGTTGGATGTTAGACCCAGACTGTGGTATTGTGTTAGGAGTGTGCGTGAACTGCCCTGTGAGGGCATTGAAGTGAGGGTACTGTTTCCACCTCTTTACTGGGGTCCCCTTGAATGCCATAGGACATTGTGATACGTTTGTGTTGTCAGGGACACCACAGGTCTTGGCTGCCTGTTTTCCCAGCAGGGCTTTCCAGCCCCAGTTTTCCTCAAACACCAAAGTGTATGACCCAACCCTGCAGTCTGGGTGAGACCATGCTGCTCACAGTTGCTGTTGGTGGTGTCTTGCAAGAAGGAGGGGATTGGAAAGCAGGAACTATACCTCTGAAATGTTAGTCTGCTCCATTGCTCCCCTGGGTGTTCTCAGCATTGCTGCTTGTAGTTCACATCAGCGTGGTGAGGAGTGCCCACTGCTGCCAGTGCTGCTGGAGTGGAAGAGCCACTGCACCAAGCCTGGACCCAGGACATGCTATCTAGCAGGTGAGTTCCCTCCATCGTCTCCTGGTGCATCATGGGGACCCTGGGGACCTGTTCCTCAGAGGCAAACCTCCCCCAAGATCTCTGCACCCAGGAGCACAGTCAGCAAGACTGGGGTTCACAGCATGCTACAAAGGTGAAGTGTGGCACAGAATCAGAGTCACAAAATCACCTAGGTTGGAAAAGACCTTTAAGATCATCAAGTCCAATTGTTACCCGGGATTGCCAAGACCACCACTAAACCATGTCACTAAAGACCTCATCTGCGTGGGTTTTGAACACTTCCAGGGATGGTGACCACCACTTCCCTGGCAGCCTGTTCCAATGCCTGAGCAGTTTTGATAAAGGATTTTTTCTTAATATCCAGTCAGTCAGACACTAAAGCCTTTCAGCATGTTAACAGCTTGACATTTAAAGTTTGTGTTACTTTTTCTTCCTAGCAATAGCAGTGGTGTTGTTTTCCAGGACAGACCTCTTTTGCTCACCTCTCCTGCCAAGTGACAGGCAAACCCAGCCCCAGTGCTCTGCTCCTATGCTCTTCATGCTCTCTCCCTTAGCCCTGTTTGAAACCGAGGAGCCAGGCACAGGCTGACAGGGTTTGCAGAAGGTGCCATGAATGATGAGTAATTCCAAGGAGGCCTCTCTGTCGGTGACTTCCTATGGAAATCCACGAAGTGCACTTGTCTGCTCTTTAAAATGTCTCTCCTCTTCTTCCTGTGCCACATGGATAGGGTTGCTCAGCACACAGAATGCATTTTGCTCATTGCAAAAGGTGCTCTCTTTCTCCACTTTGTAAGTTGGTTTTTGTTGTTTTTTATTCTGAACTACTCCAATAAAAAGATAAGCAGACCAATTTATCCTGCTGTTGCAATAGCTGTTATATTCCAAATATTGCCTCTGTCTTAACTGTTAAAATAGTGGTCTGATGTTAACGTGAGAATGCAGCCAGCTGAGGTGTGGATAGCTCTAAGAAAGCACGTGTAACTCTAGATGAGAGAGGTATTTAATAAATGGTTCTGGTTCCAGGAAGTAATTATATATTAAACTACTGGATTTGAGAGGAGAAGATTAAAAAAAATAATGTTTTAAATATTTTCAGTTTGGTAAGATGGTTCAATTAAAATACAACTATTCTCTCAGAAGGTCAATTTTAAACAGATTTTAAGGCAAATAAGCAGTTTATGGGCATAGGCACAGTGTAAATGACAAATGGAACTTTCATATATTTGGACTAGTCTCTTTCTCCTTAGTGTCCTAGCTATGGTTTCTGTCATTATTAACTTATTTTTGGTTTTTTCACTCAGCAACTGTGGAATTTCTGAGAAAATAATAATTTCATTGTAAGTGTCTTGACTGAAATCAAGCAACTTAAATAGCTATTCTTAATCAGGTTTATATCTTCACACACAAAACAGTGATTTATATAATGAATTTTAATTTTACTTTCATTTTTTTCATTGTAACTTTTTTTGCTGTGTAAAGACAGGTTAATCCTTACAGATAACCGTTAAGACCTGATTTAGCAGCTAAGTGGAATGTCACATTAGACTTGTTATGTCTTTGCTGAACAGGAGGGTAAGGTATACAAGTGGGTCAACAAATATCTATTTTAACACCTATTCATGTAGATTGTTATTTAATCTTTTATTTTGTGAGGAAACAGCAAAAGCAATTTTTTATATGTGATTTTTTTTTTTCTTATTTAGGGTTTTTTCCATTTGTCTCCTGAAGATGATTAGAGTGAATTAACACACAGAAAATCAGCACTATGGCTAATAAAAAAAAGGTTGAAAAAAAATGGAGCTACATACGCTAGGTCCCAAAGAAAATCTGTATCAACAGCTTTGTTAATATCTTTGGAAAGTCATTTACAAAATGAAAAGTATTTTGATCTAGACTTCAGGATTTGAGTAGGTTTTTTTTTTTTTTTCTTTTGATTTTCAATTTCCCTTATACGTTTAGGACCAAAAAGCCCCCAAACCATTTATATATTTTTGCTCATATATAGAATCATATAATAGAGTTGGAAAGGACTTTAAAATCATTTAGTTCCAACCCCCCTGCCATGGGCAGGGACACCTCACACTCAACCATCTCACCCAAGGCTCTCTCCAGCCTGGCCTTGAACACTGCCAGGGATGGAGAATTCACAACTTCCCTGGGCAACCTATTCCAGTGCCACACCACCCTCACAGTAAAGAACTTCCTCCTTATATCTAATCTAAACTTCCCCATTATTCCTTGTTCTATCACTACAGTCGCTAATGAAGAGTCCTTCCCCAGCATCCTTATAGGCCCCGTTCAGATACTGGAAGGCTGCTATGAGGTTTCCATGCAGCCTTCTCTTCTCCAGGCTGAACAGCCCCAACTTTCTCAGCCTACCTTCATATGGAAGGTGCCCCAGTCCCCTGATCATCCTCGTGGCCCTCCTCCAGACTTGTTCCAACAGTTCCATGTCCTTTTTATGTTGAGGACACCAGAACTGTACACAATACTCCAAGTGAGGTCTCACGAGAGCAGAGGAGCAGGATCTCCTCCTTTGACTTGCTGGTCACATTCCTTTTGACGCAGCCCAAGATGCCTGACCACCACATGGCTTCCTGGGCTGTGAGTGCATGCTGAAGCTGGCTCATGATAAGTTTCTCATCTACCAACATCCTCCAGTTCTTCTCCGCAGGGCTGCTCTGAATTGACCAGTACCCCAAGTCCTTCTCTGCCCAGCCTGTAGCTGTGCCTGGGATTGCTCCGACCCAGGTGTAGGATCTTGCACTTGGCACGGTTAAACTTCATGAGGTTGGCATCAGCCCACCTCAAAAGCATGTCAAGGTCCCTCTGGATGGCATTCCTTCCCTCCAGCGTATCAACCGAACCACACAGCTTGGTGTCATTGGCAAACTTGCTGAGGGTGCACTCAATCCCACTGTCCATGTCACTGACAAAGATGCTGAACAAGACCGGTCCCAACACCGATCCCTGAGGGACACCACTCATAACTGGTCTCCAGCCAGGCATTGAGCCATTGATGCCAACTCTTTGAGTGTGGCCATCCAGCCAGTTCTTTATCCACTGAGTGGTCCATCTATCAAATTGATGTCTCTGCAATTTAGAGACAAGGATATCTTGTGGGACAGTGTCGAACACTTTGCACAAGTTCAGGTAGATGACGTCAACTGCTCTACCCATGTCTGTCAGTTCTGTAGCCTCATCTTAGAAGGCCACCAAATTGGTCAGGCAGGATTTCCACTTAGTGAAGCCATGCTGGCTGTCACCAAGCACCTTGTTGTTTTTCACGTGCCTTAGCATGCCTTCCAGGAGAATCTGCTCCAAGATTTTGCCAGGCACAGAGGTGAGACTGACTGGTCTGTAGTTCCCTGGGTCATCCATTTTCCCCTTCTTGAAAATGGGGTTATATTTCCCTTTTTCCAGTTGTCGGGAACTTCACGTGACTTCCATGATTTTTCAAATATGATGGCCAGTGGCTTAGCAACTTCATTCGCCAGCTCCTTCAGGACCCGGAGATGAATTTCATCAGGTCCCATGGACTTGTGCATGTTCAGGTTCTTAAGATGGTCTCGAACCAGTTCCTCTCCTACAGTGGGCCCAAGGTCTTCATTCTCACAGTCCCTGCATCTACATTCCATGACTTGGGTGTTGTGCTCAGAGCATTTGCCGGTGAACCCTGAGGCAAGGAAGTCATTCAGAACCTCAGCCTTCTCCAAATCCAGGGTAGCCAGTTCTCCTGATAACTTCTGGAGAGGGCCCATGTTGTCCCTAGTCTTATGAGTAGAAAAGGGAAGTCTTACTGCTTTACAAGTTTGGGGTTTTTTCAGTTTTGAAAAAGCTAATCATTGAACTGAACTGAATAAAAGAAAGTTTATTGATTTCTGCCAAGGAGATCCCACACATGAAAAAGTGAGTCATTTCAGTAATCTTCATTTACTTTACGCTTAGAGCTGGGAGCCTCTCCCATTTCAGCTTTTTATATTGTGTTTCAGTATGAAAGTGGAGATTGCTTTACATTACTAAATAGTAAATACAAGCTTTTATTTGGATCATTATCAGTCAACAAAGCCTCCATCTCTAAAATGGTGGAAGTGATACTCAGTTTTCATATAGTCATTAATAGCTAGCAGACCTGAAACTGGGGACAGCTGGAATAAAATCTCTTGTGAGAGAGGGAGAATTTGACTCTTGTGCTGGTGGAGAGGAATGCAGTTGTGGAGGCACAAACTGCAGGTGCTGATCAGCTGGAAAAGACCCAAACTTGGGGTTGAATTTCACAGGTCAGCTCTGAACAGGATGTCCTGGGTAGATGTGCTGTGGAAAAAGACATGTATTTTGGGGAGAGTCAATGGGAAAACGCAAAAATCTAAGAGGAGGACAACTGCATTTACCTGATAGGGGAGTTATTGCCTTAGGAGGCATCACATGGGAGGGACTGGCTTTGCTGCTTTGTAAAACGTACCAGTAAATGTTCCAGGTGTTTTGTTTCTCTGGGAAACACTAATGTAAATAGCCTGCCTGCTTGATCTTACAAATTCATCCCAGCCAATATGGCCTGAAAGACATACCTGAGCACCTTCACCTTCAAATAAGCATATTTGAGTCAGACCAAGCAATGGAAATAGAAAAATTTCTATTGAGTTAGACAGATAGGAGCTCCCAGGGCTTTGAGAGAGCCACAGCTCCACAACAGCATTTATAGACTAAAAGGAAAAGAGCATTAAAAAACTCTTGTGCTAGACTTAAGTAGTGCATGTGGTCCTTGCTCATTAACACCATGCAATGTATGCAGACATATTCTATTTCCTTCTTCTTGTGCTGTTTGCACAAGAAGCATCATCCTCATTAGCAAAACTATTGTTTGACCAAACAGTTTCCATTTCCTAAGTAGCCATCACATTTCTGAAACTCATAAACATCTTAAAAGAAAGCTTGTACGACTCGTAAAAGGAAGAATTGAAGAGCATGAGTTGGTATGTGTTTTAGATAGGTCAGGTGCTACATAGCCAGAATATATCCTACCTTGAAGTCTAAAAGCCTACTATTAGCAAGTTGTCTACATCATCTGGCTTTGCTTTTCTAGTAACAAAAGAAACCCTGAAACCCATTTCTCAGCTTGCATTCAGATCCAGGAGGAGTGTGCATTTTGCTACTGGGTGATACCTGAAACAATTGCTTATCCCCAAGTTTCCAAGCCCTTCCTGTACTGGTGCAGGTCTATCCTGCAGACAAGGCACTTGCTGCTGATAAGGGCACTGGCACCAACCAGGGTTTAGCACTTTTTCTAGTGCTGTACTCATCAACCTGGCAGTCATATGACCAGAGCCGTCAAAGATCTTGCAAAAGGTTTTTGAGGGTTAGTTTCTTGATAGCAAATCACCATTTATTTTCCTGCAGTAATGGGAAGATTTGCCCACTTTCATTAAAACACTTCACAGAAAATATGGGCAAACACTTTTTCTACTGTATCTTGTATCTGCTACCCCATAAAATTCACTTCTGCTCTTCCTCTAATTACAGCATTAAAATATAGAATGCATAGGAAGTTGTCAGAAACAAAGCACACCAGATGTACACCTATATGTCTTGTAGGTCATACAGAGTCACTGCAAGCTCACAGTGGCCAGTATATTTTAATAATTCCATTAGCATTGGATTTCTTCAATAACAGGTGTCTGGTTTTATATTTAATGGAAATTAATATGCTATTAGCATTGAATACAGCTACTGAAAGTTTGTAACCTATTCTCTGGCCTATTGAGAAATGTATATTTATCATCTGCCTATGTTTATCCTCTAATGACTGTTAGCACCAGCACTGAAACAAAGTGTAAATAGTGGAGCAATAAAATTAATTTGCTTTGGTGATCAAAAAAGCAAATCACAGTAGGGATCATGAAGAAAGCAATAACAACAATTATGTGTTCATGTAAGCAGCATCCGCTTCCTGAGTACTGAGTGCGTTTTGGTTAGCCAGATTGTGATAGACATAAAGAACACTCAGAGAAGCACAACAAGGGTGAGGAAAGTTATGGCTAACTTCCACCTCAGGAAAGACTAGGTCAGGACTCTTCAGTCTGGAGAAGAGGCTGATTGGAAGAGTTAGATAGAAAGCTATGAGACCATGGGTGGCATGGAAAAGGTGGACTGCAACTGGTGTCCCACAAGCAGAATGAAGCATCAGTTGAATCTTGTTGGGGGCGTGTTTGGAGCAAACAAAAGGAGGGGTTTTGCCTGCTGTGTACTTATATTGGGAAAGTTCTTGCTGCAAGATGCTGGTGTGGGTGTTGAATACTTTCATCAGCCCAAAGGGAGGCCAGGCAAGTCCATAAAAATTTGTTAAAGGTTGCTAAATGCATAGACAGTGGATTCATCTGAGGAAGTTTCTAAGCTGCGAATAGTTGGAGGCTCGTGAGTGCTTAGGAGGTGTTGTTTCATAACAGACAGGAAAACTTCTGAAGGTAAATAAAACATAACCTCTCACACAAATCAAAATTGGATAGCACCTGACTAGTGATGAATAGGAAAAAATTCAATTTATATTACACAGGTGTGAAGGTAAACTCTGTATAGCTCACTGTTGAGCACCCCACTGATTTGTTATCAGTCACAGAATAATTCAAGTTAATCTATTTCCATATTTAATCCTCCCTAATATCCTTTGCTAGACAGGATTATCAGATGCTGAAAACATTATCTTGAAGGAAAAGATCCTGCTATGCCTTCATTCATCTATTTATCAAATAGATGAATTTATCTGTTTATCAAATAGATTATTTATCAAATAGATGAATGAAGGCATAGCAGGATAGTACTGATTTTCAAAAGGCTGCCTGGTTATTCACCCAACCCACGTTTATGTAACAGGATTTTTGTGGACCAAAGATTTGCTCATTTAATTTACAGCAGAGTGGAAAACCAGGACTACTTTATTAGCTGAAGTCTCAGCTTGTCACACTGCCTAGTATCAAACCAATTTGCATGCCTTGTTTCCATAGTCTAATCTCAAACTGTCGTGTCTTCATGCTCCGTGTTCAGTGAAATAAGGACTGCAATAGCCTTTTCCAGACAAAACCCAAGCTTTCATATTGAATGCTTTGGGATGATTAACTATATAGGTACACAAAAAGGTAATCGCACCCATGACTCATGGAATTGCACAAAATAGCAGTGCTCCAATTGATCAAACCTTTTAGAGATGAATTTGTTGTCTGCTTGAATTACTGCATTACTAAAGCTTTAATATGATCTGATCAGGTGTTTTTTTCTTTAAAATATGAGGATTATTACTCTGTACGTCTGTTTGTGCAGACAACATACTCTGCAAGAAAATCAGGTAATCTGTACTCTCCTTACTGGAACAGTTAAATGTGCAAGCTAAACTTGGCTGAACCTTTTTTGTACATGTGCATAATTGGTTTGCATGTAACAAGGACGGGAGGGAGAACTTCTTTCAAAAAGCTGCTTGCAACATCTGACAGCACCACCATAAGCACAGGCTACATAATCTGAACAGTGGGATTTTAATATGTAGCAAAATCAAACCTGAAAGTGGGGGAATGGTATGGACAATTAGCTACCCCCTTTTTGAAATGCACTGAGGGAAACCTCGTGTATCTCATGGCTAGTGAAAATTGAGGAACTGTCACATCATTCATTGCCAGCTAGTGCTGTAAGTAAACTTGTTTGGTTTAGTGAGGATGAAGGTTCCTTGAAGAAGAGGAAGTATAGACCATCCAGTCAGGTGTTATGGAGTACTTAAGATACAGAAAATTTAGACTGGGGTTTGTTGGCAATAAATTAAGACCTGGTGTCCTAGGCTACTGCACCACTCTGTCCAGAGTAAAGCACATCAGGTAGTAAGTATCTCAGCTTTCTAAGGGTTATGGATTTATAAAATTTGACTGCAATTTAGCACGATGATGACAAGTTTGTGATTTAAAACCATAAATAGGAGCATATAAAAGCAAATGCAACCCCACCCTTCCTGGAGCCGCATTAAGAGGAGGCTGTTTTCTGGTAAAGGGAGTAAACAAAGCTGCTGCTGCTCTCAAATGTTTGTCATCTTCCCCCTCCTTTCACTTTAATAAAGCCTGAGTTCTAAATTAGAGCTTTCTAAAGGAATTGACAAAGAGAAATTTAAATCAACAATTTACATTAAGCTGCTTTTCAACTTTCAGGGCTGCTTTTTCTGTACATTGAAAGTACCAGTTGTGCAAAGGCTGCAGTTAACAAGGGTAGAGTGTGTTAATTTGCCTGTAATCATAATGTTTAACACAGTAGAGCTCTGAGAAGCATTTCCCCTGATGTTCTATTTGTGCAGCTAAGATTAGATTTTGGATCAAATAAATAAAACTTTTAGAGTAAAAAAAGAGTTTAATTTAAAGGACCAAATCTCATTTGTAAGAACTTGTATATGTTAGTAAATTATTCAGTAACCCTCCTGATACTTTTTTTTTCTTAATTTGTCCTTTTTCCAGTCTTTCAGAAAGAAGCTCTTGACCTTCTCAAAGAATTAAATAAACATTCTGGAGAATTACACTGACAATTTTGTAGTAACTTTCAGTCCTATAGCATTGTGCAGAGCAATAGCTAATTTGACTGTAATGTTTCTCTTTTCATATCAGACCAAATGCTTGGCCTGCTACTGATGTAAGGAGCTCTTTTTTTAACTCTTTCTTAGGCACTGTGACCAAAATCAAGACAAAAAACCTGATACCAGTGGTGTTTATTACCAACATCCTGCAGCTTCTATTGCAGCTGCATTGAATGAATTAGGCGAGTCAAAGGAAGTGGTTTAGTGGAACTTTCATGGGAGTGAAACATCAGTGGTAACTTCAGGTCTTGTGGGTCTTGAGGGACACAGTGCATGCTCAGAAACAGTTTATTAATAAATAGAAATGGGATTTATTTACAAGTATGGACATGTTTTCTCTTACTTCATAGAAAGTGGTAAATATTGTAATTTTAAAGATGCTGGGCTGCATCAAAAGAAGAGTGGCCAACGGGTGAGGGAGGTAATCCTGCTCCTCTGCTCCACTTTAGTGAGACCCCATATTCAGTACTATGTTCAGCTCTGGGACCATAGAGCAGCTTCCAGTACCTAAAGGGGGCCTACAGGAAAGCTGGTGTAGGACAAAGTAGTTGTAAGACAAAAGGGAATGGCTTTAAACCGAAAGAGGAGAGATTTAGATTACAGATTAGGGAAAACTTCTTTACAAAAAGAGCTGTAAATCACTGGGACAGGCTTCTCAGAGAAGCTGTGGCTGCCCCATCCCTGGCAGTGTTCAAGGCCAGCCTAGACAGGACTTAAAGCAACCTGGTCTAGTGGAAGGTGTCCCTTTCTCACTATTTGCTCCACTCCCTCAGTGCTTTCTTGACATTTATACCTCTACAAAGTGGGGGTAAGATACTGGTGCTTTAATTTGCTAGCACTTCACTTGTCAAAAGCATGAAGCCATGTGAATGGGAGTGTCTCTGTAGTTTGCAGGCAGGCAGGGATGACAGTGGTGGGAGGCTTGGGGTCCAGCAGGTGCCCAGCTGCCCATGAGCAAGCTGAAACAGTTTCTCCATCCACTGGGGAAGGCAACCTCTGTTGTATCATGTTGCAAAGGATTCCTTTTTAAACTACAATATGTGTAACAGTTTCTATACCTTTAACCTGTTCTTAAACAACAGCATTTTCCTTCTCTGACTGCTGTATCTAAGATGTGCTGAGATCCCTTTAATTGCATTTTTATGATAGATGGAGATGGCTCTTCTATTTCTTTGCTGCATGTCAAAGTTTGCCTTGAAAGCTGCAGATGGCTCTCCTGTAAGAGTAACGCCCCCTGATAGTTCCTAGGCATTTCAGGGTACAAGCATCTCTCCATAACACGTCTAGGTGCTTCTCTGTTGCATCTGTGTGTCCAGATGGCAGATAGAATACTTTAAAATACTGTCTTCAAGTTACATTAATTCTGTTGCTTTGAAGGTGATGACGTATGCAATTCTCAGTTTATCTGTATATGGATGAAAGAAGAATTTTCAGGAAATTCAGGAGAGACATCTGATTCTGAAATGAGCTCCTTCTTCAGACCAGACCTAGAACTTGGATAAATCTCAGCCTTTAAGGACCCTGTTCTTGGTTACTATATATCCATTTGGTCCCAATGCAGTTACTAAAGCAGCGTATGTGCTGTCTTTCCCCTGTGTTTAAGCCCTATTTGTGTTTAATCACACTGAATTCAGTCTCTGGGCAATCATCAAGAGCTCAAAATACTGCCACCTGGGCTGACGTCCAGGTCCCGTGCAAAGAATGTTGCACTGGTATTGAGGGTTTTCAGGAATTTTGCAATGGCTAATTGTGAACTAAGCTATCCAAAGGCACCTCCACTGGTCCTTCTGTTTTCGAACCTGAAGGATTTTTGACATTTTTTGGCAGGGAAGAAGACAAGAAAATATCCGCTTCCCCCATCCCCTCATTGACCAAAAATGTTCTTGGGATGCCTAAATAAACTGAAGTTTGGTAGGACTTAATGGATCTGGGTTGCATCAGTCTGTCATAATTCCTTTCACAGTGTTGCTCAAGGACCAAATCAGGTGAAAAGTGGCTGCTGGAAAACAAGCAATGAATGTGCAACATGGGCAGCTGTAAGGCTGGGGGGGGGACAATTTACCTTAGCCACTAGCCAAACATTCAAACGTGTTTATGTGGTACTTTGAACAATTCAAGACTTAAATCAAGAAGAGTGCTTTACAGTGACTTAGCAACCTATAAAATCCCACATTAAGAAGACAAACGCATGTAATGTGAGATGTGCTTGTTTTGTCCCAAAGTCCATAACTGTTGCTCTGCTAGTGCTCAGTGTATTGCTTCCAGTATCAGACACCATTAAGGATTGCATGACTTAATTTCTGAGTCTCTGCTGATTGATTCAGCTATGTTTTGGTCTAAAAGTTTTATTGCCATGAATTATAAAACACAGTAATTCTTACTGCAAAGGTGATCCATACAGTCTTGGAGCTGAATACTAAGGCATTAAATGGTGGGGTTTGCTTCCCCTTACAAGGGGTGATAGTGCAACCACAAATCACTCACCCCAGTGCAGATAACAAGGTCCTGTTGTGACTTGATTAATATAGATCCAGTTTGCATAGTTTTTCCTGAGGACTTGAAAAAGATCAGGTTTTGCTTATGTTTGTAAATTCTTGAGTGAATAGTGCAATTAAGCTTCAAGTGATATTTAAAAAATTAAATCAATATTTTAGTAGTACCTCTTCAGGATTCTTGACTTGTGTTAGGCAGAAAACAGTAAGCCTGGCTATAATAAGCACACATGCATACACATATACACGAGGCAATTTTTGTATTAAATAAGTTGCGATTTCTCTTGGGAGAGCATTCAGCACAAGCTTCCTGCTGTACAGCACTGTTCTCTCACTTGACCTGTAGCTGAATGTGTTCTACAAATCTACTGTATATAGCTTGAATATATTTTGCTTTATTTAATTCAGTAACCCGAAAACTGCCTTTGGATCATATGATCTTTCATTTTAGTCAGACTGTGAGGATCCTAGAAACAGGAAGTCTCTATGCAGAGCTGATATCAGCTAGATCATGTCTAATTAGCTCACACTCCTGGTAGTTAATACTTTCTTTAGCCAATGGATCCTTCTTTCCCTCAACTGTTCCAATTCTTCTACAAGACCTTTATGATTATCAAAACTAGTTAAATTCCTGTGAATGAAACTGAATCCTACCTCACTCATTCATAAGAAAAATGAAGCTGGGTTAATATGGTATCACCAAAATCACCTTTTTTTTTTTTTTAATTAGGTATCTTGTTCAAAAAACAATTAAAATTTCTTCATGGGTTTGGTCATACAGAATATGGTCCTTTTTGCTATTATCTCCTTGTCCAAACTTCCAGTTCTAGTCACTGTACTAATCTCTCTTCTGCATACTCTCCTGACACGCACTGAGTTTCTCTCTGACATTTCACTTAAGAGAAGCTTCTCACCTGACTTGATCTTATTTTTTTTTATTATTCAAAGAAAGCTTTAACCACTATGATCAGAAAATATCAAAATAATTTCAAAATGAAGACTCCTTTATTGTGCTTCTCAATGCTCTACTTACAACCTTGCTTTTAAGTTTGACCTTTTCTAATTTTGGTCTGAAGGAATAGTCTATTTGTACCCACAGATGGAGCTAACTATGGCTGTAGCACTGTTATTGCACCGTGCCATTTCTGTGTAGCTTAAAAAATTCAGGTAACTGGACATTTTCTTACCTCTGCAGAGCATAATTAACACTAAAGTATCAGCTGGACATTAATGACTTAAATTGTCGTTAATGAAATGAAAGATATTTTGCATAACCTTGGCTGGGGTGAACAGCATTAAAAAAGAAGGCAAACTCTGATATATGTTGCTTAATTTGTTTTTACAGGTTTGCTTGGGCTAAATTACTGCAATGGTGTGGTCAGCTTTCTTCACAAGGCCCACCATCACCAGCAGTGCCGAAAAGCCTTTCATGATGTGTATCTTTACAAGGCAAAGTTGGCGTTAAGCGAGTGTTCATGCAATGTACCATGAGTCTGGTGACTGTAATATGCTGATCGTGCTCATGGTTCAGCTTGTTGCAGGTTCTATCACCAAGACTGACTTTAAACATCAAAATGGGAAAAGTTATAGACAAAAATGTGATCTTGGAATATCCTTCTCATAGTTACTAGAAGGCCTACCTGGTGACTATGTTTCACAGCCAGCCAGCTTGTGGTGTCTCAGCATGGAGGTATGCAATGGAGCAGCCTGTGGAGGAGAGACCATAACCAGGGCAGCCTAGAGTGCTCCTAAGCCTCTGTGAAGACATGGTGGTTGAGTGGATGGATGGATGGATGGATGGATGGATGGATGGGTGGAAAGAACGGAACAAGGTTATTACTGCACTATAAACTGTACAAGCAAACACGAGTGTCATAGCTCGGGTGTTTATGTACCAGGAATTTATACAGAAGCTGGACTCCAGGGTTTTCCATGTCCAAATGCTTGGAATAGGAAGATTTGTTGGAAAAAGTGTGGGTGGGAAAGCAAGCCTCAAAGTGCCTTGCCATTAGTAATATTGACACTTCAGAGCCCCAAGTGTGTTGAGTTAGTCATGAGACCTACTTGCTGTGGAGTTAAATCTTGGAGGGAAGTGTGGGCTTGTATCTTCACCAGTTTCCTCCACCAGCAGCCTTCTTGCATCCTGCACCCTCAGGGCTCATAAGCACAGAACAAAAACCCTTCTGGTATGTTCCCCCTTCTGCACAGCGCTGTATTCTCTTCCCAGCATAAGTTCATGCAGACGGCAAGGACCAGAGACAGGAGTCCAGGCTGGGCTCAGCTGTGCTGGAGCATGTGTTGAAAAGCAGAACTAGTTGTCAGTGATGTGTTTATCCAAGAAAATTAACAACTTGAAGATCATGTAGTGGAGTTAGAGGGGAGATTTTTATTTTTTTTAAAACAGGTGAATTTAGCCCCGAGTCTAAAAATTGATGAGGAAAAGGGCAGGAAAAGTAAGTGACTCAGTATAATACATAGAAAAGAAGGCATGGGACTGGGTGTTGTAATTTCTAGTTCCTAACCTTGTGTTTGGTTGTCTGGTCAATTCTTCCCTCTGCTTCCATGTCTTGAATTTCATTAATCTGATTACTTCAGTGGGAACAAGGAGTAAGACCTTAAGGCTGGGATTTTTGAGGACAGTTAGGGAGTCGGCTGCTGATTTCCAGAACGATCTTATTGTTATTAATATCTATTGGAAAGTCAAGGTCTCAGTTACTTCTAAATAGTGGTTTATGGAATTTGAAGATCTTTTTTTCACCTCCCACTTGCACAGCAAGATTTCAGAAAATTATGTGGAGCCTGGTAGAGCAGTCAGTTGATTGCTGTTTGTGGGCCACTGCATGTAGCCATCGGGTTCCTTGACAGGTAAGTATGTATGTTTTTAGACAAAAAAAATTGAAAACTGAGTGACAGGTGGACCACAAAATCACAGTGTGACCTACGGGATCCACCTCTTGAATGCCTCAACATGTGTTATAAACTGAAAAATGACTCACTTAGGACCTACTGCCCCCTTGGATAGGGTAAGGGACAGCTTACGACTACATGGCAGCAAGGAAGGAATCATTTGTCCATCTTCATCAGTCTAACTGTCTGAGTTTCTACCTATGTCTGTTACAGAGGACTTACCAGTGTGAGTAGATCATGCAGGCATAATAGAGATTCCCCATTATTTTCCTGGTTATTCAAGTATTTATAGTGCAGCTCAGGAGATTAAGGCTGCCTGATGCAGCTGAGCTGGGAGTTGGATCAGCCTGAGGGTCTCACCATGGACTCTGAAGGAGCTCAGCAGGGAGAGTGAGCAAGAGGGTGTCTTGCAGAATGGCTAAGATATATGATGCAGCATATAATTTTTCTCACATCTTCATCCAGATGTTCAAGGATTCATGCATGCAGTTATCTTTGGGTACAGAGGAAAGCTCATGAACTTTCCACAGCCAGCTGCACTCTGCATGCAGGTCACATGCAAGTAAATGCACATGCTGCAAGTTTGGTATGCCGCTGTCTTTCAGACACATGAATGTCAGCATAAGGGGTGAGTATCAGAGACCCACAGCTGAAAACCTGATCATTAGCATGCAAAGGAGTTTCAGTATCATCAGTTCCCTGTGTTTCATCTTACCATAAATGGATCACTGATAAAACATTCCAAGTTACAGAGAAGAGCACAGCTCCTGTAATTGTAGGTGAAAAGATGTAAAGATGACATGGCAACACCACCAGCTACCATCCCACTGTAAGACACGGGAAGTGACAGGGAAACATTCATGTTGGCTCCACCAGAAGAGCCATCTCAGGATCTGGTTTGCCTCCAATGGATGCACGTGTGCACAGGCAAAATCTAAAACCACAGCTCCTGGTTCTGCTGGCAGGATGCTGGACCAGCAGCTGAGTTCCATCCCACAGTTTGGGTGGAGAGCTGAGAGCATGCCTTTCTAATGCAACTCTTTCATTGACTTTTGGATTTCACCAGTAAATTCTGTCCAGCATTGGGCAGAATGGCCTCACTACAAAAACACATACACGTGAAAGGTATTCATGTTTGCAGAACTGTAACTAAAAAGGTGACAGAGCTGACAGAGACACTACGCTTTTCAGAATTTGTGGAAAGCTCTTGTAACTTACAACTCTCATTGTGCCTACGGAAAATATGTTAACATCTAGCAGGAATATCTCTAAAGCCTTTCTATAGGGTAGGGATGCTAGTGGCAGAAGATAATGTTTAGTCCCAGGGAAAAAAAAAGAAAATCACCATTTCCAGATTTGCCCGTTTATTGTGAGCACTTTTTATAGGCTTTCCTGTGCAAAGAAGGACCTTGCTCCTCTAATTCTGTTTGGTTGACCAGTAAAACAAGCACACAAATACACATGCAGCCATCTGTCATTCCACCTGCATCTCTGATTAGAAAGATCTAACCATACACTTGCTCAAGTTACTTTCTGAATCCATCATGATTTGTAGTGTATCATGTTTCCTGTTAACAGCCTGTTTCAGGTCAGAGTGTAATCAAAAGCAGTTAATGCAATTACTCACAAATATGCTACAGATAATGCTCCAGATGCCTATACAGCACTGTTCTTCCTCACAGGTTCACAGGCCGTGTGTTTGTTTTCCTAATGTTGCCATTCATTGTGGTTAAACCAGGGGGGTCTATATAGGAGAAAAGTACAATTTCTTGTTCCTAACTCCCCACACTGAAAATTTCAAGTGTGACAGGCGGACCTCAAACCCATTTGCCTATTCTCTTTTCTATTCACTGATTGATAAAGAGTAAGAAGACAACAAGGGTGGAGGCTGCCATGGAAAATCATCATATTTGAAATATTATAAAACACTATAAGAGAAAAATAAAATTACAGAACTCATATATAGAATTAAACATGTGCTAAACATATTGATTTCTAAAATGAGTTTTATAATTATGGAGTAACTATTCAAAGGGACTGCAACTTTAGGCAGTGAAATCTGAAAGACTTTAAATACCTGTGAAATTCAAATTTCATTTGGAATCCAGACCTGTCTTTCTATTTTGTCTCAGCCACTGCCAAGTACTTTACAGTTCAAGAAAGGCTAGTGGAGCTGTAAACAAAGCCCAGATGCCTCTCACATTTCCTTTATTAGGCTGTAGTATGAAAATAACCACTGTTTCCACAGGACAGTATATGCATAATTGCAGTAGTGCCTCAAATCTCCTGCTTGTCTGCAGAACAGTTACACCATAAATTATCTTTCACCTGCAGTTGGGCTGGTTTAAGGGGCTGAAACCTACCTGAATTCACTCTGTGTCCTCTCAGATTATTTTTGTAAAGTGAGCATTGGCCTAGTGGGATGATCATTAAACTCATTAAATCTCTAAAGAAGGATTGACTACTGTAAGCTCAGTTTTAAAAGCTGCCTCAGATAGGTAGTGGGATATCTTTAGATCACCTTGTGAGCCTGTCAATCCTGCACACACATTAAAGTTCAACATTTCCCACTTGTACCAGCATGAAACAAAAATATCTCAGCTGAGCTGAGCAGTGTTGAAACTGTTTTACAGCCATGCAGCTGTGACTGAGTTCATTAGCAGTAGGTCAGGGCTGTCTCGTGTTCTCCTAAGCCTTTCCTGAAATGCAGGTTCAGCAGTGCTGGACCCTAGGCAAACAGCACTGACCTGCTCCAATTGATGTCTCTGACCACATTCTGCTTCCAGGGTCAGCTGCTGCTGTTGGGAGAGGGATATGGCATGATCTAGGCTCTCCTGAAGTTTGAGCAGGGCTTCAGCTGACCCATCTCCCTGCTTCCTGTGGAGATGGTTGCAGGAAAGGGGAGTCCATGTCCTTGGAAAGATGCAGTAGGGTTCATCCAGCATTTCTTTAGGAGTAGGCTGTTAGCAGATACAGGTAGCTGATGGTCAACTTCACTGCAAGCAGATGTATTTGTGCATATATGCGTATTTCAGGACATGAGTCCAAATCAAAAGGAGCGTGGTCAAGGGAGGTGATTCTCCCCCTCTGCTCCACTCTTGGAGATCCCACCTGCAGCACTGCATCCAGCTCTGGGGCCCCCAGCACAAGAGAGATGTGAAGCTGTTGGGGTGAGTCCAGAGGAGGCTACAAAGATAATCAGAGGTCTGGAGCATCTCTGCTACAGAGACAGGCTGAGAGAGTTGGTGTTGTTCAGCCTGGAGGAGAGAAGGCTCCAGGGAGACCTCAGAGCAGCTTTCAGTGCCTAAAGGTGCTGACAAGAAACCTGGAGAGGGACTTTTTACACGGGTATGTAAGCATAAGGTAAGGAAGAATGGCTTTAAACTGAAAGAGGGAAGATTTAGATTAGGTATTAGGAAGAAGTTCTTCCCTATGGGGATGGTGAGACAATGGCACAGGTTGCCCAGAGAAGTTGTGACTCCCCCATCCCTAGCACTGTCAAAGGCCAGGCTGGAGAGGGTTTTGTGCAACCTGATCTAGTGGAAGGTGTCCCTGCCTGTGGCAGGGGGTGGAACTGGTTGAGCTTTAAGGTCCCTTCAAACTGAAACCTTTCTGTAATTCTGTGAAATGAGCAGAAAGACAAGCTAGCCTGCATGTGCACCTTGCTGTTCATCCCCCATTTTTCTGAAGCTGAGTTTGCTGGCTCTTGCAGGGCAGTCATTTCTGTCATACAGATAGGTTCCGTGCAAAGCTAAGGCTGATCTTTGACTTGAGTCAGCATTGCTGTCCAATGAAAACGCAAAGAGGCTCGGTCATGTATGTATCAGCAGCCAGAGGAAAAGCTTTCTATACATCAGTTTTCATGAGCCCTGATGTTAAGCATTTGCATCTCAGCTGACAAGAGCCATGGTTTGATTTTTAGGTCTGCTCAGAAATATCACTGGTCAAATCATGGCAGAGTTGCAGGAGAGGATTTGGGACCCCTTACAGCTTGGAACCCTTTTCACACAACCCTGCTGTCCACCAAACCTTGGCTGTTCCACTGAGTGTGTGGCTTGCAGGGAATTTTGGAGACCCAGCCTTTAGATGAGTGGTATATCTATGAGGGAGGTCAGGAGCCAGGTCTTGAAGATATGATATGTAGGATAGTTGTCTGATACTGCAGGGGAAGCAGCTTCTGCGTAGGAGATTATTTCTCTACTGCACTGTACAGCCCATACAATGACCAGCAACCCTCAGGTCTTTCACCCTCAGTATGGTTTCTCCTGTCCAGCTTTGCCAAACATAGCATAACTCAGGTATGTACGTACTGTTCTCAGTTCAATTTCCTTGCGAGGTATGTGAGAGCTGATTTGCAAACGGATGGCACTATCATGAATGCACATCCTCATTGTTGGGGAAAGTGAAGACTAGGAAGAGCTGCAGCTTGGGTCCTCCTGAGTTACTGAATAATCAAGGCAAATCCCAACTTCTAGTCTTGGAAGCAGAAGATGTGAAATCTTTCATTCCTGGTACAGTTGGTCTCTATTCACAAAGCCATTTTAATAGTCATGGGTGTGTTGACCTGAGCCTTACTTTCATTTCAATGGCCTGAGGCTCCTGAATGTCCCCATGGGACCTGGCTGATGGGGTTTATGGATAAAGCCAGAATGGCCAGAGAAATTTCACAGCACAGCCTGACACTATCTTTAATGTCACACCAGTCTGCACAGATGTGCTGGTGCTTTGTGTCCAGCTCAGAGAGGATAAGGAGGACATATAGTAGTGCTTCTGGTCAGAGGAAGAGGAACTGAAGATACACAAGGTGAGCTGTTTGCAGTGATCTCTTATCAGTCTGTTCTGCTGTGCAGACTGCTCCATTTGCCCCTGAGTCACTGCCAAACACTGTCAGAAACCTCTGATCCTGATTTGCCACAGAAAAAAACCCAAGCTATTTGTTCTCTTGGCTCTGTAATGTACTTTGTGTTTGACCTAGAAAGTTCATATCTGGTGAAGAAAGACTCCTTCAGAGCCTCATATTTGGGGTTGTTTGCTGTGATAAAGTTACCAATCATACAGAAACTTGGAAAAAAACACCCACAAGTTGCAGAGATGAATCAGCAGAGCTCTTAATTGGTATCAGTTTACAGACCTTGCCTAGTGATCAAATAAATTCAAATCTCTTTCCCTGTATACTCGTGATTCATCTAGTTTCTCAGTAGGCAGTTTTGAAAAATTCGAAATTTAAAGTATTTATTGTGCCAGTTTTAAATGCATTCTCTATTTTATATTTGTAGTTTGATTTCAACAGCGCAAAGCTCTAAAAAAGCTTTGGATGTGGGTGCTCCCTAGTGGTGAAGTTTGCCTGCTGTAAAGCTGCAGGAATTTTGCTAACGGTTGTGCGATTTCATACCTTAATTGCTTTGAATTTAAGCCCCTCAGAAAGCCTGTTCGGGAGTATAAAGTCATTCACACATATCCCTGCTTGCAGGACTGCTCTTTCATGTAGCAGAGGGCCTTTATGATGTGAAAAATGTGCACAGAAGTAAAGAAAATCCTTTTTCTTTCCTAAGCTTTGTTTATTTCTGTCCTTAGCATTAACGTGCTGCATAACCTCTCCTAAATATGACGAGATAAGCAACCCTTGTTTCTTTTCTCATTCTGTATCAGGCACCAATGCAGTCAGACACATACACAGAAGCATGGAGAATAATCCTGCTTTCAAGTCCATCCCACGGGTCTATTTCCAGCAGAAAGTCTTGCAGTTCCCAGCTGGGTGGTTGCTCCCATGATGGACTTCATGTGTTTCTCCCCATAAAAATGCCAGACTGTGGTCAAATCACTGTCAAAAAGGACTTCAATGAATGCCAAACTAGCATTAGCCCGTGCCTCTCTCTTGGGCTGGACTTTACCAACTTGAGAAATATCTGAGAGAGGAGGAAACCACCCAGCTCTGAGTCCACTCTTGACTGCAGAATGGTTGTACACAGCCAAGTGCCACAGTTCCCTGGTGCAGCAGGAGCCAAGCACAGCCATGTTGCCCCTGAGCAACAGCAGTTATGCCCAAAAAAAGTCTTTCCTGCCCTCATCTGCTGCCAGCCATGGAATTACTCTGAGCCTGAGCTGGTGAACACAGCCTTGCAGACTGTATTTGCACTGGTAATCCTCACTGTGTCAATTTCCTCCAGCACAAACTCCCTAAAGCCTTTGGGCTTCCTGAGCATACTCTGGGATTTATGTCTACACAGGCAAGTGAAGGAGCAAAAGTAGCGGTTAGTGCCATCTATATACCTAGATCTGGTATCTTATAAGTACATGTATATAATATATATAAGCATATAAATCATGAATATACCTTTTAAATCACATCACTCTCAATCACTCAAGCCCAACACAATAGTGCTGGCTCAGGTTACTTATGTGAATGTTGCTGGGGCTATATTACAGTAAAGGGAGTACCACAGCACCACATACACAGAGGCAGTGGGATTCCTGTGCTTCAGGGATCCTGCCACTAATCCCAGTCCACTAAAGGACCATGCTGACTGTGATTGTTTAGAGAAAGAGGAATTGTTCCAGGACTTCAGAAGGATCCAGAGGATCATCCATTTTTGCAGAAGCAGAGCTGAGAATGGTAATGCTAGGACAGGAACAGTGATTAGGAATGCACTCAGTTCCTTTCACCTTTTCCCTGTGGGGTGACTTTCAGGTTCTGATTTAATCAAACAAAGTGATTACCAGATGCTTCTTTGATTGATGTTTATCAAACTTTTTGGCAGTAAATACCATTGCTTATCAGGGATTCTTATGGCTTCACATTTCTCCTTTTGAATCTTTTCCTGTCCTTTTTTCAATCAGGCAGGATATTATCTTCCTACCTTCAGTACCATGTTATCTCTTTCAGGAAGTTGAGACCTACCAGTAAACTGGCTGGAAGCAAATTGTAATCAATCTATGGAACCTGTAAAGGAAAATTTAATTTTCTAGTGCTTGCCCAATGTAAGCACATTACTAGACCTTACTTCCTGATGCAAGAAAGCCCAGTACAGAAGACGGCTCTGCCTTTTCTCCAAGTAATTCCCATGAGTTGGGTCAGCTTTCAAGAGCTGGTTCCCTGGAAGTTTCCAAAGCCCATAGGCAGGCAATGTGCATCCCAGATCCTTTGCTGCAGATAGGGAGTAGTTGCCCCAGTAAAAGTCAGGTAAATCGGCTGTGGCTGAAACTGCTGTCTCCTGAACTCTAGGTGTGCTAAGAGGTACTCAAGGTATCACTATCTTCATCAAGCACTGATACTGCTGCAGAGTTATTTGTTATGTGAAATGACAAGTATTTTCTCCTTTCTTTGGTCTAGAATACACACTCAACTAAGGGGTACAAGAGCCTCACAGCTCAGTTGTCCCTCCTGTTTGCTAGCTCTCTAGAAGTGCTATCATTTCTTATAGAAGAACTAAACAGGTGCAGCTTCCAGCATGACTTGCTGGGTAATGTTTCAGGGATCCTGAATCTCCAACACTATTTGCTGCCTCAGATCTCACTCCAGTGCTTCGGTCCTATGGGTACTAGGTGTGAGTCAGTTTGCTCAGTGACTTAAAGAGTGACTGGGAGTAATTTTGGAGGTGACTGCAAATGGGGAGTCTCTCGTTGCCATGTGATAGATGACTGGTGTAGGACCAAGTGGAGATGCCAGCCTCCATGCAATGATACTCATGGTCCAGCCCTCAGTGCAGGTTGATGAAGCAGAATGAGAATGTGGAGCCAAAATCCTGTCATCTCTTTCCTACGTTCATCTGTCTTCGGGCTGCGGGGTCCTGTGATAATCTGGGCAATCTTTAAAAGTCTCACTGAAGCAAAACCCACTGACTTCTATGAACGAAGTCACATATCTCCTTTGGATTGCATGGGGGAAACTTCTCTTTACAGATCCTGTTAAGTGAAAAAGGGCACACAACCATGCTTTGTAGCTTGTCCTTTACAGAGGGAGGGAAGAAGGGAGAGAGCGAGTGAGCAGCTGTGTGGTTCTGAGTTACCGTCTGGGCTTAAACCACGACATTCAGTAAATTGTGTGCTTATAGAAATCAGAAATTGCATAAATATGTATTATGAGTTATACCTTCAAAAATATAATTATAAATTAAATTATAAGATGTATAAAATATAATTTTATTCAGGCAGTCTGTGCAGGGGTAGTGGAAAACGTCTTCCCCAAAATGTTGTTTGAGCCTATGTGACCAAGGGTGCCTACTCTGCATATAGCATAGGGATACCATGAACAGAAAATGCTGTTCTCCCCATGGGCAGGCCTCAGGGAATGTGTACAGGTTTCTGACTGCAGGAGGCAAAAGCAGCATTGCAGACTGCCTGACCCAGGAGCAGAGAGTCCCTGCACTGGCAATTGACTATTACAACCGTTAGGGGGAAAGGGCACATTTTTGACATCGTAAAAGGCTTAAGGGTTTCAGTTTTGGCAGTTCCAGCTGATTTCTGACCCCTTCAAAACATGAAGAGACATCTGCTAGTGCATCTTTTAGGAGACAATTTTTTAACGTGTTCTTGCAGATTTGTTTTAAGTCTTATTTTATTTTGATGCATGAAAAAGAGAGATAATGGTACTGAGGAAATCCTCCTCTGTGATTTCTTCTTGTCAACCTTAATCACCTTACTTTAAGCACTCACAGGGTTGTAGGAAGGAGGCTGTGTATATGTGTGATTCAGGTTTTTCTGGGCACATCACAGATTAAGCAGAGAGAACTGTGGGAGAAAAACTGCAAGACAGTAGAAAAACATGTTCATATTAATTAATTCAGATTAATTTCAAGCATTTTTTAAATGAAAATTTCTACTTTTTCTTGGAGAGAGGAAAAAAAGTTAAGGAAAAAACCCTTCTCTTTTAAAAATATTATTCATCCTAGATGCAAGTTTTTACATTAAAAAAACAGGGAGAAGTAGGTATTTTCTATGAAGAATTTTAAAAAAGCAATTTCCATTAAAGTTTTGACAAACATTTCCACCAGTCCCTCATAAAAATAATGATCAGAGTATGTTTTACTGGTCACTAATGATGGCATCTCATAAGTACTTGTGAAGTGTTTACCAAGAAACAAAATAATTAAATTAATCACATTTTTCATATAGTTGGCATGCTTTAGGTACAAATTCTTCAACATAAAAGTAGATTGAATAGTAGCTATTTAATTATAGCTTTTTCTATTCTGAAAAATGTTATCAGGTAAGGTGGTGTTCATATGCCACCTATAATATCACCATATACCACTGGGCTAATATCAGGCAGCCCGGCCCATGCATCCTCATTCCAGCTGGGTACTCAAACCACTAGCTAGTACCAGGTGCTTTCTGACCTCCTTTCCTTCCCCATGAACCTTGCAGTGTTGACTTGCTGTGGGGTAGATGGGACCCTGGTGCTTTGTGTTGTGACTCATGCAGTGGAGGATGTGTGACCCTTCTGGAATAGACCAGCCCAGACTCTCTTCATTCAGATGCTGCTTCCTCCTTCCTTGGTGCTTGTTTCAGCAATCAGGATGCTGTGAAAAGTGTGGCTGATCTTCCAACCACCCTGCACATGGAGGTGAGGTAGCTGAATGTTGAGCGAATGCCTATTTGTAACACTTCTGTTCTATTCCCTGCCCTCTCTGCTGGTAAGGTGCCCCACAAGCATGGAAACTGGGGTTTAGTTTCCCAGAATTTGTTTTTTTTCCACTGTGTGGTAGATAAAACTCACTTTACAGCATTTCAGTCCCTGGCAGAAAGGGATGCTTTTGCTGCTTTGGGGGGATGCATCTGTGCTGTAGTTATGCTTGGGTAATCTGTGGTTGTGCTTCAGTCCATCAGAGCTGGCTGTTAATGGGGATGAAAGCCAATGTGACCTCTAAAGGTGAAAAGTCTTAATTTCCCAGTGATCTATGGGATGAAGAAATGACAAAACAGTAGCCTGAAAGCATGTAAAAGAAGGAAGGTGCTGAGCCGGCATTTCTATCCTTGGCTCCAACCCACCTGTTACCACGTCATAAAAAGAACAGGGCTGAGGCTCAGCAAAGCAGGCTCATGCTGGGTCTTTCTGGTGATGCAAGCAGTGAATGTGCTTTTCTGAGCTAAACACCCCAAACTGTGCCTGATCTGGAGCAAAGCCACCTGAACATGTTTCCAGAAGCAGAGGCTGGATTTACTTGCTACTGTTCTGGGGTGGCTGTGGTGTTGAGCCCCGCCATGATGAAGTCCTGGGTGCTGGCCTGCTACTGATGCAGCAAATACTTCCAGTTTGTTAACTGAAGTAGAGAACCAGCAAATTCTGTACAGAAGAGGGAATGCCTGACCGTTCATTCAGCAAAGCAGCTGGAGACGGCAGCTGCAACTAAACAATCTAAAACCCTGCAGTACCAAGTCTTAACCTGCTAACAAAGTCCTTGGACAGAAATTGGTTTTCTCCACAGATGCAGCTGTTTCACAGCACTCTCTGTGATGCTACAGCCCCTCTTCTCAAAGCCTCTGCCTACAGCTCCTTCAGACCCGTGGTGGCAGCCCAGGAGGAGGCAGCGGAGTGGGCTTCCCAGTGAAGCCGAATATAGGCGATGGGCACCTGGCTGCAGCAAAGATGCCTGCCACCGCTGTACCATGCCAGGGGCAGTGACAGCCCCATCATCAGACAGCATGGTGATGGACAGAGTAAATAAGATATTTTATGGTTGACTTTTCTTATTGCCACAGGATACGTCAGAACAGCTCAGTATCGAAGTCATTCAGGTGGCCTTTCATGCTTAAAGGAGCCTTCCTTTTCTTGTTTCAATATCTCTTCTCATGGAGTGCATACAGGGTGGTAGAATTGTAAAGAGGAAGAAAGATACCTCATTGAACTACTGAATTATGTGCAAAGTGTATTTTCCTCCTAGTCCAGCCTTATATCAATCTGCCATGTAGGTAGCAGAGATTCCTCCTGTACTTTGTTTTCAGGAAGATTTTGAGGGGAAAAGAAACTGTCTAGTGAATATTATTAGTTTATGCTCTTAAAACTCCAGATGTTGTCAAAGAGCAGAGAGCTGAAGCCATGTTTGCAAGATCAACATGGGATGAGTGGTGCAGCTCAATAAATTCTTATATTTATCATCCAAAGAACTAAAGACAGGTTGTAACAGTTCGCAGTCGGGAATTTCATGGGATAGGATGAATGACTTTTCCTGCCTCTGCAGCTTGGGGATCTGGAAAGCACCAGGGGATGTCACTTAACTGAAGAGCTCTTTGACTTCCGTTTTGCTTATCTCCCAGAAAATGTTGTGGTGTTTGCCCCCTTCCTTCTATTCTTTCCTCTTCACAGTTCTAGAGTTTCTTCCTTGAACAGAGCTTTGGAATGAAAGCAGAGGCTGCTCTCAGAGGGAGGTTAGAGGTTGACTTGGGAGGATGACATGGTTTTTCTGAGTAGGAGGAATTAGATATCAGATGAAATAGATGAGGTGTGACCTTGTGAAACCCAGCTACAAATGCCACAAACTCAGGCAGAATGCTACTATACTTACTGAATTTCTCCCCTCCCTTTGAGATAACATTGCTCCATTCTTTGAAAAATGATCTTTTATAAACACATTGCAGCAGAGATGAAGGGATGTTATGTTTGTTTTGCTAGAGAAATATTTGTTCTAGAAATAATGAAATTGAGGACACAAATATGTGCACAGACACTCTCAAAGTCTGAGTGTTGTAAAATGGAATGCAGTTCTACACTGACCTCTCTGGGTTGTTCTCAGTTTGATTTCACTGACAATGCTTTTGTCTTTGGGGAATACTGCACCAGAGCTTGTGACCAGAGGCTTGATAGGGCACCCCATCATATGTGTATGAATGCCTGCAGGACCACAGTCTATAGGAAGAGCATCTTTTGGTGATGATGTTTTTCACTGTGAAAATCAGTTCTTACAGCCTGACACATCTGCATGAGACATCATTGACATATTGCTGACTAAATTTCTAAGTGCTTGTATCTCTAAGTGGACTTTGATTTCTTATACTTATAAAGGTCATGAGGAAAGGTATAAGGGAAGGATGCACATGTGGAAGTGCTGGAGTGCTTGTTTCCAGTCAGGGCAGAAGAAAGTGAGATTTCTCTGATGGTATCCTACAGACAAAGCATGCAAGGAACTGAAGTATATATATGGAAAGCAGTGTCACAAGGTGAGATGCCATGCTTGGGAAAAGCTTTCTTTAGTCACTTTGATTTGAAGAGTGCCGGCTTTGTTATCCTGATCCAGGCACTGCATGCTTTTAATCAGCTCACATGTTTGCAGACGAGCTGACTATCTCCAGCTTCAGGCAAATGAGTTAAGTTCACATAAACCCCCAACTAAGGATTCAATATGGATGTACTCATGCTGTCCTCAAGCCTTGACTTTGGTGCATAGTCCACCAATGCCAGTCTACACCTAGCATTTCTCTGACAATGCTAACTGTGGTGCTTCTCTGCTAGCTTGTTCTCTAATTAAGAATGACAGAGACTTTCACAGACTGGATGAAGCACCTTTCCCTTGTAATAAATTTAAAATTCATAAACCTTTTTAGTAATTCCTTGTATTCCTGTTAAGAAAAAGTGTAAAAGTAGCTCCTCTGCTAGAATCTTTTACCCGTCTTCATTATATTACTATGAACACTGACCTGCAACTCACAGCTATGGTTTGTTGCTACAAGCCTGGGAGAAGCCAGGCATCTCCTGTTTGGGGTCCCACTGTGGCTAGAGGACAGCCCTTGGTAACCTGGGAGTGCTAAGGTTTAGAAGCTCACTGCAACATAGATGCCAGTATTTTTCTCTTAAGTTTACAAATCACTCTCAGAGGTAACCATGGTGCCAGAGTGATGACTATTTTGACTTCTTATGACAAGTTTACAAAATGTAATAAGGATCTGGCAGAACATCAGGTTGCTAATTGTGTCCTCAAGTTGTGTAACAACACTTCCTTGGCCAAACCCAGAATTTAAAAAAAAAACAACAAACTAAAACCAACAAACTGCAAAGGCAACTGGAAAATGAAGCTATGCAGAAAACTCTGAGGTTTTTTTTTTTCAAGGATATATATATAACCGTGGGTCCCAGCAAACTGGGAAAATTGTTTTGAAAACTTTGACATCTTGACATGTTTCTGCCAGTCTGATGGAGTGAAGGGGGATTCAATGCAGCATTGCCCTCTGGTTAGGAAGCACACTGAGTATTTGAGAGGTCTGGGGTCGTGCTCCAAACACTTATTATTATTTTAGGGCAATCTACTTTCTTGGTTTGTGCTTCTCACTGCTGCTTCTGTTCTGCATGGGTGTGCTCTCTCAGTTTTAATTCCTGCCCTATTCTCTCAGTCTTGGGATAGTGCCTGTGTTGCAGGAAAGTGGCTCTCAGCAGCTCTTGTCTGCTGTCTGCATTTGCCAAGGGTCACTTGTTCCCAGAGCTCACCACAGAGGGCAGAAGCCAAAGAGCTGTATATAGCCTCACAGTTTGGATTTTATTTTCTCTGGGTGGCCCACATTTGCAGAGAGGGTGCAGCAGCAGATACAGATTTTTTCCCTGGTCTGGACTCTGTTTTCTAGAGAAAGCAATAATGAATTATAGACATGTGCCACCTTACCAGATTTCTCTCTTGCCTTCAGACTGGAAGAGAGAGCAGAGAGGTTGTGCAGCTCTATCTGGCAGCACAAGGAGACTTGCAGTATACATCGAGGCATTAAGGACTAATACAGAGGTATTTTTATTTTTCTCAGCTCCTGATGGACAGCTATATTTATATAAATTTATATAAATTACTGTTTCTCCACAATTTTCTAGAATATGTCTCTCTTGGTGTACTGGTGAAGAGGCAGTTTTATTCTGACCATTTCTGCCACTAGACTACATCTGCCTTCATTAATGGATAACCAAATCAAACAAACCTCCAAACTTTAGTATAAGAGACTGCAGCAAACCATGTCAAAATCACACCAGTCTGCAAAGTTGACTGACTTTGCAGCTAACAGTCTTATAATGAATTAATAAGGAAGGTTTTTTGTTACCTTCAATGCACACAGGTTACAAGACATATAAGGAAGGGTTTTGTGTTTGTTTCTTTTTTCCTTGACAATGTTGAATTGATCTCTCATATGTGTACATTTTAATGGCTGTTGATTTGCTTCTGATGTACTGATTGCTTGCACTTTTGCTCACAGACGAGAATAAACGGTGCTTTTCTATATCGAGTACAGCAAAGGAATAAACAAATTAATCGTTCTGTAGGGCTTCATCTCTTTTCTAAGCCAGCAACTCAGGTAAGCAAAAAGATGTAATACCTCTTCTCTTCCTATTTCATTAGCTAGACTGCTGATTACTCTGTTTCCAGTTTTACCATATTTTGGGTTTGCTTATACTTGGATCTCTCTGAAAGGCATGTTCATTGATGAATTATTGTGTAAAAAGTGCTCTGAGTCCTCACTACAGCTGCTGTGTGAAGACTTACTGGCTTTCATTACTAAAGGAAGAAGCAACGTTTTGACTTGACATAATTTCATTTTTTTCAGCAAGATATAAAAATCATGATAGCATATACAGCTAAAAACTTAAAATAGGAAACAATTGCACATTTCATTTCAAACTTTCAAAAAAGAAATCTTTTGGAGTACTGTTTTAAAATAAATATATTGCTTTTAAAACTTCCTATTGGCTTTTCATTTTTTGAAGCAAAACAATACAATAATGATAATATTCTACTGTAATGATGTATCAAATTTAGTGTTGATTCAATCAATGAATAAACAGTTTGTCTGGAAAAAGTTTTTCAAGTTTCCTAAGCATTATTGCTTCCTAAAGACTGCCTATAACCTTCTGCCTCATCAAATAAAGTTTAATTGACCACTGCAGTAAGAAACTGGTTATTTTTTCTGTCTTCTCCTGCTGGTAGAAAATTCGGATATGCTTTGAATAGTGATGGTTTGCAGCTTGGACAAGCTAGTCAAAACTAAGAACAACAAAAAAGCTAAAGGAATAATTCACTCCAGCAAAACAGTTATGCAAAGGGGATTTATAAGCATGTGAAAATGGTTACAGGGAAATAGATGGGCTCATTGCTCTTAATTTCCTGTTTGATTTTTTGCATGTTTTATGAGCTGTCTCATGCTTTTATTCTTATTCCTAGATAATATTTTTGAGAATACCTCTAAGCAATGAGAAGCAATAGTAGGTCTTTATTTGTCACATTCAAAATTATTTGTAAGCGATTTCTTCAATAGAAATTATGTGCAGGCATGATTAGTACTCCTGATAAATAAGTGTCCAAAAAGGCCATTGAGAATCTTGGTCCTTAAAGTATTAATTAAATTACTGATAAATGTGTGTTTTGCATTATTGCCCCTTTCTAGGTACATTGCCTAGCAACTTTGTGTCATGAAGCAGATTTATAGACTTTTCAAGTTAGAAGAAATGTCTCTCTAAGGAGACAGGCATAACTGTAAATGAGTTTCCTGAGCTTTCATTATCTGCCCATGTGCTGTAGATGGACACCTTCACTACGGACAAGACTATGTTAAAGCACCTGATCCTGTTGAGTCTCATGATTGAGAGCAGCCAGGGGTGCTACTGTGAACATTACCCATGGGGGACGTGGTCTGCCTGTTCACAAACCTGCAATTATGGCACACAGACCAGGCACAGGTAGGGCCAACCTATCTCATTACTTCTGTGCCTCCACTTATTCCCTGAGAAAAAGAACCCGACACTTCTGAGGAGGGGGACCTGTGCCTGAAGCTCCAGCTTCCATAATATACTGATAAAATGCATCATATCAAACAGTTTACCAGATGAATATATTTTAATTGCAAAACTAAAAAATTACAATATTATATATATATACAGCATTACAGTGACTCCAACAAACCTGTATCTGCCAACAGATGTAGTAAGGGTGAGCCCCCTATAAGGGGGGACCAGTGCCCAGTGCCCTGTTCTGGGAGCTCTGCCCAACTCAGAGCATTATCATGGGAGATACCAGCTCCAGGTGGCAAGTGTACAGAAAGTTTCTCCCTGTATGGTTAACTTTATTAATCTTATTAAAGTCAAGTAAAGATTCAGCAGCTCCAAATTAGATGCAATGCAGTGGTATACTCTTAGTTTATGAGAAAACCCCTCTTTTCCTCACGGCTTTTTCTGTACTATTCTCTGGGAAGTGGAAAAAGTTGCTCTGAAAACATAAGGCATACTTGTATTTTTCTTTTACTCAACATTCTGCAACTACCTATTATCTCTCAAGTTGTTTTCATTGGGCTCAAATAATTTTCTGTATCAGCCTTCACACACAGTTAGAAAATATCTATGATTCCTTCCTAGCATAACTTGTAAATTTTTTTTAGGCAAATAAGAACAGATGAATATTATAGTCAAAACTTCTGTGACCAGCTGTGCAAAAAGCAGGAATCTCGTACATGTAACCAGCAAATATGTCCTATCAACTGTCAGCTTGGAGACTTTGGCCCTTGGTCAGAATGTGACCCGTGCATTAAAAAACAAGTAGGTAAAAAAAAAAAAAAAAGAGTAAATCCGTTTACAAGAACTTGCTTCGAAAGTTCCATTGTCACAATTAAAGTTGATTTTTTCGTATAAAGGATAAATCAAGCTGTAGAGTTTGCATTTTTATTTAAGCAGGAGAAAGTCACAGTATCTTTGGCTTATCCATAGCATTCTATATGTTCTAAAGGTAAGAAAAATAGGATGTAATCATCTACTAAAAAGAGTTAATCCATGAATCCTAACCAGCAGTGGCTAGAAATGCTCAGGCTGTGTGTCAGAATAGTAGTCAGGATCAATTTGAGGTTGCTTTTAAGAAATCCAGAGCATCATTCTTCCAGCCTTTTAAGCCTGCACAAAGCTGAAGGGGATGTGCTTAATATCTGTGGAATAAAACCCCAGGATGTTGTTGTTTGGGTTTTTTTCGTCTCGGGCTTGTGTCTGTTGACTGTTGGTATACTTAGAGGTGAGATGGCAGAGAGGGAGGAGGTGAAAAGTCAAGTTCAAATGGATTTGACCTAAAGAAACCATGTTCTGGCAAATGTAAGGTTCTAGAAAGTGGAGGGGAGTGCAGGTTGCATGGGGTGGTTATGTGGCTGGCTCTGAGCTTTGAGATCAACTGTGACAGCAGCTCTGTTTCTTGGTCAGATGCAGTATACGACACTCTGATTGTCCTGCTCAGCTTCCAAAATCCATTCTGTGCCTGAAAAACAGTCTTGAAAAACCTGTCTGATACCCTAAGTGTATCTTTACATACATATATAACTTTCTGATGCCCATGCAGGATAAGGAAAACGTGAATAATCTGTTCTAGGTGTGAGCATGAACCACCCTACGGGGTTCCTATCCTGAAACAGGGATTGAGAGTATGAGGGCAGAGCAGGGAGAAACAGTGAAAGTGGGAGACAGTGAGCTGCTAAAAGGGGAATTTTTTTTTTTTAATCAGTATCTTCCTAAATGGCTGAGTTTCTTACACACACATATGTAGAAGCATTGTTCATATTTGTTAACTTCAAATATTGGTGCAACAGATTTGCTGCTTCAAGAAAGAAAGGTGCTTTTGTGGACTGTGATCCATTTTTCCCTCTAACATATAAAGATAACTGCTTGTGATAAATATAAGCAACTGTCAAAATGACATGACTTCCAAGGTTAAGTGTGAAGATTAGTGTAAACAAGGTCCAATTGAGGGGGAGAGATGAAGAAGTGGAAGCTCACACAAATAATATAGTGTGTTATGGACCCCAAATGGAGTAAAAGTAATTGTTATCGTGAGCTCAAAAGCTTTCTCAGACGATCTGGTGTTGCTCCTTGCATTCTCTCTTCATAGTCACTTGGTTACTGATTTTTACTAAACATCTTCCTGCACTGTTTGAGTTCAGTAGTTCTCTACAGGAAGAGAAGTAACAGAAGTCTGCAAGGAACTGTGCCTTTCCAGTGGGAAAAAAATCTTAGAGGAGCAACTGTTCAGTCCCATGAAGAGAAGTCTCACACCAGTCCCTTAGAGTGAAAAATATATCTAAAGTGATTTGTCATTTATTCAGCATTTATTCAGCATTGTTATTCTGCATGGATGTTAGTGACTTTGGGAAAGAAAACCCAGTAAGCTTTAGATTTTGCTCCCATATCATGTTTGGTAACAGAAACTGTCAAGAAAACCATTTTTTTCTCCCAGTTCATCCAGTGCTCTTCAGACAAGAGGCCTCATGTGTGGGAGCCAAGCCAGATGGCTTGGAGATGGCACTACATGTCCCTGTCAGAGTATTTCTATTTCAACAGAGATGATAAAGAACATGAAAAATCTCCGTTAAGATCATTGCACACCATTTCCTGCTGTACCATTAAAACTGAGCACATAGGGACTGAACTTTAGATTCTTCCAGTGATATAGCCCAGGTTGTCAAGTGCTTCATCATGTGTGCTCTGTCAGGGGTAGTGGGGCTCTTGGATTCCAGATCACTGCCCCCCTTACCTGGGATGATGGCATGGTAGGATGTAACCCTAACCCTAACCCTTACCTGGGATGATGGCATGGTAGGATGTAAGGAAAAAAATAATTATTTCCTTTGGGACCCTGGTTTTGATAAAAGCTTCAGCAGCACTGAGGCATGTGACTGTGCCTGAGGGGGCACTCAGCTACAAAAACAGATCACACAAAGCACCCTGGTTTTATTTCTTCTGCCTTACAGTTTCGTGTCCGGACATTCCTGCAACCATCACAGTTTGGGGGTCAGGCCTGTACAGAGTCACTGGTGGATTCCCGCCCATGCTTCCCAGCTAAGCTCTGCAATGTAGTGGAAATTGATTGCAAGAACAAATTTCAGTGTGAAAATGGTAATGATAATCTTCATTGCATAATTGTTGCAGTATTAGGTAGTCAAATGATTAGACTTTGAGGCAAGAAAGGTCCAGATAATCTAGGTCTTGTATATTCCATACACAAATTCCAGGGGAAAGAAGCAGGGACAGAAGTCTGCTTAAGAATTTCATATGAATTAGTAGCAGCTTATGTTTACAGTTTCTTCTGTAACTAGAAATAATTCAAGTGCAGTCTCTAGCCTGGTATGTCAGTATGACCATGATAGATAGACAGAAGCATGTTCCAATAATATTTCTTTGCACAAATTCTTCATGTACAAACATATCCATAGAGTTTGTCTGAACATAAACTCGCACTGGTTTTGTTGAATTTCTGGTATTTCTTGTTTACTTCAATTTAAATATACCTCATTAGCCTTAAAATAGCTTTATCCTCATACTCTTTTGCTAATCCTAAAATTAAGCCTTCACATCTTCAAAGCAAGGCAAAACTGGCAGAACTGAAACATCCATTTCTCAAAGGAATAATCTATGCATAATACTGCCTCACTATTAATTCCTAAGACAAGTTCACACCTTTACTATGGAAAAAAAACAGACTATCCTTTTCTGTATTCAGACATGCTGAATCTTTGCACGGCTGATGCTGTTTCTCTGGTGCAGGTCGTTGTATTGCAAAAAAAATGGAATGTAATGGAGAAAATGACTGTGGGGACAACTCTGATGAAAGAAACTGTGGGAGGATAAAGACTGTATGTAACAGAAAGTATGAGAGCATCCCAGGTGTGCAGTTAATAGGCAGTGGGTAAGCCATCTTTTCTTATTTTTCATAAACCTGAAATTCTTACCTCACTAATTTACATAAAAACATAATCCCCAATTAGCATCTGAAACTATCACTTTAAAATACATAATCTCTCAAAAATAAGCAGAAATTGTATAAATGAAGCCAAACCTTCAGGCTAATACTTGCCCACTGCATCTGTCAGTCTTACTCTGCAGAGCTGGTAGACTAGACAAAGACTAGACTAGACAAACTTCCATCTCAGTTATGCTTAATGCCTCAGAAATTTTCAGGGCTTTGAGGGTGTTGCTTTTTTTGTCTATAATATATTTCACATGAAACCAACCACTACTTCTTCCAGACTACTAATTTAAGCAGTATAAAACCTAAACAAGGGATGCTTATCCCAGGTAGTCATGCATTTAACTGAATTTTGAACTCAGTGCACTCTGCTTAACATCAGTTATGGCAGAAATGGAGAGCTGCTTGCTCATTTTACTAGGCCATTCTCTGTTTAAGAGTGACTGTCTCATAATGATATTGGAATTACCTAGACGGCT
Organism: Neopsephotus bourkii; assembly: GCF_033783945.1. NCBI lineage: Eukaryota > Metazoa > Chordata > Aves > Psittaciformes > Psittacidae > Neopsephotus > Neopsephotus bourkii. Next base: position 2,423,372 of record NW_026900918.1, on the reverse strand, counting down.
AAGCACAGATGAAAAGTAGGAAAAATGGCTGCTACTGCAGCATTTTTCAGGTGAATTAGATGTCCTTGTAGAGGAACTTCTTTCAAAGCTATTACATAACACAGGCGTTAATGCCATTTCATTCAAACCTACAAAATCTTCAGTGCAGCTATATATCACAAAAAATTTCAAGTCTGTAAGTCTTCCTGCAATTGTTTTATCTGTGGTTATGTTTTTTGGTTAGATTTCACATTCTGGCAGGAGAGAGCCGAGGGGAAGTGCTTGGCAACTCGTTCAATGGAGGACAATGCACCACAGTTAAGCACAAAGAGACAAGGAAATCGTATCGTGTTCCTGCAAACCTGGAGGCTGTCAGCTTTCAGGTATTCTCAAGTAGCAACTCCTGGCTGAAAAACTATTTCCATAATTACAGTCCAAGTTGTGTGCTCAAGTCTGAGGCAGTAATTTGTGGTTTAGGACAAGATTTCTCAACTTTGTGAGGCCAGGACATTCTTCAAGTGATGTGTGGAAATGGGAAAAATTGAGCAGTCGCGTGGCTCTACTTACACCTTTAAGACTGTGTTTACTCACTGCACAGTCAACATGATTGATTTGGGCTTCTCTCTTGCTTCCTTATGGCTGTGGCTGTGTCTTTGTTTTGATTTGAGCCTTGCTCCTTCAGAATGCAGGATGTGAAAAAAAGCTCAACTAATGTGTGAAAACTGAACTGCTGATTTTTGCCGGGAGTGCTGTGCGTTTTTAGTATTACTGGAAGGGGAAAAACTGAAGAAAGGACACCCTAATCTGTTCCATGGAAACTGCAATTGGATTGGCCATGACACAGAATAGCAGGTTGGAAGGGATCTCAAGGATCATTTGGTCACTCTTCCTGGCAAAGGCATGGTCTAGACAAAAGGTCCCAGCGTCATGTCCAGCCAAACCTTTAAAGTGTCCAGTGTTAGGGAATTCGCCACTTCCTTGGGGAGATTACTCAAAGCCACTTTGTTTTTATTGTGAAACATGTAGGTTTTATAAGTAATGGTGAAAAATTACTGTGTGCATAAATATCCAATATGGAAAAACAAGCCTTGGTTTGCCCAGGTCACTTTAAAGCTGTGTGGTTTATTAAGTTACGGATGTCCATTTGCAGAAGTGTTAAGGGTTTGTGAATCTGACCTTTGAGAGCGTATCTATATCTTTTTATTTAGACCAGCCTTTGGTATAGAAGGGTCACTGGATCAGGCTTTCTTTCTGGAACTGCAGTATGTTTTCATGCAAAAGCATATGACTTCTTGCAGAACAGAAATGGGGAAATGGATCACCTCACCTACGAGGTTCCTTAGCAACCTTATTAATTAAACAAGTCTAGAGAAGGAAAGCAAAATGCATCTTTCAGATATGTGGGTTTTGGGAAATTAGTAACTTCTGAACTGATTCTAAAGTTTTCCTTGTGCTTTGTGTAACAGCACCATTGAGGCTTATCAACTTGATCAGGTAGGTTTGCTCACAGTTCCTCTCCACCTACTGGGAATTAAACTGGGAATTATGAAGAAAGGACAGAAAACATGAAGCTCTTTGCCTTGTACAATATAGAAGCTGTGGGACTGGAACTTAGTCATAGTGTGGACATAGCATGAAGGTCTGACAGTCTTTGAAATGTCTGATGAAATACTTTGTTGAAAATTATTTCTAAGGTTTGGGGCATGAGGGTGGGAAATCTTAAAAATAAAAAAAGTATTACATGCCTTTTTTTCTCTCTTGTATAAATGCCTGTTAGTAATGCTACTTCTTATCTAGTATTCACTTCACCTATTAACGTTTCTCAGCCTCATCTTTAGTGTTAAGAACAATTTTCAGCTTACTGCCAAGTCTCAATTAATCAAGCATGTTTCTTCCTTAAAAATCAAAACTTCATTGCTTACTAGGCTTCTGTTTCAGATTATTATTGGGAAAAATGAGTTTTGCTTTGCTAAATCTACAGGTGAAAGATGAAGAGGATGATGTAACATCTGATTTCTACAATGATTTAACTCCCCTAAGTGATAGTGCTCATGGACATAGTTCATCCACTCACGGTGCTCAAAGATCTTCTGGTGTCCCATTTTTATTCTCAAGAAAGAAACGGGTTAAAGTCACATCATCTTCCTCCTTCAGGAAAGCTGTTGAAGCCTCATATGAAAAGGTAACTGAATGTTGCCTCAAATTTCTTCATTTGATTTGATTTCTGTCTGTTCTAAGAACAGTTTAGTAACTAAGATATAACACAAACCACTGCTGCTACCACCAATAATAATAATGATAAAGGAAATAAGGGAAGAGAATACAACCACTCACCACCCGCTGACCAATATCCAGCTCGACCCAAGCAGTGATCTAACCCTTCTGGATCACCACCCCCAGCTTATGTAGTGGGCATGACATGCTGTGGTATGGAATACCCCTTTAGTTAGTTTGGGTCAGGTGTCCTGTCTCTGCTTCCTCCCAGCTTCTCCTCCTCCCTGGCAGAGCATGAGACTCAGAAAGTCCTTGGTAAGAGTAAACATTACTGGGCAGCAACTAAAAACATCGGTGTTATCAGTGCTGTTCCCAGGCTGAAAGTCAAAAAAACACAGTACTGAAGGAGAAAAATGACTGCTACTGCTGAACCCAGGACATGATTTCAGGCAGGAACAAACATGATTCTGTGGCAAATCCACTTATGATATTTGGGATAAAAGATTACTTAATCAGCATTTTCACGTGAAACCCTGCTTTGTAGAAAATTTCCAGTTAAAACTACTCACCTCAACATCAGTCCAGCCCAGGTTGCATTTGGTTCCCTTTTGTCAATGAAGTTGTTTGTGTACCAAAACTGAACTTGAGTACTGTCCTGAGTTCAGCTGTAGCAGCCATTTTCCTTCCTAGTAGATGGTGAAGTGCTGTGTTTTAAATGTGTTGATCTGAACCCAGCACAACTACTCATATTTGCTTCAGAGCAGGCATTCTCTGGGAATAATAATTTCCGATCTACTAATATTTTATATTAATACCAGTTACTCATGGGTTAAGCTTCCTACAGGTACCAGGTTTTACCGCTATGATTAAACATGTACCCAGAAATAACTAGAGACTTTGGAATCCAATTTCTTGGGATTGTTCTAGAAGTGAGGGTTTCCAATACTGTGTGAGCCTCAGGGATTTAACAGAGAAATCAGTAGGTTTGACAACTGTAAGGTAAATTGCTAGGAATAAAAACACTTAATTGCTAGTAATAAAAGCACTTAAGATATTTACAGTAGCAGCAAATGCAAATGCAAGATGCATGTCAAGCAGAAATTCATATTCAGCATGCAAGAGTTGAAAAGCATGCCCAAACCAGCTAAGGTTTTAGAATCAACATTTGCCAAAGAGGCTTGTAATTTTGTATGTCATAATTGAAATTTAGCTGGCACAGCTGAAAATTGAGAATAAGAACCTAAATCACCTGAAAATCCTAAAAATGGATTAACCACAGGGTATTTTAGGAGCTGAGTACAACTCTGGGAAGTGTTACATAACTATTTCTTCCATACTAATTCTTACTGCAGCAGAAAGCTGCATATCCTTAGCTTATTTTCCAATGTGCAAATGAGGGCAATGAAATAAGCAGCACTGCTGTGCACGACTAAGAGCCAAACTACAGTTCATGTGTTACAATGTTCTGTCCTGGCTTGGAGACCTCCCTCTCTAAGTGCATTCTTGAATCTTCCAAGCCAAGTGACCTTGGAGACAGAAATATTGTACAGCCAAACTACCAGCAGCAAAATTCAGCAGAAGCATCCATGTATATTTCAGTAACATTTTTTTTCATAATGATTTTTTTCTATCTGCTGGGTGGTCATTTGCTCCAGTTTTATGCCCCTCCTGTTGCTCTTGATCTTTCTGCATTTGGCCTTGTGCTGTCTGTTCCTTTTGACACTTTATAAATCCCTTCTTTCAGTATTTTCTGTTCCTCTCCTTTCTATTTAGTTGAAAGCCTCTAGCACTAGAAAAATAAATGAATTAGCTGTCTCAAAAACATTAGTTTTTTGCAAGAGTAGTAGAGGTTTCCAATTTCTGAACTTTCTTTTCTTTTCCCTCTAATATTAACAGCCTGACACTTGAACTCAATGACGTCTTTAACACTGTGGTTTAGTTTTAGTTTCAGCAGACTGACATATTCTGAAACTTCATGACATTGACTTAGTATCCAAAATAGCCACTAACCAGATTGCTTGCAAATCAAGCCAAGTCTTTCCTCTGAAATTTTTGTTTGTTTTATTAGTTCCTGGTATATTTGTTTTGGCAGGAATCCTTTTGCTTTCTGTTTGGTAGGTGCTCAGGGAGTCCTAGTTTTCTTTAGAATGCTATATACACCCACAATGTAAAGGAATAATGAGCATTGTCCTCAAGGACCTCACAGGCATCTTGGAATCTCCAGGTATAGCTTGTTCATGGTTAAAGCAGCATGATACACATGATTAATCAGTTCTAGCAACATATCTCAGGACATAATTTTGGCTTCTTTACTTTCTGCAGAATGTAGATGCTATGACTACCCTTTTCTTCTAGAATTCCAACTTTATTAGAGTCCACAAAATAACTTCTGTTGCAAACTTCACAATGAAACAGTCAGATCTGCAGCTCTCAGATGTCTTTCTAAAAGCACTTAACCACCTGCCCCTGGAGTACAATTATGCTTTATACAGCAGAATATTTGATAACTTTGGCACTCACTACTACACCTCTGGGAAGATGGGTGGTTCCTATGACATTCTTTACCAGTACAGCTCTGAGGAACTGAAGAACTCAGGTATGTAATCTTTCAGAAGAAATTATCACAATATGCTTACCAGCTTTTCCTATCACAGTTTTTAGGTCTTACACCGCATAGTATGTCCTCCAACAGCAAAAAAATCCTTTAGACTTGCATAGATCCAGGAATTGCTTATACTGCCTGGATAAAGAACAAGAATAAATTTTGGTTACATTATATTAACTTGAAGAGTTCAAAAGGTTCCTTACTTGATAAAAGTAGTTGTTTTTAAGGAAAACTAAGACCTTTAGGCCAAGACCAGGTGCCACCAGGAAAAGGTGCTCCAGCATACTCCAGTGTGGGACTCAAGTCTGAGAGGTGTAAGTGGTATTTTTAGGGATGCAGTCATTGAAGTTGTTGGTATTTATTAGAAATAGCTAAAAATATTTCCATGACTGCCAGACTATCAAAATAAAAACACAATACAACAAAATTGGAATTTTTAAGTTAAAAGCTGTGATCCTTAATGCTATTGCTGTAACTTGCATGGATATGGGAGGGTACCTAAATGGTATAGCAGGCATGATGCAGTCCAATGATGGTTGTACCTGGGGAAGTAAGCGCCTGCAGTAACAAAATCTCCAGTGGTGGGTGAGGAGCAGGGAGAGCTAGGATGGCTCACCTCAATGTGGGAGCCTGGGGGCATGGTGTCGTCATGTAATGTGGTTATGGGGATGAAGCTGCTGCTCTGTGATATTTCCAGGCCTGGCAGTGGATGAATCAACAGAGTGTGTCCGAACAGAAACAATAAGGCGTGTGCTCTTCCGGAAGAAAAAGAAAGTCAGTACCAGATGCACCACAAACAGGATGACTGTGAAACATGAAGGTGATTATAATGAAAGCAGGGCCCATGTCCTGTTACTTACCCTGAGAGATGCCATTTCCCTTAGCTCCACGTGGTCTTCCAGCTTTGCTAAACTGCAGATGCTCTCCCAGAGAAGCCAGTGTTTCACTGTCTCTGAAGAGAGCACTGGAAACATATAAAAGAAATTATGACATAGAACCACTACTGTTCTGCTCTGAAGCATCATCACTGGAGATCCAGTGGCACTGGCTCTTCCAGTCAGTAACAGATCTGACCAGCTTTCCCCATAGCCCTGGGTCCAGGGCCAAGCATACTGAAATGGGAAATGTACACATGATCATGACTGAGTCTATGATCTTTAAGGGTTGCTCAGGGCTCATTGAGAGAGTTGGGCAACAATAATATACTCCCTGATCTTCCTCTTCCATTTTCTCATGTCAGCAGACATCTAGGAGTTCCCTGTCAATGTCAGAAATGTGTTTCAGGAACTGCAGAAAGATGGTGCATTCTGCAAGAATAGCAAGTCATATTCTGCATCAATGAAAACAGGGATTTCATCACCACCTACATGTTTTTGTCCTCCTTTTATAATCATTTCCCATTACTCAGGTGTTAACAGCTAGGAAAAAAGATCCTGTCTCGCAGTGTGTATTCTAGTGAAGCCTGCTGTACCTCCTGCAATTTTTTCAGTGTCTTGTGTAGTTCTGAATATCTCTATCACTGAAGTCTCAGACATTTTCTTTGGGAAGACTGACAGGCTGCTGTCACAGCAGGGATTGTTTTTCTGAGCTTAGACTTTATTATTCCAAGCTTCAAAAAATCTTAGTATATTGTTTTCTATCCTCTTACACTTTCAGACTGTTGTTGTTACATCCACCATCTTTGGAGCCTTTGTCTGACAATACTGTGGTAAAATCGCCTTTCAGGTTCCATTCTGGAGTCGGCTGAACGGTCTGTTTCTCTGGTAAAGGGTGGCAGATCAGAGTATGCTGCAGCTCTGGCCTGGGAGAAAAAGGAGGTTTTTCCAGACCACAGAGTCTTCACAGGCTGGCTGGAGTCAGTAAAGGACAATCCCGTTGTGATTGAATTTGAGGTAAGAGAAGAATAAGAAAAATGTTGAGGTAGTAAAGCACTCACCCGTTAACAGCTTTTCAGAGAGCTCTGCAAGTGTTTTCTCTTTTAATGTGGTGCTGTGTGTGATATGAATGTATATGGGCTTAACATAAATATACAAAGCATTTATTTGAACTGCTTCTTGTGCATGTAGGTTTCTAAGCTACACCAGGTTTGCATTGTCCATGGACAATTAGAGTAAGGAGGAATGCAAATGAATTGCTCTATCACCAGCAGGAGCTCAGGCATGGACAGGGGTTAGTTACTGTGCAGGAAAGCAGTCCAAGGTGCTGGGAACACTTTTTGTCCCTGTGCTCTTTCACTTGTTTCAAGATATGGCACATAGCCAAACAAAGCAAGCAACAGTCCCCTGTTATCTCTGTCCTGCTCATATAATGCAGCATGCTGGCACTGTTGAGTGCAGTAAGCTGCCTCCTTCCACAGCTGGCACAGCACCCACTCTGTAGCAGTGTCAAAGCACTCAAGGCAAGCAGCAAAACCAGTCTGAATGCAGTGATCTTTAACTGCAGATGCTGAGCTTCTGAAGGCAGTGTAGGTTTGCCTCAAATGACAGGAAGCACATGTAAACAAACCTCGTCATCTATAGTGTTCTGACTTATTAGACATAGTATTCCACTTGTTTCATTTTCCACCGGCTCACAGAGCCCTAAACTGAGGAAAAGAAGTATAAACAGGATAAGCATAGAATCACAGAATGGTTTGAGCTGGAAGAGACCTTAAAGTTTATCTAGTCCTAATCCCCTGCCATTGGCAGGGACACCTTCTACTAGACCAGGTTGCTCAAAGCCCCATCCAACCTGGCCTTAAATACTTCCATATGGATGTATGGCACTGTCAGGCTCCTTTAAAGCACCTACAACTTTCAGCATTCCTGACTCCTGGTGTCCCTGTCCATGGCAGGGAGGTTGGAACTAGATGATCTTAAGGTCCTTTCCAACCCTAACTATTCTATGATTCTATATGGCTTCATACGCAGGCTCTAGTGCCTTTAGAAATGCTGCAGCTCTCCCAGCAGGACCCTGCTGTGTCTATGTAACTGCTTACTGAACAGCTGTCTTCCAGGTGTCACCCATCATGGATTTGGTGAAGAATGTGCCGTGTGCTGTGACCAAACGTCGCAACCTGCAGAGAGCCCTGAGAGAGTATATGGGAAGGTTTGACCCTTGCCAGTGTGCCCCATGCCTCAACAATGGCAGGCCTGTGCTTTTCGGGACAGAGTGCCTGTGCCTGTGCAAGGCTGGCACCTATGGCAAAAGCTGTGAGACACAAGCTCCAGGATACAAATCAGGTATTTGGGGTGATACTGTCATAGTGTAAATATGGTCCTTCTGGTATCTACTAATCAAGGATTAATCTGAAATAACCTTCCGTTACTAAATCCATAGCACTTACCACATGATGACGGTCAGAAAGAGTAAGAATAAAGGTAGGATTGAAAATAAAGAATCAAATTGAATAGGCGCAGCTAAAAAGAAATTGTGAGACATGGTAGAAGATTCCTTAGCTACATAATTAAGATAATAGCAAATGAGCTTTTCAGCAATGTGTATGAAGTTGAGATCAAAGATAATCGATGTAAAAATTATGAAACCAGTTCCTTAAATTTCCCTATAGCCTATTATACTTCAAACTAAATGGCTAATGGAGATAAGAATTGATTACATGTTGAAGGAAAACTCAGTTGTCTTGAGGAGATGGGACATAATCGTCATTCTGACGAATTTAAAGAACTACTTCCTGCAAACAGCATTTTTAATTAAATTGACACTAGTGACATGCCTATGGGAAGCGGAGGAGACTTCCAGCATTATACTTATGATTATGTATATTTATATTCAAGGACCAAAAGGGGACAAAGGGAAAATCACTAAGGCAGTTACAGGTCTCATTTTGCGACCCTGATAAAGAAATACTTCGAAAAAAATGAACAATCGAAGATATGCAGATAGAGATGAATGTAGAAAGTATATTTTACGCAGAAAAGAAAGGATGTGTAAGTAATTTTTATATATATATGCTTTATGGTAGCACAGACAAAAAAACACAAGGGCTAAAAGAAGATAGTAGTGTTTTAGTTTTGCTTGCATATGGTGTGTATTAGGGATTAAGACATGGTGTTAGAGTTCAGGTTTATTTAATAACTCATTAAATACTGCCCTATGTAAAAAGGTTGACAGCATTACAAAAACTCAAACATCTGTAGGTGCAATTGAAATACAAATTAGCTGCTTCTGGGTTTGAATGTTACCTGTGATCAAAACTAGAAAGAAAGGTATATTTTAGGTTTTCATAAAGCAGCTGGAATTTGGCTGACCTCTTTTGAAAAAAACACTTTTCTACATACAATCTAATCCCTTAAGAGTAACAATTTTAAATCCTCTGAAAAATGCCATAATGAATTTACCGTCATTTCTTTTGTATGCGGCCCTAAGAGAAATACTATGTATGGTGCAGATCTACCAAAAGATGGGATTTCTTTTATTTCCTGAAGTTGCTGTAGATGGCCACTGGGGTTGCTGGTCTGAATGGAGTTCATGCAATGCTTCCTTTAAAAGAAGAAGGACCCGGGAGTGTAATAACCCCACCCCTGTGAACGGTGGCAAGCCTTGTGGAGGTGAACAGGAAGAAGAGGAGGACTGTTATGTCTCTGTGTTCACAGACAGGTAAGAAGATGGTAATTCAAAAGATCTCCTTGGTCATGAGGCAGATATAAAGAGCCTTCCAGAATGGCTTTGTGACTACCAAGGAGAAATAGCAGACATCTGTCCTCTCTGAACTTCTGTGCTGTGGTTGAGAGAAGGAAATACCTGAAAACCTTTGAACTTGCTGCAAGTTTGGTTGTATTTGTTGTTCATTCCTAGAAACGACTGGAATTACATATAAAGTGTGCCTGTAGACCTCTTAACACTGCTTTACATGGCTTTTTGTCCAAAACCATGGAGAACTCATCTGTTTCCTTTCATGGGAGTTTGTAGGTTCTGGTTTTTTGGATATCACATCTTATTCTCTTGGACGTTTAGGTCTGAACTTAGTCTCAGAGAGAATTCCACTGAAACCACCAACCTTTTCATATTTCCACTCTGGGTATGTCTGATGTACCTGTTTTGCATGGTTTGAATTTAAACCCTAACTCCAACCCCAGACTGGCACAGTTTCTTACATCTTCAAGAGCAAGGCTTTGTGCAGATTCAGTCTTTCTACTAGAACCAAGAGCTGAAGCAGGATTTTCATCATCCTTCCTGTAATGACTACAGAGGAGATTTTGGAGCAAATAGCAGAGGATTAAAAGCAATGGGCTCCAGAGTTCTTTGCTACTCATCTCAGTTAGACACCATGGCTGTACAGCTCCATGCTCACAGAAATTAACCTCCTTTAGCCATTGCCTGATGGCAGCAGGTGGGTTTTGACTAAACCCAGCCAAATCACATGGGCTTCTTAGAGACTTCTGCCATCTGTTGTTCTTCACCTCTTTTTCTTAGTCCATAAAAATATTTCATGACTTATGTCAGTAGAAATTGTAGCCCTGTATCTATCACATTTTAACGCTCTTGCAATCTCACTCCTATCAACACCTTGAAATTTTGATGTCCATCAGCTTTTATTTAACAGAATAATATTGGCTTTTACCATGGAGAGGGGGACAGGATGGACACACAGCATTCCTTCCCAAAGCTCCTGACATTCTGCCATTGTCATTTGGTGACACCAATGCTTAAGATACATCATTACCAGCAAATTTTTACTTTTCAGAGCTGCTCCTTGTATAAATGATGATGAAGCCAGGAGAGAAGAGGATGTCTTGATTGATGAACCTGAGTCTGGATGCTCCAGGCCGGACCCACCAGAATACGGCTTTATTAGGGTGAGCATGAAAAATGAGTGTTATAGAAGGCAAGTATACCAATTGCAGAGCTGGGAAATTTTACAGCTTCTTTGCTACATGTGCCTTACAACCAAGTTAGCTACTGTGCCAGTGAGCATGTTGCTGTGTATGTGGCATGCTGTAGGACTCTACTCCATCAAAGTCCACCAGCAGGTGAAGCAAAGGCAAGGTAGAACTCATTTCAAACAGTAGCCCTTGAATTCTTGTTTTGTAACCATGACATCTGGTAGTTCAGCTGAACAAGCACACCATTATACAGGTTGAGTGGATGATTCATTATTTCAGAGTAGGAAAAACACGCGTTCATTACATTGTATCATCAAGCTTTTACGGTTGTTTCTTTCAACAATGTCCAGTCTCATTGCCATAGATTTCTGAGGGTTTTTTGGTTTCTTTTTTTTTGTAGAATGAAAAGAACCAGTACGCTGTGGGGGAAGAAGCCGAAATTGCTTGTGTGAGTGGTCATGTTCTCAGTGGCTATCAATTCTTTCGGTGTCTGCCAGATCACACCTGGATGCAGCAACCTGTTGAATGTCAACGTAAGAAAGAGAAAACTAATTTAGCCTAGCAACAAAACAGGAATGGAAGAAAAAGGCAAAAAAATACATTTTAATGCAGGTTTTAACAAAAGAATCTGTAATGATATTTGAGAAAATGGCATTTTAAAAAGGTATTTCATGTAGATATAGCAAAAGCCTACTGAGTCACTGCATCATTCCTCTTTCAATTCAGAAGTACAACTATTATGTTCTTTGTAAGGACATTGTAATATTCAGTGCTTTAAAAAGCCCTCAGATGGATGCTGTGAGGTCCTTCTCTTGTCTGCTTTTAAATATCTTCACCAGAAGGACTCACCTTTTGTTTCCAGACTTACAAAGGTATCTTTAAGTTGATAGAGTTGTGGTGAAGAAAATGTTTTTAGAGGAATTAGTCTACTTTTTGTACTTAATGGTACACCACCCACGCGGGTTGCCTTCAAAATTTCCACAATAAATCAAAGCTTTCAAGTATTTACATTCCAGTTAAGAAGTAAAGACCAGTACTGACCTGGGTTTGCTAGCACAAGAGATTCTGATAGTTTTCTAGAACTGGTGTGATTTCACTGACTTAGTGTTCATTTTATTAAAAAAAAAAATAATAATAAAAATTAACATCAAGTTATGATTTTTTTATGGCCACTAATTTTAATTGTTCTGGTACTGGCTTCATGTGAAAAAAAAAAAAAAAAGAAAAGCTGTTAATGCCATCCTTATTTTTAAACTGTAAAATTAAATTACTCACACTAGCAAACAGTAGAAACACATTGTAATTATTTAGTTATTGATTGAAAAATATTTAAAAAGTCTATGACAGTTCACTGAAAATTTCTAGGCTTAATTATGTTAAATATTTATTAGTTTTTAATGTCAGTCAAATGTTCAGTGTTACTAAGCACCTTTATGGCTCTTTAGATGAAGCATTAGGACTTGCTGTAAATATCTACCATAAAAACACCATAAAACCATCAAGGATTATACTTATTTCTTGTTTATTACAGCCTTGGTATGTCTCAGGCCACCAACGTCTGACAGTGTCACAATTTCCCCATTTAAGCAACAGTATAGTGTTGATGAAACCGTGAAGCTGAGCTGCCACGCTGGGTTTATACTCACAGGTCAACCACAGTACACTTGTGGGAAAGACCTGTCCTGGGTACCACCTGTTTTGAGACCTATTACATGTGAAAAAGGTCAGTATGCCTGCAGATGCCTTACTGTTTCTGTAGTGCTGGTATTAACAGCACAGTTTTAGCTAGTTGCCTGGTTTAAAGATTTATAACAACTGTTGATTAATTTTGGTTTTACTTTGTGCTGCCACAGTGCCATATAGTTTCATCCCCAAACTTCTGCATTAATTTCAGAATTTTTGGGTGCAATGTACCATTTAATTATGAAATTGAGATACTGAAACTGTTTTCTTAAAAAACCAAAACAACAGCCAGCTGTATTAACAAGGCTTTACGAAGCAGAGTAAGAGAATGCATTCTACTAAAACTTCAGCTTCTCTCATTGTACAGGATTTTCAAGTGATTTTTGCAAAGACTGATGTCTACTTGTAGAATCTCAACCACAACAGCTTTTGAAGAGAGAAATAAGGGATAGGTAGAAATAAATCCATTTTAAGTTTCATAGCAGGAATCCAAGATATTTTTGTTCACTCTGTTGCTAGTTACAATAACTCTCACTCTTTTGTTTCAGATGTGCAAACTAAAATTAGAGGAGTTTGCAATCCAGGACAAAAGCAGGTTGGATCTCAGTGTGTTTGTATGTCTCCAGAAGAAGATTGTGGGTAAGTTAAGTACTTTAATTAGAAAAAGAAAAGCCAAAGTTTCTCCATTTATAGGCCAAAAGTCCACTGTGACACAAAACAGAAAGACTAACAAAAGACAACAACAATTCAGCACTACTTTCTGTTCAGATATTAGGCACCTATGCCTCTGTATCCGAAATACAGCCCCATTTATAGCCTGTGAAATAGATGAATGATGACATTAACCAAATGGCACACCATGGCACATCCTTCTAATATACATTATCATCTGCTACTGGAGATTCCAAGTCTTCCTTTTCTTCTATATATTCCTCCGATTTCTATATTTTCACTGTCACCACCTTGCTATAACAGGTCATGCTCCTTATGCCTGAGATTTACTTTTCAGATTAACATTCTGCAAAATACTATATGCTTCATAATCCAGAGCATATGAAAATGTGTGGAACTTGGATTTATTGTCTCCACACAACAAGGTCTGCAGAGACCATTAAGCAATCAAGTGAACTGAGGGTTATCCTAGAGGATTCTTAGTAAATGACTGGCCAAGGTTCAGATGTGGGTCTGGAAATAGGAAAAATGATCACAAACTGTATACGAGCTGGGCAGTTGTAGTGCTGAGATCAAAACAAATTCCACCACAGGGCTCCTGTGTGACTGCAGGCAAGTCCCTTGGCATGGGATTCATTCATGTCAATGCCCAAATAACCGGGTATCTTCTCTGTCAAGAGCCCTTGGGAAGGGAGAGAGCATGTTAAGGGAGTGATAGATGTTGTCAAACATACATGGGCCCAATCCTCTGAGAAGTAGAAATGCTTTGTTGACTAACACTATACACTTAATTCAGAAACATAAACAAGGTGAGCTGTATTGCTCCCTCTCCTTGGGAGATGACTAGGCTCCACAAAATAGTGCTGCTTGGAAATGCCTGTACTTGCTGAGAACAAATCCACTCAGGAATCAAGAGCAACAGAAAGAAACTACAAGCAGCATGGCTGTGTTTGCCTGCCATTAGTCCCAGACTAACTGTGCTTCAGAGGCAGACTGTCACACACAGCTGCAGGGCTGCATTAACTCAGACAAGCCATATTGCAGAGGCAACAGCACTTCCTGATTTCCTGTGTAGGCACATGTCCTCCATTCGTTATCTGTTTGACAGGACCAAAGCTTCCTCAGGTCACAGCATGATGTTGTATCAGGTCCAGGTCTTGCAGTAGCTAGTACAGCCTAGACAGATATCCAGCCTGGCCATGGCTTTGCTGTGTTTGCTGGTGGAGTGTTTAGAAACATGGACTTGTTCCACAGCCTGCTAAAATAATTTTTCTTTTTCCCTTGGGCCAGCCACTACTCAGAAGACATCTGTGTGCTACATGCTGCTTCTGAACAGAACATTACCAAGCCCAGCTGTCAGTATTCAGCTGAACTGTGCCTTGGACAGCAGTCATTTCATTTCTTGCATGCTGGCCCTTGTCATGATAATTCCAACCTGGACTGGGCTATTGAAAGGGCAAAGCTCTCCACAAAGAGCTTGAAGAAAGTTCCCTGTGGCTATGACACCTGCTATGACTGGGAGGAGTGTCCAGGTATGACTTTCGAATGGTGGGATTTATCCAGTCCTTTGGATCTAAAAATGAAATGTGATGATGTGATGACTTCTTCACTGCTCCAGGAATGAGATTTAGAAGCACTGAGCAATTTACACCAGGAGGAGGGTGGAACTGTGGCCAGTCCTGTGTCTCTGACAGCAAGTGTTATACCTAGATACACGCCTTTTCCCTTTACCCACAAGTGGTGTAGCATTGCCATTTCTCATTAGTAAGGCACAAAATGAACTTGGAAATGACGGGAACTTTTTCAGTAAAATTAACTTTTGAATCTCTAATCACAAAAATGTAGTTGGCAACGTTATTGTCCATTCCCTTTCAGACTACTATAAACAGTAGTTTATAATTCAGGAGTTAATTTGGGCCACACCTTCTATATCTTATAATTAAATTATGAAATTAAATCATGATGCTACTTGAAAAGCAAGACTGGGGCCAGCAGGCTTAATAGGATCTTAATGGTAAAATTTGAAAACAACCATATGTGAAAACTGTGTTTACTAGAAGTTTTAATGAACTCGCTAAGCTGATGAAATCCCTAAGAGGATTATTTTATAAACACTGTTGTGCAACTTGGCTATTTACTGTGTAAATTGGTGATAAGAGCAGTAGGTTTTCCTGTAAATATCTGAGATGCTGGCTGGCTCTGCACATATTGAGTATTTGCCAGGAAAAGGCTGAGTGGCAGCCACACTTATTCCTTCACTTGCTTCCAGAGACAAATGTGATCCTTATCACACCTTGTCTTGTTATGATAAGTTAAGCAACAGCAGTGTGCAGCAATCTTGAGACCCTGTTTTGAAGATGCAAGATTTCGGTAGCACAGGGTTTGTAGTACGTGGCTATAAAATTACTGCATTAAATGTTCCTTGTGGGGCTGTAGCAGAGGGCATCACCATTTTGTGGCCCTGAAGGGACACACCCTGCTCTGGTGCAGCCTGTAGGCACCTTGGGCTCCTGGGAAGGTGGCTATAATTTTAAAAAAATATATTGGGCTTATTTATTCCAGAGCCCCTAAGAAGCCCAGATCTGCTCCCACTGTGGAAGTGGCTTAAAGCTGGATTCTGTGCCAGCGCCTCAGTGTTCTTCTCTCAAAGGCCTACAGAGGAGCTTTGTTCAGTGAGGAAAAATGAGAGAGAGAGAAAAAAAAATGCATTAAATAAAATAAGTGTTCGTTGTGGTGCTCAAGAGGTTTGAATTGGACTTTCCCCCTCACCATGTTCATAAAAGCCCTCTTTCTTATGAGAATGCACAAACATTCAGAAATTTGAAGTTTTTATATTAGAATGTGTAGTTGGTATCAACACATGCAGAAGACACTGCAGTACTGCTAAATGGAGGACAACATATTTTTCGTATGTTTTAAGAAAGGGAAAGCAGAAACTTATTTTCCTGCTTAGGGAATTTCTGGGAAAGAATGTGAAGAGTCAGAATCTGATTAGGTCAGAAATGGGTAATGAAATAACCCACAGGACTGAGCTTTACCACAGGCCAGCAGCAGGTAGCTTAGCATTCATAAAAGGAGCCTTAATGAAATAGGAGGTGACACAATGTGGACCTTAAGACTCCATTTCACAGCAACATTCTGTGATAGGATAATTTGGAACAGAAAGTCAACTTAATATCTTTTTGTTTAAAAGAAAGGTCAGGCAAAGTCAGTGGATAAAAATAGATACCTAATTTCTGCTTCTGTATCTAAACCACTGCTGCAAAACCTGGCATTTAAAGCTGCTTTTGTATCTAGTTAATACCCTACCACCTATTGTATGACTATAGGCTTTTTCTAACTAATGTATCATGAGCCTCCTATGTTTTTTCCCACTGGACTTTGACATGTTGTCAAGCTATAAAATATGGGCTTAGTCACAACATTTCCAGCTAAAATTCCAACATGTTCATTTCCAGAGACACAGACCCAGTGCTCCTGTCTGATGCCTTACCAGTGCCCCAAAGAAGAGAGACACATTCACTGCATCCAAATGGAGTCATCAGGGAGGAGGAGGACAGTCAGTCATTGCATGCTGGCAGCCATGAAGTGTGCTGGCATCAAACTGGAAGTGCTGGAGCAGGGGAGCTGCCTAGTGTAACCCATTAGTTCTCCTGGCAGCCGCCATGACCATCCCACCATGGGCAGGCTGAGACATCCTGGGAGCAACTTGGCTGGTTACAAAAGGACAAGTAGATTAAAAATTAGATTAAAAAAAATACATAAATAAAGTTCATAAATAAAGAGATTTTTGGGATATGAGTGGCAATGGCCTTTTTTTAGTCTGAAAATTGTGGCATTTCACAACACAGACTCAAGTTGATGCAGAGACTCAAATCCTCGTTTATTACCACCAAGCCCTCTTTATCCCCTTGTTTGGTACTTTCACATACATACAATGTTCAATCTCATTGGCCACTGTGAAACTCTCCAGGTAAATAGTCCAATCACAATGTTGCAGACACTCTCACAACCCCCACATTCTCTGGCCTCCAAATGAGATTCCCACCACAACTACACCCTGGCCCATCCTCCCAAGGCTTGCTCTTTGACCTTCCCTGTCCTTCAACGTTCCAGCTCATCGCCCCAGGGATTGTCAAACACCAAGGCCTCAGAGCTCATTCCCAAACTGTTCTTCATGCAGATCTTACCACCTTCACTCCCCACAGAAAATGACTTGGGTTGTGGGGTACAGGGACTACTCCCAGTGCTGGTAACTGGATGCACAGAGGAGGGGAGAAGAGGAAAATGGGAAGGAAGAAAGAGAAGCCTTACCTCTGGCATTCCATGGTCCTGGATGAGACTTTTCCTTTTCTCAGCCATTTGTTGCTTTGTTCTTGTCCTTGTGACTGCTGAGTAGTTACAATTAGAATTTTCCCTTCAACACCCAGGATTTTACAAAACTGAGGTTTAGAAGCCTGACTTCGAAGGAGAAAGCTGAAAGTTAACTCTTTTTTCACCAGCAGTCAGCATAACAATGAAAATCATGAGAAGTGTCCATCTTGACTGACCAATTTCGTGGCCTTCTATGATGGGGCTGCAGAACTGATGGACAGGGGTAGAGCAGTTGATGTCATCTACCTGGACTTGTGTAAAGCGTTTAACACTGTCCCACACAACATCCTTGTTACTAAATTGTAGAGACATCAATTTGATGAATGGACCACTCGGTGGATAAAGAACTGGCTGGATGGCCACACACAAAGAGTTGTGGTCAGTGGCTCAATGTCCAGCTGGAGACCAGTAACAAGTGGTGTCCCCCAGGGATCGGTGATGTTGAGACCGGTCTTGTTTAACATCTCGTCGCTGACATGGACAGTGCGATTGAGTGCGCCCTCAGCAAGTCTGACGATGACACCAAGCTGTGTGGTTCGGTTGATATGCGGGAGGGAAGCAATGCCATCCAGAGAGACCCTGACACGCTTGTGAGGTGGGCTGATGCCAACCTCATGAAGTTTAACCATGCCAAGTGCAAGGTCCTACACCTGGGTTGAGGCAATCCCAAGCACAGCTACAGGCTGGGCAGAGAAGAGATTCAGAGCAGCCCTGCAGAGAAGGACTTGGGGGTGCTGGTCGATGAGGAAATGAACATGAGCCAGCAGTGTGCCTGTAGTCTAGAAAGCCAACCGTATCCTGGGGTGCATCAAAAGGAGTGTGACCAGCAGGTCGAAGGAGATGATCCTGCCCCTTTATTCTGCTCTCGTGAGACCTCATTTGGAGTATTGTGTACAGTTCTGGTGTCCTCAACATAAAAAGGACATGGAACTGTTGGAACAAGTCCAGAGGAGGGCCACGAGGATGATCAGGGGACTGGAGCACCTCCCATATGAAGATCGGCTGAGAAAGTTGGGGCTGTTCAGCCTGGAGAAGAGAAGGCTGCCTGGAGACCTCATAGCAGCCTTCCAGTATCTGAAGGGGGCATATAGGGATGCTGGGGAGGGCCTTTTCATTAATGACTGTAGTGATAGGACAAGGGGTAATGGGTTAAAACTTAATCAGGGGAAGTTTAGACTGGATATAAGGAGGAAATTCTTTCTTGTTAGGGTGGTGAGGCACTGGAATGGGTTTCCCAGGGAGGTTGTGAATGCTCCATCCCTGGCAGTGTTCAAGGCCAGGTTGGAAGAGGCCTTGGGTGATATGGTTTAGAGCGAGGTGTCCCTGCCCGTGGCAGGGGGGTTGGAACTTGATGATCTTAAGGTCCTTTCCAACCCTAACTATTCTATGATTCCATGATTAAGGTATTTCTTGGTCAACTGAAGGCAGCAGAGAGCTCCCTGGCTGCCCCCACTTCTCCAGCACCTCTGTTCTCAGGGTGGCTGTGTGCCGTGCAAGCACTTGTGTTAAGACTTGTCTTGTTCTCTCTTGCTGATGAGGATAACTCCCAGTTTTTTCTATTTTACAGTTGAGCATTATGGCATAGAATTAAGACATCATCTGTCACTCTCTAATAAGGTGAGATTCAGCCATAAACTGAACCCAGAGGAAATATTCAGCTTGCTGAAATTAGTGGGAGTTTTGCTGCTGCTTTCAGTTAAGGTCAGGACTGAGCTTGCAAGAACGTTGGGTTTGCTGCTGTGCTGTCTCAGAGGGGGCCCCAACCCCAACATTGAAGACTGCAGCTCTTCAATGCTTCCTGCAACATCTCTCTTTTTCTTGGACAAGGTCTCTTCTACTGTGATAGCTCATATCAGGTAATGATAGTTTTCTTGTTTACTGGTGTCAGGAAATGTCATCCCTGATCTTCCGTTGTAAGCTCCAGCTACTGTTATATGGCTTAATGGATCATTGCCTTGCATCATAAATTGTAATTGGGGAAGATGAAGCAAACATGAGCAGAATTTGTCAGAGTAACCAGGGTCACAGAGAAATTACAGATTCTCAAAGGACAGCTTTTTTTGGTAATGCAGCTTCTCAAATCCCATCTGTTTGTTCTTAATGTCAGAAAATAGGCATTATCCAAAATGAATATAATAAGCCTTTCCACTGAGGCAAAGTTCCATACAACATCACAGCATATGTAATTTTTCACTAGCACAAGACTATGTGAAATGTATGTGGAATACACTTACCACAGTGAGACAGCTGAGGCACAATTCAATGGCTGAACAATTATCAGCTGCTGTTGTGGGCTTCTGTATAGTTATTGCAATTGTAACACAGAATATGGAATTTGACCAAATATAGGAAAGAACTGAATATAAATATAATGTTTATTATAATGTTTATCCTTATGCAACCTCAGAAAGGGTTAATCCAGAATTTGCCTCAATGGTTTGAAGATAAGGCAGATATATAGGTTTAAATATCAACCACCACATTTTTGCCAATAGCCACTGCTTAAGCATAGCAATTAATATTTCCTGTTACAGCTATGAGAGAAATCATCTTGTATTAATTTTTTGAGTACTGATGTCTTTATTTCAGCTCCTATGTGAGAGGATACACCTCTTAATTTAAGAATTAGGTAAAAATACGACTGTGACTATTAAAGGCAAAGATTCTAGATGCAGGGAGCACAGTAGAAGATGTGAGAAAACCAGAGTTTTTGCTAGTGCTACTTTTCCAGAGACTGAAACCAGAGACAATCTTGGCCAGTCTTTTCCCACTGGGTTCCTGCAGAACTCACTGCTGTCCAATGCACTCCTGGGCTTGTATTCCAGGGATACAGCTCCAGCAGCAGCATAATTTGTGGCATTCGTGGTAGCTCCAGCTCAATGTATTCAGTTTATGTGTGTAGTGGAAGAGGTACTTGACCTTTCTCCTCATCCAGAGGTCCCTCAACAGTAGGCTTCGGCTAGTTGTTTCAGAAAATGGAGGGCTCAGCTACATCAGTCATAGAACTGACCCAGCCCTGCTGGTGGAACATTATGAGATAAGCATGCTGTAAATAACATTATCTGTAAGTTAAAACTTAACTAGATTTAATACACCCTTGACTAAGAGATGTCGATTTTACTATAAGGGGTCTTTCAACCTGCTCCTGAGGCTATGTGTGGTCATGTGTGGGTGAGTGTGAAGTATTCTGACATGGAGGATTTTGAGTAAGATGATTTTCCTTCTGTGGTTACTGGGAGTGAGATGCCACTAAAAGGTGGCTAATGATCTCTGGATCTTTGGTTGTCCTTTTAGCTAGCTGAGGAAAGAAACAGTCCTTTCTATGAAAGAAACAGGCTTTCTGTCTTCTTAGGTGTACATCTAATAACAGGCTTGGTGTGTCATGCACTTAAGGTGCCTGTCTTCCTCTGTTGACTGTGAAAATGTGATTATGCCATATGCAAATATGCTAGGCAGTGATTATGCCATATGCAAATATTTACGCTACAGGTGTCTAAAATTGGATTAAATTAATCTTACCTCTTCTATTTTTAAAAATTAATATATATTTAAAATATTTAAATGTATATACTGCAATTTGTCTTCCAGATCAGTGCCATTTATGTCACTGCTTTTCAGGAACAACTGGCTTCATCCACAAAGGGTGAAAGCTGTTGTGGGGTTTGGCACCTAGGTAACTCAGGGTTAAAGACTGTCTCCCAAAATTGTGCTGAACACCAAATAAGGTGTCTGTGCTCCTTCCGACTGCATACTCTGTGAACCAGAAACCATTGAGCGTTATTCACATGTGAGTGGAAGAGATGAGCCTGTCCATATGAGACACAGCTAGCCACTGGCAAAATCCTCTATTTTAAGTTGGGGTTTTCAGCTCAACACTTATGAGCTTAAAGGAAGACAAGACACTACTGTAGAGAGGTATGCTAACGTTCCCATTTTGTTTCAGAAAGCTGTTACTTTCCTAATTTGCAGGGTAGCAGAACCTTTCACCCAGCATCATCCTTATGTCATGAACTCATTCACCTAGAGCACACAAGATAATTGAAGCATCAGGACCTGAGGGCATAAGGCACAGACTGGCTTCCCATGGGGCTCCCCCACCCTGCCCATGTACCAGGACACCATTTCAGCCCACTGAGGCCATCAGAACCTTCCCTGCCTGGCCATGGACCTCATTGATTGGGATCATTGCCCCTGGGGCAGTGTCCCAGCCTGGCCTTGGCTTGTCTCCATCCACAGGCCCTGGGGCTGCCCAACTCCCTGGATGTATGGGGGGACACATTTGGACTGCCCATTGCTGCTTTCAACCCTGGGAGTCGCCAGGGAGCCCTGGCCTTTGTGTCACCGTGCCAGGAAGGCAAAGAAGTGCACATTTAGCTGGAAATCATAAACGTGTCAGCAAGTACAAACTTCTGATGATATTGTCTTTACTGGGTGTAAACCTCTGTCTCAGGGGACTTTCTGTCTGCTGCTTTCTGCTGCTGAGATCTTGCTGAAATAAAGACAGTCTTCTTCTTTTATTAGATCCTTGTGCAGGCATAGTGTAAATACAGCAGATGATAGCAGAGCCTTAGTTTTTCTGTGGTGATATCTTACTTTTTAGACAACTCAACAAAAGTTATCACACACAAGTGATCGCACATAACTGGGCACCAAATGGGAATTTCAAGTCTCTAATGAAGAAGAAAGTCTTGTGAAATGCTGTCTCAGAGACTTCATGTCCCACTCAATGTGACCTGTGTGTTAAAACCCCCTCAGGGGGAAAATAAAGCTGATTATCTGATGTTTTGTCAGCACAATGGCTGTTTACTTGCCTCTCGTTATGGCTTTCTGACACAGCACTGCAAAGCACCCAATCCATAGCTTCAGATTACCAGTTTGGAGAGAGCTGCAATTAACAGCAGAGCAGAAATTAGATCTGTTCCTGAAAATTAGCTTGGCTAGAAACAATATAAATTTACAGCAGAATAAAACATAAATGGTTGAAAACATTTGGGGATTTTTTCCCTCTGGTTTCCACAATTAATGTTTATGATTCACATGCAATCAGGGTAATACAGGCTATATACACAGGTGGTATAGGTACCATTGCCACAGTGTCTCTCCAGAAATGAGTCACTGAATGCTCTGCCAGTCGTTCTTCAGGGGGTTTGCAAGACTGTGGAAGACCCTGACTGCCTTTGAACCCATTGATGCTCCCCCTAGGAGTGTGATGATTGCTGCCTGTCGCCTCCTGCTGCCTTTCAGGAGGGCTCAAGGAATAATTGTAACTTTGGACAAGGCAGATTGGATCCCAATGCATCTGTACAACTGCAGCTGTCAGTGACTGCAGGTAACAACATGTGGGGAAGTTTGGTGTTTACATTCGCTGAGATTATTGCTCAAAATAGTCTGAAGCCCTGAAACAACTGTCCTAGATAACCCATTGAAAGTGAACCATGCTTACAGCCAGTGTGATACGATTTCAAAAATGAATGCTAGATTGCATTACAGAAAAATGGTGGATTTGGTTCACCAGGGCCATGCACCAGGGAAAAACATCCATCCAGGAAAAGATGTATTCAAGTGCTGCAACAGGAGCAGGGACAAAGAACTATGACACATACCAGTCAGGCTGCCAGATTCAAAAAGCATGCTTTAGGTTTCAGGAGGCAGAGGTGAACTAGCATTTTATGAAGTCTGGGGACTAAGGATTTTTTCTGCTTAAGTTTAAATTTTTCTCTTTTGATAATGACAGTTCTGAAGACATTTGTGTCCTTGTCAAAGTTGCAGAATGGAAGAGGATGAAATCACATTGCCAGTATTTGGTTGAAAATGTCTAGACTTCTGTGTCCTGGTCTCTGTAATCATGACATCGACATGAATTGGGCTATTGAAAAGATTCAGTCTTCAGTGAGGAATGAAAGGAAACAGCCCTGCAGGTATGACACCTGCTAATGCTTGAAAATGCATTAGGTATAATTTTCAAATGCCTTGATTTAGGTCTCACATTTTGAAAGCTAAATTTGGTGGTCAGTCCTTGGACTCACAAAAGTTTCATGACTGCTCGTTACAAAGCTTTGTACTGCATATAATGACTTGCTGATTTCATTTGCAGAGGTTTGAAAGGTAGCGATGAGTCTGGCAAGTAAGTACTTACCTTATGAAACCATTCTGGGAGCTGCTGTTATTAACAGTGGTCACCCAAGAAATAAAACTAATCTAACAAATTAACAGCACTTTAGATTTCAGCCTTAGCAATGGGCTAATTTCCTGGAATTGTATCAGAACTGTTGCTTTATAAAGAAATTGTGCTTAAGATTTTATTGTTCCTGTAAATTCAGGATATATTGTGAGTGCAGTGTTTTTAATCCTGACTCCCTAGAAGTATCAGAGTGGGGTCACTGTAACACTGCTGGCATTTCTGTCCCCCATTGAGCAGTCTGTTTGTGTCTGTGTTGCTTAAATTGAAGAGGCCCAGGACATAGTCTTCAGGAAAGGGCACATGATTATCCGCTGCTGAATTATTGAACATGGTTTCAGTCAGTGCTAGCTAGTCCTCCCCCAGGAGAGCATTTGGGCCCAATTCCACCACTCACATAGGGCAAGGACTGTCTCCAGGAAGACAATCATTTTTGGTCACAGGGGTTTAGCTGGCTGCATGTGAATTGATCCATACCCCTTTGCCTCTGGGACTGTAAAATGCAGACTGTCCAATTTTATTTACTGTTATAAGCACTGATTATTTTCTCTTTTCCAGGAATTCATAGACTTGATTTACTTTACTCTCATTCCTGTATCTGTTTTGAAACTCTCTAGCATGCACAAGGGACACAACATTCCAAAGGGTCAATGTTCAGGGCCAGAAAAATGTTCCTCTTTTGAAGTGTAAATGAAACTTGGCAGTAGGGTTTCAATCATTTGGGATGTCTAAATGGGGATGGGAAATTTAAGAAAGAGATATTTTTTTTGGTATTGGCTGAAACCTCTATCAAAACTCTGTATGTTCCTTCAAGATCTCTTAAGTTAAACCTGAATAGTACAACACCTGGTGGTACCAAATGATTCATGATAATCATCTTATATCCTTGGTTTAATTTGCAAGGCAATAATTTCTTACTAAGTGCATCTGAAATCCCAGGTTACTTTGTTACCATCTGTGCATACATGGTTGTTTTGTCTGTGAAATTCCTCTGTGAGTTACCGTGTCAACATTCGCTGTACAACACTTCTATTTACTGTGTAGCAGGGTGAGAACAGCAGTGGGTTTTCCTGTAAATGCGAAATTTTTCTTGGCTGACACAATGTGCAGAGCCCTGCCAAGAAAAAGCTGGGTACTGGCTGCGTTCCTTACTGGTTCGATGGACGTGCTTGGGGGTGTGTGCAGGTATGTGTCTGTGAACATGTGCAAAACCACACATTTACTGGAGGGGCTGAAAATGCTTTAGCACTGGCCAACACCACCACATGCTCCCATCACTGATACTGCCATGTATGTTGCAGTCCCCATTTAGGCTGCAGCTAGCTCACATATATGACCATGCACAACAGAGATTTCACCAAAGGCTTAATCATTTGTGCCCCCAGAGGTACAAGCTCAGTGTCAGGACTTCTGCTTACATTTTAACCTTATGATACATGTCTTCTCTTTTTAAAATCAACAAGACTTGCAAATACTGAGAAGCCTCTTGAGTGCAGCAGCAAAACAACACAAGCAGTCAGTCCTTGCTGGATGCATTTGTGGCTGGCACTGCTGGACCTGGCTCTGTATTTGTACCACTTCTCAGACTGAAAGCTGGCTGGAGTTTCAAAGCACAGCCCTGTGCTCAAGTTAATCCATTCTGATCTCCCCACAGGCTTATTAGCTTAGCCACTGTATTATCCTAGTGCAGCTACATGGCCCCCAGATCAGGATATCAGTGTCCAGACAGTTTAAAGAGTAGATAAGCATAGCCTAAAGGCCATCTTTGGGACTTATGGGGATTTGGCCTTCTTGGAAAGGCATCTTATTGGTGAACTTCCATAAAATCAGATAAAGGAAAAGCAGAGAGGAGAAAAAAGAATAAAACTCCAATTATTCTGTAGTTGCCCCCCAGATTTTCCCACTGACTGTCACAACACCTATTCCTCTTACTTCAGCCAGTGTTCCAAGGATTAGAAGCAATCTAATTGCATCTTGGTGTCAGCTTACTGAAGAAAGACAATATTGAGTAATTGTGTACTGAGAACAGTGGTATGCACTGAAACAAAGATGGCAATCCTGTTTTCAGGGAGATAGCAGCATGTACATGTCCCAGGAGATGATCCAAATAAATCCATTCTCACTCAAGAAATGCCAGCCTTGGTGAGGTTTTTTCTATTTGGAGAAGATTTGCAGTAGCCTTTGCTGTTACATGTGCCTGGACTAATTGCACAAGTAGAATACTATAACCTGCTTTATGGATGTGACAGTATTTACACAGCTCTCTTCGTCATAAGATTTGATCGCCTGAGCAACAGTTCTCAAAATACAAGAACATTGCTTGAGTTTGTCAATTGCCTTTAGATCAATAAGGTCTGGTAGTACAAGCAAGTTCAGTTAGCATTATACATTGTGTAATTATTCTGGAAGTGAATACTACAATCACTGTAGAAGTCTCAGCATAATTGCTGTCAGCAGTAAAATATAAAATCATGACTTTGCTTTACCAGAAGCTAATGATCTAGTCTGGCTAAAAACACTCAAAAGCACCTGTTTGTCACTGCTTCTCTCTTGCTTAATTTTATTTTGTATATTCACATTCAGTACAGTTCTTAGAGGCTTGACTATATTAAAAATACATTTGGAGAAGTTCTAAGGTGAGTTGATGGTTTTCCATTGCCTGCTGTGGGGCAGGACTCTGACCCCTGACTAAGAAATGAAAACAGCTGCCTAAGGAATGTGTGCAAGAGAGCTGAGCCCTGAGCAGTTAACACGTCTCCTGAATTTGGCCAGAAGATCCAGGGCGCCAGCACCATCCTTCCTGCTGGTCAGGGACAACTCTTTGGTGTTTTGCAAGAGAGAGAGAAATAAATTAATAGCAGTTTATATTCCTGTGTCTCCTGTCATATGCAGTAATGACTCTGCTGTTATTTACAGTGGTGGCTCATCACAGTGAGCAATATGGCAGAGCCACAGTGTGGTGGAGCTGGTCTGTAGTAATGTTATGAATATGGTGATGCAAAAGCTTTGGTATGATGACAAGACCAGGGCAGGAGGTTACTGATTAAGCTTCTACTGGGGCTGCAGACAGAATGCACAAAGCAGCAATGGTACAGCTCCCAGCTTGAGAGGAACTGGCAAAACCATCAGGTATAAAGATCTGTTCCCAGAGAAACTGCAAACGTGTTTTGTCAGGTTATGAACTAGCAAGTGAGGGAAAACAGCAAATTAAGCACAACAAGAACAGGTATGGGATAGAAGTGCACTTGGCCAAAGCTGCCTAAAGAAGACAGTAACAGAACAAGAAATAAAAATGACTTCTCAGCAGCAGGGAATAATATACCTTGGAAATATTATTTACATCAGCTTTTAAATGTTTTCACATTACATTTTTCTTGAGAACATTTTTGGTTTAGTTAGTGATGTTTTGCTTTAGGCAGGGCATTAAACTGCTGATCCATTTACATCTGGGAGGCTCCTGCCCAGGCTGCAGATCAGGAAGTGCTTCAGGAACCACAGCTTCCTACTCCGTGTGTCTCTACCCTAGAAAGGTGGAGGATACCTATGGGTGCCAGGGTGTGAGCTCAAAGAGCCAAGAGAAGCACACCAGGGGTAATCTCCAGTAAAAGAGATTTGCAAATGGTAGCTCATATGATTAGTCCTACTGTTGTTATTTTAACAACAGCAGCTCGGTGGACATTACTTGTCCTCCTTCAGTTAGTCTGCAGATACATATTTTCCAAGCAAGCTCCCACCTGGGAGCAAATTCGGAAGTTTCTCCCATGTATAGAATCACAGAATCCCAGAATCCCAAGGGTTGGAAGGGACCTCAAGAGATCATCTGGTCCAACCCCCCTGCAAGAGCAGGGTAACCTAGAGTACATCACACAGGAACTTGTCCAGGCGGGCCTTGAATATCTCCAATGTGGGAGACTCCACAACCCCCCTGGGCAACCTGTTCCAGTGCTCTGTCACTCTCACAGTAAAGAAGTTCTTCCTGATGTTAACGTGGAACCTTCTATGCTCCAGTTTACACCCACTGCCCCTTGTCCTATCCCTGGATATCACTGAAAAAAGCCTAGCTCCACCCTCCTGACTCCCACCCATTACATATTTGTAAACACTGATGAGGTCACCCCTCAGTCTCCTCCAAGATAAAGAGACCCAGCTCCCTCAGCCTCTCCTTATAAGGGAGGTGTTCCACTCCCTTAATCATCTTTGTGGCTCTGCGCTGGACTCTTTCAAGCAATTCCCTGTCCTTCTTGAACTGAGGGGCCCAGAAGTGGATGCAATATTCCAGATGTGGCCTAACCAAGGCAGAATAGAGGGGGAGGAGAACCTCTCTTGACCTACTAACCACACCCTTTCTAATGCACCCCAGGATGCCATTTGCCCTCTTGGCCACAAGGGCACATTGCTGGCTCGTGGTCATCCTCCTATCCACCAGGACCCCCAGGTCCCTTTCCCCTTCGCTACTTTCCAGCAGGTCAGTCCCCAGCCTGTACTGGTACATGGGGTTGTTCTTCCCCAGATGCAAGACTCTACACTTGCGCTTGTTGAATTTCATCAAATTTCTCCACGCCCAACTCTCCAGCCTGTCCAGGTCTCGCTGAATGGCAGCACAGGCTTCTGGTGTGTCAGCCATTCCTCCCAGTTTAGTGTCATCAGCAAACTTGCTGAGAGTACACTCGGTTCCCTCGTCCAGGTTGTTGATGAAAATATTAAACAGCACTGGTCCCAGCACCGACCCCTGAGGAACTCCACTAGTCACAGACAAAGTGTCTATCACTCTTAAGGGTTAATTTGGTGCTCTCAGATTATTCCATGTTTTACAATTAACCTGGGGCTGCTACTGCTTTGTGCCAGTCCCACTCTATCCTTCCCACTTTTTCTTCTGTATTATCTCCTTTTTCCTTTTCCAGCTTGGCATTTTTCAGAAGGGAGCCTGCTACAGTCCCATTTAAGAAGAAGTCTATCTACCTATGTTGTTCCTTTAATAGTATTTGAACCTGTTGTCTACCTTTTAACATGTAAGTGAAGGTTTGACATCCCAAAGGTATTATTTATTATCTTTCATGAATATAGGAAGCTGAGTAGAGGAAAATCTATCCTGTGTCTTCCCCAAGGGAAAGGATGCAATGAAGACTTGTTCTTATTAATTAGAGACTCTATAAAAGAAAGAAATTCGTAGAAAAATGGGTCTTGATAGTGCTGCTGCTCAGGCGACCACATTTTTGCAAGGGAGAAACAAAGGCTGAATGTCACTCCATATGCTGGTTCTTTTTACCAAATAGTGTTAACTAGGAGGAATCTCTTCAGCATTACTGTCCTTGTACCTGCTTCTCTACATCAGATAAGCTTTTTCACTGAGCAGTTTATGATGGTATCTTCCAAGTCACTAGCCAAAGATGATCCCATGGGTCTGGATAACAAGTGTACCTTACCTAGATCTGAGTGAAATTTAATCTGCCACAGCATCACAGCAGCACTTAATTTCCCAGTTGGTTTCTGTCTCTCAACAGGTACTTACAGGGTAATGTTTTTTCTAGTTGAATGTAATTTGCAAAAACTTATCAGCTTGCTGTGAGTTTTCTCCATTCTTTTTCCTTCTCTCTTCACACAATATATGAAACTGTTGGTCCCTCCACACATCCCTGGGAGTACCTCTTCTCACTGATAACAGTGGCAGATACTGACTGAACATTAAGATGCTCCCTCCTTGGACATATACGCATTGCAGGTCTCATTGGATCTGGTATCACTGACTGAGAAATGTGAAAGCATGGCTCTCAGGAGCTCAAAAAAGCCCAGTTCCCATAAAAGCCTGTTGTCTGCCACAGAAGTATTCTGCAGCATTCTGTTTCTGCTCTTCACAGTTGAGCTGCCCAAATCTCAGGTCATCTAATATCTAATTCCTCCCAGGTATCCTGACACATGGTGATGTGGCTCAACCAAAAGAAGCATGTGGTCACTTCGTTCAGGTAAAACTAAGGGGTTCACCAGTCCCTGCCATGTAATTTTTGCTAAGCTGATTGACTCTATGGAACCACCCCACTTTGTTCTGTTCTTCTTAGTGATAATTCACCTGACTTTGTTTTATCACTAAGAAAAAATGTCCTGCAGTTCTTTTTTGGTTTAATAACAGTATGGTGATGAGGTGGACAACAGTGACAGGGGATGCTTCTATAATGAAAGGGCCAAATTACAGCCAGCAAATGTACACACTATAGAGACGAACAAATGATTGCACAGACTGTCATCCCAGCCACTGGTCCTATATGAACCTGGTTTTCCTTTGTTAAACAGTCATACTGCTTTGAAGAAAACTTCTACCTACTCACCTTACTTCTTCCTACTGCCCAAGCAGCATTAGACAATCAGACAGTTGTTTAAAAAAAGAGAAAAAAAAAAAAAAAGAATCATGTCTGTTCTAAAATGCTGTCAGATATCCTCAGATTTCCAGGAAAGATGGTGGAACTGAAGTGCTTTCTGACCTGGGAAAATATATACTGAAACAGTATATGGCAGAAGTCAGGCAGAGAAAGGACTGCCGTTCCACAGCAGGAAGGGAAGCAGATCCTTGCTGAACACCTGCAGGCAGGCAGTGAGAGGAAAAGGGCCTGTGACCTACAGGGAAGGAGCTGACTGGGCTGAGAAGCAGGAGCGGGAAAAGATCGAGTGAGTTGTGGGGAGTGAAGGTGGTAAGATTTGCATGAAGAACAGTTTGGGAATGAGCTCTGAGGCCTTGGTGCTTGACAAGCCCTGGGGCGATGAGCTGGAACGTTGAAGGACAGGGAAGGTCAAAGAGCAAGCCTTGGGAGGATGGGCCAGGATGTAGTGGCAGGAATCTCAGTTGGAGGCCAGAGAATGTGACGGTTGTGATAGGGTCTGCCGCATTGTGTTTGGACTACAGGAGCCAATGAGATTGAACGTTGTATGTATGTGCAGGTTGGGAAAGTACTGAACAAGGGGATAAAAAGGGCTTGGTGGTAATAAATAAGGATTTGAGTCTCTGCATCAACTTGAGTGCGTGTCATGAAATGTCACAGTAAGTAATTATAAAGGATAAAATATGGATCCCTGTGAAGATTCTGATGGGTCAGATGAACAGAGAATTCAGGGACTGAAGTATTTGAAATGCAGTCTTCGTTAGTATTTTGTCTGTCTTATCTCTGGCTAATTTATTTTATGGATGCAGAGATCTGTTCCTGCTGATGTATCAAGATGATTATCAGGCAACCTTACTGGGTTTTGAACTGTTTCTTAAGCAGGAATTCTCAACATTTCTTAATGGCTTTTGCTGGATTTTTGCATTTCCCTTTGTTTGAAGACATGAGTCACCAAGTCACTATTTTTATGTGTTATCTATCAGGAAATTTCCAGGTGATTCTCTCTTGCCTCTAGCAGATATAGAAGGTATTGATACCCAGTGGGATCATAGTCAAATGACATGTTGTGCCAGTTGCCCCAAGAAAAAGGCTAGAAATTGTGGAAAAAAAGTTCATAGCAACCAAGGTGCAAACATCTGTCTGCTCTCCAAACATGATACTCCTGAGCAAATAACACAGAGAAAAATTGATCAAATTAATTTGGTTTTTATTCTACTTGTTTTCATCTATAAGATATTCACAAATATTCATGATTTTGCTTAAAAACCAAAAAACTGGTGTTAAGTTCCAGGTGGCATAAAGTTTATGAGGTCTTTTCTATTAGTATGGTGTCAACCATCTCCAATATAGCTTGCCTCAAGGCAAAGCATGCAGCTCCTGCTCTGTCTTAATCCTCATTGCCAACAGCATGTAAAGCAAAGCTGTTCCAGCTCAGCACAGAGATTATGTGGGGAAGCTACAGGTACAAACATGATAACCAAGAGAGATTATTTATCTGGTAGGTATTTATTGATAGTGAGAAATAAAATCTGTCACTTAAAAAGCACACAGGCTTCCTGCTGATAGTACTGCACTTCCTTGATTACCTATTTGCTATCCAGCCCTTTGCCCTTGTTTGCATCTGAAAATAGTCAGAAGAGATTGGACTGGCATCTGAACAGACTTGCAGGGTACGCCATATGTGAGCAAAGATGTCACTGTCTGACTACACTAGGCAGTTTGCCTAGCTGTCTAGTGTCTAAGGAAGAGATTGTAGGAACAGTTGTAGGAGATTTTCCAAACGTACCTCCAGGAGGACTGCATGTGTAGTGTCTCTGTTTCTGTGAAGATACACTTTCCCTGATAGCTGCCTTTGAGAAAGTTTTGTGTGGTAGAAGGCTTCTGTGTGCAACTGTCTGTAAGCAAACTGGTTTTGGCACAAGCATAAATGCATCTGAGCTACCTGCACTTACAGATGTAGCTCAAAATGATATAGATGACAACGTAAAATGGTAATATTCATTAAATGGTTCAATAGTTCAGTGTACAAGAAACTGCAAGCAAAGAAGTTTTCTCATTACTTCAAGCTGGCTTTACTATTAATGCACACTGTTCACCTTTAAGAGCTTCATACTGTTCATACTATTTGCTCCTCTGAAGAAGACACAGTAGGAAGAAGATACTCTATTAAAAGAGAAGAATAATGCATCTTATTCTGTATAGTTTATTCCTTTTTTTTTTAATCTACTCCATGCATACATACGTTTGTATCACTTTAAGAAAAATGTATTTACAATGTTAGACACTGTAATCCATCACTATAAATGCCACTTTAGCAGCTGTACTTCAGCAATATTTTTTAGTTATGATGGAAACATGAACTAAGCTTGCAGTACTCAGTCTGGAGCCTAAGGAAGAGTCCTGTCATGAGCAGTAGTGGAGAGTGCAGCTCTGCCTAATGAAAAGCCTTGGGCCCTGATTCAGAGCCCACCAGAAGCAATGCACACTCTCATCAGCTGCAGAGGACTGCACAGTAAAGCTTACATTTGGTAGAGCAAAGTTTAAAGTATGTCCTGCCCATGAGTTGACACATTTTGACATATCCCGCGGCAACAAGCAAAATGAACCATAACATATCTTATTTGCTTTGTACCTCGCAGGGCCTTATGCTGACAAGGGTGACAGTCTCCCCCTGGCATCTGAGCTTCCCAGCCTCACACTCGGTCATGGTCCGATGGGCAGCAGAGCCACTCACTTCAGCACAGATCTGGATGCCTCTCTCCTCGCATGGTCCATCTTTGTCACAAACACAGCTGTTGGATTGTGCTAAGTAAAAGCACATAGGAAAATATTCAGGATGGCAGCTGACTCAATAAAAAGCAGACTAAAATATTCACAGCAAAACTGCAGGATTAACAGCAATTTTCTGGAGGATACAAAAAAGTACAAGACATGGCCCTGTTGGAGTGGGTCCGGAGGAGGGCCACAGAACTAATCAGAGAGCTTGAGTACCTCCCTTCTGAGATCCTGCTGAGAGAGTTAGGGCTGTTCAGTTTGGAGAAGAAAAAGCTCAGGGGAGACCTTATTGTGCCCTTTTAATACTTAAATAAATACTTATAAGAAAGATACAAGAAAGACCAGACCTTTTAGTATGGCTTGTAGCGATAGAACAAGGGGTAATAGTTTTAAACTAAAATCAGTGTGGTTCAGACTAGATATGCTTCTTATGAGTGTGAAGAAACACTAGAACAGGTTTCCCAGGAAGGTGGCAGATTCCCTATCTATGGAAACATTCACGGTCAGGCTGGGCAAGGCTCTGAGAAATGTGATCTAATTGAAGATGGGAATGCCATCCAGAAGTACCTTGACACACTGGTGAGGTGGGCTGATGCCAACCTTATGAAGTTTAACCGTGCCAAGTGCAAGGTCCTACACCTGAGTCGGAGGGATCAGTCTCTTTGTTAGGGACTGCAGTGATAGGACAAGAGGTAACGGGTTAAAACAAAATAGGGGAAGTTTAGACTGGATATAAGAAGGAAGTTCTTTACTGTAAGGGTGGTGAGGCACTGGAATGTGTTGCCCAAGGAAATTTTGAATGCTCCATCCCTGGCGGTGTTCAAGGCCAGGCTGGAGAGAGCCTTGGCTGATATGGTTTAGTGTGAGGTGTCCCTGTCCATGGCAGGGGGGTTGGAACCAAATGATCCTAAGGTTCTTTCCAACCCTAACTATCCTATGATTCTATGATTCTATGTCCCTGCTCATTGCACAGAGGTAGTGGACCAGATGGCTTTTAAAGGTCAGTCGCAACCCAAACTATTATATGGTTTTAAGATTCTATAAGTCTATGATTAAAGGAATAAAAACCAAGAAGCCATACTAGAGGACCAGTAAGCTGAGAAAGTTGGGGTTCAGCCTGAAGAAGAGAAACTCCAGAAATAATGTGTTGTGGCCTTTCAGTACTTAAAGGGGGCTTTTAAGCAATCACAATTCTGTGATTCCATATTTCTTTTCCTAACCAGAAGTAATATTAGCTGATATTCAGGTTCAGTGGAAAAACTAGAAGTGGAAACAAGTGGTGCACTGCCGGGGCTTCCTCTGCTTCAAGAGGCTGATTGTTCTTATGGGAAAAGCTTGCTCAAGGTTCCTGAGACATTGCTCTCAAAGTATTCTCTGATGCTACTGCTTGAACCAGTTCATGTAGCTACTGTTCCAGAATCCAGAGAACATGTAAGATGAATGATCTGTCTTTGGATGGAGACAAACTGATCATTCCAACACTTACAAGTAGTATCTTTATTTACATACAGGCAGTTTCACTATGATCGAAAGATCTAGTACTACAAATAACTGTGTGTAATTGTACCAGTGACAACAGATGAATAATCAGATAAGAAGGTCCCATCTGAGATTTGTTTTTCATAACTATGTCCTTGTTCTGGTATTGTACTTTTTTGTTTTGTTTTTTTTTTTTTTTTTGCCTGTATTTGTCTCTGCTGAAGCTCCAGTCAGTTTTTATAATCTTTTTTTAATTATTTTTCTCTGTTCAACCCTGTTACACAAAATAGGTGAACTCCCTATCAAGTAATCATTTTTATTTTCAAAATATGACAATAGCTACCTTTATCTGGGCACTTCTAAAAACCTAATTTACTTCTTTATCTTCCCATTTCGGGCAACCCTCCATTAAATGCAGTGTAGTGTAGCACACTCAGGGAAATTAGATCAGGGAATCTGAAAACTTCCACAGCAGACAGACTGCAAAACACTAGGACTGTTTCCTCTGAGGGAAGAGATATTCACCTTTGATCATAATATGAGAAACTGGAGACAGGCAGTGAAGTACAAACAAAAGTAAGTGGCTGTCCTAGCTAGTGTAGAATAAGAATTCAATTCCTTGTCACAAGATACTGCTGGGGAGACTACTAAGCTTCAGGAGAGGATTCCTGTGGGCAGTCAGGACTCCCACAATTGCTGTGTTAAGGAATTTAAAACAAGTGGATAAGAAGAAATCTGTGAAGAAAGAGGTGGGTAAGGGTTTCACCTCAGACTTCCAGAGTATCGTCAAGGTAACTTGCTTACAGGGACTAAGAATAAGCTTTTTGTGTAGATGGTGAATTTTGTTACAATATCCTGCAGGGTTTTCTTTTCCATGGTTGGAGCTTCCTGCCATGACTGGGCACCAAACATTGAGCTGATGGTTGGAGCCAGCTTAGCCATGCTGATGCTTCTGGGGAGAACTGGAGATATCTAGCTTGGATAGACCTATGGCTAATGTGTAATTGGGGAAAAAGATTTTGTTTTGATCATATAAACAATTTTTGCTTATAATTGCAAAGAATCTCTTACCATCACATTTTTCCCATGGACGGCACAATCCACACGATATCTCAGCTGCCTGAGGTACTTTGCAGTTTTCTTCATCAGTAAGAAAATATTTTCTGCCCAGGCACTCCAAGGCATGCATCTTGCAAACAGTTAAATGTGTGCTTCTCTTGGTTCTTTGATCTGTAGCACAGGTGTCCAGGGAAGGACTGGAAACAGAAGCAGGGATTGAGCTATTTGCATGTGCTTTATCTTGGTATCTCTTGAAAAGACCTGAGGGAGTGGAAAGTATTTAGGATCCACTTCCAATTTCCCTGTTCACTGAAGTATATCCTAAGAGTGCAGCAAGGGAACTTGAGACATAGAAATGTGAGTAATTCATACTCATTTCTTTTCCACAGGACTCTACATGCCAGGAGAGTCAGGATCTGTCCCTCAAAAGGACAGGAATGCTACTTGGTATTTGCCATTGACCTCAGTAGCAATGAGAGCAGGACTTCAGTTAAAAAGAGTTCAGATCTCCGTTATCCTCTAAGATACTATATATGCACACACCTAAGCAGATACAGAAAACATTTCATATACATATGATACATACACACAGACACATATATTAAAATATTTTGTAACTGTTTCTTAATTGCAAGACATTAGAATATACTTAAAGACTTTTTCTCTACTGTTCTTTAAAAGCCTCAGCTTTTACTGAATAAAATGTTATGATCCAACACCAGAGACCAAAGATACTTCTGGAAATCCTTATACATCTCCAGAAAAATTTTATGAAAAATCTGCTCAAGTTATCCAGGGAATTTGTTTGTATATTTTTTAACATTCAGATATTGTCCTAACACCTGCAGAAGCTAAACCTTAAACAACGTTTGCTTTGGGGACAGTTCCGGGAAGTCGTCATCATTTGTGTTTCATGCTTCAGTGTAGGAGGGGAGGAAACAGCCATTCCGTTATTTCTGGACTTTAATGCCAAATCCAAAGCTTCTCCACTTGCCCTCAATGCAGTCAGTGGCATCTGTGTGATGTGAACAAAAAAAGTGCCTCTCTGGAGCAGAGCATGCCTGGCATCTCCTGGACATTACAGCCACAGGTAAGGTGCTGTGTAGGAGAAATGAGAGGCTCCAAGGGGATGGAGGGCATTGAAATATAGTCCCAAAGGCTTATTTTCACCACAGCTCCTCCTTTTGAGCTCACAAACACTCCCAGAGAAACTTTAAGTGTCTAATGGGTCAGTTCTGAGGGTGAACCTCAGCTAAATAGGTGTTTGGTGCTGAGGAAAGGCTGATGAGGAGCATGCAAATGGCCTTAATGAGCTTCAGAAGGCTGCCTGAAGGGAAGAATAACTCCCTGTGAAAATGGCTTGTCAAAGTATAGAAGTCAGATTTGGAAGAAGGAAGTCTAATAAGAAAGTCCTGACTCAAACCATGCTCATTTGTTGGCCAAGTGTTTAGGGGTTTTGTTTATTTGTTGGTTGGTTTGTTTTCCTGGGACTTAGGAAGGTGGTTTTGATCTATAAATATGCCACTGAGGAAAAGCACCTGCTCCAAGCTTTGGGAATGGTCCTCTGAGAGATGGTTCTGAAGACTCTCAAAAGAGCTAACTTCAGAGAAAAGCAAATCAAGGAATTAATTCACCATATCCCATAGCCAAGCAGGTGTTCAGTCATCCCTAGGCCAGCAGGGCTCCATCACATAATGGTTACTTGAGAAGAAAAAACACCATCATTCTGAATGCTCCCCACTTTCTTCTCCTTTATATGCTGAGCATGACATTGTACAGTGTGGGATATCCCTTGGGTCAGTTGGGGTTTGTGTCCCCTTCCAATTCCTTGTGTACCCCCAGCCTCCTCTCTGGTGAGGTGGGGTGAGGAGCAGAAAATGCCTTGACTCTGTGTAAGGACTGCTCAGCAGTAACTAAAACATACATGCCTGTATTACCAACGCTGTTTCCAGCACATATCCAAAACATAGCCCCATACTAGGTACTGTGAAGAAAATTAACTCTACCCCAGCCAATACGCAGCACCTAGCATCTGATAAAGGCCTGTGCATTTTTCTGCATTATACTGCTTACTCATTTGGTTGCACGGACCATGACTGCACCGATTTGTAATGTGGAAGTTATCCTTACAGACAGGTATAAGAAAAACTACATCTTTAAATATCACCTTCAGTTTGGAAAAACAAGTGTGATCCAGTGAAAACATCTAATCTGCAATTAAGCTGTTTACTGTAAGTTGTTCAGAGGCCTTCTTTATTTGCCTGAGTAATAAATCTCAGCATCTGAGTCTTAAGGTCAAAATCTTGTACACAAGGCTGCGTAATTTAGCTGAAAAGAATAAGGCCAGACACAAATGCACTAATCTCTCTGCTTCGCCCCTTAGCAACACCCAAAAGAGGGGAAGGAGGCTGATTCAACCAGCTTCCAAAGGTTAAACCCAGGAGCTCATGGTCCATGTTGCCAATTTCTTGCTACAGTATAAACTCTCAAACTGTCTTGAAAGTGCTTCCCCCTTTGCTACAGCTGAGGCAGCTGGCAGAAAGCCAGCGGAAATTAACATGTTTAGATGCATAAGAAAAAGGAGGGAGAATCCGTACCCACGAGAGAAATTTGCACCTATTACAGGGCTGGGAGAATCTCAATAGTGCCAGAAAAATTATTAGAGGTAAGAAAGACTCTTTGTGTAAAGTGAACATGAGACATTCAATACCTTTTACATCAAAAAGAAGGCTTGGATAAGAACAAGCTTTTACTAAAGCACATATCATGAGAAATGGAATAGCACATATAATACAGCAAATACTTTTTCTCCCTTTCACCTACAATGAGAGGCAGGGAACTCTTGGTGAAACTAAACAGTGAAAACTTTAGCATCCTGGAAATAATTTTAACTTCTGAAGTTGTATTCAAGACCCTAAGTTTTAATATAAAACAGGCCAAGAACTCTTAGGAAGACATGGGTGCTACACAAAGTAAAAAAGAAGGGCTAACACTTAAAAATTATCAAAACTTATGTTTCACTGTGGAGATAGTCTTTAGCTACCAGAGATCTGTATTAACACACTAACTGTGCTCTGACCTCTTCCTTTCACAAGGGTAAACTTACACAGAATAGTTGGTGTCTGAACTGCTAAATTCTCCTTGTGCCTAAAAGATGAGGAATACATCAGAGTGGAATGGTCCTGACCTTAGTAACTCCTGTGCTGTGCCTGGGAATTATCCAGGAGTTGGCCCAAAATCTTTACCAGGGGCTGCTTTAGCAGTTTAGAAGCTCTGGTACCCAGAATCATTCTCTTTCTCTAACTGATGAGGACAGGTGTAGCCTAAGGCACTACATCATCAGCAACAAATTTCTCCTCACCAGCCTGTTGGGGTTCTTGTGCTGTCCCTGGAAGTCCCAGTTGCTAGTGTCTTGGAAACCGAAAGGATCTATGATGGCTCTGATTCCCAAATTCCCTCATGAAATCCTGTTTCCAGCAGTCTTCTGAGCAGAGGCTGCTGCAGAAAGTCACTGCCACAGCAAAGCAAGCCAAGTTACTTCTGGTCTCCGAGGAAGGATCAAGATCTGCATCCATGCCTTATTCCTACAGTCTTACAGTCTGGCAGACTGGTCTGCTTTGACAGCTGATGTTTTATCCTTCTATTATTAGATGTGTTATTTCAAGACAGTTAAATAGACAGCATCAGCTAACAGAAATGACTATTATCTATCTTCCTGCCATTCTGAACATAATTATTAAAAAATAGAATCAGGCAAGAGTAGATTAATTATAACTGAAGCCTGAATGCATAACTGAATGTAATTCATTCACCTTCCAAGGTTACTGTGACCCTGCCCAAGGCTTTCCCTAGCACTGTGAACTCCTCTCATCATCTATGTAACTAATCTCATCACACCCATGAATTAGAGGAGGGGTTGTTTCCTCACTTTAATGAGTTTTGAAACAAAAATATTAGGACCAGATTATTTAAAATATTTAGCTGTTTGTTTAAGGATAGGAATAGTCTTAGAGTTCTTACAAACTTATCTGAGTTTGTATTGGAAACTCCAGTATTATCGCTGAGGTGAGTAGCTCGAGAGCGGACGCCTTCACCACCTGAGCAGGGGGAAGCTCAGCGTCCAGGAGCCCCAACTCAGAGCGACAAGAGCCACCGAGGGAGCCTCAAGTCCTCGACAGGACCTGCCCAGGAGCCGGCAGCTCAGCTGGGGGCGGAGGCAGGGGGAGCGGCGCTAGCCCTGACTGGGTAAAAACCTGCCCCAGGGAGCGCGAGCGAACAGGGTGGGCAAACGGCGGGCAAACAGGTCGAGGCAGTTTACGTGGCAGTTTGAGCGGGACGGTGAGCACTCGCCCTATGACCAGGGTCCGGTCTGGGAGCTCTGCTCTGGCTGCCCCGGCGGTGGCCTGCGTAGGCACCCAGACAGAGCCGATGCCACGGTAGGCTGCAGCGCAGAGCTCGGAGTGTAGAGAGTGCCTGCACTGGTCTGGGGAGGGGAGGGTGCACAGTGGGCAGGGCTGCACCCGGTGCTCCCTGGTGGAGGTCCTCCTGCAGCAGGGGCTGAACTGCGGGACGCTGTCAATAGGCTGAAAGATGTCAGGGAAGCTGAAAGGAAGCAGGACTGCTTGCTCCAGGCCCAAACTGGGCAGGGGCCTCAAGCATCCACTGTAGCTCATGGAGGAAAGAAGGAGGCCGTTAACCCAGGAAGATGGGAAACAGTAACAAAACAAACAAACAAACAAACAAAAAAAAAAAAAAAAAGAAAGGAAAAAAACAACAACAACAACAAAAAAAAGGTGGAAGAGGACAATTAAAAGCAAGGAGCTTCCTCCTAAATTTGATGTCCCCCCCCCCCAGAACCGCTTTGCTGTCCTGCAGGAGGTTAACGAGGAAACACACTTGCACCATGAACACCGGCTAATGCACTGGTAAAGAAGATCACTGCTGGTGCTGGCAGGAAAAAGTGGTGGGTCATAGTAGTAGAGGACTCCACTTTGCCAGGCATAGAGGCACCCATCTGTCGGCCTGACCCGGTCTCAAGGGAGGTGTGTTGCCTACCAGGGATACGGATCAAGGATGTTGCAGAAAGGCTGCCTGGTCTTGTGAGTCCTGCTATTACCCACTTCTAGTGATCCATGTGGGTGCTAGTGATATAGACAGCAGTAGCCTGGAAAACATTAAGATGGACTACAGAGCCCTGGGAGAAGTGGTTAGGGGCTCTGGATAAGATAGTCTTTTCATCACTTCTCCAGGATAAAGGGGAGGACCTTAAAAAGGCTAGGAAGATTGGCCAGGTTAATAAATGGTTAGAATGGTGGTGGCATAGTCAGGGGTTTGGGCATTTAGAACATGAGACTCAGTTTAGTAGGCCACATCTACTGGGGGCTGGTGGAGCTGGTCTGACGAAGGGGAAGAGTTGTTCTGGTAGGAGGCTTGCCAGGCTGGTCAAGAAAGCTTTAAACTAGATGTGTTGGGGGGGGAGGGGCTTCATTCCATCCCAACACTCCCACTCAGTTGCCAGCACCTTTAATAAATGCTTGGAATGATGCAGAGATATTTCAGCTGCTCTAACCAGTAAGTCGGCTTCATTTGGAGTTTTGGCTCAGATGCCTTTCTACAAACGCCCATAGTATGAGGAATAAACAAGAGGAATTAGATTTGTGCATGTCTACGGGGGTGTGATATAAAAGGTACCACAGAAACATGGTGGGATGGCTCCTATGACTGGAGTGCTGGAATGGAAGGTTACAGGCTCTTTAGAAAACACAGGCCCAGCAGACGGGGAGGGCGAGTTGCTATTTATGTCACTGATAGGCTGGGGACAGGTTAGCAGTCCACAGAGAGTTTGTGGATCAGGGTCAAAAGGAGAACAGCGACTGGGAACATTACAGTGGTGACCTGTTACAAACAGCCTGATCAAGAGGACTCTGTGGATGAAGTGCTCTATAGAAAGATAGGAACAACCTCATTCTCACAGGCCCTTGCTCTCATGGGGGACTTCAACCACCCTGATATCTGTTGGATGGATAGTACAGCCCGGCACAAGCAATCCAGGAGGTTCCTCGATTGTGTGGAAGACAACTTCCTTCTGCAAGTAATAGAGGAGCTGACAAGGAGAGGTGCCATGCTTGACCTCGTGCTCACCAACAGCGAAGGGGTGGTTGGAAATGTGATGCTCCAGGGCAGCCTTGGTTGCAGCGATTATGAGATGGTTGTGTTTGAGATCCTCAGGACAGTGAGAAGAGGGTGCAGCAAAATCATTGCCCTGAACTTCAAGAGAGCAGGCTTTGGCCTCTTCAGGAACCTGCTTAGTAAGGTTCCATGGGATATAGCCCTAGGGGGCAGGGGGGCCCAAGACTGTTGATTGATATTCAAGGATCACCTGCTACAAGCTCAGAAGTGTTGCATCCCAACTAGAAGGAAGTGCGGCAGGAGGGCCAGGAGACCTCCTTGGATAAATAAGGAGCTGCTGAGGAAACTTTGAAGGAAAAAAGAGGCTTATAAAAGGTGGAAGCAAGGACAGGCCGCCTGGGGACAATACAGGGATGTTGTCCGGGAAGCTAGGGACCAGGTAGGAAAGCTAAGGCCCAGTTAGAATTAAACTTGGCTAGGGATGTGAAAGATAACAGGAAGGGATTCTGTAGTTACATTGCAAATAAAAGACAAAGTAGGGACAATGTGGGCTCTCTCTGGAAGCTATCAGGAGAACTGCCTCCCCTGCATTTGGAGAAGGCTGAGGTTCTTAATGACTTCTTTGCCTCAGTATTCACTGGCAAGTGCTCTGACCACACCACCCAGGTCTTGTAAGGCAGACGCAGGGACTGTGAGAATGAAGACCTTGGGCC
Source organism: Neopsephotus bourkii (assembly GCF_033783945.1). Classification (NCBI taxonomy): domain Eukaryota; kingdom Metazoa; phylum Chordata; class Aves; order Psittaciformes; family Psittacidae; genus Neopsephotus; species Neopsephotus bourkii. Next base: position 2,381,322 of record NW_026900918.1, on the reverse strand, counting down.
CACTGTAGGAGAGGATCTGGTTCAAGACCATCTTAAGAACCTGAATGTGCACAAGTCCATGGGACCTGATGAAATCCATCCGCAGGTCCTGAAGGAGCTGGCGAATGAAGTTCCTAAGCCACTGGCCATCATATTTGAAAAATCATGGTAGTCAGGTGTAGTTCCCAATGACCGGATAAAGGGAAATATAACCTCCATTTTCAAGAAAGGTGAAATGGATGACCCAGGGAGCTACAGACCAGTCAGTTTCACCTCTGAGCCTGGGAGAATCTTGGAGCAGATTCTCCTGGAAGGCATGATAAGGGACATGGAAAACAACAAGGTGCTTGGTTACAGCCAGCATGGCTTCGCTAAGGGGAAATCCTGCCTGACCAATTTGGTGGCCTTCTATGATGGGGCTATGGAACTGATGGACAGGGGTAGAGCAGTTGATGTCATCTACCTGGACTTGTGCAAAGCGTTCGACACTGTCCCACACGACATCCGTGTCTCTAAATTGGCAAGACATCAATTTGATAGGTGAACCACTCAGTGTATAAAGAACTAGCTGGGTGGCTGCACGCAAAGAGCTACAGGCTGGGCAGAGAAGAGATTCAGAGGAGCCCCGCAGAGAAGGACTTGGCATTGTTGTTTGATGGGAAACTTAACATGATCTGGCTTCAGTGTGCGCTTGCAGCCCAGAGAGCCAAGTGTATCCTGGGCTGCATCAAAAGAAGCGTGACCAGTAGGTTGAAGGAGGTGATCCTGCCCCTCTACTCTGCTCTCGTGAGAAATCACTTGGAGTACTGTGTGCAGTTCTGGTGTCCTCAACATAAAAAAGACATGGAACTGTTGGAACAAGTCCAGAGGAGGGCCACGGGGATGATCAGGGGACTGAAGCACCTCCTGTATGAAGACAGGCTGAGAAAGTTGGGGCTGCTCAGCCTGGAGAAGAGAAGGCTGTGTGGAGACCTCATAGCAGCCTTCCAGTATCTGAAGGGGGCCTATAAGAGTGCTGGGGAGGGACTCTTCATTAGGGACTGTAATGATAGGACAAGGTGTAATGGGTTAAAACTTAAACAGGGGAAGTTTACATTGGATATAAGGAGGAAGTTCTTTACTGTAAGGGTGGTGAGCACTGGAATGGGCTGCCCAGGGAAGTTGTGAATGCTCCATCCCTGGCGGTGTTCAAGGCCAGGTTGGACAGAGCCTTGGGTGACATGGTTTAGTGTGAAGTATCTCTGCCCATGGCAGGGGGGTTGGAACTTGATGATCTTAAGGTCATTTCCAACCCTAACTATTCTATGATCTTTGCATGCAGGACAACGGCCTCAGAACCTGGGCAAGTGCCCCATGGATCTACAAACCTGAATTAAGCCCACCAACTTTAACTTTGAAATGTTCAAATTGTGATAATTTGGTCTTAGAACCAGTCACCATGCAGGGCACTCTTGAGCTATGTGGCTGATGGAAAGTACACATCCTCTACTAAGAAGTTCTGCTACCTAGAGTCACTTGAGGAAGCTGCAAAATTTCTTACGGGTACCATGGAATGATAAGAAAATTTGGTCTCTTATCCTTGGATATCAATAATCACTTCTTTGGAGTTTCCAAACTCCTCAGCTCCTGCTGTGACATAAACCTGGCCAGATTTCATATCTAGAACTCACACCCACTGTGATGACTTTATAGGAGACTTCATCCAGTCTATGCAAGCCAGACCAAATGTGCTGAGCTCTTTGAAACATCTGGCCATCAGCACCAGGTGATATCAGGAGTCTTGTTACCTCTATGTTTAGCAAAGAACTGAGAGCTACTCATTTCCTTACATTTCTCCTTCATTGCTTATTGCAGAATACAGGCTTAAATCAAACAGGATTGCAGACTCTGGTCTGCAAGTTATGAGGTCAGGAAAGGTGATGTGACTGGCCTGTGCATGCTGCTGTATAAATGGAAGATTAGATTATTATACCTTTTATAACTCTCCATTCTCTCAGAAGAGGAAAGAAATCTGTTTTATTTCACTACGTTACTGCTTTGATGGTTTATGTCCCAAGGGACTCTCTTTTAACGTTTCCTCAATCTTCTAAATCTTAAAAATATCATTTTATCTTTTCCCATCTGTTTTATAGATCAAGTGGAGCTGAAATTATGCCTTCTTCTCTCATTCAACCAAATTCTATCACTGCTAAGACCCACTGACAGCTCTGACAAGGCAGGTAAGTGATGAACAGGATGTTGAGTTGTAAAGCAAACAAAATACAATGCCTCCTCATATGAGTAAAACTTTCTCATCTGTCAAGAACTGAAGACTGGAGGAATTTAATTGGTCTTGAATAAAGTGAGAAAGTGATTGCCAAAATCATTTTGTACTTACCCACACTCATAGGGCATTTTGCACACACACTGCGACTGATGTATTTTCTCCCACGGTTGACATTTAGGCTCTGTCACTTCTGGTTTCATGCTAGGCGCTGAGGTAAAACACAGACAGTGCTATTAAGGGTCAGAAAACACAGGCTGTTAAAGGTCTTCTCTGAAATTATTCTATTAGTTGAGCTTAAAAGGCACTGAATTATACAACCATAACATAAAGTCACCCTCCATGTTCATTGGAAGTATCTACTGTGTGGGAAGAATCAACACTATTAAAAAGGTACAATTTACTTTGCAAAGTTATGGTTCGGTAATTTGTCTACAGGTCATGAGTCAGATGGAAGGAAACAGGTACTGTGTTCAAGGTTAAACATCCACCTAATTTCTGCAGCAGCTGGTTGAACTGTTGAATTTAGCAGTGCTGAATCACAGCTGGTAACAGCTTAACCATTAGGTTTCAGAGTTACTGGCTTCACTTAACAAAAACTACAAGTTCCATCATTCATCCTCAATCTGCACTAACTGTACAAACAAAAGCAACAGTGATTCTTGGGGAACTTTAATCACAGCACATGTATGATTCTTTGAGTGCTGAGTTATATTTCAAGCTTGAAAATTAAATCAGCCTTTCCTAAACATTCTTCTGGAGATTTCTGTAGGAAATAATTGCAAGACCTTGCTAAATCTGTAGAGATACACTTTCTGAGAAAGTTTTATCCTGATTTGTGTTTTAGATTACGTGTCGGTAGCTTTCTACTTCAACATGAAAATTTAATACTCGTTAATATTGTGTTCTATAAAACAAACCAAACAAATAAACATCTCCCTTATGGATAAAGACGTGGTAAGCAAAATTGACAGGACCGCAATACGGAGAGCAGGCATAACCCTGTGTTTATGCAGAAAGGAAATTTCCACCAAAAGTCACTGCATTATCTCCATCACTGGGGCTGTTGGTTGTGTAGCTGACTGTTACTGACGCTACCGCTGACTAAATAGTCTTATCCAAATATATGTGTGCCACTGTGTCTATGTATACACATCTTCTTAATTTTTACCCTTCTTAGCTCATATTTCTTGGGGGTTTTAACTGTTGTTCTAATCTAATGGTTGTCCTTTTTCTAAAAAAAAACCCACCAACAACAAAATGTTTTGTGCTAATGTAATGCTCCCATACAGACAGGCATAAGCTGTTTCTAAAGATGGAAGCGTTGGAAAATGTTTTTAATTAACAACTGGAATTTGAATACAGGATGTAACAAAATAATTACGAAAAATCACTCACTAAGGCTAAGCCTAAGGAGTAATTGCCAACAGTACTTCCCTGCTGGTACTTTAACACTTCAGCAGCAGTGAGCTGTTTAAGTACAGATATGTTCTTCCTTATGAAATCCTTTACACTTCATGTGGATATGACACAGCAGCAGATGACTTACACTGGAAATCTCACAGGGTCGCTGCCTTTTGAGGTCTAAGCCTGACTGTCACCTGCCTCTTACCTTAGGTGAGGTAACCTCAGGCAGCAGTTGCCTGTTAAGAAGATGGACATGAAATGTAGGACACATGCCTAGTCTTCTACAGCAGTGTGTGTTTTCCACAAGCAAGGGTCTCCCCAGAGGTATGAGAAAATCTGGGACCTTGGGTAAATATGTGATTAGTTTGAAACAGCAAGCTGTTTGGATGCCTGTACATTACTGATTAGCATCATAGGAGTACTCTAGAGAAAGCCTTGTCTGCCTTCAACAGCTGGAAAAGATGACTTTGAGCTGCTGTATAGTATCTAGTCCACTTATCTCCCTGCCAGTGCTTGCCGGTATCAACCCAGATCAGAGCTTGCTGAGGGTGCACTCAAGCTTGCTGTCCATGCCACTGACAAAGATGTTGAACAAGACCAATCCCAACACTGATCCCTGAGGGACGTCACTCGTTACTGGTCTCCAGCTGGACATTGAGCCATTGACCACAACTCTTTGTGTGCGGCCATCCAGCCAGTTCTTTATCCACCGAGTGGTCCACTCATCAAATTGATGTCTCTCCAATTTAGAGACAAGGATGTCATGTGGGACAGTGTCGAACGCTTTACACAAATCCAGGTAGATGACATCAACTGCTCTACCACTGTCCATCAGTTCTGTAGCCCCATCATAAAAGGCCATCCACCCAGTTCTTTACACACCAAGTGGTCCATTTATCAAATTGATGTCTGTACAATTTAGAGACAAGGATGTTCCTGGAGATTTACTCCATATCAGCTGTGTGAATGTCATATAAGCAAAAGGAATCATCCAGCCCTGTCCTTATCTGCCATGAAATCCTGTGATGCACAGATCAGCTTCCAGATAGAAAAGCCGTATCTCTAAGGTGCAGTTTGCATGATAGTGGTGTTAAACAACATAGGTGAAGGGTAAAATATACTTGGAAAGCAGAATAGGCAGCATACATCCCAGGCAATCTCTCAAAATGCTGTCAGAGACAATACTTAATAGCAACAGGGGAGTGGGAAGCAAAATGCTATAAAGAAACCTCACAAGAAACGCCTTAGGGCATCTTTTTTGAACAGCACACAGAAAACACACACCCACATTTTCTGTGCTTCCAGCTGGTGATAGAAGTATGGCTTCTCTATCACTATATCAGCTATAGCTCTGTCTGTATCTTACCTACATAAGACACAGTCTGTCCAGGAGAGAAACTCCTGCATTGCACTTGAAGGACTACAATGTCTTACCTGGTCTCTTGCACTGGATAGTCTTCAAGGCAGGAGACCACTTGAGACTGGGCTCGCACAAAATAGAGTGTGCCCCTTCTAAGTGCATTCCATGTGGACAAGACAGAGTTATTCTCTCACCAATCTCATATGCAGGTTTCCATAGCTCTCCTTGCAAGCCCCCCTCAAGGATGGGAGGAAGACAAGCAGTTTCTAAGGATTGAAGGATTTGAGATAGCCTCAGTGAATCAGTGGATTGCAGAAAGCAGTCACATAACTTATCTTCTCCTAAATTTCTTAACAAATTGAATTGTAAGATTAGCTGATTTTCCTGTAGAAATACATCAATCATGTTAGCACAGGATACTAATTCATCATATCAGGCAAAGGTGCAACACAAGGGACAGAGTGACAATATCTCCTGGCTGCAGGTTCAGCCATGGCTTGAGGAGGGTTTCTCTGTCCTTAGGACCCATTCTTCTGTTGAGTGTTCATACTAGAAAGTAACACCCTAGTAGACAGAGGTCATACATACAGGTCTCTGGGAAACTGTGTACTGATATGCAAAGAGGTGGCATTTAAACAGTGTGGACTAGCATTTATAGGCAGTCAGTCCTGACTGCAAGGAGGAAAGAATGGTGTTGAGCTGCAGGTCTGAAAATTCCCAGGTCTATATGATCACACTCTAAGTTGACTCACAGATAAAATGTGCAGGGAAAAAAGAAACCCTAATGGTTACTGACCAGGTTAGAGGAAAAGAGTGAAGTTGGGAGATCATCCAAGATATTAAGTGATCCTTGGAGTTGTGTTCTTATGACAAGGTGGTTATTTGAGAACTTTGTGGTTGCCCAGTGCTGCTTCCTGAACCTTTTCCTCAGGTGGCTTTAGATATAGACTCATTTCCATGGATCTTGGATATAGCCACAGGACTGAATTAAGTAACAAGTTTGTTTCCACAGGAAGTAATTCCTGTACTGAAATTTAGTCTCCCTCACTTCCAGCCTTCCTTAAAACCAGACTTTCTGGCATGTTTCTATTTCAGTATTACAACATCTGAATTTAAAATAAGTCAATTGAGACCTGATTATATCTAGAGAGCTGGGAAATGCAGATATGTATTTTTCCCCCATTATTGTTTGAAAGCAAATGTTCAGAGATGTTTCACTGGAATTCAGGAATGGAGTTGTATTTCAAATCAAAAAATAGTTAAACATACCCTGGCAATATCTGTCTCCAACTTGCCAGTGTAAATTACTGCCACACTTAGCAACAGGGTCACCAACAAGAGAATATCCATGTCTGCAAGCATAAACAATGCTTTTCCCAACAGGGTATATGTTTTCAGCATTCTGAAAGAAAAGGAACAAGTGAAATTTTGGATACACTATCTAAAAAACACCAGCAGTGTTGAACTTCTTTGATTCTGGAATGCAGTGGCTGAGGACAGCAAGAAGTATTAATGCCATTCTGCAATGTAGTGATAAGACTGTCTGGAATAATGTGGGCAATTCTGGTTATCAATACCCAATAAATGTGGTAAAAATGGAGATGATGATGCTGGTTGGTAGAATACAGTGTATTTGGGCTATCTCCCTTAGCAAAGGGAGGGTTAGAGTTGAAGGTACCCTGTGACAGGGGTCTGGCAGTGGTACATCAGTGATGGAACAGTGCTATCCTGCCATTTTATGAATTGACTGCAAATATGGCTGTTGTCAAGCAGTAGAGGGGGAACATAAGCCCTCGAACAGTCTTCCGGGGAAGAGTATATGGCTTTGATAATTCTTAGGATGGCACACTATCAGTTTCCTAAAGGGTAATGTGATATGGTCACTCAAAAGAGCTGGACTTGAAGATGTGAGTCTTTTCTTACTTTAAATCTCACTTTCTTGTTTTTCTTTTATTTTTAGTGGGAAGTCTTGGCCAATATTGTTCAGCCAGGGAGAAATGCTGAGGGAGCTGCTATACAATAGCTCTGATACTAAACTTACCAAGATAAATACAAATTTACAAGTGAAAATCTATATGAACTTTAACAGAGACACTGCAAGTAGGGATAGAACAGATAACAGAGTAATAGAAATAACTTACTTGAACAAATCCATTTTCCAAGAGAGGAGGAGGTGAACAGAACTCTGTAGGAGTTATGGATAAATCGAAACAGTGTGGTTCAATCAAGCTATGAATCAAGCAAAAGTACAATTTAGTTTGAATTCAATCTCCCTTCCTTGCAAAATTCTACAATTTTCATTGAAGCCCAAGACTACAAGACTATTATGCATTGCATTTACATCACAATTAAACTGGGAACTGCCAGGTTATCTGAGAGAACGCTAAATAGAATGGAGTCAAGTTTACCAGCTTTTACTCAGTTTTCTTCTCTTACCTTGTATCAGATTCACAGCTGCTGAATTTCATTTTATTTCAACTTAAATACAAAAGCTCAGTAAGTGATCTCCATCCTGATTTGCTTATGCACCCTCCTGAAATAGATTTTTAAACCTTCCTGCAGCTGTGTTCCAAATGGTTTTGTTTTTCTGCTTACCGAAAATGCTGCAACTCCTCATTTTCACATGATCTGCTTTCATGCTGCTCTCCTATGCAGGCCTTCCCATTGCCATGGGGGGATGGATTGTTGCAGCTCCGACTCCTTGATCTCCTTCCCCCTGAACAAGAACTCCAGGAAGACCAGCAACTCCAGCGTCCATCAACAACATCTATGCAACATTTGGGAATATTTCACATTAATCCTCTCCGTAGGTGGTTTAAAGGCACAGGCTGTTCAAAGCTAGTGATGGTCCAAACTGGGCCCTTACAAAGAATTCCAAGTTGCAATGATGTAATCTCGCACCTTTCTCCAGCTTGCATTTTATGTAAGTATAATTCTACAGAGGCTATTATATAATATTATATATATAGAATTATAATTTTATATATAAAATATATATATAAAATTATAATTCGTTATCAGAGTCTTGGAGAAAATAAAAATAGCTATTATCTGCAATTAATTACAAATTTTAAAAACAAAAACTTTTGAAGTTACTGATACTCATTTAGTATACATACTCAGTATACATACTTATTTCTAGAAGGTTACATTTTCAGCAGTTAGTATTGTCCACTGCATTTAACAATAATAAAACCAGTTCTTTGTTAAGTACTGTTTGGACAGGCTAAGACTCAGGCTTAGCATGACACTCTCTACCCATGCTGTATGTCTGTAGTGATATCTGGCCCAAGCAGACACTGCACAGCAGCCAGTCATTCAGTTTGTGCAGTGAGACAAGCAGGAGAGCATACTTTGCCACTTCTAAACTCTCACAGGTTTAAAGACTGCTAACCTGGCTGATCTTGCATGAGAATTCCCAGCTCACAAGCTGCTCCAAAGGTGTAAGGCTTGCAGTAACACACGCACTGAGTTCCTTCCACAGCTGCCTCACCACCATTCTGGCAAGGCTGACATTTGCAGGGATCATTTTCAGCCATATATTCTTCAATGGCTTGTTTTAAGTAATGTTTTTTGACTGAGGAGCAGGGCACTTCCTTTACCAGCTCATATAATGGTGTTAGCTACACACAGTAGAGAAATATTTATATTAAATAGTGATAATCTGAATAATAAGAGTTTATAAGCACATTTCATCATGCAAAATAATTTGTGATGTATGCTGCTGCACATACGGGTTGACAGATGCTCTAATTTGCTATCTAGTTAGCTAAAATCTTCTGTTAGTATTTCATACTAGCCTTTTTCTGAAAAGTCAGACCTGCATAACAGCATCCCTTAAAGCTAGCGCTGGATTAATCATGTTTAAACACATTTGAGCTATGATATTATGGTTGACTTAAAAGTGTAACACAGACCACCAATGCACAGTAACCTGAATTCTTACCCAGCTGTTCCTAGCCCAAGAAGCTGGATGTTTAAGCAATCCATTATGGTAATTCACTGAGCAGTGACTGAAGGTAACAATAAGTGAAAACATTTTGCATTTCTCTTGCCTATTTTATGGTATTCTGTGCTTTTACATTTAATTGAAAACTTTCTGTCAGAAATCTTTTGGTTTTATACTATTCTTCAGTACATAGTCAGTTCTCAAATGGGACAGAAGTGATTATGGCCATGCCCAACTTTGAAGTGTCTGGCTTTCAGAACCTCATTCTGCTGAACGTCTGGATGAAAAGAGAAGGAGGAGGGATAAAAGTGGTACAAAGAAGTTAGCAAGCTGAGTGGAAGCCACACTGAAGTGCCCAGATGTATTTCAGGAAATGGGCTATCTCAGATCTGGGCTTTCTCCAATGCTATCATGACCCTCAGTTCTTAAGCAGAACTCCCCTGTAGTCACAGAAGGCTGGTAAGATTGATCTGTTAAATGACTTAAATTTGTGATGCAGCTGATTATGTTAACCTCATGGAATGTTCCTCCCCTGAGCTTTTCTTTCTTATGAAGTGATCTGAAAACAACATGATTGCAGACTACAGCTTGATTAATCATAGCTTAATCATTTCTCCCCTTGAGGTGATCCCAACTGCTCATCTTTCCTTCAGGAAAATAGCCTTACCTTTTGTTTAATTACTCTGGGATAGTCTGTCACTGATCCAGCCCAAAAGGAATATCTCTGACTATTGCCAGCAGGATCATTAAGCTCTAGATAATTAAGGCCAGCAACAGCACCTGGGCTTCCTCCTTCTATGTAGGGGTCTCCTTTAATCTTACTACCACTGCTTCCTGTAGATTCAGGATGAAAAATACAGAAAAATACAGGCATTGCTATATTCACAAATGGAAATAGAAACAATGCATGCAAAAAACTGCTAGCAAGTAGGGAAAGTACTTATTAGTGCATATCAACCACCTGTGCCTGGATCAAGAGCTCCTACATTGATAATATGTAAGAAGTATGTGGTTTTGTAGCTATCTTGGCAGCTGTGACTTAGGGTGTCCTGGAAAGTGCCAATTACTGGGAAAGCATTAGCAATGATTGACGAGAACTGAAGAGCCATGCACTTGATGTCTGGGTTCATTGTTTTAAGGCAAACAGTTCAACAAAGGTATCAACACCTGCTCCAGATTTTGACAGCTACTTAGGAGGAGATGGAAGATGGAGACATAACTACACAAGTCACTGTTGAACACTTACCTGAAGAAGTCTGTAGCAGTTCATCCAGTTTGGAGCACTTTACTTTCTTCTTTTTCACAATGAATGCATTCCAGCCTGATGTGGTGCAGTCATACATGTCTGTTATGGTCATACCTGCAAATAATTGATGCTTTAAACAATACTGTACATAGAAAGTGTGTTGGATTAATTTCTAAGTTTCCCATTGACTTGAGAGGTCATGAAAAATTATGCCTAAATTAGAAGGCAACCAACTAGCACATCCTGCTAGAGAAATAGGAGGTGTATCTGGAAAATGCTTATTTTTTATTCTATGTCATTTCTCAGCAGTCCCTACTTCTACAGCACCGCTCCACACTGAGTACCATTATACCCATCACTCTGGTGTTTGCTCTGTTTGCAATTTATTCTGCTTTACACGGTTTCATCCAACTTTCATTTCCAAGTAGCTCTTAAGATGTAACATTATTTGAGATTTAGACTGGCACTAGAATTCAGATTTAGCCTGAGGAAGTCCTGAATCAATTATCAAATCTTTGCTATTCTGATCACAGCAGTTCACAGATGCGGACCTAGAACTCAATGCTGTGGTTTGAGCACATTTTCTAATCTCCTTTCTTTTGCCTGTGAAGATAATGTGGTGACTAACATATGCCTCTTACCTGATTTTAGACACTATCTGGCAGAGCATGCAAATAAATTTTTATTCGTGTATATTCACTTAGGTTCTTGTAATCAATAGTCTAGTACTCTACCTTCTGCTTTCATTTTGTCAGTATCCATATAAAAAATAACTTTGTAATGTCCTCCTAGAGATCCAGAGTGTAAGAAATGAGTTCCAAAAAGTTCAATAAGTCTTCGGTAGGCATTGTACTCATAGACGACTGGAAGGTTGGCCAGCTCCCTCCAGAAGGACTCCGCAAGAGGAAGAAATTCTGGGTGGTTGTTAATAAACTGGGCAACTTCCACACTGTTCTCAACAACCATCAGCTGTTTACTCTGGGGAAAGGAAAAGATGTCAGTCATGCCGCATGCTACTGTCAGGGTGGTTCCTACTATCCAGATGACATGCACGTTATATTGGCCACTAAACAACAGCTTATACAGAGCTGTTAGATATATCTAAGCAACTTGGTGAATACCAAAAAAAAAAAAAAAAAAAACAACCACACTGAAAATAGGAAATATCTTTTGAACCATTGTTTATAATTGCTGCAACATCTTCATTTTTCTCCTGTGTGCTGGAAAGCTAGCATAGGGACAGACAAGAAAGCAAAGTATCATTCTTCAAAGCTAATGATGGTTTCCAACACCAGCAGCCTGGCAGTAGCAGGTCGACAAGCCTTGTCTGAAAGCAAATTATAGTCAGTAGAGAGGTATTCTTTGTACCCTGTTTTGTCTGAAGAAGCCTTTCTTTGAAAGCAGCTCTAGCTGAATTATAAACTCCTATCTGCCTATCCCATATTCCTTACCTAAGCTTGTCAAAGTTGCTTTTGAACTTTGTTAGAGTAAGTCTCAAAATATATTATTGTTAGTGCAGTAAAATGAGCTTTTCTTCTGTCAGCTTGGGGACATAAAACATATGAATTTATTACTTGATTTTATTTGCTATAAAATAGAGATTATACTTCACAATTGAGAATTACTCTCAAATTATTTATTTAATGCTCCTTTTTAGATAAGTCAAAAGCATAAACACTGTAACCTTCTGGATGTTTAAAACAGAAATCTTAATGAGCTTCTGGTAGTAGAAAATGAATTACAAAACAAATTCACTTTAATCACAGATGCTGATAGAGGTAATAGGGGAAAAAATAGGAGTAACCCATTAAACAAAAATGTAAAAGATTAATTAAAGAAGTTGTCAATATTTTTCTTCCTCAGATAGGGTTGAAAACAGATAGTAAGTAAACAGATTACTACTAGAGAGGTAAAACGGAAAAAAATAAAAACAGCAGCCAACACTTCTCAATTGATAACCAAACCAGTGATCTCTTTGTAAAAATTTTTATGAGATTTTTATTGTAATGCACTTTATGTCAGAAATATCTGGATAAAATTAATACTTGCATCTCACTATAAAATTACAGGAAAGAATATGAAAATATTTATGAAAATCACTAAGCCATGGTGATAACGTATACATGCTATATATATACCTTTTGACTGTGTTGCAGAATTTTATTCTGTGAATAACTGTGCCCGTGGTTTGAGTTTTCATACCTCTCCGTGTGTTTCATGTACGACCAGCTGCTGTTGAAAAACTCATAACTGAAATCATTCTGAATTTTAACCTAGAATATGAAAGACAGAATTCTGTATAAAGGGCTTCATGAAGGATGTTAAAAATGATAATTTATAGGGTAAAGCAAGTCCTTCCTGATGCAAAAAATCTGTCGTGTTTTCCAGGCTGAATCCATTTCAGATTTCATGAAAAGTAGTGAACACTATTGGAAAAGCATTACATGTATATATTCATACACTAAGTATTTATGTTATAAAGTAAAGTACATTAAGGATTGCTTAGCATGCTTTTGATGAATGTGAAGTGACCCATGTCTCTGAGACTTCAAAGTATCTCTCTGGAAGATTTCCACAAAGCCTTGTGCACATATGGAAATCCCATCCAACAATATATACCATCCAATAACATTTTCTTTCCCTTTCATGTTAGCAAAATATACACCAGTTTGTATTTCAAAATATTAAGTGACTGCAGAGAAGAAACAGGTGTCATTCAGCTGAATTTAGGAAACATGCCTACCGAGAGATCCTACAAGCTTTGAATCACTCTCCTCGTTTTAAGCATGACTCTGAATACAAAGCTGTGTTTAATGGAAACATACCTGAAAAGTATAAGCAAGAACACTTTCACTAAGCCTGTAGTATTCTCTCCTATCGCCACTGAAGACCTTTCTGCACTGTCCTGCAAAGCTTTTTGTATGAATGACTCTTCCCCTTGTATCACCAGTAATAGCATCAAAACTATGAGAAGAAAAATATGTAAAGTCAGTAAGACAGAGAGGTAGCAAATTATTTTACAGGAAGCAAAAATTACAAAACCATTATAACTGAATGCTGTGTCTTCAGATAAAGATCACAAGCTGATTTACCCAAAAAAAAGGGGATATCAACTGATTAACTTCTATACCTGCAGAACTGCAATGCGCAGAGCATGCTACAGTACAGAAAGCAAAATTTTGCTCTTTTTTTGTCAACAAAAATGAACACATATCTCTTAACTTTAAGACATTCATATGTATCACAAATGATTTTACGTTTAATTAAGCAACACCATACATAAACAACAAGGCTTCCATTCCAAAATGAGGCTTTTTATTATACCTGAATTACCTTGCATAACAAGTGACACAACTACCCTAAAAAAACTTAAGGTAATTATTTTGCTAGGTTGTAAGTGGGATGTATAAACAGAAATCCATATGGATCCACAGTACTAAATGCAACAGCAAGGAAGAAGAATAATGAGCATTGCTAGTTCATTTTTTCTCTGCTCATGATCATGTGGTATTGGTTGACATTTCATTTCATATCTTAAAAGATATTTTTCAATAGCAGGAGTGAAAAATAAAAAGCTTTATTCTGTGCTTCAGATCAAAGGGTCTGCACATTCTGGCTGCACTGAGCCGTTAGCATGATGGAAACCATTGTACTGAACACTTTTGCATATGGAATATTTTACCGTAAGCCCAGGAAGCCTATTTGTACAGCCAGAGCCTGTAAATACTACAAAAATGTCAATGCATTTGGCGCCAGCACTACTGATCCTAGCACAGAACATTACCCTGTTCCTGTAAGTTCTGAATTCGGAGGGGTTTTATCAATATCACATACAGCCTTCTTCTCTTCACATTGATCTTCATCTCCACCATCCTCCTCACAATCCTGATCTCCATTGCATACAAGAGATCGGCTAATGCACTGACCTAAATCAGAACAAAAATGCAGAGGTAAAGAAGTGTTTTGTTCATCTAAAAATAAATCACCTAAATCAAAGCAAAAATCCCCGTTATCTACTACACTAATTAGCTTGTTCACACTCATGCTGAACACTCTGTGCTCAGGAGGGCTTGTGAAACAACAGTAAATGTAGACATAGAATCATAGAATAGTTAGGGTTGGAAAGGAGCTTAAGATCATCAAGTTCCAACCCCCTTGCCATGGGCAGGGACACCTCGCCCTAACCCATATCACCCAAGGCCTTGTCCAACCTGGCCTTGAACACTGCCAGGAATGGAGCATTCACAACCTCCCTGGGCAACCTATTCCAGTGCCTCACCACCCTAACAGGAAAGAATTTCCTCCTTATATCCAATCCAAACTTCCCCTGTTTAAGTTTGAACCCATTACACCTTGTCCTATCACTACAGTCCCTAATGAAGAGTCCATCCCCAGCATCCCTATATGCCCCCTTCAGATACTAGAAGGCTGCTATCAGGTCTCCACGCAGCCTTCTCCAGGCTGAGCAGCCCCAACTTTCTCAGCCGATCTTCATATGGGAGGTGCTCCAGTCCCCTGATCATACTCGTGGCCCTCCTCTGGACTTGTTCCAACAGATTCATGTCCTTTTTATGTTGAGGACACCAGAACTGTACACAGTACTCCAAGTGAGGTCTCACGAGAGCAGTGCAGAGGGGCAGGATCACCTCCTTCGACCTGCTGGTCACACTCCTTTTGATGCAGCCCAGGATATGGTTGGCTTTCTGGGCTGCAAGCGCACACTGCAGCTGGCTCATGTTCATTTCCTCATTGACCAGCACCCCCAAGTCCTTCTCCGCAGGGCTGCTCTGAATCTCTTCTCTGCCCAGACTGTAGCTGTGTCTGGGATTGCCCCGACCCAAGTGTAGGACCTTGCACTTGGCATGGTTAAACTTCATGAGGTTGGCATCAGCCCACCTCACAAGCATGTCAAGGTCCCTCTGGGTGGCATTCCTTCCCTCCAGCGTATCAACCGAACCATACAGCTTGTTGTCGTCATCAAACTTGCTGAGGGCGCACTGAATCCCACTGTCCATGTCAGCGACAAAGATGTTGAACAAGACCGGTCCCAACACCGATCCCTGAGGGACACCACTCGTTACTGGTCTCCAGCTGGACATTGACTGCTACTATTTGTGTGTGGCCATCCATCCAGTTCTTTATCCACCGAGTGGTCCATTCATCACATAAAGAAATGGTGTAGAATGGTCCATTCATCACATAAATAAATGGTGTAGAGTACACTTGAGGGAATCACAGCAATCTGGGGCTTATGATATATTAATAAAACAGATGAATTCTAGATTTATTTCCTCAGCTTTCATCCTTTGATCTCATCACTTGTGATTAACTATGATTATCTCCCTGGTAGCACTTAAACACGTTTACCATGCTCCTCTTTGATAAACGTCTACCAAGTGAGACAATGCACTTTTCTGTGAAGGGAATGAAACCTGCTATTCTAGGAGTATTCTAGGAAGCACCAGTTTCCATGATCCAGGTGATTTCCAAGATGTTTGTATATGCCTAGCTTTAAAAAATAAATCTAAGGTTGCATTCCTTAATTACCATCTTGGAAGGTCTCTGGGTCAAACAAGTAAGGCAGAATGACTACAGAGGCTACCAGAGCTACAGCATATTACCTGCAAAGGTCTGCAACACTCCAGATGATTTAAAAACATACATAGTGGAGGATGGAATTAAGGAAACATCCTCCTAAATCAAATTTATATATAGGTCAAGGGTTCTGCAAAGCCATTTCCCATTTACTAAAGTTCAAAGATAACAAGGTTATCTTCTTAACTTTATGCCCAGAAAATTGTGAAAAAGATCTTGGATGGTACCTGAGTAACACCTGAAGCGATCACCACAGCCATCCTCTGTTGGGCATCCCCTTGTGGTGGTGCATGGTCTTGTTTCAAATGCATCCCCAGAGCATGGGTTTCCCCCATACTGGCCATAAACTGCTACTGTCCGTCTCCGAATCTGAATGCAAATCAAGGGAGAACTCAGAAACCTAAATGCAAAGCAGGAACAGTCTACTCATGTCAAGACAATGCTACCACTCTACTGCTATAAGGAAACTAGACATTCACTGTTTTTTCTAATACCCACACTTGCTATTACCACAATATTGTAACAAGTTAATCGAAAGACATCTATTTTATCTACAAGGTCTTTAGACTGATGCACAAGCTTGGCTTTTTTGTTCAAAACATCTGATAAGTAACTGAAACCAAAAGAAAGCTGCTGACAAATCTCAGTTTTGTTTTACATTTTTAATAGGACCAATCATGCCTGATATGAATTTACCAAAGTTCTTCAAAGTAAACAGTGTCATTAGGGATGATGCTAAACAAGTGGGCTATTTGTTGCTTCTAAAAAGAGGATGTACTGTCTGATGGCACAGCTCTAATTTTGATTAATTCCTCCCTAACTGATGCAACATCAAAGTAAATGAGAAAGAAAATCAAAAGCAAGTATCTTGCACATCAAGACAGTTGCACTGTAAAAAGAATAATTTTGTTTTCATTGAATATAATACTCTGCAACCAACTATTCTTTCCTTGATATGTGACACCACTAATGAAAAATCAGCAGAATTGGTATAAACCAGCATCAGTGGAGGAATATCTCTGTTAACTGAACAATTGAGTCAAGCTTTCTGGAACTATAACCAAAATAAAAAGTGCACAAATTATTTTACAACATGAATATCGTAGCTTTGAAAGGGAATAGATTTGGGACAGGCTGGAGGATTTCCCTTCTGAGATTTTTGTTCTTCAGCCTTCTTGTTCTGCTGGGGCTTTTGCTTGACACCAGATTTTGAGTTTTAAAGATACAAGGCTCCTTAATTATTAGCAAAAAGCACATGCTTACGAAGTCATGAATACAGAAGTGTCCATCTATACCTGTTTTTGAGTACAGCCATTGCATTCAGACCAAGGGCCAAAAGAATTCCAGCTGCAGTGGACTGGAGAGGAAGGGCTACGCCAGGAGTATTTTTTGAATTATAAAAAACCAAACCAAAACAAAACAAAAAACAGAGAGAGAAATATTATCAGGGATTTCCATCCCTAAGCATTAGTGCAAAGCATCCCTAAACAGCAACACAGGCCTACAGTAACAATTAGCAGTATGTTCAGGCTCCCTCTAAAACCACTTGGATTTGCTTTTCACATGTATGAATGCAATCAGACCCAGCCTGGGCTTTCCAGTCACTGAAAAGAAGAAAGTAGGCACATTTATCTTGCCTGAAGGTCAGTAAGGACTTTCTTCAACCATAATACAAGCTTCAAAGACCAGCTTCATGCTGCAAAGCAGGGAGCAGACAGACCACATCTGGGAATGGGAGGGAGCTGCCAGGGGCTGTGTGTGCCGTGGCATGCAGCAGACCTTCCCACAGCAGCTCTCGAAAGTTTGCCAACAGGAGGCACTGAGGGTCCAACCTGCCCCTGGGATCCGGGCTGCTTGGGGCAAGCTGTGTTGTGTTTCACACATGTATGTTGCTGTGGCTCATACCACTGCTGTGTGCTCTTTTCCTGGTAGGTGGCTGACTCCTCTGGGGAGAGCTGAGGGACACCATAACATCTCACTCTTGTCACCACTGATGGCAGTGGCAGTCCTGACGCCAAGCACTGTCTTTTCTCCCAGGAGATATATTTGAAGACCCATGTCATGCACCAGAAGTTGTCTGTTAAATTCCACATATATACACAATATATACACATATATACACAATAACCCTTAGTCTTCAGCATGTAATTTACTAAAGAAATATTCACCTGGAAAAAGTGGAAAAGAAGCCTGAAACTTCCAGCAACAGAAAAATTCCCAGCACCTGAAAAAAAGAGGAGTAAAAGCAAACCAAACTTACTTTCTGCTTTTTCCATTAGCTCATGCAGCTGTTCTAACTTTCTGCAATCTTTACACTCACCAGCTTAAGAAATAACGGAGAGTGTAATGCTTATTTTCTTCAGCTTTGTTGTGCAAGCTGTTGTTTTTTTGTTTCTCTTCTTTCTCAGAATGCTACCCAATTGCATTTTCAGCTAAGTATTTCTCCATATAAATTAATATTTCATTGCACTTATCATATTCACTTCATCAGTATGAATTAAGTAAGCAATTGTCTTACCTTCATGTTAGATGAAATACTTGGACATCCAGCAATTACCATGGAAAATGCACTTCCACTCAATTCAGCAGCCAAAGGAGTCAGTCAGTCTGTCTGCTACTGTATGTCTCTTCTCACTCAGCCTTGCTTTTCTGCTCTTCTTTCCCTAAAAAGGCTGAATATTGCCAAGGACTTTTAATCTTAACTCATCTAGTCGTCTCCAGGGACACAGCCTGCTTTGGGAGTTGCTTAGGGTTTTTAAGACACAAATCAAGGCCTGGTGTACTGACTGGGGCTGGCACAAAGTTCTGAAAAGTGCTTACTGGAAGACCAATAATCTTTCCTTTATCTCGCCTCTCACAGTTTCTTTCCTATGAACAAGCCTTTTCAGAGATCCCAGGCCAGTCCTGATCACATATTCTGCACTACAGCTGAGCCCTCAGCTTCAGTAGGAAGTAGGAATGAGGCTAATGTTACATTTTAATCTTCTGTCTCCACTTCTGCAGTTTCTGATTTTTGCGTATCAGTGAAATCAGCTTATGGGTCCGAATGCAAGTTTAGGCAAATTCGGCCTGATGGTACTGACTGTGAAAGACTTCTTAAGATCCCACACAACCCCTAGTTCTAGTGACACATCAACAGCTGGCTTTATGAGGGGATGCCCGTGAAGTGTAACAGCACTCCATTTTCTCTTTCCTCACCATGATATGCGCTCTTATTTTTAATTTAGACTTTTTTTTTTTTCCACTTTCCAGAGTTGGTCCATTACAGTAACAGCAAGAAAATGCCACTGTTGAGAAAATTTACATTAATTTATCCTAATGGAGCCTGGATGAAGCCCTTGACTATGAAAACTCTTCATATACTACATCTCAGATACTACATCTATTTTGTACAGTTTAACAGTCCTCAGGAAACTAAATGCTTCATGTCACAGCATTACTACATGGTAACTGTTTAACCCTGCTCTCTTTTGGCATGGTCTGCTTTCCTTAAGAAGATGCCCAGATCTTGGATCACATTACCCCATCCATGTGATCACATTACCCCATCACATGCCTATGCCTATGTCCATTCCTCAGAAGCTGGCAACCCCAGAGACAACTTAGCTAAGCCAGAGCCTGTTTTGGGGACTTTTCAGCTGAAGTAACTATGAATCTCTTTGGTAATGTAATTCATACACTTGTCATCATTTCTGTACATTTATTGCCTTTGATCAAAATCCTCATGTGCCTTTTAACTTTTATGGGACCAGTTTGTGTAAGATTGTCAGTGGTCATTTGCTATGAAGGAAATTATTAAAATTGAGTTAAGACCCTTAATACCTGTCCCAGAATACAGGAACTCTAAAAATATTTTATCTGTCCAGACATTTGTCTTGATCCTGCAGTTAGCTGTTTTAATGGCTTAGATAGCAATTTCATTTTCTGTAAGTACATCATTAGCTATAATAACTCTCAAGATAAATATATACTGTAATTTGCTTACAAACAAAACATACAAATAAACATAAGAGGACAAATACAGCTAGTGAAGAAATTATGGGGGGGATCTGCCCTTCACTAATAGGTAGTAAAATCATTGGTAATACTGGGTATCATATTCCAATGAGTTTATGTAGATGGAATGTCTTCTTGCAAGAAGCATTTCAGCAAGACAAATATGTTGCTTTAGGAGATGCTGCACAACAGTTCTTTTAGTGCACATTTTCAGGCACCTCAGCTCAAACACTTTCTCCATTTGAATCAGGATCTTGATCTTGCTTTTTTATTGAACCTGGCTTCAGCAGTAACAAAATCAAAGAGACTGAACTGACAAGATGCAAAACAGAGGGAGATTAGAGCTGGAGTTGTGTCAGACCTAGGAGCAACTCCACAGGTCACAAGACCCTTTACTGGTTTGCACTGTATGGATGTTCGTTCAGTCTCCTCTACAACAGTGGCAATGTGAATGGTTCATTCTTCTTTCATTTCATAGGATGCTTATAGTAACTTTTTTGTACCTAGCATTTAGACTCTGGACCATTAGATAGCTTCACTCTTTCATGTGATTTTGACACTTATGACTATGTGCAGTTGCATGATAATCTACTTACACTGCAATTTCGTGATGAGAGACTGCAGCACCTAGCACAAACCTAGTCTGACTGATATGCACTTCTAAAATAACATAAATTACAAGAAAAGGCCTGATAGAAGGAGCTGACTGCATGGTACTGAGGTACAGAGTGTAGCTTATAGGAAAGACAGGGCTGATTTTCCCTTACTGTTAGTGAAAATAGCAACAATCTACTACCCATTTTGCCATTAAAAATGTGTTTTATCATAGCAACTTTTAAGCTCTTGCTAAACATTTCTATGCTTTATTTAGAAATAAACTGCCTTCAGGCTTAAAACCAATGGTTTAGGGGGATAAAAGAGGAGTAGTTTAACAGACACAAAGGGTTAGCCATAAGGCAAGGCATTTCTGGTCTTGCACCAAATGATAATTCTAGCACAAGAATGATTAATGCAATGCTTCACTTGCTGGGCTAATGATATCCTGCCTGGTCTGGAGACAGGATGAAATGGTATTGTCCAAATTCTACTTCACACTAAGGTCAGCCAGAATATAATTATATCAGCAATATTTCCGTGCAGACTTTCAGCCTTTTATAGGATTGATGCTAAGGTTACTCTATAGTTTACGTAGCTTTAAATAGTCTTGTGTCTTTATTGCCCAAGTTCATTATGTATTAAGGCACTAAAGACAGCCTGTGCTCTGTGACTGCTGCAAATGCCAAGGATCCAGTGACAACTGAGTAGAGAAAGAACATCTTGCTATTATGCTTTTAAATTATGAAACTGATTTGGAGAGTTTCTGGATTTGTTTCTGTTTACTAATGACATCTCACATTTTTTTTTTTTAAGCATTTTAATTGCCTATTTTGCTTTTAATGTATTTGTCACATTTCAAGGATTAATGACAATGCCTTGGGATGTGTCTCTATGAAATATGTCAGATAGGATTACTGCTGTGCTAACTGTAATGCAAATGATTCTCTCTCAGGGGACCTTGTAGAAGGATTCTGTCTTAGATACTAGAATCCATATGCTGCAGAAACTACACAAAAAGGGCTGTGAGAGTTCAGTTTTGAATAAACTGGGTTGGAAGAAAAGAGCTCATGATATTTTAATTCAAAATTCAGAGAGCACAGACATTTCGGCCTGTGTGCACGCAACTGTGGTCAAACAAATAATTACTGTTCTTTAGGATTAGGTTCTGATCTTAGGACACAAGACAAGGTGAAAAAATTCAGCAGCTTGAAACTGCCCAGAATGGTGAGTTACTATTCTGCTTTTTCCACATTTTCTCCTGCTTTAATTTCCAGTCCCCACCATGTGTTCCTTCTGCACATCTGGGTGCTGTCTTTGGCACAATTTGGCCCTCTCTGTGAGCCAGTTTAATTTATTACCATGACAGAAAATAACTTAGCAAAAAATCCTGTGGTTTTGTGCTGGTTTAATGACTTAGATCATCTCTCAGGAAGGTCTAGTGGGCAACAGACCCAGGAAAAGGTTAAAAACATACAACCATGGAGGAGAGACAGGAGAGAAAAGAAGTGGGAAGCGTGAGAGGAGGGAGGGCAGCAGGAAACACCTCTGCTTGCAGATGCAGCCAGCCACTGCATCTCCTCAAGTGCCAATGAATCACCACCTTGCACAAACTCTTCCAGTTGCTGCTCATCCCACAGCAGCAGATTTAGAGCACCCCTGCTTACTGTTCTGGACAGAATGGTGGCATCAAAATTCACAATTCACTATCCTAGCTACTGATCAGTTGCCCGACAGAGCTGCTTAGGTTGTGATAGAAGCTGAATACATATTTTTAATTTCTACCATTACTTATACTTGCCTCCCTGACACATCCCACTTTCAGCACGAAAAAACTGCTAAGACCATCTGTCTTTGAAGGTATCTGCAAAGGAAGTATGGATAGTAAATATGAGTGAGATTTCCAATGACCTTCATCAGTCAGGTACTCCTTGAAAATCGTGCCCAGAGAGCTCACAGGGGTCAGGGCTTCTGCACAAGCTCTTCTGAGAGAACACCTGCCAGCTATGTGTAAGAGCAGAGTATCTACAATAGATCCATATGCTCTCACATTGCTGCCCAGCAACAGACAGGCTCACACATACATAAAACAGGTGACTTAACTTTAAACACTGAAAAGTCACATGAAAGAGACTGAAGTGGAAGTATTACTGCATTTGTGTTAATAGTGACACAAAACCCCACATAGTGTTTAAAGGGATGCATCAGAAATTAAATCATTTGGAAGACCGCAGGCCCCTTTGAAAGCACTTAACCCTCAAGGTCAGACGTCAATTTTTCATGTGTATCCAATGAATTAATTTTTTGTTGATTTTATCTTGTATTTTTCTATATCAACTACTAATCTACTTTCTAGTTTAATAAACTCATAAGCAGCTTTATATGACTGCCAGAGACAGCAGTATCTTGAGTTACTGATCCAGAACTTCTCTTTCAGCTTGATGTCTTGGTGCTCCTCAAAATACCATCTCTTTATGATTGTTCTTTTAGAGTGAATAGAATGTCAAACATCACCCATTAGCAACCTTGCCCATGCTTTTATATTTCTCATTCTTTCTGAATCAGTAATATATGTGTATTATATATTTTAGAATTATTATTGTAACAACTTGAAAACCTAAAATGCTCCAAGCAGCAAACTTTGAACAAAAATTGGTCATTAAAGTCCATCAATCTCCCTCTGAAAATGTCCAAGTATCTTGAAATTAAAACCTAAACAAAAAAAAACAAAACAAAAACAAAAACAGATTCATTAGGCAGAACAAAGATTCCTATCCTTAAAGGAAAGTTAGGGAAGAAAATTAAGGTAGGACTTCAAAGAAACAGATCTTATTAGGATGTCTTTTTGAACTACAACATTTTTAGGACAATCTGAAGTCCATTAAAAATTTTGTCAGATTACTCGCAAATTCAGTAACTAACCCTAACTGCTACTGTGAAACTTTCTGGAATGAGCTTTTGTAGATACCTTCCAGCTGGAACCAAAGTTCAACAAATAAAGTAAGCTTTTGCACACTTGCACGGAGACAACGGAGATGCCGAGCATTGTGTAGGAACGGAAATGACATAGCATTGACTTTTGTCCTCCCTAAATCTTGTCTGGCTACGAATACAACCATCACACTGCAATAAATGAAAACACATACCAGTAATAACGTTGTAATCACAGAGATTCACCTGAGCTCCAGAGAAACTTAGGTGTGCTCAACGTTTGTTATTTATTCTAAAATTTATCAGCCATTGTCCTGGGTTCAGCAGTAGCAGTCATTTTTCTCCTTCTTAGTAGCTGGTGCAGTGCTGTGTTTTTGACTTTCAGCCTGGGAACAGCGCTGATAGCACCGATGTTTTCAGTTCTTGCTAAGTCATGTTTACTCTGACCAAGGACTTTCTGAGTCTCATGCTCTACCAGGGAGGAGGGGAAGCCGTGAGGAAGCAGAGGCAGGACACCTGACCCAAAATGACCAAAGGGATATTCCATACCACAGCACATCATGCCCAGTATATAAACTGGGGGCAGTTACCCAGAAGAGTTAGATCACTGCTCGGTCAGGCTGGGTATCGGTCCGTGAGTGGTGAGCGGTTGTATTCTCTTCCCTTGTTATTTCCCTTATCATTATTATTATTGGTGGTAGCAGTAGTGGTTTGTGTTATACCTTAGTTACTGGACTGTTCTTATCTCAGCCCATGGGAGTTACATTCTTTTGGTTCTCCTCCCCATCCCTCTGGGAGCGGGAGTGAAAAAGGGGGGGGGAGTGAGAAAGAGACTGCGTAGCTGACTGAGTTTAAACCACGACAGTTCTTTTTGGCATCCAACGTGGGTCACAAAGGGTTGAGATAATGAAAGATCTGATCAGAGTGCATCTAATCGTATTTGTGATAATCATTTACTGTTTTGGATAAATAGTCACTTATCTCAATGTTGATCTATTTGCTCTCAAAGTTGTTGCTCTTGATCTCACAATTTCACCATGTCGTACCTTAGTTACGGCCAGTATTTGCTGTGTTAGTGTTTATTGGCTGGGGGCCTCCGGCAAAGGTTCTTGTTTCATCGTACTTTATGGTAATGACTTGTAATACAATAGAATCATTGATCATGAAACTGATCTGGCTTGTGTTCCCAGTGTGGTCACCACCTCTATACTTTGGGAGGTATATAATAGAAGTGTTTAACAATTACACATCTTTTTTTCTCCTCCTTGGGTGGTCAACCCGTGAAGGAGACATTCCCTCAGAGAAGGAAAGGGTGTGTTATTCTGGCTTTCCTCTGTACTTGTGGTTCAGTTCAAAGAAGCAGCACCAAAGCACAGGGTCATGGCAACAGTGGTGCACATTTCTGCCTGTTTATTGGTGACTATACATTATGTCTTCTGAGGCAGTAATGAAGTTAGTCCAGGGAAATACTGCCACATAAAAAAATGTATCAGCCATGAGAAAGGCACCTTGAGAAAAGCCGGTGATCAGTTTTGACTGAAGTCAATAACAAACTTGTAAAATGTTTGACAGACTCAGCAGAAAAAGTCAATTACCAATATAGTTGCTTTGAAGGTTACAACATTTGATTCTGCTGTTAAAGCACAGTAAGACAGAATAAGTAGGCTTGGACTTGTCAGAGTTTTGTGACCTTTTTACAGTACAATGTACCCTCAGGTATTTTTTCCTTCTCAAGCAGCCATTTTTTAGGCTACATCTCTCCCTACCACATGTTCAAGCACAAATGAAAAACACCTATAATTTACTCTAATTAATTAACAAGTACTGACTAACATGATAAACTAAATTTAAAACTGTAAATACTGGCAAGATCTCCACTACCTGCATAAGTGCTGACAAAGAGCTGCTTGCCCTGCTCCATCCAAAGTCAGCCTTTCAGAGACAGAAAGGTGCTAATGTGTAGCTCCAATCATAATAATGGGAGCTACTTAACCAGGCATTTTTGAAAACTTTTCTGTGTACCGACTGCCTTGACATGCAGACCAATAACAGCACCTCACTGTGTCCTGACGGTTGGTGCACAGCCTTCCCCTCCAGAAGACTGGCTGCGATGCATGTGGCAGTATAACCTAAGTCTTGTGGCCACACAATTGTGAGCTCCATGTTGTGGTAAGACAAAAAATCAAAAGGCTCCATTTCTTTTCTGTGTTCTCTTGGCATGCACTATCAAGGCCAAGCACTGTTTGTTCTCTATTTTCCTTAAAGTGAAATAGTGTAAGAGGGAAATTGTACATGGGTGTTAGGGGAATTCCCTGATGGAGCCAGTATGCCTCAGTTCCAGTAAATGCAAAGCTGAAAACGCCTGATACAGGGAGAACATATTCCAGAATAAACAGAAGATAACATTTGTAACGGCAGAGTTGAGCTGACCTTTGTTAGCAAAGCATTTGTACTTAGGGAAGGTTCTCAGCTGGTGAAAATAATGAAATGCATCAGTGATTTTGATGAAGGAAGGTGAATTTATTTTTCTTGGGGAAGCAGGCTTTATCTTTAATATATATGGAACTTGTATTTGTCCACTTCAGTCCACTGTAAAGCCTTCTTTTTCTTACAGTTAGTGTCTCACATCCAAAAACTAAATGTAAACCCCACATTTTCATACAGGATAGACTGCTGTGCAAGTGACAGGTTTTTCTTCTTTAAAGTGGGCTTTTGTTTTTATTTCTAGAGAAGGGAGAGAGTGACCAGGGAAAGCAGCCATTTGTGAAGTCCCAAAATAAACTCTTTGAGATGTCTGAAGTGAGATGTGACATGAAGTAAATAAATAACAAATAACATATTGGGCTTATTTTATCCAGATTAATCCTGAATGCCCCAGTTTTCTCCAATGTTTTCTCTTCTTACCTCTCACTTTACCACAGGCATCTGTATTTTTTCCCCTGAATGTTAGGCCAAAGGAAAACTTGAAATGTATGAACAACAAATATTTGTGAGAATACGTATTCTGAAAGAAAATCATACATATTTAGCTAATGCATGTTTTGTACATAGCTTTGTAATTATTTACGTAATTGGATACTTCGAATTGCAACATATTTGTACATGGCACATGGTATGTAATAACATACCATGTACCACATACCATGTACATTCTGTACCAGTGCTTTTAACACTAACAGGTGCCAAATCTGGAGGTGTTTTGTAAAACTGAACTACCTGCTTACCTTTGGAGACAGAAAGCACTATAAACCAGCTACCCAGAAGTATTTTAGGAGGAGAACATCAAATCATGTTTTAAGGAATGGCTGGTGAGAAGTAAAATCATCCACATACTTTTACTAAAGATAAAATCATTCACATATGCAGTTAAAGCACAGCTGAGTAACACATGGAGGGAACACGATGACAGAGATATATCTAGGCAACTGATTAATTCCACATAAAAAGTGAGAAAACTGCGAGGGTAAGATAGCCAACTGTTTGAATCTAACTTTAAATTTAAGATGGCTTCCTCTCCTGAGTTTCTGGCAGACTTCAACGTTTCTACAAGAAAGGTTGTTAGGCGTTTTTTTTTCCTGACAGTTGAAATTCTGTTTCTTTTAGAAAATGTATGCCCATGTATCATTCATACCAATTCTGAATTATAAAAAAGTTGACATTGTAAGTTCTGTTTAGACACTTGGCTTTCAAGTTAGCAAATTCCAGCAATAATGGCTGGGCTTAGTCAAAAGCTTTGTATAGCTGTGAATTAGACAAGCTTTTAATAAATCTTCTAGTTAAACAAAAAAAAAAATGAAAGAAAATACTGCTAATACTGCTAAGTGTGCTTAGAAGCTGGGTCATTCCATGATACAGGCTACAATTCCCAGCTGCTGTGGCTGAAATGTGGTGGCCCAACACAGGAAGGATATCTCAATGTAAGAAGGATGTGGGTGTGTTGGACTGAGTCCGGAGGAGGCCACAGAGAAGATCAGGGGGCTGGAGCACCTCTTCTATGGAGACAGGCTGAGAGAGCCAGGCTTGTTCAGCCTGAAGAACGGAAGGCTCAGGGAAGATCTGAGAGCAGCTTCCAGAACTTAAAGGGGCTGACAAGAAATCTTGAGCAACCTGGTCTAGTGGAAGGTGTCTCTGCCCATGGCAGGGGATTGGAACTAGATTAGCTTTAAGGTCCCTTCTAACCCAAAACAGTCCATAATTCTGTGATCCTATTAAATGCTTTGTGTGCATGTCCAGTGAAAATTTTGTTCTAGGCTTGTATGTGCATATATTTGTGTATGAATAATACAACAAATATTTAAGACAACAGTATAAAACAAAACAAGATGAATATAGGTTATCAAAATAATACTAGCAGCACAAGAATATCTTGTTACACAACTGAGAAGAAAATGGCTGCCACTTTGTAAAGGAACTTGTAGCTTTCTCCTATGCACCCCTCTGGTGCTCAGCTTAAACTGCCATACAACTACCTCTGCAAGCCTGAGGCTAGTCAGTGAAATACCCTCTGAGACTTCCTGCTTTGATGCAACAATGAACAAGAACTTCGTGATGTACCTGTGTTTAAGCATTTAAAAAGCAAATAAAAAACCTAGGAAAATTTTTAAATTCTCATTTATGCTGTTGCACTGTGTAACAAGCATACCTCTTCTGCAGAGGTATGCTGCCCCTGGTCCCCTAGCTAGATGGAGAAACAGAGATTTTTGTGGGGTTTCTGGTGGGGAAGGACACAGGATCCCCACCTCTCCAGCTATTCTAAGGTAAAGAAATGAGTGGGGAATGCTTGCTTGTGCTGGTAGTCATTCATTTAACTGTTATCTGCCATGTATTAATACCACCCTCTGAGCATTTGCCCATGTTATGAAGACTACTATCTGGTCTCTCTGCTCTTTGAAGGAGAAATAGTTTCTCTGCGCTGTGCAGGAGTAGTGAAAAATTGCTCTTTGAATGTAACTTACCTATAGGAGCACTGCTCATGAGCACTGTAGAAGAGCTATTTATATGATCATCAGTATAAACATGCTCATGCTGTCATAAATTGAAATGGTAACTATGGAAATTTCTAATTCAGTACTGAGAAAAACACTTGGAGACTTTCTTTAGTATTAATTTGAATAATCGATTATCAAACTCTGGCACTGAATTCTGCGCGCTGCGTGAAGGGTCATATTTTGTGCTGGTTTTATGGAAGAGTCTGAAAGCCTTGAAAGCGTACACAGTTGTAATAAAGGGGCTCTTCCCTTTGAGGACTAGAGACAGGAGGCAACGGTATCAAATGCATTTTATACACACTGTATAAGCTTTATTATACAAAGAGTTTTGGGTGTTTTTTTAAAATCATTTCCACTACATTTTAACAATCAGTGTCATAATTTAGTGACAGCTGTTTTAACTTTCTTCTATCCATTTTCTTCTTAAACAAATGAAAGCTTTTTGTATTACATTTACTTGCTTCTTAGCAGGATGGAACAGCCTTTTCCATAAGCATTGCTGTTTGCTCATATCATCTATTACTGTCATAGAGATGTAAGAACTATACAGATAATGTTGTTTTCAACATATTTACCTAATTTACAGCTACTGTTTAGAGAGTTTGTACTGTTGTTTAGGAGAAAAATATTTAGTTGAGCTATACTGTCACCTGGTGGTGATCAAAGTTTCCAGTTCAAATTCACACACGATCAAACTGAAGAATCTGGATACTGTACAAATGAAGTTACGTTTCTTGTGGCTGCTTGGCAACAGATATTCAGTGTAGTTTCTTTCCCACCAATTCCAGCCAAGGTGTCTACCTCTGCAATCAAGATGATATCCAGAAAAAAAAAGGCATCCAAACTGAACCTCATGAAAATGTTGCCCCTGAATTCCTCAGTTCTCCTGCAGCCATCATGAGACAGTGTCACCTAGGTCAAAGTGATCAACATCAAGAGGACATCTCTGATCTAAGATGACATTTAGAAATAAAGACTTCAGCTTGTTTGCACCTCTGAAGATAATTGGTATCAAACACTCACTGGCTTCTACTGTATATGAAGCTTGAATCTTCACTATTCCTGTCCTCTGAAGTCATCCCTGCTAGTGCAAAGGGCGCTACATATGAGCACAAATAATGTGATATCATATGACATCAGACAGAACTTGCTTGGATGTCAGGCTTCCATTTGCCACACACAAGTCCTTTCAACAGTGTTCAGGTTTTGCAGAACCAGTACAACTTCTCTCTTTTGGAGCAAATCCCACAAGGTCACATAAGGCACTGCATGGCTGTACTGCACCCTTGTGACCTGTGAAGACAAGCTGAGTGTCCTGGTTTAAGCCATCCAGCAAGTAACTACCACACAGCCAGTTGCTCTCCCCAGTCCCCAGTGGGATGGGGAGGAGAATCAGAACAAGGTAAAACCTGCAGGCTGAGAGATGAACAGTTTCATAATTTAAACAAAGTAAAATATAATAATAATATTAGAAATAATAGGGAAAAGAGAGAAAAAGGAATAAAATTCAGGAAACCCAATGCAATTGCTCACCACACACTGACCAATTCCCACCCCACCCCGAGCTGTGATCATCCCCTCCCACCCAGTTCCTCCCAGTCTATATACTGAGCATGACGTGCTGTGGTATGGAATACCCCTCTGGCTAGTTTGGGTCAGCTGGTCTCTGCTTCCTCCCAGCTTCTCGTGCCCCTCCTCACTGGCAGAGCATGAGACTGTAAAGTCCTTGATCAGAGGACGCACTACTTAGCAACAGGTAAAAAATCAGTGGGTAATCAGCAGTGTTCTCAGACTAAAGCCAAAAAACAGCACTGCACCAGCTATGAGGAAGAAAATTAGATCTATTCCAGCCAAAACTGGCACACCAAAAGAGAGATTTGGGGTTGTTCAGCATGGAAAAGAGAAGGCTCCAGGGAGACCTTCAAATACCTAAAGGGGCCTACAAGAAGGCTGGAGAGGGACTTTTTACAAGGACATATAGTGATAGTGTTATCCCAAAAGTGGGATTGCTACCTGGTGTGCAAAATGTCCGTATACAGAATATACATAAGGTATTTTATTGTCAACTGTTTTGCAAAATAGGGTGTGAGGTGAAA
The DNA here is from genome assembly GCF_033783945.1 of Neopsephotus bourkii. NCBI lineage: Eukaryota > Metazoa > Chordata > Aves > Psittaciformes > Psittacidae > Neopsephotus > Neopsephotus bourkii. The sequence goes on along the minus strand of NW_026900918.1, from coordinate 2,350,918 downwards.
GCACCACAAAGCTAGCACACCTTAGTTTTGTGTACATCAGATATATTTCAGCGTACAAAGAAATTGTCATTTCAGAGTACAAAGAAATCACTTGTCATTGGTCAAAAGCTACCAAATGCACGATTAATTAGGATTCTTAACTTCTATTTGGTAAATTGTCCTTGCTTGCCATGTAAATTAGCACACTTGCTCCATGAAGGGAGGATGGGGACAAGCTTTTTTGGTCCTAAATTGAGTCAGTGGTTACAATCTCCCCCTGCCACCTTTGCTTTTCACGCACCTACTGCCATTTATTGTTGTCTACTTATTTTCTTCTACTTGTTTTGGGCACCTTCTAGTGCAGATGTCCTCCTTTTATCAGTCCTTTAGCTCTGCTTCCAAGGTTAAGGTAGCTAGTAAGGAAGGTATTGCTTATACAAACTCTGGTTTTTCGAACTGATGTTGCTCATCAGGCCGGACACTGTTATCACCGTGGCAAATTCTATTCTCACTGTACATCAACAGGAAAAGGGGGAATCGCTTTAAACTGAAATAGAGAGTTAGATTAGTTATTTGGAAGAAGTTCTTCCCTGTGAGGGTGGTGAGACATAAACAGGTTGCCCAGAGAATCTGTGGCTGCCCCAACCCTGAAGTGTTTAAGGCCAGGCTGAATGGCACTTTGAGCAACCTCGTCAAGTGGAAGGTGTTCCTGCCCATGGCAAGGGGATTGGAACTGGATGATCTTTAAGTACCATTCCATGATTTTATTTAGGCTGGTGCATTCAGCGGTGCCAGGAAATGAGTCTGTGGGTTTTGAGCATGCTGGATTTCACTATGGGCAATGAACTCTGTCCTCACCCATGAACTGCATGAGGACTAAGAGCTTCTGTGATGATACTGGGTCAGCCACAGCTCTGCCCATCTTCTACACTAAAAGTATGCAGTGTTCCTTAACACTGAAGACAACTGCATGAAAACACAAAATACTTTTCTTTCCTAAGTGGTTTGAAGACATGTAAATGAACAGGATTATTTTTATCCCACAGAGGACAAGAATAATTCCTCTGGCAGCGTATCCTTTCAGGCAGCCAAACCAACACACTTCCTTTGGAAGCTGTTGCCATGGCATCTGTCCAGTGTCTTCACAGGATCTTCCAGATTTCTGAGATCTAATAAGAAAGAAAGCACTAGTTAAATGACACACAGCAAAGTTGCTGGGAGATACATGACCCCAGTCCAGCCTGTAGGTTGCATTCATACTGTCGGAGTTAATAGGGATTTTTATTTTTTTTTTTCTGTATGGCATTTCATTCATAGGCATTGAGTTTTCTCTTCTGATTTTTGGCAAGAAAGACCAAATTGCTATAATAATATTTTCATTCAGTCAATCAGGGCAAAACTCATTTTAACTAACTTCAGCCATTTATGCGCCTAGCTTAAGGGCTCTGTCTAGGCTCCTGCTAGAATTAGTAGAAGGAGAAGGGTTCCTCCCAGATGTGATTTTTCCAGCCTACTTTAGACACCTAATTTAGAGGTGATTTACCCTTTGGAAATATTTATCTCTCTCCTTTAACTACAGCAGGACCATGGATGGACTAAATTGATAGATTGGTAAATTGTTAAAATGAATATGAGCAAAGGCCTCTGCCTTCAGTGTTATTTCTGGGATAGAAATCACCAACCAAAATAAAACCACTGAGTGAACAGCCTGGGCCACACTTTCATGTGTCTGGAAACAATGGTGCTAAAGTCAAAATGGCTTTTTGTCTCATCCTTCAACCCTAGCAGAGCTCAAAAGCCTCCCAGCATATAAAGGCAGTGGGATTCCACGCTCAGGAAGTAAGTGAGGATAATTTAACACTGAGACAACTGTATAAGGCTGCTTTGCCCAGGAGTGGAAATGCAGCAGCTGGACAGTTTCACTGCTCTGGGGCTTGTGCCATGGGAGGATCCTTTATTCTGGACAATAAGCACCATGTTACAGGGGTTGAACTGCCCACTGTTCATTGTGGCAGGGTTCCCCACACTTTTATGGCCTGAGGCAGGCCCGGACAGCTGCATTTTGGAATAACTGCATTTTTGGTCAGTAAACTGGAAGCAGGAGGGAGGAGTGAGATCTAGCATGTCAGACAAATATATATGTTTACCAAGAGCTGTTAGACAAGATTAATTCTATAATCAAGGATTAAATAAATTTGCTTTATCACCAATTCCTGAACATTGTGATACCTTGAGACAACAAGGTGTTGATTCGGAGAAAACTCCAGGAACAAACTTGCCAACAAAGTTTTCAAGCTGACAAGCAGGTATTCTTTACTGCGGCGACGGGAGAGACGGGGGATAGCTCCTCCTAACGTGTGTCCCCCAGTTGCCACACAAGCTGTCCTTTTATAGTCCCTGGGCATACATACATATTCATGAGGATATATATGGATTACGTCACTTTCCAGAGAGTTCCCTGCATGCGTACAGAATTGTGGTGGTGGTCTCTGAGGGTCATTTACTTCTTCCAACAATCTTCATCACTTCTGGCAGCCTTTGAAGCACGCACAGTAGATGCTCATACCAGCTTAATTGGTTCGTTAGCACCAGAGACATAATAATTCTCCTATCCTCCTACTTATCAGCTAATTTAACTGTAGCCCATCCTGGACACCTGCCATTCTCAGATACTCCTTATCCCTGTGTCCTGTTCTTCTAGACTGTTTTTCTTAAAACTATGTCAACTATAACGATTTATCTTGTGAGAATTCTCAGTATGTTCTCTAGCTGTACTCTATCTTTTCTTCTCTATGTATCATGCACCTCAATAATTTTCCATTGCTACTGTTACAAAGCCATCAAACTTAACACTACTTAAAACTAATTCTAAAGGTTCCTGTATTCCATTTTGTGATTTTGTGCCCCTTGAACTCATGATTAAAAGAAAATATTTCTTCAATTTTCTTCAAAAAACCCAGATTTCTTCAATTTCTCTCTGTATGTGTTATTTTCCCCAAAACTAACTCTTCTAAGATAAAATTGCATCTAGATTGTCTGTCTGCTGATGATGCACGATAGACTCGCATGTGACAGGAGACATGTGAATCTGAGTAGACCCAGACTTTGCATGACTGTGATGCTTTCGACTGCAGGCAGTCTGCAATGCACATGGGGAGCCTGGGAGGACATGGACAAGCAGAGAGTGCAGGAAGACTGCCCTATGTTTTGCAGAATCACAGAATAGTTCGGGTTGAAAGGATCTTCAAAGACTACCTAGTCCAAGCCCCCTGCAATGAGCAGGAACATCTTCAGCTACATCTGGTTGCCCAGAAACACATCCAGCCTGGTCTGGAGTGTCTCCAGGGATGGTGCATTCACCACCTCCCTGGGCAACCTGTGCCAGTATTGTGCCACCCTCAGTATAAGGAATTTTTTCTTCATGTCATGCTTGAATCTCTCCCTTTTTTTTAGTTTAAAACCATTATCCCTCATCCTAATGTAACAGGCCCTGCTAAAAAGCCTCTCATCTTTCTCACAGGCCTCTTCTAAGAACTGAAATGCCACAAAAAGAGGTGTCTCCTGAGCCTTTTCTTCTCCAGGCTGAACAGACCCAGCTCTATCAGCTTTCCCTCACTGGAGAGGTACTGCAGCCCTCTTATCCGTGATTTGAGACACTTACTTTGAAATCGCGTTATTAGAGCTAAAAACACTCTGCCCCTGAATTTCATTTACTAAAATTATTTTCTCAGAATGTGTAAGCAGGGCCGGCACTCTGCATAATGAAGCAGAGCACCAGGCACGTCTTAAAGGCACCAGGGGCAGACCAGCAGCTTTACTTAAAAAACGATGTGCCCGTATGGCAGCTTGGGTGCATGTGACCTTCTCTTTACCAGGCAGATATATATTTACAGAAACGACACCTCCCGGCTACTACTACGAGGCCCACGGCCTCGGCACACAACAACCGAGCTTTCGCGCACGGGCCACGCAGGTCTCACCGCGACACTAGGGCCTTCAGGGACGGCGATGGGAACCAGTCCCCGCCGTCAGGCCAAACCAGGCCGGAGCGCGCAGCCGCGAGCGGGAGCAGAAGCCCGCCCACACCCAAGCCGCACCAGCACTAACACAGCCACGCACAACTGTCCCGCCTCCGGAAGCAGTAATCGGGCTTTAGCGGAAGTGAGGCGGGGCGTGGTCTCTTTGGTGCTGGTGGCCAGGGAAGATGGTGAGTATTGCGGCGCGGGCGCTGAGTATCCGCCGCCATCGCCTTCGTGTGGGGCCTCGCGGGGCTGCGCGAGTTCTCTGTTGTTCGGGGCGCCCTTGCGCTTTGCTGCGGCCGCGTCTGGCGGCGGGGCGCTGAGGCGGAGCAGGTTTGGCGGAGCCGGGGCCTGAAAGCCCCGCAGCGGGCCGCGCTACTACTGCTTCTGGGGCGCGGGGCGGCTCATTCGTGCGGGAAGGCAGTGTCCGGGCCCTGCAGCCTCCCGAGCGTCGCTGTGGTCTCCTGCGGAGCCTGTGGGTGCCTTTTGCGCGGTACCATACCAAGAGGAGGTTCTGTGGGCAGAGCTTCTTGTGAGTGTGTGGCGGGTCTGTGAGAGGCAGATCGCTGTCCTTCAAGCAAAAAGCAGCTTACGGTTCATTAGTGATGGGCTTGGGGGTGCCAGGAAGGCAGCTGAGGATAACAACTCAGTGTTACTTCAGAATATGGGCGGCGGAGGGGAGGCCATAATGAATGGCGGCGGGAGGCATAAGGAAGTGATCTCTAGAAATGGAGGCTACCTATAGGCGAAACTGAGTTGGTGCTTCAGAGTTAAGTGTGCTGCTGATGTGACTATTGGGCTCTGGTTTTTAGAAGAGCTTGCTTGTCTAGATGCATGATCTGTAACTGCTGGTGGGATTTCCAACATGCCGTGTCTTGAAATGCTTTTCAGACGAAGGGTACATCGTCATTCGGTAAGCGGCGAAATAAGACTCACACCTTGTGTCGCCGATGTGGGTCCAAGGCATACCATCTGCAGAAATCTACCTGTGGAAAATGTGGTTACCCTGCTAAGCGTAAGAGAAAGTGTAAGTAGCACACTTTTGACTGACTTGACTTTATAAATTTGCAGGCACTTGGCTTCTTCAGTAGTCTCTGATCAAGGAGGAATACTGTGTCATACTGCAATGTTTGGAGTTTATTAAACTAACTCTGATGGCCTATATTTTAGCTAATGTGCAGTACTAATGCACAGAAATTGACTTTATAATTACTCTTCTGACAGATAAGGATAATTGTGTTATACAAATGTAATGTGCAACTTAATGAATTGGTGCAAAAGAGTGACAGTAGCTTCTATGTTTTAGATAACTGGAGTGCAAAGGCTAAAAGACGCAACACCACTGGTACTGGTCGCATGAGGCACTTGAAGAAAGTCTACCGTCGGTTTAGGTATAATGTTTTATTACAACATGGCATGGTGCAAAATCCTGAATAAATACCACTTAATGATAAAACTTATCAATGAAAGTTAACATTTTTTATTTACTTAGCACATTTGATATCATATTTTCTTTAATATATCATGAAATAAGTGATGCTTTGTATAATTGACTCCATATTCCTTTGAGGATAAAATACTCATTCCCTGTTAAGGCATACAGTGTATAATAAGCGCTTATGTTTTTATTAAGTGTACATACTACAGAACACAGATTATTGTATTTAAATGACCACATTTTAAAATACATATTTGTTGTAGTATTAACTCTGTGAGACACTATGCCAGTTGCACTGAAGTGTGGAGTTTTCATAAGACACAAGTCAGAAATGCATTCTGGTTCTCTTTTGACCACAAAAAAAGTTCAGGACTGAAATAACTTCAGTAGTTACTCTCTTATTTCAAGTTAGCAAGGAAGTAGCTAAAGTAGCAGGTTCTGATTTACAGGTTTCTGAAACTTGTTACAAGGCTCTGAGTTGTACTTTTGAGGTAATGGTAGAGGTAGATACTGTACTGTTAAACTTGCTGAGAAATGCTTTTCTATGACCTCCATGTTCGAAAACTGAGGCCTGTAACTTCTGGCCTAATACTTTAGAAAGCTGGGTGAAAAATACCAGTTGAAGAGTTGTGAAAATGTAGATTGGTTTTAGTAGTGAAAAGTAGGAGTCCTCTAAGTCGGAGACACGGTTGTAGTTGAGAGATCAATTCATCTGTGCTGGTGAGCCTAGATTTGCCCAGCAGCAGCTGGAAAGCACCTTACAGTGTGCAGCTGTAGCCTGCATTCCACTGAGCATTGGTGACATAGAAATGTCATATCCAAAACAGAGCTTAGGGCTGAGGCTTCTTTTTGTCATGCCTGTCCTAATGTCTAGTTGCAGAAATAGAGTATTACAGTAAGAAGTTGGCTTGCACTTCACAAACATGAAATCTTTTGCTGAATTGCTTAGTAGGAGCATGAAGTAAGGTGTGCTTTCAGCAGGTGTGCTGTATCTGATGCAGTCTTCCAGTATCCACTCAGTTACTGAAATCTTGCTATTTGAAAGAATCAGGTTTACCTCAGCAGGAGGGAAAAATGTATTGCTTATTCCAAACACTTATTAATAAGGTGTTTCTTACAAAAAATGAACATAGGAATTCCACAGTGATTTCAGTGCATCCCTGAAAAAAGCTGGTGAACTCGATACAAAACACTGCTTGAAAGAAAATAACTTGGCATGGGAATTATCCTTTCAAAATGTGGTAACCATATTTCTGCTTATAGGAATGGATTCCGTGAGGGAACCACCCCGAAGCCCAAGAGAGCAGCTGTTGCAGCCTCCAGTTCATCATAAAGACTCATCTGTTTGTTAAAATAAAAGGTCTTATACAGAAAATCTGTCACCTTTTATGTTTTACTTAGTGAAATGTAGGATTCCTGAAAATGCATTTATTTACGCACAGTGTTTCTTGATGGTATGCATTGAAGCGATTTACTAAAAACAGTCTTTTCACTTCTCATTCGATAGTACCTCTGTCTTGAAAAGGACTGTTAATCTCTGTGCTGAAATTAAAAAGAGGCTTGTATGTGTTACTCAGAACAACTCAGCTGGTTGAGAAATGGAGTTGCCCTGTTTACCTCCCAAGTTTTACTGTGCTCTGGTATGGAGAGGCAGAACTTCATCTTGAAGAGACTAACTTGCATAATGACTGCCTGCTGTTGTAGGAGGCAGTAGTTAACGAGGCACTTCCAGTCTTGGCCTTTTTTTCACAGCATGGGGGCTGGAAGGCTTGCAAAAGTATTGTTCAGTGGGTCATTGAGTCTTGGGCAAAAAGAAACTCCCAGGTCTGGAGCAGGCATACTGCCCAACACAAAGGGATTGAAGATCTGCTGTAGTTTGGATAGAAGGTGTGAAGATGGTCTGGGGAGGTCAGTGAGATAAACTGATGTAATCTGTGTTAACTGTGCTGGGTGTAGACAGTAAAAGGCAGGTAGCATCCAGAAGCAAGTCCCTTGAGGGATTTCCAGACTGATGGACTGGTGCTTCATGTAATTTTCAGCCAGGTGTGAAATTGGAGTGCACCTGGCAACACTTTATTGCATTTTTAAATCAAGTACAGTTAATGCTTTTGGATGCTTTATCTACTTGGGCTGTTTCTAAACAAAGATCTTTTCCCTGCTGCTCTGGTTAAATGTAGCAAACACTATGCACTCTGCTTTCAACTGGTCCTGCTGAGTCTGCAAGTGGTGGTGAAGCTGTTAAAATAACACTTCATGTACTCCACATCCATGGCTCAGAAGTGCATCTGAATTGTGGGTTTTGGTGGTACACAGGAACACGTATGTGTAGGAGGTAGTAATGGTAAATGTGTCTTTGTTAATCTCTGTAACAAAAAACTGCATCAAAGCATCTTAGGTCGGCAAGGCTCTAAAGGCTTGTTGGGCAGTGCTACAGCAGATATTCTGACTGTGGGTGGGAATGAAAGCCTTTGTTTTGCAAAGTCTTGCATAATCTTTCTGTAATGGGTTTTGTTCTGGACAATGACTCAGATGGTACAATACTGCAAGAGCCAATGCTTAACTGTTCACTGCTGCTGCTTACTAGCTCTTCAGCATAAGTCAGGCTGAAAACCAGCTGTAAGACACATGAAATAATGGTTCATGGTGGCTCCTCCCTGAAAATCCCCTAAAAGTCCCTCAGTCCACTTTGAAAATCCCCAGCCAGAGACCCTTTTGTACTAACTGTGCAGTGGTAGCAAATAGCCACAACTGGCCACTCCTGATGTAGGCTGGCTCCCTGTGTTGGAATGAGTGTGCCCTTTTAGCATAAAAACCCGAGCCTTCATGCAGTGCAGGGAGGCAGACCCTCATACCACCCAGGTCAACAGTTGAGCCTGCCACCTCAAGATGTCTCTCAGAGCTGGTTTCCTAAGCATCACCACGTGGTCTCTGGGGTTGGCAAGATAAACACTGCTAACAAGATCCATCAGTTTCTTTAACCCTTTCCTACCTTTTCCTCCCTAGCTCTTCCCCTGCCCTCTTTCCCTCTGATAATAAACTAGTTTTTTTATCCATTGTGTCTCACCTGTCTCTCAACCTGGAATCCTCAAACTCTGGAACACCCCAGTACATTGCACTAAAGCACACTAGTGCAGATCGTGCCAATCCTGGAGCAGATTGTCTCAACAAGAGAGTGCTAGTTTTGGTTATATCATGTTTAAATCTCCCACCACTGCTACTGGCCCTGCCCAGTGTGTTGACATTTTTGATATGCAGGATATCAAGAACTGAGGAAGTTTTTTGGAGAAATCCAACATTAGGGAAATGTTAATGTATTGGTACTAGACGAGGTTTTTTGGCAAGGCACTCGTTTTTGCTCCAGTGTTCAGACAACACAATACCACTGGATAGAAGTGTCTCAGTGGGGACAGAAAGAATGGGCAAGACAGGCAGAAGAAAGAGGGGGCAAGACAAATAGCAAAAGTGAGAGAGGAAGAAAGGGAAGGAGGAAAGGACTGAAGGAGAGAAGGCAGGAAAGAAGGAAGGGAGGACAGAGCAGAAAGAGGAGGCTGTATGCTGGTTTTGGGAGGCTTGGAGAGTGCCAAGCTTGCTCCGCATGGACGAGGGGTGCTCCCTCTCCTGGGGTATGGGTGGCCTTTGGTGGCTGCTGCTTCCAAACATGGTCTGTAGCTCAATCTGGAAGTGGCAGCTGTAATTCACACATGAACCCACTCCTTCTAATACATATTAGTATATCTGTAATTAGAAATTCAATGGAAATTGCCTCACAGGAAATTAGAAGAAACATCTAAGGCCGGGTGGAGGTTGAAAGAACTATAGGCTGTTACAGAAAAGGGAATATGAAGTATACAGTATATTAATAACCAGGAGGTGCTATGACCTGTGAAATACTCTGCCTCATATAAAACTGGCCTTTAATCCTACTGATACAAACCCAGAATGACTGCAGCTCTCAGTGTCACTGCTTGCCTTAAACTGATGTAAGATGGTCAGCTGTTCATTGATTCTGCATGTCCTTTTCACTTAATCAGAGATACACAAGACATTAAAGGACTGGCTTAGTACCAGACCACTTTTGCTTTTCTGTAGAACATAACCCCTCAAATCTGAAAATTCACAAGGCAGAAAATAAGGGTTATTTCCTCACTTTTGCAAATCCCTGGGCCAAGCCCTTGGTGAGTTTCACCTCAAGTGGAATTATACAGCAAAGAGAACTTCCACCCTCTTGCAAATTCCACCTTAAAAAGAAATCTGCTGCATTTCAAAATACAATCCTTACATTTGAAAAGAACTGGAAAATAATGTTTTCAGTAAAAGCATGTATGTGTCAGTCAATACTGCAATTTAGTGTCTGTTATAAACTGTTATTACTTTGCAATACACTGTAACAGAATACATGACAAGATGTCTGACACAACATACTGAAATGAAGTTTTATTTTGCTAGAATTTCCTTTGTTAAAACATATTCTACAGAATACTATACTTACACATAAGAATAATCAGAATAGAATCAAAACAACTCCCCTTAGTTGCACCCTAAAACCCCAATAGCTGAAAGTGAATCTATGCAGCCAGAAGTCCTACATCCACTGCAGTCAACAGGAAATTAAAACACTTATTCATTTCCTGGAAGTCTAGCACACTGCGGGGTTGGGCCTGGGAGACCTGTTTCTTTTCTGTTTCTTTTGCTTGAAAGAGTCCAGCACAGAGCCACAAAGATGATTAAGGGAGTGGAACATCTCCCTTATGAGGAGGGGCAGAGGGAGCTGGGTCTCTTTAGCTTGGAGGAGACTGCGGGGTGACCTCATCAATGTTTACAAATATGTAAAGGGTGAGTGTCAGGATGATGAAGCTAGGTTTTTTTCAGTGATGTCCAGTGATAGGGCAAGGGATAATGGGCAATGGGTGTAAACTGGAGCATAGGAGGTTCCACATTAACATCAGGAAAAACTTCTTTACTGTGAGAGTGACAGAGACTGGCACAGGTTGCCCAGGGGGTTGTGGAGTCTCCTATGTTGGAGATACTCAAGGTCCGCCTGGACAAGTTCCTGTGTGATGTACTCTAGGTTACCCTGCTCTTGCAGGGGGGTTGGACTAGATGATCTTTTGAGGTCCCTTCCAACCCTTGGGATTCTGTGATTCTGTAACATTTTCTCATGACCTTATGAGCATACAGGACAGCTATGAAATAGGATTGCTTCTGAGCACTTGGCTATAAGCATTGCTCTTACTGATAAACTTGCTTGGACAAGAGTGTGAAAGAAGTATATTGACTGCAGAGAGCTAAAGAAATATGATGAATGGCACAAGTCTGCAAGTGTAAATCAATACAGCTGAAGAATGCCGAGACAGACACAGTACCACATACCTTCGGTTCATCTTTGTAGGACTAAACTTTCTTGCTATAAATCCTGACAGTAGTGCAAATTAATTAAAAAAAATTAGATAGAGCTATCCAGGTTGTGAAAGTCATACCAGCAATGTTTCATATAGGTGAAGGAGGACTGATTCAGAGCAGTGAGTGTTAATAAACACATTGGTAACAAAACTTGTTAACTACTCCACAACGAAGAACAATGCCCACATGTGGCCAGTGCCAGCTTCTGCCCTAGGAGGTATTCAGAAATGCTGAAAACAGGATTCTTCCTATAATGTGAAAATTTCTACAGCCTGAAACCACAGCAAGAACCATTATTTCTTCCTGTAATTTCCATTTACTGAAAACATAAAAACACTGAATTGTAGTAGTGAAGAGATTCTTCCTTGGTGAATACAAACTATTCCTTGATACTCTCACGCACTGGGGAAGTTTATATAGAGAATGCCAGAAAAGTTTTGCCGTACTAGAATAGCCATGATGATAAAACCTTTCATCCTTGGGACACCTACGGTGCATACAGCTATAGCCCAAATTCCCAATAAGCTTAGACTAAAATTACTTCTAAAGTTATAATGAAAACCTCAGGAGTGTGGAGCAAGCATGCTACTTGGGCCCTGTGGAAAAGTGCCTCCTCGTCGGGCCTTGATCCTTCAAGGGGATCTATGCTTTTCATGGCACACAAAACCATCCACTTCCACAGAACTCCTAGGGACATCAGAAGACAAAACCAAGGATTCTCTGGATCACTAAATCTCATCTCCTCCACAATTATGAAATGAGCAACTATTTCAGAAGGACTCAAATAACATCTTCCAGCCCCTACAACTGGTACTTGTAGAACTCAATAGGACATTAATGGCCTGTCATGAAATACAAGTTCCCAAGCCTCTATTATCTTCCCACAGACAGTGGCCAACAACAAAACCCTAGAGACCTGAAACAAAGGTCAGTGATAAAAGATGAAAGTGGAAACAAGGGAATTCTGAAAGACTTGGAGCCATCACGCCTCCAAAACTCAACCACACACACAATTGCTTGCCATTGTGCTGAAAATACCAGACCCTACACAGCTCTTCACACTTACTTGCTTCCCCATTCTTTCTTTGAAGGAATTTTTGGAGCTGTCCTTACAATTCTTGTATAAGGAAACCAAGGAAACTCTGTAGAAGGAGCTGTTCCTTGTCTCAAACTCCCCCAGTAGTAGGGGCAATGCACAGACAAGCCCTCGTCCTCAAGGTGCACCAGAAAAATCTTGTAGGCTTAAAATCAATTTATGTCAATGTGAAGGTTTGTTTACATTTGATATAGCAAGTATGCACATTGATGCTGCTTCTAAGGATGCCACATCCTATTTTGGCGTTCCCTTTGCTCCCCCCTGAAAGTCTGTTTGGGACAGCTCCAGGCCTGTATCTCTGCTGCTGTTTCCAGCTTTGGCAAAACCTGTAGGACTATAGAATGGATTACATGGGAAGGGACCTGTAAATGTCATCGAGTGGACCTTGAAACCGAACCCGTTGTGGGAAAGGGACCACGTCCTATGGTGTCTCCATTGGGTGTCTGTGGTGCAGCCACCTTTGGCAGGCAGACGGATACCCAGTGCTTGTGGCTGGAGGCAGCCATACATTGGGATTCTCCTCTGGGTAGAACAAGATTCCCAAGAGCAGACTGCTGCCTGTGACCTGCTGTGGCAGGAAGCCAGGGAGCCCAGAGGCCTTCCAGCAGGGCTGGGGTTTGGAGAGAGCTTGTGGGACTTTGTCCTGATGCCTCCAAGGGAGGCACGAGGTGTTATGTAAAGGACCCTCTTGTCGCAGGTGCCTGGGGAAGTCAGCCACAGACAGAGCAACCTCACGCTGAAGCAGGATGAGGTGGCTGAGGCCTCGGTGACGGGCGTGAAGCACTGATACTGGGCACAAACAAGAGATGGGAGGTTAGCGCAGAGTGGCGTTGCAGTGATGCCAGGCACATGTGTGAATGCTCAACCAAGCGATGGATGGTGGTGTTACCGAGCGACGCTTTCTGATGTCACCGAGGGATGAAGCGTGACACTGCAAGTGATGGAAAACAACTTTCCCGAGCAACGGATTGTGGTGTCATGTCCCTCGAGGTTTATAGGCAGGCGCTGCATCTCATCTTCTGGCTGTGCCCGCACTCCAGCTGAGCGAGTCCGTGACGTTGGAGTGTTGAGCGAGGCTATTGCTGGAGCTGAGGTCGTGCTCAGAGGGTTCTTCACTGCAACTCTCAGTGCCTGACCCCAGAGCCACTGGAGGATTTTAACCACCCTGCCTGGATCAGACAACCGGGACACCGCGCGGGAGCACTCGCAGCAGCAGAGGTGAGATGTGCTCGGAAACCTCAACCAGGGCAGCCAAGAGGATTTCCCTCTTGAGGAGCCTGGACGTTTGTTCCAGCCCTCCCTGGAGCAGCGAATGACTGCTTGTGGCCTCTCTTCCAGCGTGACACCCGCTGCTGCAGCATCAGGGAGAGGAAGCGCCTCCGCACTGCCTGCTCCCCCCAGCCCACTGCAGCCCATGAAGAGCATGGCCACGGAGCTGGAGGACCGCTGTCCAATATGCCTGGACAGCTGGGAGGAGGCCAGCTACGTACTGCCATGCCTCCACCAGTTCTGCTACCCCTGCATCACGCGGTGGGCTGACAGCAAGCCCGAGTGCCCCCTCTGCAAGAGGAGGGTGACGTCCATCGTGCACTCGGTGCGGGCGGACGACGACTTTGAGGAACGTGCCCTGCCACCACCTGCAGCGGCATCGCCCATCGTCCGCCTGACGGCAGGGGGGCCGGCACACGCAGCTGCCCAAGGCCTCCATGGCCCTGCAGCACCCCAGCCACCAGCTGCGGGAAACCTGCGCATGGCTGCATTGGGCGGCTTCCATGTACGTTTGGGCTTTCATCTTCCGCGTCCACCCCGTGTCCTCGATCCCCTGCTGCCCTGGCTGCAGCGGGAGCTGGGGCAGCTGGTGGAGGATGCCCAGGCAGTGCCGGCAGCGCAGAGCCTCGTCATCTCCAGCCTGCGCTTCTTTGGGCTGGATGAGGAGGCTCTGATGCAGGTGCTGCAGGAGTCGCTGGGCCAGCGCATGAGGAGCTTCGTCCACCAGCTCATCGACACCGTTGTGCGCCGGTGCAGTGAGGAGGCCCGACACCGCATGGACCTTGGGAACGCCCGTGCTGCCGGGGGCCAGGAGGGGAGCCCCGAGGCCTCTCCCAGCTCCTCTGCCTCTTCAGGGCATTCTCCTACCCCCAGACCAGAACTTCATAGGGGTCCCGGCAGCTTCCCCAGTACCTCCGTTGGCACCCATGGGGAGCAAGCAGGGCCCCGGGATGCGCTGCAGGAGCCTGTGCCTGCGTCCTCCACTCCCAGCTGCAGCAGCCAGAGCTACCCTGGGAGGCCCCGGCGAGCCCTGAAGAGGAGAGCTGGCAGCCCCAAGGACCCCTCCAAGCCCCCCAAGAAGCCATCCCGCCATCAGTGACACTGGGAGGGAGCCTCAGTGCCTGGCCAACACACAGCCAGGCTGCCAGCAGGGGCTCGAGCCAATCTTCAAAAGATCCAGCATCCGGCCCTGTTATTATGATTATTATCATTATTTTTAATTATTACTTATTATTATTCAGTAAATACAGAACATCATTAAAACTGCAGAAGTGTCAGTGGTACTGGTAATGCCGCTGGCGTTGCTATCCCCACCTGTGCTGCTTTCTCCTGCACTTCCCGGTGCTACGCACTCCGTTTCCTCACATGCCCGCTGGGTCTTCCACCTCCTCCACCCAGAACCCTCTCAAACTCGCACAGAGCCTGCAGCGCAGGATGAGACTCAGTGGTGCCATGTTCCTAAGCTATGGGACTCAAGGGATGGGGTGCACCCACCGTGGGTCCTGTTACTCCGTGGGGCTTAGGAACATGGGCACAAGATGTGGCGAGGCTCAGTCCCACAGAGGAGCCGAATCACAAGCCTCTTGCCTTCGGTTCCCTGGCAAACGGTGGGAATGCCTTGCACCAGCATTTTCCTCAGGGCTGCTGTGCTTGAAACAGAGCTGCTGTTCCCTGGAAACAGCGCACCCTGGCGTGATCCTGGGGCTTACAGCTGCCCCGGGGAGCTCTGTGTGGCGCTAAGGTGTGGATGCTCTTTGCAATGCACAGGGAGCCAGCACTGTGGGTAAGAGACAGAGCAGGGCAAGAAATCTGGAGTCTGTTCTTGTCCTTGGTTTCCAAAAGCAATGTCTGTGGGGATAAACGAAATGCTGAGGGGGCTTCCTGTGTCTGGCCATGGAAAAGCTGCCCAGTTTAGAGCTAGCAAGGAGACCCATTGGCAACCAGGAGGCGTCTAGGTCTAATGATGAGACAGTACGAGAAGATAAGGATGGAAGACCACAGGAAAAAACCGTCCTCAGCTTTATTAACAATATTAGGGGGCTGATGGATGTTGATGCTCCCACTATTATCTCCCTCCCATCACTGCTACGATTTGCCGCCATGCACTCGGCTCTTGCCCCGTCCTTTGTTACTCCTTGTTACCACAGATTATACTGCCTTCTGCTTCTAAGGATGTGTTGCCTTTGTTGGCGTGGCGTCCTGGTTCAGGAACGGCATGGTGACCAATCCCTGGCCGCTTGGGCCATCAGCTCACGGAATCAATGTGGTGGATGGCAAATGGCGTTTATTGGCGAGTAACACGGCGTTATATAGCCTGGGTTTACATCACGTCTGTCTGCTTACGACCTAGGCTATGCCCTATTGGCTACTCGGAGGGGCGTCTTATCTTTCCGTACAGCGTGACATCTTCTGATCGCCAGACCCTAACTACCTACATTTCCCCCCTCCCTATTTTTAATTAAATAGGCTAATATAAAAAGTAAAAAAGTAGAAAAGTAGAAAAGGGTACACATATACATATAAAATGTTACAGCATGAGGCACTTCAGGTTGGTGGTTAATGGCTTCGGGTAAGTGGTTAGTGAGGGGTAATTAAGGTGACGGGTTGTAAGTTGGAGCAAGTTGGGGTAAGTTTGGGTAATACTGAGTAGATACATTCTTAAAGTAGTTGGTGGCTTTCTACAAACATGTTAACCTGTTCTAACCGGCTCTTGACAAATGACACAAGGCGATTCAATATACAGGGTGTGAAGAGTAATACCAGCACGATCATTCTACTTGCCCTACAGTAACAAACCCCCAAATCAAAATCAGACAAAGGCATCGTGGCCCCCTCCCTTGGGGGCTATTTCACTGTTGCTCGGGTTGCTCGCTGGTGTGGAGCTCCCGGGTGCGGACGGGATGGTTGGTGACTTGGCATCCTCTCTTGTCACCGGGGCGTACGAGTTACGAGGGCGTTCGATGATCTAACCCTGTGAACAGAAACTCACAATTTTCATTAGTTTTATTCTGGAGGTCTAGTTTAATGGATTTAAGTAGGCACCACCTAACTCTGCCATTTTTTCTAACAGCGGCATACCCTGGCCCTGTAAGGGCTAGCCTCCATCATTGTTCCCATCCCTATCTCCATTCCCGTTTTATATTGAACGGGAGCATATCGTCTCTTCTGAAAACACCATCTGTGAGGGTGGAGACCATGGCAGAATTAAGCCCTTTATCCGCAATTGCCTTAACAATTGCTTGTACATCCTTAGGGTTTACTGGCGAGCGCACCCTCTGTCCCCCGTCTGTCACCCGACCGGGAATGCTAGTTGGACTGATGGGGCCCAGTCGGCACACGCAATCTTTATTTCCTTCCAGTCCGTGAGAGGGACTTCTTCCCCTCGCCGTTCCTCTTTAGTCCGGATGGGAATCCTTCGGCTCTTAGCTTTGTTTACCTCCGTTTCCTCCTCCTCGGAGTTTGAATCGGTTGCAAGCCACTCCTCCCAGCTACCGTCTGAGTCCGAGTCGGAAGTCGACTGACTAGTTACTTCAGGTTTCCCGCGCCTTTTCGCTGGGCTCCGGCCCCGCCCGCTTTTCTTGTGGGCGGGCCGTTCCCTCCCTCTTGGCTCTCCCCGCCCTCCTGGTTCGCCCCGCCCCCTGCTCGGCGGGGTGTTTGCCCTACAACGGCATTTTTCCAGACGGCCGCTCTGATTGGCTTTCTGCCCCTCGCTCTAACGCCCCTCCCCCTTTCGGTTCTCCTTCTCATTCTCCTCCCCCCCCCCTTTTATGCGCACTTGTTAGTTCTACCATTTCCCCCCTGTTCCCGCCAGGAGCATCTTCGCCCCGCCCTCCTTCTCTCCGCTCGGCGCCATTTTGGGGCACATAGGGCGGTGGTCTAACCCCAATTGCCTCGGACTCCCTCTCCGCGGAGCCCCTGGCCTCCTCGACCAACCCACCCCAAAAGGATTTTGCTCGTTCCTGTCCCTCCGTAGGCGGGTCGGGATTCAGGGATTGGGGAGGCGTGTCGCCTTTCTGCATATCTTTAGGCTCGGTAGAGCCGTCACCGTCTGGGGGGTGCAGAGTTTGTGTAGCTGCCCCGACTCCCAATTTCGGGGTAGCCCTCAGACAGTTCTTTGCTGCCTTCCAGGTCTCCTGCTCTTGCATGGCCTTGCACAGGGCCTGTACGACTTTCCCCCATGACTTAAGGTATTTCCCACAACCCGAGGACATCGTCTCCTCGGCTAACACTTTAGCGCATTTATCCCACACCTCAGGGTGGAGAATATCCACTGGCTGGTCAATGACCCCAGTTTGTAAAAGACTCGCAACTGCAAGAGTAATATCTTTCGGCTTACAATCAATACCCCACTGCTTATGTAACTGAGATACGAGCTTCACAAGGGCTTCCATCCTCCTTGTTGGTCCGGAAGCGTCCTCCCTGCCGGGCTCGCTCGTCCAGCCGCTCCGGCCGCCGTTCACCTGTGCAGACGATTCCCGGGTTTCGGCATCACTTGTTGATTTCGTTGGCGTGGCGACATGGTTCAGGAACGGTACGGCGACCAATCCCAGGCCGCTTGGGCCATCAGCTCACGGACACCAATGTGGTGGATGGCAAATGGCGTTTATTGGCGAGTAACACACCGTTATGTAGCCTGGGTTTACAACGTCACGTCCGTCTGCTTACGACCTAGGCTAGGCCCTATTGGCTACTCGGAGGGAGGTCTTATCTTTCCGTACAGCGCGACATCTTCCGATCGCCAGACCCTAACTACCTAGAAGGATGCCACATCCTATTTTGGCGTTCCCTTTGCTCCCCCCTGAAAGTCTGTTTGGGACAGCTCCAGGCCTGTATCTCTGCTGCTGTTTCCAGCTTTGGCAAAACCTGTAGGACTATAGAATGGATTACATGGGAAGGGACCTGTAAATGTCATCGAGTGGACCTTGAAACAGAACCCGTTGTGGGAAAGGGACCACGTCCTATGGTGTCTCCATTGGGTGTCTGTGGTGCAGCCACCTTTGGCAGGCAGACGGATACCCAGTGCTTGTGGCTGGAGGCAGCCATACATTGGGATTCTCCTCTGGGTAGAACAAGATTCCCAAGAGCAGACTGCTGCCTGTGACCTGCTGTGGCAGGAAGCCAGGGAGCCCAGAGGCCTTCCAGCAGGGCTGGGGTTTGGAGAGAGCTTGTGGGACTTTGTCCTGATGCCTCCAAGGGAGGCATGAGGTGTTATGTAAAGGACTCTCTTGTCGCAGGTGCCTGGGGAAGTCAGCCACAGACAGAGCAACCTCACGCTGAAGCAGGATGAGGTGGCTGAGGCCTCGGTGACGGGCGTGAAGCACTGATACTGGGCACAAACAAGAGATGGGAGGTTAGCGCAGAGTGGCGTTGCAGTGATGCCAGGCACATGCGTGAATGCCCAACCAAGCGATGGATGGTGGTGTTACCGAGCGACGCTTTCTGATGTCACCGAGGGATGAAGCGTGACACTGCAAGTGATGGAAAACGACTTTCCCGAGCAACGGATTGTGGTGTCATGTCCCTCGAGGTTTATAGGCGGGCGCTGCATCTCATCTTCCGGCTGTGCCCGCACTCCAGCTGAGCGAGTCCGTGACGTTGGAGTGTTGAGCGAGGCTATTGCTGGAGCTGAGGTCGTGCTCAGAGGGTTCTTCACTGCAACTCTCAGTGCCTGACCCCAGAGCCACTGGAGGATTTTACCCGCCCTGCCTGGATCAGACGACCGGGACACCGCGCGGGAGCACTCGCAGCAGCAGAGGTGAGATGTGCTCGGAAACCTCAACCAGGGCAGCCAAAAGGATTTCCTTCTTGAGGAGCCTGGACGTTTGTTCCAGCCCTCCCTGGAGCAGCGAATGACTGCTTGTGGCCTCTCTTCCAGCGTGACACCCGCTGCTGCAGCATCAGGGAGAGGGAGCGCCTCCACACCGCCTGCTCCCCCCAGCCCACCGCAGCCCATGAAGAGCATGGCCACGGAGCTGGAGGACCGCTGTCCAATATACCTGGACAGCTGGGAGGAGGCCAGCTACGTACTGCCATGCCTCCACCAGTTCTGCTACCCCTGCATCACGCGGTGGGCTGACAGCAAGCCCGAGTGCCCCCTCTGCAAGAGGAGGGTGACGTCCATCGTGAACTCAGTGCGGGCGGACGACGACTTTGAGGAATGTGCCCTCCCACCACCTGCGGCGGCATCGCCCATCGTCCGCGTGACTATAGGGGACCGGCACACGCAGCCGCCCAAGGCCTCCATGGCCCTGCAGCACCCCAGCCACCAGCTGCGGGAAACCTGCGCATGGCTGCATTGGGCGGCTTCCATGTACGTTTGTGTTTTCATCTTCCGCGTCCACCCCGTGTCCTCGATCCCCTGCTGCCCTGGCTGCAGCGGGAGCTGGGGCAGCTGGTGGAGGATGCCCAGGCAGTGCCGGCAGCGCAGAGCCTCGTCATCTCCAGCCTGTGCTTCTTTGGGTTGGATGAGGAGGCTCTGATCCAGGTGCTGCAGGAGTCGCTGGGCCAGCGCACGAGGAGCTTCGTCCACCAGCTCATCGACACCGTTGTGCGCCGGTGCGTCAAGGAGGCCCGACACCGCATGGGCCTTGGGAACGCCCGTGCTGCCGGGGGCCAGGAGGGGAGCCCCGAGGCCTCTCCCAGCTCCTCTGCCTCTTCAGGGCATTCTCCTACCCCCAGACCAGAACTTCATAGGGGTCCCGGCAGCTTCCCCAGTACCTCCGTTGGCACCCATGGGGAGCAAGCAGGGCCCCGGGATGCGCTGCAGGAGCCTGTGCCTGCGTCCTCCACTCCCAACTGCAGCAGCCAGAGCTACCCTGGGAGGCCCCGGCGAGCCCTGAAGAGGAGAGCTGGCAGCCCCAAGGACCCCTCCCAGCCCCCCAAGAAGCCATCCCGCCATCAGTGACACTGGGAGGGAGCCTCAGTGCCTGGCCAACACACAGCCAGGCTGCCAGCAGGGGCTCGAGCCAATCTTCAAAAGATCCAGCATCCGGCCCTGTTATTATGATTATTATCATTATTTTTAATTATTACTTATTATTATTCAGTAAATACAGAACATCATTAAAACTGCAGAAGTGTCAGTGGTACTGGTAATGCTGCTGGCGTTGCTATCCCCACCTGTGCTGCTTTCTCCTGCACTTCCCGGTGCTACGCACTCCATTTCCTCACATGCCCGCTGGGTCTTCCACCTCCTCCACCCAGAACCCTCTCAAACTCGCACAGAGCCTGCAGCGCAGGATGAGACTCAGTGGTGCCATGTTCCTAAGCTATGGGACTCAAGGGATGGGGTGCACCCACCGTGGGTCCTGTTACTCCGTGGGGCTTAGGAACATGGGCACAAGATGTGGCGAGGCTCAGTCCCACAGAGGAGCCGAATCACAAGCCTCTTGGCTTCGGTTCCCTGGCAAACGGTGGGAATGCCTTGCACCAGCATTTTCCTCAGGGCTGCTGTGCTTGAAACAGAGCTGCTGTTCCCTGGAAACAGCGCACCCTGGCGTGATCCTGGAGCTTACAGCTGCCCCGGGGAGCTCTGTGTGGCGCTAAGGTGTGGATGCTCTTTGCAATGCACAGGGAACCAGTACTGTGGGTTAGAGACAGAGCAGGGCAAGAAATCTGGAGTCTGTTCTTGTCCTTGGTTTCCAAAAGCAATGTCTGTGGGGATAAACGAAATGCTGAGGGGGCTTCCTGTGTCTGGCCATGGAAAAGCTGCCCAGTTTAGAGCTAGCAAGGAGACCCATTGGCAACCAGGAGGCGTCTAGGTCTAATGATGAGACAGTACGAGAAGATAAGGATGGAAGACCACAGGAAAAAACCGTCCTCAGCTTTATTAACAATATTAGGGGGCTGATGGATGTTGATGCTCCCACTATTATCTCCTTCCCATCACTGCTACGATTTGCCGCCATGCACTCGGCTCTTGCCCCTTCCTTTGTTACTCCTTGTTACCACAGATTATACCGCCTGCTGCTTCTGAGGATGCCACATCCTATTTCGGCGTTCTGTTTGCTCCCCCCTGAAAGTCTGTGTGGGAGAGCTCCAGGCCTGTATCTCTGCTGCTGTTTCCAGCTTTGGCAAAACCTGTAGGACTATAGAATGGGTTACATGGGAAGGGACCTGTAAATGTCATCGAGTGGACCTTGAAACCGAACCCGTTGTGGGAAACGGACCACGTCCTATGGTGTCTCCATTGGGTGTCTGTGGTGCAGCCACCTTTGGCAGGCAGACGGATACCCAGTGCTTGTGGCTGGAGGCAGCCATACATTGGGATTCTCCTCTGGGTAGAACAAGATTCCCAAGAGCAGACTGCTGCCTGTGACCTGCTGTGGCAGGAAGCCAGGGAGCCCAGAGGCCTTCCAGCAGGGCTGGGGTTTGGAGAGAGCTTGTGGGACTTTGTCCTGATGCCTCCAAGGGAGGCACGAGGTGTTATGTAAAGGACTCTCTTGTCGCAGGTGCCTGGGGAAGTCAGCCACAGACAGAGCAACCTCACGCTGAAGCAGGATGAGGTGGCTGAGGCCTCGGTGACGGGCGTGAAGCACTGATACTGGGCACAAACAAGAGATGGGAGGTTAGCGCAGAGTGGCGTTGCAGTGATGCCAGGCATATGTGTGAATGCCCAACCAAGCGATGGATGGTGGTGTTGCGGGTGAAAAGCTGAGCAGGGTCTTTGGTCCGGAATTAGTGCTACCTTTTCTCGGCGGAGGAAGAATGCAAGCAGACTCAATATGAGGCATAAGCAGACTTCGTTTATTTGCTCGGTACACTCCCTTTTATATATAACTATATCCACTAGTCAGTTACTGATTGGCTATTAGCTTCTACTTGGCGATAGCTGATAGGTTATAAGCCTAAAGGTATTAACAAAGTTACAAGTTTTGCTCTCGGTACTTTCCACTCCGGGGCTTTCCACTGTTGCTCAACCTTCAGTACTTTTCCACTGTTACAATAGTCAAGGACTCAGGCCTATCCTAGGCCATAACTATCACAATTGACTTTCTGGACACAGGGGATTTACTGGATCCACTGTGACCTTTCTCCTCGAGCCATTCTCCAACAATTCCCCCTTTTTCTTTTTGGGCTACAATAAAGTTTCCGATTTGTTACTTTGGCTAACCCTTTTCTTATACAAGTAAAGGCTATACAAAAACAAATTCCTAATAAACAAAGCATAAATAAAAAGCGCAATCCTTCAGTTATCAAACTTTTCAACCATCCGGTTAAGCCCCATCCTTCAAGATTGATTCCAAAAAATCCATTATCCTGTTTTAATAGTTGTATATGTTGTTGCAACTTTTGAATCTTTTTATGAATAGATTCGGAATTATTTGTCAGATCCATACAACACATTCCCTCAAAATCTTCACATCCATGTCCATGTGCTAAGAGTAAAAAATCAATAGCAGCTCTATTTTCTAATGTGGCATGCCTTACAGAATCAACATCGGCTGCCAAGAGTGACAATATATCTGAGGTGGCATTTGTTTGCTTGGCTAGCCAACATTGCAATTTTTCTAATTGAAATAA
Source organism: Neopsephotus bourkii (assembly GCF_033783945.1). NCBI lineage: Eukaryota > Metazoa > Chordata > Aves > Psittaciformes > Psittacidae > Neopsephotus > Neopsephotus bourkii. The sequence goes on along the minus strand of NW_026900918.1, from coordinate 2,328,195 downwards.
AGCGTGGCCAGCGGCAAGGCCTGGCAAAAACAAAGAAGACACTACCTGTTCAGCTCTATTAAAAAGTTTAACCTCGTCATTGCAATCAGCGGCTGGCACACTACGGCGGCTACGGCCACTGTGACTCCGATTAGTTGCAAAGCTTTTGAGGCCAGCGAGTGTTGGTAATGTAATAGTAAGTCGTCCAAAGGTACATGGTCCTCCGACTGGTCTTTGGGGGATTCCTGAAAATGCCTTATCGGCATGACAAAAATCTCCCCGGGGGTAATTTTCGGGGAATGGTGGTACCTGGAGCTGGTTTGCTTTTATTACGCCACATGGTTGCACCAGTAAGTATCGTTAATCCATGGCGGCATAGTGGGGGAGATGTTCGTAATGTCGGTGATATTACACCATTGACCATTAGCCTCATTACAATTAGATGAATTAATATATAGACAAGATTGAGCATGAAGAGTTCCTAGGAGGCCTATTTCTTGTGGAATCGGCCCATAGGGCAGTTTGTTGTCCCAGATATCATACTGATCTGTACAGTTAATCATAGTGGTATTACATTTGCTTTTTGCAATTTTACTGGAGATATCAGCCATTAGGTGTCGCGCTTCAGAGTTATTTAAGGGAATTCCAATGAGACATGTATGAAATGGGGATTCAGGTTGTGCCAATGAAACACAAAAGTTAGTTCGATTTATTGCCTTCGCTAAGGTTATCCAAACATTTTTTCTGGGAGAAAAATCTCTTAGCCTGATATCAGTTTTTACTGTTTCTGCGCTGGGAAAAACGACGACAAGTACGGCCCCAATCAGCAGGCCTAACTTGCCACATGGTTGGAACCCCAACATCCTGACCGCACTGTATTCTGGTGGCGGCCACAGCTCGAAGGCAGTTAATTACCTGCTGTGTTTGCCACCGTAAGTGTCGTAGGCGCAAGTCTTCCCTATTTTCTACCACTGGGTAAGTTTGCAAAAGGGACACTCCCGTTTCTGTTTGAAATGCTCTAATGGGATTATTATTGTTACCTCGTTGCAAGTTCCAATTACAATTTATGCAGCAGTTAAGCGATCCTAATTGGTACTGAGATATCCACCACTTTTGATTACAATGCCCACAATTAATTTTTATCCATGCACGATGTTTTTCCGATAAACAGGCATGACAATGATTTGTATTTGGTAGGGTAAACCTATTACACAGAGAATAAAGTTCCCCAGGTAAATAAAATATCGCAAAGTTCTTCCTCTGTCTGGTATGATCACCAAAGAAACTTCAGGAATTGTCTCTCAATCGGTTCCAGAAGTGGTCGTAATGTCTTCTGTCAACGACGTTCTGCCGCTTCATTTCCGGAGCTGTTCATTTGATTGGACCGCACGAGTCCACTTGGCTGGTATCCACTTGGGTCCTGTCGGCGTAAGCACGCACATATAACCTCTGCCTATGTATTGTACCTCAGCAGGCCCTCGCCATTGCCCTGTCTCTGGTTCTTTATAAAACACTTTCATTTGCACTTGTTTGTCTGCTTTCCGGATCCCAGAATGTATCCTGACTGGCGGCTCTTCTTCAGGGCCAAATATGCACAAAGTAATTTAATACAAATAAAGTTTTCGAAATCCGTTCATAGACATCTCTTATATCTGCAAATTTATCAAAATAACGCTTTCAGAGTCTGGTTTGTCCTTTCCACTATAGCCTGCCCTGTGGGAGAATGCGGGATTCGTGACGTGCTTAACTCCCCACTGTTGGCAAAATTTTTCTCATTTTTTCACTGATATAAGCCGGACCGTTATCTGTTTCAATTTCCTTTGGCACCCCCATAACTGCAAAACAGCTGGTTAGGTGTCGTATGACGTGAATGGCTTTCTCTCCCGCCTGAGCGGTGGCCCAAACAAAATGACTATAAGTATCAATAGTAACGTGCACACACTTTAATCTCCCAAACTCTGGCACATGCGTAACATCCATCTGCCATATTTCACAAGACTTTACTCCTCGGGGTTGACCCCAATTCCCAGACCAGGCCCATGATGACTACATTGTGGACAAGTCCTCACAATTCCCTTTGCCTCTTCTATGGTGATATTAAACTGAGACTTTAGACCTCGTGCATTCTGATGAAAAATATTGTGTGCTTCTCTAGCTTTTATAAAGTCACTTAGAGGTACTGTGTGCATAACTAACTGATCTGCCTTATCGTTTCCTTCCCCTAGTCCCACTGTCCACATATGGCTTCTTATGTGGATGACCGAATAGGGAACTGTCCGTAAATTTAGTGCGGTCTGCAATTGTCTAAAAAGTTCATTGAGCCTAGGATTGGTAACTTCTTTTACACGAGCATCCTCTATCCGTTCCATCACCCCAGCGACATAGAGTGAATCTGTAACGACATTGAGTGGTACGGTAATCCAATGCTTCACTGCCCACGTTACTGCGGCAAGTTCCAGCGTTTGCAGCGAGTCCCCAGGGATAGCGTCCAGCAAATGGTGGTGCCATTCACCATCAGCCATCCAGGTAACTGCCGCCCGCCTGGATCTTTTGCCTGCATCAGTAAAAACCGTGAGAGCATTCTGTATTGGAGTCTCACTCCTCAGTGGTCGCTGTATCCACTCATTATGATTGATCCACTGCACAACAGGTGATTTTAGAGGCTCTATGGTAATTGAGGAGTGCTCTGATAATAAACTGTCCTGTAACTTTGAACTATGCCTTAAGTACCAGTCAAGGTCTTCCTTAGGTATTGGTAGCTGTATAAGCTGCGGTTCTTTTCCTGTTATTTGTAAAATTCTAGTACGGCCCTTTTTAATTAATTCTGCTAAGTTCTCTGCCTTAGGCTGGATCGATTTTTTAGGCTGCAAACTTGTAAATATCCATTCTAAGATCTTAAGCTCTGCCTTTCTCCCCCTTTTTCTTTTTAAGCTGAGTTAAAGCACCCAATAATTGGTTATGGCTGTGCCAGATGGTAAGATTTATGGGGGAGGTCGAGACTCCGCCTGGACACAAAGTGTTCTGTGATTTGCTCAGAAAGTGTTCGGATGAGGGCAGCTTGTTCTGCCGTCACGTCCACCTTGATAGTAGGATTCGTGCCCTTGAGTAATGGGCGAAGAATGTCGAGTTGATGATTGGGAATACCAACCACCGGACGAATCCATTGTATATCTCCTAATAGTTTCTGTGCATCGTTAAGGGTATTTATTTCTGTTTTAAGTTGCAATTTTTGAGGACGTATCTGAGAATCTGTAATTTTCCAGCCCAAATAAAGCCATGGCGCCTTTCGCTGGATCTTTTCTTCCGACACGACCAGGCCTTTTGACGTTAACCGCTGTCGCAGGACCTGTAGCTGGTGATGGTCGAATGGGTGTTCTTGTGCAAACAAAATATCGTCCATATAGTGATAAATGAAAACATCTCTCCATAGTTGTCTGATAGGTTGTAAGGCATTGTCGACAAACAACTGACATAAGGTAGGGCTGTTTTTCATCCCTTGAGGTAACACAGTCCATTCAAAACGTTGAGTAGGCGCCTCCCTATTAATAGCTGGTAAGGTAAATGCAAAACGCTGAGTATCTTGTGGGTGTAGGCTGATAGTAAAAAAAGCAGTCCTTAAGATCAATCACTAAAAGATGCCAAAATTCCGGCAACATTGCTGGGTTAGGTAATCCAGGCTGCAAAGCCCCCATAGACTGCATTTGATTATTAACAGCCCGGAGATCATGTAACAAACGATACTTTCCTGATTTTTTCTTGATTACAAAAATTGGCGTGTTCCAAGGACTTATTGACAATTTTAAATGTCCCTGATTAAACTGTTCCTGGACTAATTGGTGCGCGGCTTGCAGGCTTTCCAACTTTAACGGCCACTGCTCGATCCAAAGTGGGGTATCGGTAGTCCATTTTAACGGGATCGGGAAAGCCCATTGTGCAGTGACCGTCAGGCTAAATTTGGACCCTGATCAATGGTCAAAATTGCCCCAATTTGGTCGAGCACATCTCTTCCGATAAGTCCCTGGACTCCTTCAGGTAAATTCATCACAGTAACAAAGGTGTTAGCTCGGCTTTCGTCAATACATATAGTTATCCGATCAACACTTTGTTGAACCATCGACTGGCCTCCCACACCCTCCACTCCTCTGATGGAAGGTTTGAGGGGCCAGTGTCGAGGCCAACATTTATAGTCTACGATGGTTAGGTTGGCACCCGTGTCGAGAAGTGAAGCAATAGTCACAATTTCTTTCTTAACGCACAACTGCACGGTAACAATTGGTCGTTTTTTCATCGAAAGGGTAAGCATGGCCGCTTCCCCGGTCGAGCCGAATCCTTTATTATTTCTTTCTTTGTCGGTAAGGGACGCCATATCCTTTGTGAGTTGCGGTAGCGGTACCAGTTGTGCAATTCGACTCCCTGCTGGGACATGAATAGGCGGAAATAAAGTGTAGATTACGATATCAATTCGGCCTTGATAATCGGCATCGATAACTCCCGGTAAAACTATTAAACCTTTAATCCCGGTCGAGGATCGTCCCAACAGTAGTGCGCCGCTGGGTTGTCCGTTAATAATCAAAGGACCATAAACTGGTGACGCAACACGGATCGGGTGGTGATCAATTAGGGTGATGTCTACTGCTGTTGCCAGGTCCAACCCGAGGCTTCCCTTGGTGGCTGGGCGTAACAGCTGGGGGGATTCGGGGGTGTCACTAGCCCTTGTGGCGCTACAGGAGCTTGAAATGCTGGAGCGGCTACTGTTGTCTGGGCGCGGCGGCTCGGCGCGCTCCGCTGGCCGTTTCCCGAACGATAACACGCAATGGTATTATGGTTGTTTGTCTTGCAATTTTCACACCATACTTGATCTGCCCGACAGTCCCTTCGGATGTGTCCATCATGGCCACAGCGGAAACATCCTCTACGCCGTCGATTAACAGGTCCCCTTCGTTGTTCTGGGGGTTTTAGCGGAGCTAATGCCGCAAAAACTTGTTGAGTAGTTTGTTGTTGTACCGCAAGGGCTTGTTGTTGGGCTTGCAGGAAATCTCTCCCTAATTCTTTTATCGCCTCCACTAGCATTGCTTGTGTACCAACTGGTACCCTGCTCATTCTTTCTAACATTAGTTCAATGGTGGCATCAGCCGGTAAAGTCACTAAAATGCTCTTTGTTGAGGCATTAGCATTCTGTAGAACGCATTGCCGAAGTATTGCCCCTTTCATCCAATCCTGTATATCTGACTGCTCTATGGCATTAGTTAATCTATCGACAAATGTAGCAAAAGGTTCTTCCCTTTCCTGTTTTATATTCATATATGAGGGTGAAGTCGTCTTTACTAGTTCTACGGCTGCTCGAGCTGTTCTCATAGCTTCCATACATCTCTCCGGACCCATCTCTACCTGTGCCCTAACTGTAACAAAGGGTCCTGATCCCATTAACTGTTCAACAGTAACCCCCCCCTCAATGGATCATTGTCCCCTCTTGGTTGCTGTGCTGAGGCTTCACAGAGCCGTTGCCAATGTGCTTGCCATAAAAGGATTTGTGACTGCGTCATTATCATTCTCATAATCACCTTAATGTCTTCAGGGCATAGCAAAACGCTTCCCCATATATAATTCAGAAATTGCTTAGTCGGTTCTCCATGCAGGCCGACATCATTCACTGTTTGCCTTAACTGCGATAACATTTTCCAACTTAGTGGATTATATTCCCCATGAACGTCACCCTGATCGTTAACATTAAATATCACTGGGAACGCCAGATTTGAGAGCACCCCCGTTCCTTCCTCAGCTACAGCCTCTTCCTGAAGTTTTTTCCAGTTAATTCCTGTTACCCGTCTCTTAACATGATTATTGGGTTCCTTTACAGAGTTGGGGACTTTCTCTCTCGCCTCACTATTTAATTCCTGTTTATGTTCTCCTACAGGTCTATTCACGGATACCTTTTGCCAACACGGCTCTGGGGGCATTCGCGTTCCGCCAAACATTACCCCTCCTCCTGATGGAGCCTGCGTGGCATTGCTAGAATATGGAGAGAGGCCACAATCGCCTAATGGCGGCGGCGGAGGGTTCCTTTTGTTCCAATTTTGAAGATGCTATTGCCGCAAGATTCTTTTCTATCTTATATCGTTTGATATTATTAATAATCTCGCGCCATGGTTTCATTAATTTCTTTGCGGATTTATCGTCATCTATTACCCTATCCCACAAATAATCTCCCAATTTGCGCCATTCCTCTTCCTCAAATATATTTTCAGACGTACTGAAATATCCCTGTGTTCGCCCAGTTGCCACTAGTTCCGCTAGTGCTTTAACGCAATTCTTATCCACTCCCCGCTTTTCTAAAAAAGCTTTCTAAAATTTCTAGGGCTACTTCCAAATCCATAATTCGTATTAGATCAATTTAAGCGCGCTGTCTTACCCTAATAGGTTAATCCTGCAGCCCCTCAGCCTGTAGCCCTGGCAGCGACGGTCTTTCCTCGGACCAGACGTCGGAGTCGACACACCGCAGCAGCTGGTTTTGGTCGCTCTTGTCAACGGCTTTCCTCGAACCGGATCCTCAGCAGCGACACACTGCCACAGTATTTGGTCGCTCTTGTCCCCCAGGGGCCGCTCCTGGTGTCCTGCTCCTGTCCGCTGAGCTTCGTGGCAGCACCAATTCGGTCCCTGTTCGGGCGCCAGATGCGGGTGAAAAGTTGAGCAGGGTCTTTGGTCCGGAATCAGTGCTACCTTTTCTCGGCGGAGGAAGAATGCAAGCAGACTCAATATGAGGCATAAGCAGACTTCGTTTATTTGCTCGGTACACTCCCTTTTATATACAACTATATCCACTAGTCAGTTACTGATTGGCTATTAGCTTCTACTTGGCGATAGCTGATAGGTTATAAGCCTAAAGGTATTAACAAAGTTACAAGTTTTGCTCTCGGTACTTTCCACTCCGGGGCTTTCCACTGTTGCTCAACCTTCAGTACTTTTCCCGACGTCAGAATAGTCAAGGACTCAGGCCTATCCTAGGCCATAACTATCACAATTGACTTTCTGGACACAGGGGATTTCTGGATCCACTGTGACCTTTCTCCTTGAGCCATTCTCCAACAGGTGTTACCGAGCGACGCTTTCTGATGTCACCGAGGGATGAAGCGTGACACTGCAAGTGATGGAAAACGACTTTCCCAAGCAACGGATTGTGATGTCATGTCCCTCGAGGTTTATAGGCGGGCGCTGCATCTCATCTTCCGGCTGTGCCCGCACTCCAGCTGAGCGAGTCCGTGACGTTGGAGTGTTGAGCAAGGCTATTGCTGGAGCTGAGGTCGTGCTCAGAGGGTTCTTCACTGCAGCTCTCAGTGCCTGACCCCAGAGCCACTGGAGGATTTTACCCGCCCTGCCTGGATCAGACAACCGGGACACCGCGCGGGAGCACTCGCAGCAGCAGAGGTGAGATGTGCTCGGAAACCTCAACCAGGGCAGCCAAGAGGATTTCCTTCTTGAGGAGCCTGGACGTTTGTTCCAGCCCTCCCTGGAGCAGCGAATGACTGCTTGTGGCCTCTCTTCCAGCGTGACACCCGCTGCTGCAGCATCAGGGAGAGGGAGCGCCTCCACACTGCCTGCTCCCCCCAGCCCACCGCGGCCCATGAAGAGCATGGCCACGGAGCTGGAGGACCGCTGTCCAATATGCCTGGACAGCTGGGAGGAGGCCAGCTACGTACTGCCATGCCTCCACCAGTTCTGCTACCCCTGCATCACGCGGTGGGCTGACAGCAAGCCCGAGTGCCCCCTCTGCAAGAGGAGGGTGACGTCCATCGTGCACTCGGTGCGGGCGGATGACGACTTTGAGGAACGTGCCCTGCCACCACCTGCAGCGGCATCGCCCATCATCCGCGTGACGGCAGGGGGGCCGGCACAGGCAGCCGCCCAAGGCCTCCATGGCCCTGCAGCACGCCAGCCACCAGCTGCAGGGCACGGGCGCATGGCTGCACTGGGCGGCTTCCATGTGTATGTTTGGGCTTTCATCTTCTGTGTCCACCCCGTGTCCTCGATCCCCTGCTGCCCTGGCTGCAGCGGGAGCTGGGGCAGCTGGTGGAGGATGCCCAGGCAGTGCCGGCAGCGCAGAGCCTCGTCATCTCCAGCCTGCGCTTCTTTGGGCTGGATGAGGAGGCTCTGATCCAGGTGCTGCAGGAGTCGCTGGGCCAGCGCACGAGGAGCTTCGTCCACCAGCTCATCGACACCATTGTGCACCGGTGCAGTGAGGAGGCCCGACACCGCATGGGCCTTGGGAACGCCCGTGCTGCCGGGGGCCAGGAGGGGAGCCCCGAGGCCTCTCCCAGCTCCTCTGCCTCTTCAGGGCATTCTCCTACCCCCAGACCAGAACTTCATAGGGGTCCCGGCAGCTTCCCCAGTACCTCCGTTGGCACCCATGGGGAGCAAGCAGGGCCCCGGGAGGCCCCTCAGGAGCCTGTGCCTGCATCCTCCACTCCCAGCTGCAGCAGCCAGAGCTACCCCGGGAGGCCCCGGCGAGCCCTGAAGAGGAGAGCTGGCAGCCCCAAGGACCCCTCCCAGCCCCCCAAGAAGCCATCCCGCCATCAGTGACACTGGGAGGGGGCCTCAGTGCCTGGCCAACACACAGCCAGGCTGCCAGCAGGGGCTCGAGCCAATCTTCAAAAGATCCAGCATCCGGCCCTGTTATTATGATTATTATCATTAATTTTTAATTATTACTTATTATTATTCAGTAAATACAGAACATCATTAAAACTGCAGAAGTGTCAGTGGTACTGGTAATGCCGCTGGCGTTACTATCCCCACCTGTGCTGCTTTCTCCTGCACTTCCCGGTGCTACGCACTCCGTTTCCTCACATGCCCGCTGGGTCTTCCACCTCCTCCACCCAGAACCCTCTCAAACTCGCACAGAGCCTGCAGCGCAGGATGAGACTCAGTGGTGCCATGTTCCTAAGCTATGGGACTCAAGGGATGGGGTGCACCCACCGTGGGTCCTGTTACTCCGTGGGGCTTAGGAACATGGGCACAAGATGTGGCGAGGCTCAGTCCCACAGAGGAGCCGAATCACAAGCCTCTTGGCTTCGGTTCCCTGGCAAACGGTGGGAATGCCTTGCACCAGCATTTTCCTCAGGGCTGCTGTGCTTGAAACAGAGCTGCTGTTCCCTGGAAACAGCGCACCCTGGCGTGATCCTGGGGCTTACAGCTGCCCCGGGGAGCTCTGTGTGGCGCTAAGGTGTGGATGCTCTTTGCAATGCACAGGGAGCCAGCACTGTGGGTAAGAGACAGAGCAGGGCAAGAAATCTGGAGTCTGTTCTTGTCCTTGGTTTCCAAAAGCAATGTCTGTGGGGATAAACGAAATGCTGAGGGGGGCTTCCTGTGTCTGGCCATGGAAAAGCTGCCCAGTTTAGAGCTAGCAAGGAGACCCATTGGCAACCAGGAGGCGTCTAGGTCTAATGATGAGACAGTACGAGAAGATAAGGATGGAAGACCACAGGAAAAAAACCGTCCTCAGCTTTATTAACAATATTAGGGGGCTGATGGATGTTGATGCTCCCACTATTATCTCCTTCCCATCACTGCTACGATTTGCCGCCATGCACTCGGCTCTTGCCCCTTCCTTTGTTACTCCTTGTTACCACAGATTATACCTCCTGCTGCTTCTAAGGATGCCACATCCTATTTCGGCGTTCCCTTTGCTCCCCCCTGAAAGTCTGTTTGGGACAGCTCCAGGCCTGTATCTCTGTTGCTGTTTTCAGCTTTGGCAAAACCTGTAGGACTATAGAATGGATTACATGGGAAGGGACCTGTAAATGTCATCGAGTGGACCTTGAAACAGAACCCGTTGTGGGAAAGGGACCACGTCCTATGGTGTCTCCATTGGGTGTCTGTGGTGCAGCCACCTTTGGCAGGCAGCGGATACCCAGTGCTTGTGGCTGGAGGCAGCCATACATTGGGATTCTCCTCTGGGTAGAACAAGATTCCCCAAGAGCAGACTGCTGCCTGTGACCTGCTGTGGCAGGAAGCCAGGGAGCCCAGAGGCCTTCCAGCAGGGCTGGGGTTTGGAGAGAGCTTGTGGGACTTTGTCCTGATGCCTCCAAGGGAGGCACGAGGTGTTATGTAAAGGACCCTCTTGTCGCAGGTGCCTGGGGAAGTCAGCCACAGACAGAGCAACCTCACGCTGAAGCAGGATGAGGTGGCTGAGGCCTCGGTGACGGGCGTGAAGCACTGATACTGGGCACAAACAAGAGATGGGAGGTTAGCGCAGAGTGGCGTTGCAGTGATGCCAGGCACATGTGTGAATGCCCAACCAAGCGATGGATGGTGGTGTTACCGAGCGACGCTTTCTGATGTCACCGAGGGATGAAGCGTGACACTGCAAGTGATGGAAAACGACTTTCCCGAGCAACGGATTGTGATGTCATGTCCCTCGAGGTTTATAGGCGGGCGCTGCATCTCATCTTCCGCCTGTGCCTGCACTCCAGCTGAGCGAGTCCGTGACGTTGGAGTGTTGAGCAAGGCTGTTGCTGGAGCTGAGGTCGTGCTCAGAGGGTTCTTCACTGCAACTCTCAGTGCCTGACCCCAGAGCCACTGGAGGATTTTACCCACCCTGCCTGGATCAGACAACCGGGACACCGCGCGGGAGCACTCGCAGCGGCAGAGGTGAGATGTGCTCGGAAACCTCAACCAGGGCAGCCAAGAGGATTTCCTTCTTGAGGAGCCTGGACGTTTGTTCCAGCCCTCCCTGGAGCAGCGAATGACTGCTTGTGGCCTCTCTTCCAGTGTGACACCCGCTGCTGCAGCATCAGGGAGAGGGAGCGCCTCCACACTGCCTGCTCCCCCCAGCCCACCACAGCCCATGAAGAGCATGGCCACGGAGCTGGAGGACCGCTGTCCAATATGCCTGGACAGCTGGGAGGAGGCCAGCTACGTACTGCCATGCCTCCACCAGTTCTGCTACCCCTGCATCACGCGGTGGGCTGACAGCAAGCCCGAGTGCCCCCTCTGCAAGAGGAGGGTGATGTCCATCGTGCACTCGGTGCGGGCGGATGACGACTTTGAGGAACGTGCCCTGCCACCACCTGCAGCGGCATCGCCCATCGTCCGCCTGACGGCAGGGGGGCCGGCACACGCAGCCGCCCAAGGCCTCCATGGCCCTGCAGCACCCCAGCCACCAGCTGCGGGAAACCTGCGCATGGCTGCACTGGGCGGCTTCCATGTACGTTTGTGTTTTCATCTTCCGCGTCCACCCTGTGTCCTCGATCCCCTGCTGCCCTGGCTGCAGCGGGAGCTGGGGCAGCTGGTGGAGGATGCCCAGGCAGTGCCGGCAGCGCAGAGCCTCGTCATCTCCAGCCTGTGCTTCTTTGGGTTGGATGAGGAGGCTCTGATCCAGGTGCTGCAGGAGTCGCTGGGCCAGCGCATGAGGAGCTTCGTCCACCAGCTCATCGACACCGTTGTGCGCCGGTGCAGTGAGGAGGCCCGACACCGCATGGACCTTGGGAACGCCCGTGCTGCCGGGGGGCCAGGAGGGGAGCCCCGAGGCCTCTCCCAGCTCCTCTGCCTCTTCAGGGCATTCTCCTACCCCCAGACCAGAACTTCATAGGGGTCCCGGCAGCTTCCCCAGTACCTCCGTTGGCACCCATGGGGAGCAAGCAGGGCCCCGGGAGGCCCCTCAGGAGCCTGTGCCTGCATCCTCCACTCCCAGCTGCAGCAGCCAGAGCTACCCTGGGAGGCCCCGGCGAGCCCTGAAGAGGAGAGCTGGCAGCCCCAAGGACCCCTCCAAGCCCCCCAAAGAAGCCATCCCGCCATCAGTGACACTGGGAGGGAGCCTCAGTGCCTGGCCAACACACAGCCAGGCTGCCAGCAGGGGCTCGAGCCAATCTTCAAAAGATCCAGCATCCGGCCCTGTTATTATGATTATTATCATTATTTTTAATTATTACTTATTATTATTCAGTAAATACAGAACATCATTAAAACTGCAGAAGTGTCAGTGGTACTGGTAATGCCGCTGGCGTTGCTATCCCCACCTGTGCTGCTTTCTCCTGCACTTCCCGGTGCTACGCACTCCGTTTCCTCACATGCCCGCTGGGTCTTCCACCTCCTCCACCCAGAACCCTCTCAAACTCGCACAGAGCCTGCAGCGCAGGATGAGACTCAGTGGTGCCATGTTCCTAAGCTATGGGACTCAAGGGATGGGGTGCACCCACCGTGGGTCCTGTTACTCCGTGGGGCTTAGGAACATGGGCACAAGATGTGGCGAGGCTCAGTCCCACAGAGGAGCCGAATCACAAGCCTCTTGGCTTCGGTTCCCTGGCAAACGGTGGGAATGCCTTGCACCAGCATTTTCCTCAGGGCTGCTGTGCTTGAAACAGAGCTGCTGTTCCCTGGAAACAGCGCACCCTGGCGTGATCCTGGGGCTTACAGCTGCCCCGGGGGAGCTCTGTGTGGCGCTAAGGTGTGGATGCTCTTTGCAATGCACAGGGAGCCAGCACTGTGGGTAAGAGACAGAGCAGGGCAAGAAATCTGGAGTCTGTTCTTGTCCTTGGTTTCCAAAAGCAATGTCTGTGGGGATAAACGAAATGCTGAGGGGGGCTTCCTGTGTCTGGCCATGGAAAAGCTGCCCAGTTTAGAGCTAGCAAGGAGACCCATTGGCAACCAGGAGGCGTCTAGGTCTAATGAGGAGACAGTACGAGAAGATAAGGATGGAAGACCACAGGAAAAAAACGTCCTCAGCTTTATTAACAATATTAGGGGGCTGATGGATGTTGATGCTCCCACTATTATCTCCTTCCCATCACTGCTACGATTTGCCGCCATGCACTCGGCTCTTGCTCCTTCTTTTGTTTGGGAGACCTTTTGGGAGTTTGTCCTGATGCCTCCAAGGGATGCATGAGGTGTTATGTAAAGGACCCTCTTGCTGCATGTGCCTTGGGAAGTGAGCCACAGCCAGAGTACAGTGGGAATATGATGCCTCCGAGAGATGATTGTGACCTCCTGGCCCTAATGGGTTATGGTTGCTGCAGGAAGAAAACAACTTTTTGGAACTTGTCCTGCCACCATATGTAGCGGCATTGCTCTTCTGCCTGACTGCAGGGGTGCCCGCAGACACAGGCGCCCGAAGCATCCTTGAGCGCAAAGCACCCCAGTCACCAGCTGGAGGACACCTGGCCATGGATGTGTTGGGTGGTTTCTACGTGTACACTGGGGCTTTCATCTTCTGCATCTGCTCTACTGTCCTCGATCTTCTGCTGCCCTGGCTGGAGGATGCCCAGGCAGTGCTGGCAGTGCAGAGCCTCGTCATCTCCATCCTGCACTTCTTTGGGCTGGATGAGGAGGCTCTGGTCCATCTGTTGCAGCCCTCGTTGGGCCAGCGCAGAAGGAGTGTCCAGGATCATCCATTTTTCATTACTTCTTCCATATATTGAAGACCAAGGTAGTAACTTACCAGTATTCCTTTCTCTTATTCAGCTTTGATCTTGTTTACATGTTTTTATTGCATTTAAATGCCTAGTAATACTGTGGTGTTACAACTTATTGTTGTCAGATTCCAGTAATGTGGGTGTTTTGATCTGTTTTATTCAGAAGAGTTAATTAGGCAATACATGCATGAACTGGTACATCTTACCAAAGTGCTCGTTTTGCTATTCTAATAGTGGAACCTTAATCAAACGTTTAAATTATATTAAAGACAATGGGCCATAGTATTTGTTGTGATTCTCCTGTCACTGGTGACAACTCTACCCCCGATGGAGTCAAGCAGTAGTGCAATGAACTACTGTGTTTTGCTACTTTGCAAGGTAATAGATGTCAGATGTTTCGTTGCTTTTTAATAGAAGAAATTTATGGCTATTAACATGTTTTTACCGGTTACCCACACAAGTGCAACATTATTTGGGTTTTCTGAAATCTGGGGAGCAACATTTATCATCCAGTTAGAGTAGTGGAAATAGTTTAAATATGCATATCAGAATACAGGAAAACAATCAGAAATAAAAAACAGCTGATGAAAACTGAGAAAGGGGAAATTAGTTAAGTCATCAACACACAATACTTGAAATCAGAATTATCAGGTGATATTCTGTTCTTCCCAACTTTTTTTCCAACTTTCCAACTTTGTATTTGTGAGCCCTCGTTCTCATGGGTGATTTCAACCACGCTGACATCTGTTGGAATGACGGTACGGCCCGGCACAAGCAATCCAGGAGGTTCCTCGATTGTGTGGAAGAGAACTTCCTGCTGCAAGTAACAGAGGAACCGACAAGGAGAGGTGCCATGCTTGACCTTGTGCTCACCAACAGGGAAGGGCTCGTTGGAAATGTGGCACTCCAGGGCAGCCTTAGTTGCAGCGACCACGAGATGGTTGAATTTGGGATCCTTAGGACAGTGAGAAGAGCGTGCAGCAAGCTCACTGCCCTAGACTTCAAAAGAGCAGACTTTGGCCTCTTCAGTAACCTGCTTAGTAAGGTTCCATGGGATATAGCCCTAGAGGGCAGGGGGGCTCAAGACTCTTGGTTGGTCTTCAAGGATCACCTGCTACAAGCTCAGGAGTGTTGCATCCCAACCAGAAAGAAGTGCATCATGAGGGCCAGGAGACTTCCTTGGATGGATAAGGAGCTCCTGAGGAAAATTCAAATGAAAAAAGAGATTTATAGAAAGTGGAAGCAAGGACAGGCGGCCTGGGAAGAGTACAGGGATGTTGTCTGGGAAGCTAGGGACCAGTTAGGAAAGCTAAGGCCCAGTTAGAATTAAACTTGGCTAGGGATATTAAGGACAACAGGAAAGGATTCTACAGGTACCTAGCAAATAAAAAACAGATTAGGGAGAACGTAGGCACCCTCAGGAAGCTCTCAGGTGAACTAGTTACACAGGATTTGGAGAAGGCTGAGGTTCTGAATGACTTCTTTGCCTCAGTCTTCTCTAGCAAAGGCTCTGACCGCACCACCCAAGTCTTTGAAGGCAGACTCAGGAACTGTGAGAATGAAGACCTTGGGCCCACTGGAGGAGAGGAATTGGTTTGAGACCATCTTAAAAATCTGAACGTGCAAAAGTCCATGGGTCCTGATGAAATCCATCCACGGGTCTTGAAGGATCTGGCAAATGAAGTTGCTAAGCCGCTGGCCATCATATTTGAAAAATCATGGCAGTCAGGTGAAGTTCCCGACGACTGGAAAAAGGGAAATATAACCCCCATTTTCAAGAAGGGGAAAATGGATGACCCGGGGAATTACAGACCAGTCAGTCTCACCTCTGTGCCTGGCAAAATCTTCGAGCAGATTCTCCTGGAAGGCATGCTAAGGCACATGAAAATCAACAAGGTGCTTGGTGACAGCCAGCATGGCTTCACTAAGGGGAAATCCTGCCTGACCAATTTGGTGGCCTTTTATGATGGGGCTACAGAACTGATGGACAGGGGTAGAGCAGTTGATGTCATCTACCTGGATTTGTGTAAAGCATTCGACACTGTCCCACACGACATCCTTGTCTCTAAATTGGAGAGACATCAATTTGATGAATGGACCACTCGGTGGATAAAGAACTGGCTGGATGGCCGCACACAAAGAGTTGTGGTCAATGGCTCAATGTCCAGCTGGAGACCTGTAACGAGTGGTGTCCCTCAGGGATTCGGTGTTGGGACCGGTCTTCTTTAACATCTTTGTCGCTGACATGGACACTGGGATTGAGTGCACCCTCAGCAAGTCTGACAACGACACCAAGCTGTGTGGTTCGGTTGATACGCTGGAGGGGAGGAATGCCATCCAGAGAGACCTTGACACGCTTGTGAGGTGGGCTGATGCCAACCTCATAAATTTTAACCATGCCAAGTGCAAGGTCCTACACCTGGGTCAGAGCAATCCCAGACACAGCTACAGGCTGGGCAGAGAAGAGATTCAGAGCAGCCCTGCAGAGAAGGACTTGGGGGTGCTGGTCGATGAGGAAATAAACATGAGCCAGCAGTGTGTGCTTGCAGCCCAGAAAACCAACTGTATCCTGGGATGCATCAAAAGGAGCATGATCAGCAGGTCAAAGGAGGTGATCCTGCCTCTTTATTCTGCTCCCACGAGAGCTCACTTGGAGTATTGTGTACAGTTCTGGTGTCCTCAACATAAAAAGGACATGGAACTGTTGGAACAAGTCCAGAGGAGGGCCACAAGAATGATCAGGGGACTGGAGCACCTCCCATATGAAGATCGGCTGAGGAAGTTGGGACTGTTCAGCCTGGAGAAGAGAAGGCTGCGTGGAGACCTCATAGCAGCCTTCCAGTATCTGAAGGGGGCATATAGGGATGCTGGGGATGGACTCTTCATTAGGGACTGTAATGATAGGACAAGGGGTAATGGGTTAAAACTTAAACAGGGGAAGTTTAGATTGGATATAAGGAGGAAATTATTTCCTGTTAGGGTGGTGAGGCACTGGAATAGGTTGGCCAGGGAGGTTGTGAATGCTGCATCCCTGGCAGTGTTCAAAGCCAGGCTGGACAAGGCCTTGGGTGATACGGTTTAGAGCGAGGTGTCCCTGCCCATGGCAGGGGGGTTGGAACTTGATGATCTTTAGGTCCTTTCCAACCCTAACTATTCTATGTTTCTATGGTTGTTGATAGAATTTTGTTCACGTATTCTTTAGGTATTTTTGCACTTGATTTGCGAGATGAATGAGCAAGATATGGTAGCTTTTAACAGTGATAAAGACAGATTTAATTTCAATTTTTTTTTGTACTATATGATAGTCTGTGTGTATTTTCATTTATGCTTCTCTATTTTTTCATAATGATCAAAGAAATAAAACCAATCTAAAACTGTGGATGTGCAACCTCAACATGTTAGAAACTTTATCATCTGAATCCTTGCAGTTAGAGATCAGCAAGCTATGCATGGTACAACATGCACAGCAAGTGGCCGTCTGTGTATTGCTTAATTTTCACACTACCTTAATTAGTGCACCATATTCTAGGTGTGAAATTGTATATCTGTGCAGACTGTATACCATTCAGAAAACTGTTCAGTTTTTCATACACATTTGTATTAGTATTTACAGAAATGAACCTGCATATACCACTTTTCCTACAATGTTACAGATTTGTGCCTTCCACAAATCCGTAATGATCTTACAGAAAAAACTGCTCCAGGTTAGTGCTGAAATTCTTAAGCCATTACACAGACCCTCTAACTTGGAGCCAATGTCCCGTTCTGAGTACTCTTACAGACATCCTTCAGCTTTACCCTTCTGTAATGGACTTAACCCAGACAGTCAACAATAGCCTGGAAGAAAGAAAATAATCATCAAATCCCTGTCCAGTTGGCAGGATGGGACACTGTTAGATCACTTTGCTTTGTAAATACAAGCATTTTACAGGAAGATGAAAGGAGAAAAATAAAAGAAGGGAGGGGAGGAGAGAAACAAAGCAAAACTCAAACCAGGGTTCCCACCTGGCTGCAATAATGTACATTCCCAAAAGATCAAGAAATGAAGAAAAAGCTGATAGTGCTCTCAGCTTGTATGTTATTTTTGGCAACAATAAGCAGCAACATGGGATAAACCCCATGCAGCTTGCATACCGTGTCACATTTGTCACCTCTAAACGTCTGACCTCTCTTCAGAATTCAAAGTGTAATTGATCACTGGAGTCCCATCATCTGCTTAGGTAGAGCTGTAATTGAATTTTTGTTTTTATTTACATGTCTGGTTTTGTATTTCTGAGATGTCTGTTGACTGTTCTTGCTTCTCTCTTTTGTGGATTCTTCTATAGCACCACTGAAGGCTTCTGAGATGTGAAACTATTACCTTCTACAGAGAACGTTTTTAATTAAACGATGTCTAACCTTAATGCTGGATATTCTTCTGCTGTGAGATAAGGGAGGCAGATTGCTGATGGATAAAATATGCCACAAACTAAAAAGATGCTGAGATTATGTTAGTTAATGTTAAATAACGCTAACATTTTTAAAGCCAAGGCCTTTTATTTTAGAACTGAATTTCAAATAATCTAAAAGTCATTCCACAAGTCACTGTGGAAACGAACAGCTGTGAACTTATTCTATTTTTCCTTAAAAGCATGGGATGCCACTTGCATTCAAGCAGAACTGTAGGAAATCACATAGATACAGATGAGTACAAAGCCTGATGCTTCCTTGTCTCCCTTTCGTGTACTTCCCGTACATATGTCAAGGCACTGTTAAGAACTGATGGGTTTGACAACAGATGCCAGGAAGTTCTGTGACAGAGAAATTGGCAGATTTCTGTACTCTCTATTCTTCTTCTAATTTGAAGGAAAAAAGAAAAAGGAAAAAAGCACAACAACATGATTCACAAGCCTACTGTTACTGAGTGTGAACTGTGATTCAAATTAGAATTGCTGTGGGAATACATCTCTTTAGGTGATGTCCAGAAAGTGCATAATTAACTTATCTGAATCCAGAGGTCAGGAAGTGAAAAATTCGGCACCTTTACACATTAATGCAGGCTTACTGAAGCTTTTTCTGTGTTACATAGTCTCTTTTAACACTAATTTATGACATTGATATTAAAACTGTATACCAATTAATTAAAGCAGGCTGAAAGCTTCCCACATTTTCTGCTCAATTATGTTCCTTAGGAAAATGTTTGAAATTAAACTTCTAAATCACTCAAATAAAATTACATGTTTTACTTTCCTGGTTTTGACTATTTTACCATTTTAAATGTTAATTTACTTCATGTCATGCAATTTTTAGCAGTTTAGATCTTACAAGCTGTCCCTACATTCCTTACTGGTCTATCTTTTGGCACTGGCTGAACAAATTACTTGGTTTTATCAAATTAAAGTATCCTTTATACTTCCTTTATATTTTCATTTTTTATTCCATAGTAATGAACAGATAGATTTTTTTTTTACCCCTTTAGGGTAGAGGGATGTTTTAAAATAGCAAGATTTTCCATGGAACTGAATTTCTGCTTCCAGCTTTCCATTACATTAATGACTGTAATGTAACACTGAAGGGTCTCTGAATCAGATTTAGGGCAGTTACTAGAAAAACTTGTTCAACTTCCTCATGTCTGCACATTTTTAAATCTTTATATTTATTTATGTATTTGCAAACACATTCAGGGGCTGTGGTTAGAGTAGGCAAGAGAAAGCATTTCAGTTAGCCTGGAATACTGGGGAGAGGATGTAACGGATGGGAGTCCCTGATAGCTTTCCTCTTAAGTGGATCTCTCCATACATAAATACCTCATCCAGTTTTTACTCCTCCAGATTCATCTGTTTCTTTGGAGGTAGGGTTGGAAAGTGATTTAAAAATAACCCAGTTACAGTCAACAATAAAAGAATATAGTCTTGGGTATGTAGAAAATACCATACAATAAATCAACGGAAGGCAGGCTACTGGCCTAAATGCAATGTGAATGAATGTGTTGGTGAAAGAAACTGGAGGACAGGTCATCTGGTCAAGGTAGCAGGCCTTAGTTCTGCTTCTCTTTGTATTCCTGAAATAGGCTCTGAATTTGGACCAGAGAAGAGGAAGAGAGAGAGAATGCACATTTAATTTATGTGGCTGATAAGAAATATGGAAACTTAATAATGTTTTTTTGAGAGCGGATATGTTTCTGCCATAGGATCCCAATACTCATGTTTTAGTAGAATTGATCTTGAGGCAGCTTATGCTCCTGAATCACCATAATCAAGGGTTGGGCTGGCGTTTGCTCATGGCGCCAGGGAGGGAGGCGGGAACATGGCTACAGCAGCCTGCTTCATCTTGTAATGTCACGGACCTTACTTTACTGCTGAGCACGGGTGGTTAGAAAACCGAGCAAGGTTTATTAATTACAGCTGCGGATGTTTTCCCTGTACCGGCTCACCTCGACACCCAGGAGAGCCACCTCGCACCAAGAACAGCGTTTATCTCCCGGTTCCAGCTATCTGAGGGAAAGACCCGCACCCCCGCGAAGCCGCGAGCCCCGACCCAGCACTCCCCTCCTCGAACCGCAATGGTTTGTCCCATGGAGAGCGGGAAGGCGCTAAAAGCGGAGCTCGCTTCCAGGTTTTGGTGCTGGCGGGTGCTGTGGGTTGCTCCTCCTCCGCTAAGGTTTCGGCGCGGGCGGGCACGATGCGCAGACTCGGCCCTTGGCTAAAGATGGCGGCGGCGGGTGATAAACAGAAGCACGAGCACGGGCGGGTGAAGATCGGGCATTACATCCTGGGTGACACGCTCGGCGTCGGCACCTTCGGTAAAGTCAAGGGTAAGTAGGGGGGAGGGGGCTGCCGCCTGCCCCGCGCACCGGGCTGTGGGCAAAGGGGTAGCGGGCAGGGTTCAGCGGCGGGGTTTTTGGGTCTCTCCTGCTGCTGCCGCCGGCAGCCGGCCCGTTATGGCCGGAGGGCCTCAGAGGCCTGGGAGGGCAGGGGGGATGCGGATGCCGCTGTCGCAGTCCGAGCTTGGCCCCGCTCGGTCTGCCGCCCGTAGGGCTGCGGCGGGCCAAGTCTCCCCGGCGGCGACGCCGGGAAACTTGAGCTGCTAGGCGCCGCCCGGCTAGTGCCGCCCGGCGGGTGAGTCATGGGCTGCGGCGGCGCTGGCAGCGTGGTCCTGCGGCTCGGAGGAGAGGGGCCGGGAAGCGCCTGCTAGTCGGGCGACCAGTGTCGCCGTCGCAGGAAGACGGTCATGGGCAGTTAGCGGAAGCCTTGGCCGCAGCGGCAGCGGGGACCGGGCGAGGGGGCTCTGGGCGAACGTACAAACATCGCCCGATGTGCTGTGCGTGACCCTCGACAGAGGAGTTGTGTGGCCGGCCTGGCGGCGGGGAGTGAGGGCTGGGCGGGGGGGGGGGGGGGGGGCGGCCCAGCGGCTCTCTTCTGTGTTCACGGAACTAACTACGGCAACCTAACGATGCTGCATTTATTGCAGACAGCGCCGGATGTGTAAGGGAAGTAGGGAGGCTTAATTCTTGAGCTGTCTGTACCTTGCATTTTGCTGCGCAAATACCAACTCTTGATCTTCTTGTAAAGGAGGCAAGACTTCTACTTCTGCAAAGAGAGCAATAAGCATACAAAGACGATTCTGGAATTGCTGGATTAACTGGCAGCACAGCTGACATACAGATACAGAAAGACTTTATGCTAAATCCACGTGACTACTGGTTACCAAAGGAGTTTTCTCCAGCTTGGGCTTTAAAAACTTTCCCAGTAGGGATGCAGATGCCATATCACAGATTTGAAGTCTAGCAGAAATAGAAATTAAACTTTCCCCCGATGCCAGCTGCCGCAGGTAGTAAAGCTGCATTAGCTTCTACTGTACCTGCTGTGATGTTTGTGAGAATTGTTCAAATACTGGGGTACGCAAATGCAAAATAACCTTTCACAACTTAGACTATACTCTCATTGCATTCTTTGTAGGGTCTTTTATGGGTATCCTAATGGATTGCTCATTATTACAGCCAGTAGAGAACTGCAGCTTATCCTGTTATATCAGTCTGCTAGTTGATTTTTAACACGTTTTTACAGTGTTTTTCCTGTATGTTCTCTGCACAAGCTCTTTCAACTGTTAGTAAGTTCTGAAGAAATTGCTCATGTATGGAAAATAAAAGTGTATTTGCCTTTAAGAGTAGCTAAGAAAATATTTTGAGACTGGAGCCCTCCAGGTCTCCTTTCTTCAGGGCAGTTTATGAAGTGATACCCCCAGCCATTTTAGCACCTCCTTAAAAAGACAGAAAATGAGATAAGGCAGAAGACAGGGATCAGATCCCTCCTCCTCATGGAGGGACTACATGGTTGAGGGGAGGAGACAAGTCAAAGATGTGTGGTTCTCCCCCTTCCCAATGCACTGCACAAAACTAACAAATGCTTACATAAATGTTCTTGTCTCTCTTGGCAAAAGTGTGTCTGAAGTTGACCTCTTAAAGATAATTTTGTGGGCCTGCTGTTACAATTTTAATGTATTATTGAACATCACTACTATTAATATTTCATGAAGTAGAGTTAGGTTAAAACAATTAAAACAAATAGAAGTGGAAGTTTTATTATTGCTCTATTTCCATAATACCCCTCTGCTTGCCTTATTTGATTTCACTTACAAATAACTTAGTGATGTGGTGTTTTCGTGGTTTTCCTCTGGCTGTATTAGTCAGAATTAACTACTGATTGACTCTTGACTGCGCCTCAGTTGGACAGTCATGGAGGAGACAGCTGTTTCTGGACAAGATCTAGGCAAACCTGAAATGCCACAGAAGTAAAAACCTGTGGGGTAGAAGAGTACTGAGCTAAATCATGTGAGACACATTCTCATTTAAACTTGTATTTGATGTAAAACCTCTATCCGTATTTTTGATTATTTTTTGGTGGGGGGTGGGGTAGGGGAGGAGTGGCTTTTTTTTTCCTCACCCAGTGCAGAAATGTGTCTTTAAATACAGTGTATGCATATTTAGAGTTTTTTGCCCTACGGTTTTATAACTGATATTTCAAAAGAATGTTGTATTTGTTATGTATGGCCTCGTAATCGGTTTTCTTTTATATCTGAAGACCTGCTGAACTGAGTTTAGGGACCACTGCTACCGCAGTTCAACAGTTAGAAGTCACTGCTACTTTGAGACTCTGCCAGTATCTTGGAAATCGGTGTTACGTGTATCCATAGTGAAGCTTGAAGGCAGTGGGTGTTATCAGAGAATAAAGAAGTACAGGGAAATATCAGGTCTGTAAAGTGAACTTACTGCAGTGAAATTCTGTTGAAGGACTGATAGCTGATTGAGCATGAAGGTGACTCAAATTTTGATTAATTGTGATTTGTAAGACTTCCCTTTTATAGGTAAGACTTCTGTGAAGAGGTTATACAAAGTAGCTTTCTGAAAGATAACACTCTCTGCTTACCTTTTTTCATGATGTTATGGTTTGAGGTCTCGCATTCAGTTTTTCATGCTGAATTCAGAAGTAGTCAGTGGTCTGTTACCAGTTAGTGGCTGCTGTTTTACTGTTAACAGATACCTTGAACCAAATACAAGAAAACAGTTTCATTTGCCGAAGTAGTTACTTGAAACTTAAAAAGCTTTGTTAAAATCTTAAGTTTAAAAAGGGAGGCAAAAATTACTGAAGAAAAAAGTAGTTCAGTTTGAAGTGTCTTAAGCAAGTGAATGGGCTTTTGGGGATCTTTTTGCACCTGCACAAAGCAACCCTATATTTTCATTACAATAATTTATTCAAAGTCAGCAAACAGTTGAGGCAAAAAATGTTTTTTCTCCTAGTCGGTGAACAAAACTAAGGCTGGAAGTGCACAATCTTGATGGCTGTGACAGCTAGAATTAGTTTCAGTCAACTGCAAATGTCACTGTTTAATTACTTTAAAGGAAAAACGTGTATTGAAGACCTTATGTGACATAAGATTGTTGTAGCTAATAAGTTACTTTCAGTTGTTTTTCTGAGTTCTAATGAAATTCCATGTTTTTTGTCTAATTTAGACTGACAAATTGGAAATGAAACAAATTGACCCAAATGAGAATTTGTAATGCAGTGCATGTCAGAACTGAATATTTATATGCTAAGCTGTAGAATTGTTCAGATATATGTGCTACTTACTAAATTAAACACCTTACTACATGTACTTTGTAAAGCAAAGGAAGATGCAAATTCATGTCTTTTTGTTTAGTTTTCAGGAAGCTGTTCCTGACTAACCAAAATTAATGTTAAATTTAAACTTTTTTAATTCCCCCTCAGAATAGCCTTATTTCAGCTTATGTTACTGATAAGCAGAAACTCTGTAATTCAAATATAATAGTTGCTTTTCTGATGTTTTATGCTGATAATTTGTTATTTGTTGGGGTTTGAGCATGTGTGGTATAATTTGTTAGGTTCCTTTAAAACTTCAGTCACATTTGAACTGAAAAAACGCAAATGGGGTGCAATTACTTTAATTGTAGATGTTGAAAGCAACTAATTCTCATATGTTACATGATTTTGCAGTTCTAGGTACTGGCCTGTCCATGCTTTGTTGGCTGTCTAGAACTTGTGGTGGATGTGGGCTTTGTTCTGTATTCCTCAGCAGTGCAAATGTGCTTGTCCAGTGTTTTGATTATTGTGGGCATTTTTAGGTAATGGCTCCTCTGAGTGAGAGGAGGGGTTTTCTCACCTTGCAGTGGGAGCCCTTTTGTATTTTCAGGTTGTGATGGTTCAGGGTCTTGGATAATCCACTATGTAGTTACCTCTAGGAATTCAGACAAGATGCTTTATTTTACATAGTGGCTGTCTTGCTGTTCTCTCTGTGTCTTTGCTAAATTTCTTCTCACTTGCATTTTTTTTTTCTAATTTTTTTTTTTTTTTTTTTTTTTTTATAAAGGCAGCTGGAAAGTCTTGTGTTGGGAAGAGAGATTCACAGATTGATAGGTGTTTG
Organism: Neopsephotus bourkii; assembly: GCF_033783945.1. Taxonomy (NCBI): domain Eukaryota; kingdom Metazoa; phylum Chordata; class Aves; order Psittaciformes; family Psittacidae; genus Neopsephotus; species Neopsephotus bourkii. The sequence goes on along the minus strand of NW_026900918.1, from coordinate 2,303,896 downwards.
CTAATTCCATCCAAATTATTTGTTGAATGCAGGAAGGTTTAAGTGGATCATTACTGTTTATCAGAGTTTCCTGTGGATATATTTAAATAAACCTTGAAGCCTGGGGCCTGGTTAACTGCTCAGGTGAGGAGAGGAACCCAGGTGAATGAGTCAGCATATGCCTGTTAGCAGTTTCCAGGTGGGCAAGGACACTGGTCCATGGTAGGGACCCTGGAATTTGACAGTTTGTCAGAATAGGTGTCCCTGGAATCTGACTAATCGTCAAAAACCAGGAATTGGGGTGGCAAATGGATATGATATAACTGAATTAGAATATAACTGTGTGCAGAAATCCATGCAGATAGTGAAAACTTACAGTGGAACAGAAAGCCTTCTATGCTTTATCTGTGATCCAGTGTTTGGTTTGAGAAAAATATTTTTGGCAACTTTGTTGTGGTTGCTTCACATAGCACTTCCAAATTAAGGAGGGACAAGTGTCGAGAAAAGTGTTTTACACTTCCTCGCTTGAAAGAAAATTAAACCCTTATAGCAGTAGGAAAGAAACTGAGGAATATGAGGTTGGATGTTTGCATTGCTTCTCGTAGTTACAACTGATTTTTGTGTGTTTCCTGTAGTTTTTACCACTTATGTAATAAAACCCTGGTGTTTACTGCGCGGACTGTGGACTGTAGGGTCAGACTGTTCCAAGGACAGGTAATTATTTTTGAAGTAAACTAATACTCTCGGTAATACAGAGTAATTGCTGAATCCGGCTTCTTGAGGGAACAATAATGATTTCTTTAGTAAGAGGGATACTTGCAGATAAAGTGGGAGAGCTGCAGGACAGCATGTCTGAGTTGGTTTCCAGGTGAGCTAAAAGTTTGGAGTGACTTATACAGGGAGAGAAAATGGTGTCCCTAATTAGCAAGGATGCATTCAGAAAGGATGCATTTAGCAAGGATAGCATTTTGGTGTGTGCTTTGGTAGCAGTAGTGCAAAAAATGGAGTCATGCTGCAAGACATCTGAGGGCTATGTTTAAGGTTTTTCTTACATAGCCTATTCATCTTCTAATGATAGAATTGTGGGAGAAATTGGAGTAGGGCAGAAGAAATTACATGCCATCTGGTTTTCAACTGCATTTTAAGATAATGGGGGTATGTGGACTGCAAACATCTTCGTGTTTCTTGGCTATGGTTGAAATGAACAAATTGTCCTATGGAGTAGTTGAAAACCCTCACTAAATACTTCCTTCTTCTTGCAGTTGGCAAACATGAGTTAACTGGGCATAAAGTTGCAGTGAAGATCCTGAATCGACAGAAGATTCGCAGCCTTGATGTTGTAGGAAAAATCCGCAGGGAGATTCAGAACCTCAAGCTCTTCAGACATCCTCATATAATTAAGCTGTAAGTTTTGCTTGCTATATTTAAGCAGTAATCTCTTTTTGCTCTCACTGATCTGAAATATGTTTAAAGGGCAATTCTAGGAGTATATTGTCATGAAAATACCACATCCCAAGTACAGAACAATTTTCGGTGTCCTCTCTAATGTGTTTTCATAACACTGATCTGCTCTGCAGGCTGGAGAGCTTCCCTTAGATCTTTACTTACAGATTCTTTGAATGGATATGTAAAAGGTAATGCCATGATAGATGCTTCTAGTAGCATCCATGTCTGTTTTCTGCTTATGCTTCAGTTTTCTTTTATGGTTTTATTTGACCTTTCTTCTGCTTCAAAAATCAGTTGTAAAAAAGATTGTGAAGGACCATTTCTGTAGTAAGTTTATTGTGTTTTCTTACTCAAAATGTGTTCTTAGTGATGTGCTGGTCGATTATCTATGGTTTTCTAGCATAGTTGGTGCTCTGTGAGGTACATTCTGAATTAGGAATGTGCAGTTTGTTAAATTATTTTGGAATTCTTCAGTAAAGCTGCTACCACTTTGTCTAACTGTGGTGTTTACAGTGTGTCTGTTTACATCTGTTAGTTGATCAGTAATTCAAAAGTGGAGTTCAGGGGACAGTTAAATATGCCCCAGAGTAGACTCCTCATCTGTGGTCTTATAAATGCTGTTGATTTTTTTTTTGGCTTTTATTTCCTGTAGTATATATCTGCATCTCCAGAGTGTGGGTGATTTTCCTTGTCTTAATTGTGGTGTTGGTCCTATCTTTTTTTTGTTTTTTTTTTTTCTTCTTTTTTTTTTTATTGGCAGTCTCTCCTCTTAAGATGCTGCTGCCACTGACATATGCCAGCACTATACACTTCGCTTAATTTGGCAACAGCTCTTAACACTGAAACTAAATTTGATGTTGCAAGATCAACTCACTTCTTCAGTGGGTTAGTTTTCAGAAGACTGTTGAGCCGATCTGACAACAGAACTGCTGGTGCTGCCAGTTAGAGTTCATGAACGAGTCCAAAGGACATACCTGTAGCCAAAACAAGATAGGAAGTGTCAGTGTACCAACTGAAATGTGGGGGTGGAACAGGAATGTGTACTTGTGAAGTTGCTAAACTGTTAAGTTAGCGTAGCAGGTTTCGGATGGCAGTTTCTTTCTCAGGGAGTTATGGGGAGATAGTTTTTTTCCTCTTGCATGTGAAGAGAAGGGAGGAGATGGTATTCCATCAATTTTTTCACCAACTTTTCAGCCTGTGTTTCTAAAGAAGAAGGATTATTAGCTTGTATGTATGTAGCATATAAGACAAAATTGATATTGTTATGCAGATAGCTGGAAGTTTGGGATCATGCTGCACATAATATTAGGAACTGGACTGGGGAACTTTTAGATAGCAGCTTAAGATATCTGGGGTAAACAGATCTCTTCAGCTTAATATTACAACGTAGACAATGTCTAATTTGAAACATTCCTGAGCTTTGTGAAAAATTTCATGCATGGCTTTAGCAGTGTGTACAATTGCCAACTTGTTGCAATAAGATTTTCATTCTATACCATGCTTTAAATAAAGCCTTTGGAGCATCTCCTTCTGCAGTTTTTGACCTTTAGCAATAGAGTGCATCTTGTTTTCCTACCTAAAATTCTCTTTTTTTTTTCTGGCATCTACACTGTATGGGTTGATAATCTTATTTATATTATAGGTATGTAACTATTCCACAACCTCCTTGTCCATACCCAGAAAAATGAGCTGACTGTAGACAAGCTTGGCTGTAACTTTTGGATTTAAATTGATTAAAATACTATCTCTGTAGTAGTCTCTTAGCCATGGTTTTAGAATGTTGTTAATGTTCAACCATGGTGTTAGAGAAAATTGATAAAGGTAGCATGTCTGAACTCATTGCTGTGTATAGTTCAAGAATAACTTCTCAGTAAGCTGAAGCACATCTGTTTTCCCATTTGTCTTGAAGTGTAGTTTTATTTATGGCAAGTCAAGTTTTTTTAGCACGTTGGGAAGCATACATTTGAGATGCTAGCAAAGTCCTTTTGAATTCCTTCCTCACTGAACCAAGCTGTATTCAAGGCAGCACTGTAGAGGAATCATTTGGACTAAGCTTACCCTCTGAAACTATAAAGGCTGATATTCCTGTTTGGGAATATAAGTACGCTACTGATCTTGGCAGTGATGACATCTCACAGTGGAAAGAGAAAATTGCTTCTGAAAAATAATGTAATTTCAACAGCTGTAAACTAGCTGATAAATATTTTAAACTATACTTTTATCTGACTCTTTGTACAATGTTGTTTTTTAGCTAAATGTAATTTAGCATCATTTACTGAGTGTGTAGACTAACAAATACCTTCTCTTATCAGGTACCAGGTCATCAGTACACCAACTGATATTTTCATGGTGATGGAATATGTTTCAGGAGGAGAATTGTTTGATTATATCTGTAAAAATGGAAGGGTAAGAAGTAGTCTGACTCTACAAATCAATGACTTGTATTGTGTTACTGCTTTTGCAACACTTCTGTGTCATCTGCCTTTGAAAGTACAGGCAGGTTCTTTTGGGGGATCCTTTTGGGGATATAATTAAAGCTTTATTTTCTTAGCAAGATAATATAGTTAGTGTAGCACAGAACTTATGACTAGAGTGGTACAGGATTTCAACAAGCAGAATCAATGTAGTACAACTTATCAGTAGTGTAATGCAGAATTCATAATATAATTTAACTTCTAGAATTCTTATCACGTGGACGCTCTGCAGATCTGGTCAAATCTTAATACATGGTTTATGGTATCAGTACAACATTCATATAGTCTGGACTTGAAAATCATGTGGAAGAACATGAGTCACTCAGTCTTTGGAGGAAGCAGAGGATAGTGGAGGTGTATCTTGCCACCAGTGAGTTGTGGGTGTTGTCCAGCAGTGGTTCTGTTTGAGGTTCCACACTTAGAACTTGTAATTGAGGTCACAGACAGTGCTCTGGGTGTTGTTACGCTTGCCTGTTCTGTGGTGGTGTTATCACTACCACCAGGCTGGTTAGGTGCTATGGACCTTCAGGAACATTAAGGAAAGGCATTATCAGCCTGCTTCCCTGGAACCTTGAGGCCAGTAGAGATGGGAAGAAGAAATTTTTGGTTTGCCTGCTGGGTTTACAGGACCATTCAGGGCCAGACAGTGAGGGAAAGGACTCAAATACGTGACTCACTTAGGCACAAAATGGCTGCTTGCCTCATAAAATGGTGTTGGTTATGCTAATCAAATTACCAGGGCCAGGAGCAGAGTGTACCTGTCACACCCTGTTAAGTGAGGGTTTGCTTTTCTGTATTTGGCATTAGTTTTGCCGTTAGCAGTTAAAACATACTGTATGACTACATCTTTTTCTGAATGTTAACATGTTTCATTTTTTTTATGCATGACTGTCATAGCACTTTTCTATGCTGATCTGTTAATTTACAATTACTGGGAGCAGACTGGGTGTATATGTATCCAGCTGAAGTATAAAAAAATATTTATTGAGTATAACCCGTTACTGGAAAGCTACTGTTGTGGCCTTAATACCGTCTTCTACTAGTAGAACAGTTTCTGTGGAAGCTCCGAAGTCACTTTTGACAAATCGGGATACTTTAGTTGTTAGAGCATACTTTGACATGGATTAGGGCATGTTTGTAGGGAATGTCCAGCTAAGTCTGCTTTTTGGGCTAGCTGCTTATACTACCTAAGACTGTCACTTCTGTGATGCATGTCAGCAGCTTTTGTCAACGTAAATCTTACGCAGTACTTTGGGTTGCTAAATTACAGACTATGTAAGATCTGCCTAACCAATTTCAAAAGTCCAATTAGAAATTTCAGAGACTTTGTGAGTTGGTGGGTATGTTTTATAGTCATTTTTGAGCTGTGGTACAATCAAAATGATGTAAGCTATGGAGCTTCTGTAAGTTCTAATAACCTGCTGTGTAAAATATCAATGATAAATAATAACTTTAGGTGGTGGGAAAATTTCCTTTAACTCACATATATAATAAACCAAATTATCTTCCACTGTCTCAACTGTTTTAAAACCTTTGTCTGCCTTAGCTGGATGAGAAGGAAAGTAGACGTTTGTTCCAGCAGATCCTTTCTGGTGTGGACTACTGTCACAGACATATGGTAGTACATAGAGACCTGAAGCCTGAAAATGTGCTGCTTGATGCACACATGAATGCCAAGATAGCTGACTTTGGTAAGCATTGCTGTTTTATACCTGATCATGTTGCTGCTGGTGTTTAGCTCCTGTTAATTACTATGGGAAATATTCAAGTATACACATTTTTTTAAATATCCTGGTGATGGGACACAATACAAGAACCTGAAGAGTATGAATATAAAGCAAAATTATATTTCATGCACATGTGGAGAACTTGTTTTTCTCTGAAGCTTTCTCTTCAGGAATTTTCTGTGACTGGATGATATTATGAACTGATTTGTTTGTTTTTTTGTAACGATATTTTCTCTGAAATGCTACATAGATTTGGTTCCTGACCTTTCCACTTCAAAATTCACTCCTATTGCCTGTTTCACCATTTGTAGATGCTTAGCTTTCTTGGAAATACAGTGCAGGAGCAGTTCATAATGTTTAAGAACTACATCGGTATGGTAAAATACACTAGTCCTCCAAACAAGCTACTGTAAATTCGCTTTAAAAACTCTGTAAAGTTGTGAGTGAAAAAATGTAATGAAAATGTAAGAGGTAAAATAAGAACAGTTAATCTTCTGAACTCATGGTTTTTTGTTTTTTTTTTTTTTTTGCTGTATACCTGCCTAACTGATCAGAAAACTTAATTGTTTATACAACCTTATTTGTGACACAGCTGTTGAAGACTAACAGCTAGTTCTTGGAGATATCTGAATCAGGAAACCTCACCATATAAGCATAGGAAGATATCCATACTGTTACAGCATCACAATATATCTCTTGTAGACATAGTGGATAATGCCTGCTTGTGTAAAGCACTTAGAGCTCTCTGGACAGTGCTAGGTAATACTGAGTGTTCTAAGTATATTTATAAGTACGTTGTTCAAATACGTGGGCACTGGGGATTATATTGTGTTTTTTGTGTGTAGAAAATGCTTATCTGGTGAAGAAATGAATTACAGAAACTTAACTATATTCCTGTAGCTTATTAATCAGCAAAGCTATAGGACTTAGTTGTTACTAGTGCATCAAATGAGATGTTAATAGAAGGTTTTGCATATTAGAGTATGGAAACAAGCCAAACTGTATTCTTTCATCTTTCCCCTTCCCACCGTAAAAGGACATAATTCCTTCTTGGAGACTGAGTAGTCTCGATAATGCAGCCTCCGCTGAAGAAACTAAAGGCATTTTCTACAGCCATTCTAGAAGTGGTAGTTCTTTACTGATCTTAGACTGTACTGAGGGCTGGTGAATGAAGATGGCCTAGTTCCAAAGTACAATTTAATTACTCAATGGAATATCTAAAACTAATGAACTACAGTGATTCAGGAAATTGTGAAGTCAGGTGTAGTCCTCAGCTCCCATATTTTCCATGTCTCTACAAAACTTTAGTTAGTTCTGTGTAGCATCTTCCACTTTAGCATTTAGAAACAAATGTAATTTTTAAGACTTTCTTGTTAATGACCAAAATCCTAGCTTGCTATGCGGTTCCATATTCCTTAGAACAACTTTGTTCTCAGTCATGTCTGTGTCATCCAAATCAGACTGGTTTTTGTTTTAGAATTAAAATGTTCTCAAGTACTTCTGGGTTGTGTGCAATAATGAATTGATGTTACTCAAATTTCTGATAAACTAAATGGAGGATTATGTGGCATGCTCATGTAAAAATTTCAGTAATTCCAAACAATATTACTTCTTTACTGGGATATATTTATTGATTTTTCTCATTTGAATTGCTAGTGATTTGTTCTAGATGGTATATGCAGCATGAAATCATTTTGCTCTCCCAATTTTTAATAGTTACTCTTATACACTTTCAGGTCTATCAAATATGATGTCAGATGGAGAATTTTTAAGAACAAGCTGTGGTTCCCCTAACTATGCTGCGCCAGAAGTAATTTCAGGAAGGTAATTTCTTTTGTATTGGATACATGTGTACATGTACTTCATTTTGCTGCTTGATTCTAAAGTCTACAGAGCTAGTTTATTTGACAAGCTTGATGCTGAGAAACCATGGGCTGAGCTTTAATTGGCTTGGTAATTTTTCATGAGGATTTAAGGCTTCTGTGCACTACCTTTGGATAGCTTCTGCAAGGTGGAGGTGATGTCTGTTGCACCATATGCTGTGTGCCTGAATTGATCTTAAAAATCTCACAGCTCAGACCTTGGAAGTAGAGGTGTGAATAGAATTAAAGGCAAAGTCTGCTATGAAGCTGAGTAGGTACTTTCAGAATGAGTAACTTCCTCCTTTTTTTTTCCCCTTTTTTTTTTTTTTTTTTATTCTTTGCTGCCTTCAGCTACCCACTCAATATTGCCTCTTGCTGATGGATGCCAAATGTCTGTTTATTCAGGCAGCACCACAGGATACATGACAAGTTCTGCTATATAACTTTTCAGTCTCACAAATCTGGGGGGGATAGTTGACTTTGCACATTATAACAATATGTAACATGGGCTTTCTTAGTAGGAGGTGCAAGTTTCTTTGGGTTTGCCATTGACTTAAACTGCATTTATGGACTGTTGTTATAAACTACAGAGGAAACCTATGTACTTGTGCCTTGTTTTATATTTGAAATGGAAGGACACTGACATTTAGGGAAGCATGTCATAGAACTGAAATGGCACAGTAGTCGTGGATTAGTTGTCCCAAGTTAATACACTTTAAATTACTGTGGTACAGTGTAAGAAACTACAGAAGGAAATACTTAAATGTATTAAACACAAATCACTAATAGTTAACTTTCTTCCCAGATTATATGCAGGTCCAGAAGTAGATATTTGGAGCAGTGGGGTTATTCTCTATGCTTTGTTGTGTGGAACACTTCCATTTGATGATGATCATGTACCAACCCTTTTTAAGAAGATATGTGATGGTATCTTTTATACCCCTCAGTATCTGAATCCATCTGTAATCAGTCTTTTGAAGCATATGCTGCAAGTGGATCCAATGAAGAGAGCAACAGTCAGAGACATTAGGTAAAATACTAACTGATGTCTGATCACAGGATGCTGGAATGATAATCTCGGTGCAAATATGCAGAACAAAGAAGTCATTCATAGAGCTAGTCTGTGTTTTGTAGGGTGAGGAAAAATTCAGCTGCTGATGGTTTGGTTTTACCTCTGATTCTCATCTTCAGTGGCCTTCTGTCAGGAGTCGTAGTAAAATGAGTTATATAGTGTTGTGCAAGATGTTGAAAACCTTTGTTGCAGAGCATAGATAGCTTTTGAATCATAAATAGTTCTGTCCTGTTAGCCATATGACATGTCATCTCACACTTTGAGGGACAAACAGAGTTCAGTTGAATACCTTAATTTTTCAGGGGGTGACGGTGGATATGCCTTTAAAGAAGATCTTGCAAATTCCCTAAGCAAATGTATTGCTGTTAAGGAGACATATTCATTATTTGAGGGAATTAGTCTTAGTGGAGGTGATTTGTAGCATCCTGACAGGTACCCAAAGACTGGTTGAGACTTTGGTTCACACTGTCTATGCGGTGCAAGTTCGTACTAAGTGCATTGATATCATGTCAACACCCTGGTGTTAATGAGCTGGACAGACATGGAGGCACCACCTGTAGATGGATTGGACAGCCAGCTCTGAGAATTTGAAGAGGATCTTGATTCCTCCATCTTTCTCCTGCATCTCAGCTGTGGAGAAATGCATAGGTTTCTTTCTTCCTGCCATCCCAATGGTGGGGAGTTAGCAGGTAACTGTGTGGTGCTTAGCTGCTGGTTAGGGTTAAGCCATGTAACTGCTCATAAATCTGTAGTGTTTGTGCTCTAGTCTGGAATATTGTCATAATTGGTGTCGAGATGTACCGTTCAGCTAGTTAGGAAGTTTACTCGGGGCACACAAACCAATCATTTCTGTATGACTGGGTAATGCACTTATTTGATTCCTTCTGTACCTTTCCTTTTCCCTTTTATAAATACCAGAGCAGGGGTGCTGGTTTGGAGAAATCTCAAGGAACTCGCCAATGAAGTTTTAAGTTGACAAGCAGGCATTCTTCATTGCAGTGCTGGGAGACACGGGGGGGGGGGGGGGAAATAGCTCCTTCCAGCATGTCTCTGCTGAAGTGCTAATCAGTGCGTCTTTATATAGTCACTAATCATACATATTAATTACATATATGCATATTCATGAGGCATCATGTATTGCATCATTCTTCTAGAAAGCTTCTCCTGCATGTGCAAAAATGTGGTAGTGGTCTCTGGGGGTCCAGCAGTCTCCATCACTTGGCCATTCCTTGAACTTTCATTCTGGCAGCCTTTGAAGCATGCACAATAGATAAATGCTTATGCCAGCTTAATTAGTTTAGTAACACCACTGACATAATTGAATGGTTTCTCCTTGTCCTTCTACTTATCAGTTACCTCAGCTACAACTCATCCTGAACATCTGCTAATTTCAGCTAATCTTTATCTATACATTCTGTTTTGTTTACCGTAAATTTTGCGCAAGGTTACAGGGTCCTAGAACTATGCAACTACAGTCGTTTATTTTATACAAGGATGATCACTAAGCAGAACTAATTTACTTACTTATAACAGATTATATTTCAGCCTATATTTCTCTATTTCAATCCCCCCTTTTTGTGTTCCTCTGCATATTCTTTTGCAAAAGTTTCTTAAATCATCCTGTTATGTTCTAATGTTTTTCTAAAATATTCTCCACTTTCTATCTGATGTTTAACTGTTCTCTTAGTTCATTATTGATTGTTTGCAACACCAAAAGGAACATTGGTCTGTTATACATGTAATCAAAGCCATTCCTGTTATTACTAATATAGTTAAAACCAACTGTTTCAACCAGGAGAGATTGGGTACCCATGATGTTAATTTTTTCCAGATTTCCTCAAATCCCCACGAGGTGTCGTCCTGTGCCACCTTATGAAATACTTTCATTGATTACAGAACAAACCCCTCCTTAGGATGCTAACAGTGTACCTAATGCTATTCAGTTTTGGAGTGCTACTTTAGTCAGGCTTGGTTACTTCTTCTTATAATGCTAGAACAGCATCAGCAGTTTGATTTTTCTATTTCCTCAGTTGCAGCTGAGATATTTACAATCGCTTTCTCTAATTCACTGACATCTAGAGATGGAATAAGCCATCTAACAAAGTTATGGAAAGCAGTGTTTCTTTCTGCTATGGGATTATATCCTCGTTTGATTCTTTTATTAAAAGTACAAACCCAGGTTCCAGAGGGATGAATGTCAAATACTGTAGAGTTGGGAAGCACTACTCCTAGTGTGCATGTTCCTTTCCAGTTAGGAGGCAAAGCCTTGCAGGCATTTTCTCCACATAACCAATACCACCCTTTTCCTTCGGGAACATTCTAATAACCTGTTAAAGGTTTTTGAAGGTGAAGTTGCATTGCCTGGCTGCAATATGGGTGATTTCCTACTGACATGTTACCTTAAGAGTTTTGTTTGTGGTTGCATTTAACTTATGACATATTCGAGGCATGAATCCTTAAAACCTATAAATTTGTGTGGCTCTTGTCGGTATAAATAGGATCTTTCTACAATCTATTCCATTTGTCTTAGAGGGGATAGGGAGGCCAGTTAAAGGAATACCCAGTCTCCCTCCTGATTTAGGTAGTTGAGTACAGATCCAACACTCTTGTTTAAGACACTACTAACATTTTGTATCAATCTCAGATACAGGTTTTGATTCCATACTTCTACACCTACTATTATATGAGTCCAAATTATGATCAGTGTAGTCTCACACATGTAGGTCCTGAAGACTCAATGTGCCATACTTTTTCTGAGTTCTGTTTCTGGCTCCTTCTTAGTTCTTGCATAGTGTATCCAAGCAGGTTGCTCTATTATCTTGATTGCAGTGAAGGTGATCAGCAGCACCTGATATGGTCTATTCCACTTTTCCTTAAGAGGATTACCTGTAAAGTTCTTAATATAAACCAAATTTCCTGTCCTAAAAGGATGAATTCCTCTGGCCCTGGTCCCTAACACTCTGCCATTTATTTCTACTAACGGTTTTCCTAACTTCACTAAGAACTGTTGAAGGTATCCTTCTACTTCTTGAAGGTTCTTCCCTTTAAATTGAGATTGGTATGGCCTTCCATATAGAATCTCAGATGGGCTAATTCCTTCCTTTGACTGAGGTTTTGTTCTGATTCTTAATAAGGCCAATGGTAATGCCTGATACCAATATAACTTAGTTTCTTGACAAATCTTTCCCAGTTGTTGTTTAATTGCTGAATTTTTTCCACTTGCCCACTGGCCTGAGGCCTATATGAAACATGTAATTGGCAATCTGTTTCCAATTTCTTGCTGATTTCTTGTAATAACTTTGCACTGAAATGTGTACCACAGTTAGAGGAGATAGTTGCTGGTACTACACAATGAGGCATGATTTTATTTAATAGCACCTTAATCACTTCTTTCACATTATTTGCCCTGCAAGGGAACGCTTCTGGCCAACCTGAAAAAATATCTGTCAATAACAACAAATATCAATAACCTCCTTTTCTAGGTAATTCAGAAAAATCTATTTATCACTGCTATCCCAGATAACTCCCCTTTCTAGTTGTCCCAACCTGATTCCTGTTTTCACTTTTAGGATTATATTTCAGTTGTAGTTGACATTGTCACTAATTGCACTATGGTATAGAAATTGCTTCCTATGATCTGTTGGTTTAAATATTTATACAAGAAATTACTTCCCCAATGACTCGTTATGCTCTTCTTGTACCAGTTTCTATAACTGATTATAGGGGATCACTACTTGCCTATCAGGTATTTTTATCCAGCCCTTTTCATTTCCTGTCCCTTGAAGTCTTCAATTAGTTTCATACCTTCTTTGGAGTACCTAGGTTTATTTTGCTCAATTACCAGACTACTGTCAGGAATTAAGGACATAACCTCAACTCTGTCTGTTTCTGCTGCCCATTTAGCCTCATGATCAGCCAAATTATTTCCAGTCTCTTGATCAGAGTGACCTTTTTGATACAGAATCATAGAATAGTTAGGGTTGGAAAGGACCTTAAGATCATCAAGTTCCAACTCCCCTGCCATGGGCAGGGACACCTTGCTCTAAACCGTATTACCCAAGGCCTCGTCCAACCTGGCCTTGAACACTGCCAGGGATGAAGCATTCACAACCTCCCTGGACAACCTATTCCAGTGCCTCACCGCCCTAACAGGAAAGAATTTCCTCCTCTCCCTTCCCCCTGTGCTTGACAGATACAAAGAGCATTGTGTTCAGCAGCTCCCTCTGGGTACAAAAGCCATCTTGGAATGCTGGCGTATACTGGGCTTGTTGGAAAGTGGAAATGCAACCAGGTGTAGTCATTCTGCTCCAACCTGGCTGCCAGCGACCCCGCTCTGCTCATTGGAGACAATGTGCCTGTGCTGGCTCCTGCCCGTGCTTCCTGGGTTTCGGTAAGGTGAGCCTCTCTCCCAGCTGTGGTTGTTGCAGCTCCCTTGAGTGATGCTTGTAGCCAACTGCTCTTGATCCACAGCCATGACTTGCCTCCAGCGCTGCCCTGTGCCAAGCCCTGCAGGTACCAGGGTGTGTGTGTGGGTGATCTGGTTGGAGGAGGTTGGGAGAAGCCACTGCCTGAGACGGGTCCTGAGGTGGTGTCATCTCTTCCCTGCAGTGGGGCAGCTGCCCTTGAAGCTCAGACCCAGACCAGGACACAGCGGTGGCTTTCCTCACCCTTCTCCTTCATTCCTAGAACTTGGGCTCTGGTTCCAGCAATGACCCAGAAACAGCTTCCAGCTTCCACCATGGGGCTGGGGATGTTATGGAGCTGTTTCCACAGATCACAGAATCCCAGAGTGGTTTGTGCTGAAGGGACCTTAAAGCTCCTCCAGCTCCAACCCCTGCCACGGGCAGGGACCCCTTCCACTGGAGCAGCTTGCTCCAAGCCCCTGTGTCCAACCTGGCCTTGAGCACTGCCAGGGATGGGGCAGCCACAGCTTCTCTGGGCACCCTGTGCCAGCGCCTCAGCACCCTCACAGGGATACATCCACCCCAGACGTGGCTCCCAGCTGCCCAAGCTCTAGGGTCTGCCCTAAGACTTTGCATGCTACATATGGGGTCTCTGGGCATGGGTTCTGCTTTCTGCCCTTTTTGGCACACCTGGGAAAGTGGACCCAGTGCCAGCATTACCTGGTGGAAGGACGCCAATGCACCATGGCCATGGCAAAACAATAGGGAAGCCTCCTCCTCCTCCTCCTCCTCCTCCTCATCATCATCATCACAACAGAAATAATGGGCATGGCATAAAGAAGAGTTTTCCCCATTATCAGAGGCTTTTGGAAGCAAAACTACCCAGCCAAGACGTTCAGAAATGCTGTGCAAGAGAAATGACTATAAAAACATCACTTTCCTTAGCCGGGCTCCAAGTTACCAGCTCCAGGCATCACTATAGGACATTGAAAGGAGCCCTGTCTGTTCTCTTAGTTAAACTGAAAACCTCCTAAAGGTCACCTGGTCTACCCAAGGCACAATTGGCTGGCTTTGCATTGCTGTTGTTTCTAGAATGAGCCTACAGCTTCGTATTTGGAAGATCTTAACCCCCCCCTGTTTATTTAGAAATAAGAGTAAATCGACATCAAAGGCACAGTTATTTTGGGCTTTAGCTGCCAGGGTGATTTGAAGCTGACAACACGCAGCCTGGAACTATTCATATCTTCAGGCAGACCAAAAGGAGAGCAGGAGGGGAAAGAGTCACAGGTCAGTTTTGTGCCTGTGAGGGATTATTAGTGGTTCCACACAGGAAGCACAAAAAAATTATATAGTGCTATAAATTCTTCCATAAGCCACAAAACACCGCAAATTTGCAGCTAATAAACCTGAGGATGCAGTAGGATTAGGAGCTGGAGATGGGACATTTGCTGACTGCTTCCGTCCCACTGTAGTCTGAGATGTTCCTGCGGTGCCCTGAAGGGAAGCTTTGTGCAGGCTCTGATAAGGGACTTGCATTTCCACCTGTCCTGTGCTGGCATCGAATCAGGATGCCAATAGATGTGATTGCTGCTGCTCGTCATTCTCCTGGTGACTGCAGGCAAGGCAAGCACTGGGAATGATTTAATTGCTAGTCTGGAAGCCCAAGGGGACAGATGTGACCATGCAGGTTGACCCCTTGCCCTGCACTGACCTGACAGCTTTACCCTGATGCCTTATACCAAGGTCATGGCTTGTGGCTGAGCTTGTGGAAGAGCTGCCTGATTGGTCCCGAGGATGCACAGTAACTGTACCATTAGGAGCCTTAGTTTTGGTGTGTAGCATCACCATAAGCCCTGCTCTCCTGGCAGCTACCAACCTGTGTGGTGAGTATGTGCCCTTCCCCATCCCCATCTGGATGATGGGATGCAGCACGGGTCTGTAATAAGCAAAAGGAGGGAAGGGGGATGCGAAAGGACCCAGAGCACGTCTGACTCCAGTCAGCCTGGGGCTGTGCGCTCATTGCCTAAATGGAGACGCACAAGAGGAGGATGCTCAGATGTGCACACGAGGGAGAAATAACCTGGGATCAGGTTATCATGGGATTCCTCTGCCAGGGTCAATGCTTTAATTTGGGAAACTCATCATGTCCTAGAAAGAACCATTTTTGGCAAATTCTAAGGAGAAGCCAGGCTGTGATGGAATGCGATGGAGCAGCCATGGGCCCCCGCACCATGGGAAAGTTGTCAGGCACTAACGGTACCTGATTTATGCCAGGAACAAGCAGCAACCTCTGTACAAGGATTCATCCTGACAGCCTGGCCTGGAAACATCCCAGCCTCTCACTTACACGGTGCTGCACCGTTTTGCAGCACGTACGTGGCACTGACAGATGTATTGCTGGGGCAGGGGGGACCTGTCATGCCTTGTCTGCCTGCAGCTGCCAATCCTTCTTTGCACAGCTCTGTTCTCCATTTAAAAATGCAGCGGTGCCCAGAATGTGTCTGTTCCAACCAGTATTTCTGTCTGTTCTCCGACTGACAAAGGTACTGCATCAAATATGGTTTCAATTCCGTC
This sequence comes from Neopsephotus bourkii, assembly GCF_033783945.1. NCBI lineage: Eukaryota > Metazoa > Chordata > Aves > Psittaciformes > Psittacidae > Neopsephotus > Neopsephotus bourkii. The sequence continues at coordinate 2,288,359 of NW_026900918.1, read as the reverse complement.
TGATTTATTTAACAAGGTTGAAATAAGCCTTTGAGAAGGGGATCTCGTGGGGGGTCTGGGGAGCACAGGCGCTGCCATGCACATATCATTTACAAGACACAAAAGGAGCTGACCGCAAAGCAGAGCAGCGGGGACTTTGGTCGCTGGGATGCACAGACAATAACCATGGAGCTGATGACTCAAGCAGGGGAGGCACGGAGGAGGTTGCTGCCCTTTGCCAGGCAGGGAAAGAAGGCTCGAGGAAGCCTGGTCTACAGCAGAGCGTTTCCGAGCTGCGGGAAGGAAGCTGGGGACATCTTCCTACCCCCTAATGTGCACAAGTTGCTGCTGCTCTGCCCCCCGTCCCCTTGCAGTGTGCTGTTGTGTGCTCCTGGATGGAGGGAGCGTGGCGTGCACAGAGCTTCTGTGCATCAGCACATCCATGGTGAGGACATGCCCATGGTTTGCCTCTCCTGCCATTGCTGCTGCCTGCAGTGGTTGTTCCTCCTGTTCACAGGCAGGCAATTCACTTTCACCCGTCGCTGCTCTCACTCTGTGCAAGGCAGTGAAGCCCGATGGAGCCAATGGAGCCAGAAGAGTTGGGGACCCCTGACAGGTCACAGCAAGCATGGCTGGACCCATGGGTTGGAGGAGTCTCAGTGCTCTCTGGCACTGCAAGATCACCAGCTCCAGAGGGAGCCAGGCAGGGTGCAAGCAGGGTGGTGTGAGGGTTTGGAGGGCAAAGGGAGGTGAAGGAGGTGAGGCTCACAGCAGAGCCATAACCCATGCACAAACACAGTGACTCCAGAACTACCTTTCCACATGAGCTGCCTTCAGTTTCTGGCTTTTTTTCTTTTTCTATATAATTTGCAAGATATCCTGTCTGCTTGGGGTCGTGTTCAGGCAAAGCTCAGAGCTCGGCTGGGAGGTACCTGACTGGTTCAGAGCCTGAGCTGCACCAGTAAGGATGCATTCCTGGCAGTTCAGGCTCCTGCTCTTGGGAAAGAAGACGCAGCAATCTGGGACCGGTTGGCCCAAGGAGACCACAGGAAGGAAGTGTCTGATCCCCATGCTTCCAAGCAGTGTTCTGTGCATTTGTCCATGCAGTTTTACAGGTGTCTTTGTTTGGAAGAGGCACCTTCCATTTACATGATGATCAGAGCAGGCAATGGACTTTATAGCTCTGTTCATGGACCAGACACAGGGGCCCATGCAACCAGAGCCCTGAGCTGTGGTCCCTCTCTTCATAAAGCCACCTACCCCTTCCTTTTCCCACCCCCTGAATTTGGGTACCCAAGCCTCTGCTGAAGTCCCCTGTGGCAGAACAGGGTTGGGACCATAGAGCCAAGGCTCTGACGAGCTGCACAGGGGTCCATGCTGACACACAGCAGGGCTGGAGCATCAGGATGCTGAGGAAGCAAGAGAGCATCTCGGTGCAGCATCCTCAGAGGAGACAAAGCCACTTTGGGAATTGCACAGACTTGGATTAGCATCGAGAGACTGCACAAAACACTTCAAATGAAACATGCTGATGGAAACGGATGCCACTTGAGGAGCAAGGCTGGCAGAACAGCTAAGCCTGCCTGGCCCTAAAAGGGTGAAACAACCCTTCTATGAGCTATGGGGGAGAGATTTCCCGCTTCCTTCTTCCTGCCTTCATTGCCCACGGTGCACTTTGTATTAATCTTCTGTTCTTTTTTCTCCCATAGGAAATCCAGCTCTCCAGAGGATTCCTTAGGTTCCAACTCTTCTCTGCATTTACAGACTACTCTAATTACCCAGATAATAGGGCAGCACACTGGGAAAGGCTGTGGTAAGAACGTTTCCTGTGAGGCAAGGTTAGGCAGATAGAATGCCTGGAGCCAGAGGGTTTGGATCCAGCCCTTCTGGGAGACGTTTTTAATTTATTAGTGCTATTTTCTGAAAAGAAATTAAAAGGTTTTTAAATGAATGGAGATTTGCTCTTCCCAAGTGATTTATCTCCTTTGTCTGACGAGTGGAGGAGCTGCCAGGGGTGCGGATGGGGAGGGAGAAGTCAGAGAGATAGGAAGCAGCAGGGTCATCTTAGGCAGAGGGGATGGGCGAGGGCTGTGGGGCCAGTCTGAGCTGGTTCCCCATCACATTCATGCCAGCGATGGGCTGGAGATGGCTGAACAATTAGAAGAGCAGCAATTTGGGGGCAGATCATTGCTCTCTTGGCCATAGCCCTGAGGTCTTCAGCATTATGGGCTGGTCTTGGGGAGCAGTGTTTGTTTCTCACCCCTCTCTTCCCCAGGGAGCCACCTTGGTCTTGCTGCAGGGTGGGGAGATGGGACACTGGTGGGACATGTTTTTGCCCTTTGCCAGCATCAGGGTCTCGTCTGGTTGCATGTGCCAGGGCAGGAGGAGCCCTGCCCCTGTTTCAGTTCAGCCCAGGCTCCATGTGTGTAAGGGACTTGGCCATGTCCATGCACAGGACCACTGAGAGGCCCATAGCTCTTACTTTTGCATTTCTCCCTTTGCTTCAGCGGCTCAAAATCAAGCCCTGAGCAGGTGCTGGGGGATGTGTGGTGGCTTTTGATGCAGCCCAGGATACGTTTGCTTTCTGGGCTGCAAGCGCGCACTGAAGCTGGCTCATGTTCACTTTCTCATCAACCAAAACCCCCAAGTCCTTCTCCTCAGGCTGCTCTCAATCTCTTCTCTGCCCAGCCTGTATCTGTGCCTGGGATTGCCCTGACCCTTGGCTTGGATGAACTTCATGAGGTTGGCATTGGCCACCTCTCAAGTGTGTCAAGGTCATGGCATCAGGAGAGCGCTAAAACATGGCAGGTTATCACCCACTTCAACCATCTAGTACCTGGTTTCTTCCCACAGCCCTGCAGGGCTGCTGTGTTTCATGACTCAGGCTTATGGGAACTGGTGAGGGAACCTCACTAGGTTTCAAGGCTATTTCAAAACTACTAGGACAATGTGCTGGTGTTTGACCAGTTAAAACCTGGTGGGTGCTGCACATCAACCTGCCCCTCACCAGCATGGAGCTGTTCTTGCTCTGCATCTGGCGAAGCTGACCTGTCACAGTAGCTGCAGGTCAATGCAGGGGAAACATGAAGTCATTCATCCGCCTTTACTTTGCCTCTTTCTGGATTTGCTGCCCTCCTAAAATATGGGGGCCAAGCCCTTTCCAAGAACAGAGATGCTCCACTGGGACCTGCTTTTGCAGAAATGATAGGACCAGGGTAGGGATGCGGTGTGAATGTGTGTAAGCATCTTGCCCACTGCCAAGACCTGCATGGAGAAATGGGTGAGGATTCTCTTTCAGTTTTACCTGCATTTGATAAAAGCAGACGTTTCCCTCTCTAGCTGGATATGAGAAGAAACATTTTCCTTAGGGAAACAGGTTCCTGCACCTAAAACTTCCCAGGCGTTGCTGGAAAGCCAGACAATTTTTGTCTCCTTTGAACGTCTTCAGCTGTTGTGCCTGGTTTGTAATCAGCATCTGGCCACAGACACTCATTTTAGTAACCCTGGAGAAGTTTTGGTCTTCACCAAACTCTTCCCATCTTGCTGTTTTCCAGGAGGTAACGCCTACGGGGTAACTGAGAGCACAGTTTGGCCTCCACAAGCCAAGAGAATGTGCTAAATGCTGTCAACAGAATGTAATCACGATTTGAGTTACAGGGTATGTGCGGAGCCTCTAACAGGAGCTGGGAGCTGGTAGGTAGATGCAGCTCTAGAAGCTTGGCAGGGCTGTTGCAGCCAAATGCGTGGCTGGTTTTGGGCACAGAGCTTGGCCAGCTCTGGTCAGCAGGGCAGATGGGAGCTGGACATGGACAGGACGGGGATGGCTCCACTGGCAGGAGCAACAAAGGCTTGCAATACTTGCTGGCCTGGAGGTGAGAATTAGGTCAGGAGGAGCAAAAGGCCCCTCACTGCCTCCTGAGGACACTCCAGTGTGACCAGATGTGGAGGGGAGTCTGGAGATCGCATCCACAGCCCCGTGCTTGGAGCTGCAGGCGGCTCGTGAAGGATGCGGGCTGTGGGATGCTCACAGGGCAAATCCAAGCCATGTGGAGCTCTGCTCCAAGGGCACAACCCTTGGGGGTCCCAGGGCTGCCTGGTCATCCACTGCTGCAGCCGTGTCCCTGCGGGCACTGAGAGCAGGAGAGGCAGATGCTGAGCTCCCCTGAGCGCTGGGTGGCATCTCAGATGGGCGACAGGAGGCAGAGAAAGTGATAGCGCAGGAGCAGAGAGGAAGAGATTGAAGATGAGCTTTCAGCACCAGCCTCTGTGGGAACTGAACTATCCCCCAGGGAAATGGAAGCCCTTTCCAGCAGTAAACAAGGGGGCAGCTGCTTCTCTACATCCTCATCCTGCTTGGGATGAGCAGGCTGAATAATTAGGTCGCTCTGATGTAGGCTGTGATGCTGCTGCATGGTCTGCCTGTGCTTATAGCCCGAACAGGGTTTACTTCCATCAGGAAGTGCTCCACTCCCTCCCACAAACTGCCTGCCTTTGTGCTGCCTGGGTGACACGACTCTGCCCTCATGTTTGCCTCTACCCACCAGAAATGCCTGGGGACAAAGCCAAGCCTGCACAGTGATGGGGGAGATCCGTGGGTCACCAGAGGAGACAATCCAGCAGGATCCCTTCCTGCATCATCCCTGGCATGGTTCAACCTCTCCCCAGCTGAGCCCTTCTGGGTGGCCCCAGTATGTGCCAGTCTGAAAGTAAGAGACAATGCGTGTCGTGGTCCTGCCCCCCAGGAGGGTCTCTAGGGACCAAGGGCTGGCCTGATGCTTCCACTCTCAACCCATCGCTGCTGCTGGCACCATGCTGGGCACAGAGGGGCCCTGTCCCCTTGAATGCTGGCAAGCATCACCTCTTTTCACCATGACCCAGACCCCCTAGGTCTCCTTGGCAAGGAGCAAGGGCCTGACTCTGACCCCAAGGCCTGCATGAAGGGACATGTTCTACACAATTGAGGGCAACAGGCACCTCTTCCAGTTCTTTCAGAGCCTTGGTTTCTTTGCTTGCTTGCTTATGTCCCCTCCTAGTCCAATGCATGACACATGAGACCCAAGTAGTTCATACTGCAGTTAAAAGGCATGGTGTGTGCAAGGCAAGACCATCAGATTTAATTCTCTTTGAGCTCAGGGTGACCCATCTCCTGCTAATGAAGATGTGTCCTGGAGGAGAGCTCATTCCTGTTTTCCACTTGTCTCCCGACAGACTGCCTGAACATGATGCCAAGTGACATGAGAGACCATCTCAAAGAGATTCACAGGTTCTGGAGGATTTACCAGCCATGATCCCCTCACTTTGGGCTGGTGTTTAGGAAGCTTTTGGACCAGGTGAATTGGTGAGGAGGTGGAGACCGCCCTGAGCAGGGCAGGCATGCAAGCTCTCTGGACTGCACTTGTGTCCAGGGCCCCAGAGCCCCCTCATAGACAATACCCACACGTGCAGACCCCTCTGCAGCTGGACCAGCTTGCACAGATGCAGGGGGAAAGTCCAGTCTGCCATCACCCATGAAGCATCGTGCCTTGGGCATCTGCTTGCTGGGCCGGTGCCCTCAGTGTGTGGTGGGGAGTGGATGTGCAGTGGGGATCTTTGCTGTGGGCACTGATGGAGGGGATGAATGTACACAACTCTACAGGATAGAGAAGAAAAGAGGGGACTCACAGGGTTTCCAAGCTGTGCAGCCCATCGAAGCCGTTGGCTCCCAGGCTTTGGATGCGGTTGTTGTGCAGGTGCCTGTGGACAAAACAGAGATGGTCAGTGGAGGTGCACGCTGACCTGTCCTGTGAGCCTGAGCCATGGCCCAGGGATGTCCTGCAAGCTGAACACAGCCTGGCTTGGGATGAGGAGGGGTGTTATAAGGTCTCCTCTCGTGCCCCATGAGACACGTGCTGGGTGCCTGCAGACAGCTACAGAGCTCCTGTTTCTCCCAAGCAATCCAGGCTGAGGTAGGAGTTCCCCCAAGACCTCCACTTTCACAGCTGCCAGGTGACTTTGGATGAGCATGGTTAAGCAAGAAGCTTCAAGAACACCCTAGATCTCACCTTACATTGGGTCTAACCTTACAAAGTGCTGGGTGGCTTCACTCATGGGCACCGAGCACTATTGAAGGACAGTTATATCTGGACTCCTCAGAGCCTTCATAGTGGCAAGAAGGCTTTGAGCCCCAAATCATCCTGTTAGTCCCGGTTTATTATCTTGCAATGAATTGAATAAGTTGCCAGTGACTGGATTAGCTCCAGTTTAATTGCAAGGAAAGTTGCCTCACTTTAATGCTCCAGAGTGCAGGGGCCATGTGAGATGCATGCATATTCTCTACACAAAGACAGCATATTTTCCCCTTGTTCCCATTCATCGTGGTGCTACACATGATGAATATCTAGTGCTTAAGAGCAGCTTGAGGAACGTCTGCTGAAAAACAGGCTGCACTTCTCCCAGCCTAGACTTATTATTATGTCCATGCTTGCTATGGTCTTTATGGAGAAATGCCCACCGAAGACATGGGGTCCTATGGGGCAGGGCCCTTTTGACCTCTGCCAGAGCAGGCTTCCCCACCATTCATTTTACAGTTTGGGCTCTCCTTTAACACAGAGTCCTGTGTGGTGAATCTGTTGCCACAGCGCTTGCCTCTGGGGTCCTTTTCTCCCTTCCCTATGCTCAAGGATGCACCAGCCTTTGTCCAACACTGCTGCCTCCTTCCAAGAGCCCTGGGGAGGCTCCATGCTGGCAGATGGATCAATGACTGCTTCCTTATTTGCTGCTTGATCTAAATCTGTCTCTGCTTGAAAAATCTCTCACTCCACCTGGATTCAAGAGCGAGCTGTTTGGCTGAGCACAGGCAGCTCCCACTGCCAAATATTCTAGGGTAAAACAGGAGGGAACTGGGAGGGGAGGAGCAGGCAGGCTCTAGGGCAGGTTGGTAGGGGCTTGCAAAACAGAAACCAGCCCAAGACGGATGTTTGTCATTGGGATGAGAACATACAAACATTTCAGAGGAAGGGGAAGGGAGGGGAGAGATGTGTGAAAAAGTATGTGTGCTCCTTGGAGCAAATGGGAGAAAAGAAAAGAAAAGGGTGCTGCCTGCAAGTGGTTTGATCGTGGCTCTTAGGGGAGAAAAGAAGCAGAGCTCAAAATCAGAATCTTACAGGAGAAATTTCTCTTTATCACAAGAAGAGGAGTTCAAGTCCAGATGATTTTCTCTGTCAAATACTATGGGTTAGCTCCAGACCGTGTTGCCCTTACTTCACTTGGCACTTCCAGTGCAAGATGGTACCAACCATTCTGGGTCCCTTTGAGCACTGGCTACTGCAAATAGAGGCTTTGGATCTGGAGTCTGCAATCACAGCAAGAGGTACCACAGAAACCCCTCGCCCCATACCTCTGTCTGCTGCAAGTGGACAGTGTGGGGAGAAAGGGAATGTTGAATGCTGGGGAAGGTGTGAGCTACAAGGAGCCTTGTCGGGGTGGTACAATGGGACACGCCAAGCAGTTGAGTGCCATCACTCAAGTCAGGCAACAGGATAGAAAAGCAATCGCCTCCTGTGTTGTTCTCTGGCTCTAAAGTGCTTTGTTTGGAGGCGAAGTAATGAAACTCATCAGGAGGAAGTTATTTATTGGTGAGAAAAGGATGAGCAACCAGAAAAGAGCTATAAAAAGATCTGCTGTCCAAGCTGAGCTCTGGAGCTGTTCACCAGCCACATGGCAAGAATAGAAGCAACAGAGCTGGAAAGGTAAACACTTGAATAGATGCCCCTTTCTTCCACCCTGCCTCTTTTTCTTCCTCCTCTGGTAAACAAATTTCAACAAGTGGAATTGCAACATCTCCAGGGTTTGTCAGTTTGAGCTCAGCCCACAGACGTTCTATTCTGCCCTGTAAATTACAGCTGGTTTGATAGCAGCTCGAGATGCTCGGTTCTGGGCTATAAACAGCCCTCTCGTGATGCAAAAACATGACCAGGCTTTAAGCCCTTCCTATTCCTGTTGGAGCTGGTATCCAACAGTTTCTAGAAGGAAGATTTTCTGCCCTTGACAACAATTTCTTATCACAAATTAGGCATAAATGTGATTTTCCCAGTTTACCTGATTTGAACTGGCAAAATTGGCTTTGGAAGGGTAAATGTATTTCTGGTACCCACATTGTTAACTGGGTGCTGTTAATTTGGAATGGGTGTAGAGAAGAGCAATAAAAATGATCCAAGGGCTGAAAAAACCCAAGGATGGAGACTTAGAGTGCTCAATCTGTTTAGCTGAATACAAATAAGATGATGTGCGCAGTAGGATGTATAGGATTCTTCCTAGTTAGAAAATGGGTACTAAAATGGTTCTGTGATTTAGTGGAGAAAAGAATAAGAACAAATGTCTGAAGTCAAAGCCAAAGAAAACTCAAATGGGAAGTCTGAGCCTTTCTTTTAACACTAAAGATGGTTGGAACAAAGTACAAAGAGAAGTGGTGGATTCTCCATCCCTTTCTTTTCTTAAGGATTCCAGTTTTTCTTCTCAGAAAGGACAAATGCAAGTATTTTCCAACAACTATTTGTGTTAAATGATTCGAACCGAGTTCAAATCTGACATGATATGAATCCTCTCACTGGACCAGCCAGTGCCATGATGAATTTCCAGCTCTATTGTAGCAAAATTGTCCTTTTCCTCAACTTGGCCATGGATAAGTAGAGAAAACTAAATCATAAATGGTGCCAATTCCCACGGATTATTTCTGTCAGTGAAGGAATAGCATGGGACTCGTCTGGCGGAGAACAAAGCTCCAGCAGAAGTGACATCCTCAGGGGTGCATCGGAGAGCTGTTTGCTTCTTCCTCAAGTGCTGGAGAGGGAAATTCACTTTTGCCAAGGCAGCAGGTTCGGTCTGCAGAGAGAAAAAGCACTTTTGCAGATCGAACAGCCCGTGAATGGGACCCTGATGTTCCAGGAGACATTGTTCTGAGTAATAATGAACCGCACATGCCTGGCACTCTCTGCCCACACCGAGGGTCTCAAGAGGGACTTGTTCACTCCCTTGTGCAGGTGACGGTAGCGATGCACAGGCTTATCCTGACAGTGACCTACCAGACTGGGGTTTGCTATCCTGGGGAGATCAGAGTACCATGGAGTATCTGAAGGGGGCCTATAGGGATGCTGGGGAGGGAGTCTTCATTAGGGACTGTAGTGACAGGACAAGGGGTAACAGGTTCAAGCTTAAGCAGGGGAAGTTTAGATTGGATCTAAGGAGGAAGTTCTTTACTGTAAGGGTGGTGAGGCACTGGAATGGGTTGCCCAGGGAAGCTGTGAATGCTCCATCCCTGGCAGTGTTCAAGGCCAGGTTGGACAGAACCTTGGGTGCCCTGGTTTAGTGTGAGGTGTCCCTGCCCATGGCAGGGGGGTTGGAACTGGATGATCTTAAGGTCCTTTCCAACCCTAACTATTCTATGATTCTATGTCAGCTGAAGCTGCTGGTGCTCAGCTCCCCTGGAAAGCAGGGATGAGATGTTTAATGTTTGCTCCCAGGCAGGGAAGACACTGGAAATCCATAGTCCTTTCTGAAACTTATGGCCAGAGTAATATCAGAACATGGACCAAAACCAGAATGGGAACACAGGAGTCTTGAAACTAGTTTTCTCCTCTAGTCACTAGACCATACTGTTAGAGACAGAGCTTCATCATGTCCTTACTTGCATCATGTCCTTACTTCATGTCCATAATCAAAACTGTAAGAAAGAGAAATTCTACTAAATATCCTTCATTTACTGTATTCAGACATCAACACATTGAGCTGGAAGCTCTTGACCTAGGAGGGAGCCACTTGCAGGTGGGTGTCTCATCCTCAACAGTAAAACATCAGCTGAAATTCAGGCTGCATAAATGTAAAGTGCTGGGGAGGGGATGAAAGCCAGTCTTCTAGGAGCATATGCGGTAACAGGCTTTACATATCTAAAGGAAGGGGGTGTTGGTGTTTAGTAGCTGCCAAAAAGCAAATCAAATGGTTAGGGGTGACTAGAAAAGAGGAAATGTGCTGCCGAGCAGCATTATGTCATCGTATAAATTGGCATTAATTTTTGTCTTTGCTACAGCGTGTGGTTCTGATGGCTCCACCTCAAAGGTGTGGAGGAACAAAGAAGTGTGATATGTAAAGTAACTTCTGATCTAAAACCGGCTAATGGGATGGGGACTGGAAAAGCTGCGATGAGGGAAGGGTATGAGACAGTGATAAATACAGAGATGGCATAGAGGAGGTAGAGACAGAGTGCAAGAACAGGAAGATGTGAAGCCAAACTAACTGGCAGTGGCATGAAAACACCTTTCTCAGAGTCCTTGTATTCGAAAGACTTGTGTGCAGGTAGACGAAGTCAGGCCAGGTAAGACAAGCAGAGCATCCTTTTAGCATTATGGGGACAAGTTAACCCAGTGGCTCCAAGCTCACTGCATGTGAAGCAGCAAATGCTGGGTCCTTTTGACAGCAGCATGCTCAGCATTGCAGGAACGCTTGAGTAAGTCCGTGTGAGATTTTACTGCAGGGCTAGCAGACCCCTCTGGGGACCAGGGCTGAAAGAGGTGCTGTGATTCCTGTTTGGAGAGTTAACTTTGCTGAAATCAGTCAACAGAGGAGATGAGGAATGCTAACGAGAGCTGCTGTCATGCACTTTATCAGCCTGTCAGCACAGCAGCATGGGGGTTTCAGATGCTGGCTTCTAAATGAAAAATCTTCTTTTGCCCCAAGAAAGGAGATGTTCTTTGCAAAAAACCCCTTTGCTCATACAAATCATCAGCTGAAAAATATTCAGAACTCTTTCTACTTGCAGATGCTGAGACGCATTCAGTCCTGAATAGATCAGACTTGGAGGTAATATCTTCAGCATCCTATTCCCCAGCCGCCCTGATCAAACAAGCCGTCTCCCTTCTGCCATCAGCAGCACAGTGCCAACATCACAGCACATGAAGCCTTTGTTATCAAAGCTGGGGGAAGGATGGTGCCAATTACTGAGACTCAGATTTCATCACGAGTGATTTACACAAGGCTCTGCTTACTGAACGCCCTGCAGCTCTAGTTAGAAACCTGCAGCAGCAATAGATGGGAATAAGATCAGTGAATTCCTCAACAGAGGTGTAATTTATTAGCAGAGACCGAACCCCTTAACTTATTCCAGATTGAGCCTTGCATATCCTGATGTTGGTGCAGGATGATCACCCACGTCTCTCCCAAAGGCCCAAGGTGTGTGGAGGAGGAAAAGCACATCTCTGCACCTGGGAAGGTCGTGCCCTCAGCCATGGTCAGCCGTGTCTATGAGCGTTAATCAGGCTGTGTATGGGAGATTCCCCCATGCTCCTCCACATCTGCCCTTGGCTCTGCTCCCCCAGGGGGTCATTTTAATACCTCTTCAGGCTAGAAGCTTCTCGACGTTAGGACAGCAGCCAGCTCTTCTCCATCCACATGGAGATTCAGACGTGGAGGAACCTGTGTAGGTTCCTATAGGTACCTGTGCATAGGAACCCATGCAGAGGAATGTGGATAGGTACCCTCTGCATCCTGGTAGGAAAGGTCTCCTCATGAACTTTACCACTGAGCTGTGCCGTCTTCTCAGCTTGATGGGCAAGGTTGAAGCAGGGAAGCATCCTTGGTTGGGGTGCAGGAGAAACACTGGGTGACCTTGCACTGGCTGCGCACTGACAAGGGTGTGCATGGAAGCTTGGGAGAGATTTATGGGCCCAGTTCTGCCAAACACTTGTGATCCCACAACAATTTCTCATCGTGTCTCACAGTGCCTGGCAGGATCACACATGTGTTCCCTTCCAATTGTCTGTGGTGGGACATTATTCTCTCCCTTGTGACCTAGCGGTCAATGACTTTTATTTCTTGAGCTTGCCTGTTTAATTAAGGAGTTGCTTCTCACCCAAAGTATGGGATAAGCCAGAATGAAAGCAGCATGCTTTTAAGACTGAAAATAAAACCCCAAATGTCAGCTCACCCGCCGGGCTAGCTATTAAAGCTGAATGAAGTGGTTGCATTATGATGGTCATGGGATGCCTTGTAGAAGGAGCACTATTGTGGGCGAAAACTACTTATTTGACATTTCCCAAGTTGCTTTTAGCATTTCTCCTAAATAAGCCTTTATGCTTTGTCTAAACAGCTGAAGCTGATGCTTAATAAAGCTCTAGACTGCTTTGTCCAAGCACTTTCTGTGCTAGATGGCTTCAGTAAACACTTCAGATTTTGAAAGCAAAGTAATTGGTAAACTTTCACTGAGGCACCACATGCTGAGGTTACTTAACACCCTGCTATCAATACATATCACAGAACTCAATGGTAGCATTTTAGGAGCTCAAAAGCAGCTGGCAATCACACCTGAACTTGCTAATCAACACCAAAAATTAATGACAAGCTAATCTGCACATGTGAGCTTCCTTTGAAGAGCTAGATAAGCTGCAAGCCTCTGCTGATGGAAAGGATGCTCCTGACCTAACTGCCAAGGGCATCACTTTGTTTCCTGACTACGGAGTGTTTTATTGTGTCTTGCTGTCCATGGAGTAAGTGTTTCCCTCCTGGACCACGTACATAGCACTGTTCCCTACATTGCTCTGGATGCTGTCAGTCAACTGGACAACAACATGCACCTTGGGGTCGCGATCACTGCAAAGAACGATTGATCTGCATATATAATACAGTCATGCAAATAAGCATGCAAAGACTCGGACAAGGTGTTGAGGTTGGACCTTTAGTTCAAAATCATGTTTGGTCAAAAAGTTTTCTTGGCATGGATTATAATGACAAAAAATGCTGGTTTATGTGGATAGAAATTCCTGTAGTTTTAACACAGGGATTGAAGGGAAAATAGAAATTAGAAGCTGTTTTTTGCTCCAGTCTTCAGGTAAAATAAAATCCTTTTGTTTCCAGGTTTTGTGGTTTATTTTTTTTGGTTGGTTGGGGTTTCTTTTAAATGAAAAGATTTTTTTTTTTAATTATATTGAGGAGCTTTTTGGCTTTTCAATGAAAAGTGGAGCAAACATGAAAAAAAACCACCCCAAATTAGGCAATTTTAGCATTTCATCTCAAACGGCAGCGATTCCTTGTGAACAAAACCTCTGCCCGCTGCCCCTGCAGCAAATAGCTGCTCCAGAGGAGTGGCCACACGAGGAGGACCCCATTTGCCATGCACGGTCAGCACCTTGTCCCAGCCGGAGGATGCTGTGGCTGTGAGGGAGTAACAAGCAGAGAAGGCTTACAGCACCACGAGGCTGCTGAGGTTCTGGAAGGCATAATCGGGGATGTGCCAGATCTGGTTGAGAGCCAGGGTCATGGCTTGCAGCGCTGGCAGGTGGTTCAGAGCTTGGACAGGGATCTCCGTCAGGGCATTATCATCCAGCCATAGGTGACGCAAGGAAAGCAGCCCCTCAAAGCTCTTCTCGGGCACCACAGAGATAAGGTTTGCATCCAGGCGTCTGAGTGGGAAAGAAACAGGGTGGGGATAAGTGAGAGATGGATCTAGCTTTGCTTTATGTGCCCGCAGTGTTATGCAAAGGGAATTTTGATGCCGAGGCGGGATGGATTGATGGCCAGGGAGATTGGATTAGGCTGTAAATAGTGATTAGCATAAGGCTGTGCTTGGAGATGTTTGACCACTGCCGGTGATGATCCCTCCTTGCTGGCCATTGAGCGCTGCCAGCTAATGGCAGCTTCTTAAACAAGCGGTTGGGCTAAGTCCTTCCACATGGACCCACCAGATGGACATTGGCCAGCAGCGGCTTGCAGGCACCCCACTTCAAAATGAGCATCAAAGCTGCATCCCCTGGGGCTGGGCTTGCCATGGATCTGCCTGAGCTGATCTGCAGAGGCACAGCCCTACCTGGGGTACCCCACACCTGCTCACACCCACTGCTGCAGGACAGCCAAACCGTGGGGCCAAAGCCTCATTCCCAAAGAAAAGGGTTTGTCTGGAAATGGGAAATATGTGGCAGCCCTGCTTGGGGTCTGTGTTTGATCCGAACAGCTAGAGCTACCTGCAGCAGCACCGCAAACAAGTCAGACCATGTGTCATGGTGCAGGAATTAAGCTTGTGCTCACTGTATTGCACATGTTCAGGCCTTTCTTTTCTCCTGCATCTGCCAATTGCTTTTTCTCTGTTTCCTTTATTACACTATGGAAACCTAAGGCGGTTGAATTTGAGATTTAATTTGGTGAGAAACCTTAATTTTTAAGACTCGTTTTTGATCCAAAATAGAATCAGAAGCCAAAAAATAGCAGGCTTATTATGGAAAAAAAAGAGAAACTAAAAACCTAGGATTGGGAATCATCTCTGTTAAAGATCTGTTATTTCAACAATGGTGAGCAGGATACAATGCGTTATCTGTAGATTTCAAAATCAAAATCTAAGAGAAAAACACTTCAAATCTGGATGAAATACCAGGAACCAATTATCCAGGGAGAAAGCAAATTCTGATTTCCATCTGCAACCAACAGAGCTTATTCTGTTTTTCCAAGCTATCTAAAGGAAAGATCTCTGAATTCAAATTGCAAAGAGAAAGCACCCTGTCCCTTATCGAAACAAGAGAGAAGGAAGTTAACAGCCCTCAAATCAACAAACCTCCCCAAGAGAATGGGGTATAGAAATTGGTAGTTTTGACTACTTAAAGTAATATTTTTGATGGAAGTTGGACATTGCAGCAGACCCAACCACTTTTCCCCCTGGAATGAGGTAAATCCAAATAATAAGGAGCAGAAAAGCAAACCCTGCAGCAGAGCAGGGGAAGATTAAAGACTCTGGTTGAAAATTTCCATCCAAATGTTTTGGGACAAACAAGAACTTCTTGATTAAAATGAAAACTTGAATGGGAAATGTGAATCTTTGCTTCATTCTCCCGTTCCTTCTTCGGCGTAAGGATTCTGTTTGGTTTTGGTATCATATCTTTCCCCAAACCAAAAAAAGTGCTGTTTACTTCTCTCAGAGACATTCTTTCACCAAACTCTTTATATTTTCACTGAAAATGGTTTGAAAGTGAATGCTCTGTATCAAGTTTAATTAATTAAAGAACGGACAATGAAATATCCACTGAGAATAGTGGTAGCTTTTAAGAACTAAATGGCAGGGGGGTGGAACTGGGTGACCTTAAGGTCCTTTCCAACCTGAACCATTCCATGCTTCTGTGAAGGCTCTAAAACAGAGCCAAAGGCTGGTACATTGTGCTGAGTACTCCGAGTTGTAACCTCTGCAATGAAAGCACCAACATGAACCACAAGGGAGTTTGACTTCAAGATGATGGTGCACTAAGTGTTGGAGAAACCATTAATGGTAATGGGTTTGCTCCATGGCTATTTAGCATATGGCCAGGAAAGGCTCCTTTTCGCATCCATGCTCCACAGGTAGGAGAGAAAAGCCAGTGAGGTAGCATGGGTCCTTTATGGGATTTTGAATGGACTCAGACACCTCCCTGTCTTTGTGCATCCCTGTGTACAGGGACAATAATTTGGATTCATCTAAGGAGTTTATTAACGTGCTAATGAAGTTAAAATTAGGAACAAGGATGTTGGGCAGGATTCCTTATGCGCCTTTGCAGCATGGACAAGGGAACATGGACTAGGTAATGGCTATGCTCCTGGTACCAAAAGTGTCTTTGGGTTGTTTAACTGCTCTTCAGGGACATGCTGGCTCTTTCTGGAATAGAGGTGCATTCTTTCTAATAAAAGCTGTGCATGTGGGGATTGCTAATTGCTATGGCTTTCAGACAGCTCTCCACTCTCTTCTGGAAGAGAAGTTCTTGGCACAGAGTCGTTAGTAATTATATCAATTATACTAAACAAAAACCAACCCAACAGTTCTCTCCTTTCTTCAGTGTGTGACTCTGGCTCCGTAAGTGTTTTGTGTTATGATTTATACCTAAGATAATTGGTCCGATTAGTGGGTAAATGGGACAGCACAGGCTGGGGCTGGCTCCTCACCTTCCACGGGGATGTTTTAATCTTTATTTCACCAAATCACTCAGTTGGTTTTCCTTGCAAGGATTAACCCATTTGTTGCTTACAGAGGAAGATGCCTCTTCTATGAAGCACTTCCAAGGCCACCACTAACCCATGGCACTGAGGCCTCGTCTCCATGATGTGTGAACACTTGCAGGGACGGTGACTCCACCACTGCCATGGGCAGCCTGTTCCAGTGCCTGAGCACCTCAATGTCTCTCTTGCAGTGAGAAGCCCAGAGCTGAACACAGGATTTGAGGTGCAGCCTCACTGGTGCCCAGTGCAGGGGGACGATCACTGCTCTGGCCCCGCTGCCCCACTGGTGCTATGATCTAAATCATTCCTAGAAGGACCCAAGCAGGTAAGGAAGTTCATTTCTAATGAGCAAACTGTCAGAAGAGGGATAGTCCTCCTTCCCAGTGTGCAGAAAGTAAGCCAGTGCAATCAGTGCAGGTGTGGGGTGGGTGTGTGTAGTTAGTGCAATGAGCATGTCATAAGTTTTGTAGTAATTCTAACAGGTCAAGCTATAATCTGAGATTTCTGGTTTCCTGTGCCACAGACCCATCTCTTTCTAAGAACTGTCTTGTTCCAGGAACTGCTTCCCGGGTGTTTCAGAGGGTGTACAAGTGTGTTTCCTAGCTATCTATAAGCACATGCATCCTGCTGTCTGCAACATGACTGGCAGAGGTTTGCACCAATGGATAACCAGAAACAGCCTCTCCGTTCCCTAACAGATGTGGTGCAAATCTCAGGCTATGACTGGCAGAAGCACCTTCATCCGTATCTTTCCAGTTCCTTCTGGATGTGGAGCATTTGCAGGGCGTGCAGACTGGAAACGATAACAGTGCACAATGCCATGCTCTCAGGAAATAACCCACACCTTTGCTGCTGCTCCTCCTTGCACACAGTAGTGCCAATAATAGCTGGCTGCCTGGTTGCCTTAGACAAACTATGTGGAGTAACCTGTCTGCAGAACAGACCCTCTGATGTTCCTCCACTGCCCACAGCCAAGTCACAACAGGGCAATGGGACCTCAAGCTCCAAGCCATCCTCCCTGTATTTTTTGCAGTGTTATTGTGCTATTATTTGCCTTGATAAAGTTGGAGAAAGCTTGCCACCAAAGGTCATATGAAGCATGGGGTGGTAGGGAGCTGGGTTGGTCTCTCTCCAAACTGGTGAGGTTCTCTGCATCTTTATAGGTCAACAGCTCAACATAGGGCATGAGGAAGGGATGGTCTGGAGGGTCACTGACCCGGAGCAGTGCGAGGAGGAGCTGGCTGCACACCCGTTCCTGAGACCACCCCTTTCTTGGGGAGCAAGGTACTTGCTGTGTTCCTGGCCCCAGCGTGCATGTGTGTCGGCTGAACAGAGCTGATCTCACCAGAAATGTCTAATTGGTGCCTTCAGGCAATCATGTCTCTCTTCCTGTCTGAGTTTATCTTGAAAGGCTCGATTGAGTTACCTCCTATCCCATAATAGGATCTAAGTTCCTTGTAGTAACATAAGAAGGAGATGATGTCACTGCAGCTAAACTGCTCCGATAACTTACTAATGACTGGGGCCAACACCTCAGGTCCTTTCTCAAGCAAAACTCCCAGACACACTGAGTCAGTACCTGGCTTGTGAGCTCCTGGGGAGCTTGCTGTGCAGGGAGGGAGGATGGCTCCAGATGGCAAAACACCCTGCTCAAAGCACCCTGGCCTGACACAAGGGTCCCTGAGTCTGCCCAAGTAGCCCAGGTGAGGAGCAAAGGTTCTTGCATCAACTGAGACCAAATGGAATAGGAAAAGGCAGCAAGGGATTGCAGTGCTAACCTGGAAGGTGCAAAACTGGGTTCAATTTGTGCTCTGCCCACTGTGCCCTTGTGGTTATAGCGTACTGCAGATACAGTGGGAGAATGGACCTGTTGGAATTGGTCTAGAGGAGAGGTACAGAAATGGTCTTAGGAGAGGCTGAGTTGGGGCTGTTCAGCCTGGAGAAGGTTCTTGGGAGACCTTATTGCAGTTTTTCAATACTTAAAAGGGGCTTATAAAAGAGACTTTTTAGTGGGGTCTGTAGCAGTAGGACAATAATGGCTTGAACTAAAAGAGGGTTCATTCAGATGTAGGGGAAGATTTTTTTATGATGAGGGCAGTGAAATACTGGAACAGGTAGCCCAGAGAGGTGGTAGATGCCCCATCCTTGGAAACACTCAAGGCCAGGTTGGTTGGGGTTCTGAGCAACCTGATCTGGTTGAGAATGTTCCTGCTCACTGACTGCAGGGGCTGGACTACACGACCTTTAAAGGTCCCTTCCAACCCAAACTGTTTTATGATTCTATGAAAGACACATTATTGAACAGGTAAAACATTGTCTTGTAGGCTTGCTGCAATGCCTGGGCTCTCTGCCTCTGCCACAGAAGAGCTCGTAGCCCTCAAGCAGGACTCGCAAGAGTTCCTTAGCTCCATTTCCAGGCTAAAAACTCTTGAGTAAACCATCCTAGGCAGTGAATGAACATCCAAGATGCAAACATGCTCCCAGTTGGCTGCAGAACAGGAACTGGTTGGAAAAGTTTGCAGGGCTCTGTTTAGACTGCAGTGAGTCTTCACTCCTGACTTAATGGGACAAGTACCTCTGGGAAGCCCTCTGTGAGGGATGCTCAGGAAATGAAATCAGAGCAATACCTGGGCTCCACACAAAGTGCCTTTGGTAGAGACAAGAGGGCTTTGTTATCCCCAGCTGCAGACACCTCCAAAACCCCTCAGGTCAGAACCGTGCAGAGCAGGATTGCCAAGATCTCAGTGCAGGTACAGAAACTGCTGACAGTTGGACATCTGCACCCCACTGCTGCTCTGATTCCCCTACCAGCCCTGTCCCTGTGTGCCTGGCATTGCCCCCCTTGTCCATAGTGCCAGGCACAGGGGAATGGAGAGTGTACAGAAAGGAGGCAGAGAGAAACAGAGCTCCTCAAAGGCCCACCAAGCAGTGTGGGTCCTGCATACTTGATGGGAAACACAGTGTTTGTCAAGCATACAAGCTGTCTGGAAAAGAGAAGGAAAAAACAGCTCTTTGGAACAGAAGGAACAGGGCTCTGGGGGGAGTGGCTCTGAATAGGTCACAGTGCCCCAGCAGATCCTCAGGGCCAAGCATGTAATGGGACAAAAGAACGAGTTTGCACAGGAGCTTGATGCACAGGGACCAGGCCCAGATCAGATGAATCACAAAGTCCCTGTCTGGCAGTGGGGACCTGCAGGGTGTCACAGCTGGGCTCACATCTGCCTTGCTCCATCCACTTCCCACTCATGGGATCCAAACGTCCAGTCTGTGGTGCTTGACTCAGGCAATCATTGCTAGACCAGTGGTTATTTTGTTCTGATGGGCACTTGGGTGGCTCTTCCTCCTGTTGAGGTTCTGGACTGTACTGTAGTGTGTTTGAGTGCCTCCTTGTGCTGGGTGAACATCCATAGCATCCCCTGTGCCCATCCAAGGCTCATTTGCTTGCCTCCTCTCTTGAGTTTACCTGAATCTTCTCTGTGGTTCATCAGGAATGCTTACACATTCAATGCATGTAACATCTGTGACCCATCTTCCTTTTGCACTGACACATCTACTGTATGTAACATCTGGGACCCATCTTCCCCGCGATGCGGCTATATCTACTGTACGTAACATCTGGGACCCATTGTCCATCTTCTCTATTGAGTCATCCCTAGGGAAATGCAGCATGCCCTGGGTACTTCTGTGTATGGGCGAGTGAGTTAAGGTTCATGAGTCCCCATAATAAAGGTCAATGGAAAACACATTGGAACTTACTATATGACTCATAGGCAAGAGTGTGTGTGTGTGCGGCTTGTGGATGTGAGCTGGGGTTATTGTTATTTCTTTAGTGTCTAAAATGTTCTAGGTACTGGGAGGGCAGTCAAGGTAGCATGTGTCTTTTCCTGAAAGCCATTAGAGCCTGAGGTTGGAGCTGACAGGGCATATAAGAGGGATATGAAGGTGGAATTGCTTCGATGTTTGACAGTCTCTTCTAAGGGGTGTTTGCTTATTGAAAGGTGGCTACTGCAGTCATTGCAGAGAAAGGGAGGAACAATATAGTAGTCAGTATAGAAAAGCTTGGTGACTACACTACATGTTGGGCATGGCCATGTAGGTATAACCTCTGCTAGACAACTAGAGCTCAAGCCACACAACCTGTGCTGTGACCTCTTCCCTTGGGAGCACAGCCGGTGAATTCTAGAGGTGCCGGGGCATGGCAAGGGTGTCACTCACCACCACCCCTTTACAAGTGTTGTCAGCCAGCTCTGTGAATGGGAAAGTTGGAAAATGAAGTCTCAAGAGAGGAATCAGAGCACGTTCCAGAGAATTTTAAAGTCTATGAAGAGATGGAACTGCTGCTCTTTACACATTGCATGCACAGGTGAGGCATGCAGTGGCATTGGAGAGATGCTCAGCTCTGCTTTGGTACCCATGCTCTGATGATGCGTGTTGCTTAGTGATCGGTTTTTGCCAGATACAAGTGGGGGATGAGGAGAGGGATGTTTTGGTTTTGCTCTCCAGGGGCAGGAAAAACACATCTCAGCCAGCCTTATTCACACAGAAGTTGAAACTGATGATAGGGTCTTTCCATAGCCAGAAGAGAAAACCAGAGTCCTCCAGAGACTGATTCATGCCTCCAGACAGGGCTCTGAGATAACAGGGATGATTCACCCTCTGGAGATGCTGATAATTTTCCACTGCTGACTAGCTGGGATGAGTAATATCTAGACAGCTATGGTCAGAGGAGACAAATCCACCTGGTCTGCCCGAGGGAGGCGTGGGCACAGCATGAGCTTACCTGAAGGGAAGGGAAGTTGTGGAGTGAGGCCATGGAGAATGGATGACTCAGAAGAATCTGGTTTCCTTCCTGGTGGTGTCTTAGGATCTTCCCCCATGAGGGAAGGATCTAGCACTCCAGTCATAGCAGAGGCATGAAGACACCAGCCTCCTGGTCCCAGCCACTCGACTTCCCAACTACAGAACAGGCTCAGGCTGCTCTATTGCAATGCCAAATGCCAGCGTGGCTGATCCCACTGCTGTTCTTTGAGGGATGCAAAAGGGAGGCAGTGAAGCTGCTTGTTGGGTCCTACCAAGAGCACAGTGACCAAGCCCCTATAAAGAGTGTGATGCCCTTTGTGCCGAGTGGATTTGCCAGTGGGAGGAAGGATTACAGCACATGGTGCCTGTTCCTGCTTCCATACAGCCTGTGAGGAATACTGACAGCAGCCAGACTTCAGCAAGGACTCATTGCACCATGGGTACATCACTGCATGAAGGCTACCTGCAGTACATCCAGATGTATGGCACCTCTGTCTGCAGTGCTCACTTGGATGTGGTCGCTCTTAGACTTCCTTCTTTGCAGGGATTCCATTGAACACTTGAAATGCCAAAATGGAGACCAGGCTTCTAAAAACAAGAATGGGGACAAGACTCCACTGACTTAGCTGTGCTCCTGTGCAGAGCTGGCTGCTGAGGAGAGGTGCCTGAGGGAAAACAGGGGATTTCAGATGTGGAGCAGGAAGGGTTTAAACAGCGAGTGTCCTCTGCAGTGAAAGGAACTTCTTTAGTGCTTATTCTGGGCTCTCTTTCCTGCCACAGACAGGTTTTCTGCTGCCTGTAACAGGTGGGATTCAAGGTTCTGTGCTCTCAGCAATGCTCATCACCAAGCAAGCACTTGGAGCTGCTTCGTTTCAGTCTATTTTCAGATAAGAACTGCCTCTCTGCTCTTCCCTGCCCTCTTTTTCACTGTGCTTCAGAAAGACCCTGTAGCCAACCAATGTTGTTACAGGACTGAGGTGGCCTTGCCACAAGACAACTTCTATGCCAGCAGATTGTAAGGCTCTGAAATGTGACCTTTTCATAGATTTCTGTTTGTTTCGGGTTTTTTTTCCATGGCTTTTCTCTTCTAAACACCCAATGGAAACAACACCTTTCTTAAACCTTACTGCATCACGTGTGATCGACAGAGAAGACTATTGCTGTTAACAGCAAACTGTCAAATCTCCAACAGATCAAAGAAGTGAAACCAGGAATGAATAGAATGAGTTCTTCAGGCCATGCTGATTCCAAAGTAATATTTTTCTTCCTTCTGTCATAAGAATTTATATGCTTGTGAGGATCCGATCAGGTGGGAAGAGCTTTCCGCCTTTGTCTACATCAAAGTCCACATGTTCTCGAATTGCTATAATTCATCCTTTGCATTTTAATCTCTGGTCATATGTATAAAAACCATTACCTGCCTTGAGGAACAGGGGATGAAGTAGTCTTTAGTGCATTTCCGTAAGAGTCCAAAAGGTTCCTGCTAAAGATGTCAGAGAAGTGGCAAGCCAATGGGTTGGAGGAACTGGATTGTTTTAGATAGAGGCAAGACGAACCTGTATGCAGGAACTGTACATCAGGTTGATTTAGCCTTAAGAGGTTATGAGTCAAGTAAACCTGGAGTGAAACCAGAATATAATGGGAAATACTTGTAGAAAACATGAAAGTGCTTGCAATATTTATAAGAACAATGTATATGAGACTGTTTGTCCTGCAGGTTGCATCCCATCAGCTTATGAAGACGCCAAATCCTTCTTCAGGACAGATGTAAAGAGGACAGACACTGCTGTCATGCTTTTCCATCTGGAATGGGAAGGTGAAGTTAGCAGGACCAGTGCTGATGGGACTGGATTGTGGCTGACTTCTGCTGGGAACAACAGATTTGTGCCAGAGTGGCAGGTGAATCCTGAAAACCTTTCAGATGGATGATGAACAAAGACTGTGAGGGAGAAAGGAGAACCGAAACGAGAGCAAGGCCAGGATCCCGGAGAATGGGACCTACTGGGTATAGGTCCATCAGAG
This sequence comes from Neopsephotus bourkii, assembly GCF_033783945.1. Classification (NCBI taxonomy): domain Eukaryota; kingdom Metazoa; phylum Chordata; class Aves; order Psittaciformes; family Psittacidae; genus Neopsephotus; species Neopsephotus bourkii. The sequence goes on along the minus strand of NW_026900918.1, from coordinate 2,265,586 downwards.
AATCCTGAAAGGGTTTGGGCTGGAAGGTGCCTTAAAACTCATCCAGTTCCAACCCCTGCCACAGGCAGGGACCCCTTCCACTGGAGCAGCTTGCTCCAAGCCCCTGTGTCCAACCTGGCCTTGAACACTGCCAGGGATGGGGCAGTCACAGCTTCTCTGGACACCCTGTGCCAGTGCCTCAGCACCTTAACAGGGAAGGGTTTTTTCCCAATATTTAATTAAAATCTCCCCTCTGTCAGCTTAAAGCCATTCCCTCTTGTCCCACTCATTCCTTTGTAAAACGTCCATCTCCAGATTTCTTGTATTGGAAGCTGTTGTAAGGTATTGGAAGACTGTTATAACCTCTCCCTAGAGCCTTTTGCTCCCCAGGCATCACCACTGCAACCATATACAGATGGAACAGCAGCTGGATCAGCCACACTGTCTGAGGTGTGTCCTGAGGCCACCATACAGCCACCCATACTGGAAAAGCTCTGACACTCTTCTGGCTGGCACCAGTCCCCCTTCCCCTTCCAAACTGCTGTAGACAGCACCCACCCTGATGAGCCAGATACACCTTTAGCACCTTCCCAAAGCGCGAGAAACTCCAGAAAGAGCCAGCCATTCTCATCACTTTCCATAAGTATTTGAAGAAGAAAACCCAAGAGTTTATCTTGATCTCTTAATCCATCAGATTTCTTTTCTCTTTGCTTTCTCTGCAAGCCTGGTAATTATAATTTATAACACCTGCTCACTTTGAAATACCTTGGACTCCTTCTGCCTGGCAGAGGAACAGACACAGTGCCCATCTGCTCCAGGTAAGTGCTCACAAACCACAAAGTCGTTAATTAGACTGACACACGACTCTTCCAGAATACACATGGTGTGTTGTTACTGCACCTATAAACCACCGGTAACCAGATACCCTGCCAGGGGATCACAACTGGATCAGAGCATTACGTAAAGCCTTGGCACCCGTAGCAGGGCTCAGAGCATTGCCATCAGGTGTGCATGTTCTCTCTAATCCTCCCCACCAGGTTTCCCAACATGCTTCCCAGATAAAGCAAGCCTGCTGGGAAGCAGCTCCCTCCTGCTTGGTAGGAAGCTCAGGCTCCAGTGTTGTATTCTCTTCTTTTGAAATCTAAATTCCTCTTTGTGTTCATTTAGTGATTCCTGCCAAGGTCTCTCCTTCCTGACAACTCGGGCTCCAGGCAGTGATGCCTCCGCATCCTGTAGCTGACAGGGAGCAAGGCAGGTCTGATTCTGGCCCCACGGGCATGGCTGCAGCTTCAGAGGACCTGAGATGAGGGGTGTTTGTAAGGACAGGTATGTCTGATGTGGATGGGGGTATTTGGGTGGATTTGACACTTGCCTCCTCAGGCTGGCTGGCATCCATGGGGCAGAGTGAATCATGAACACCTCTGGCTGGGAAGTGCTGAACCCATATAAGAGGATGCCTCCCTCTGGAAGAGGAGGGGCCCAGAGCACAAGAAGTCCCTGGTAAGTGATACTCGGTGATGAGCAGTCAGACAACCTGGAGCAGCCAAGCTTTGGGTCAGCACGTGAAATGACAGGGAATGGGTGCCCTTGGTTGGCACAGAGTTAAGTTGATGGGTGAAAACCTCTGCCCAGTTTGCCCCCTTCCCAGTGCTTGTGTCAGCGTTTGCAGGAGGAAGCCCTGTTAGTGTGCTTGAAATAGTATTTGCCAAAACTCAGGACTACACCTCAGTTAGAAAACGTATGGGGCAATGGGAATATCCCCTTGGAGAACATCCACAGGGGAACACCCTGTCCCTCCAATCTCACCTAAGCTTGCCTGAATCAAAGCCAGTTTTTTTGGCATGCTGTCCTGTGAACAGTTCTTCGGTACCTTCCATTACTTGGAGAACCAGTATAGCCTCATCTAGGCATTAGGGTTTTGCTACATTTCAGCTCCAACTTGGTGCTGTGCAGTCAATAAATACCAACCTCTCCCTGTCCAACAGTGGCTATTGAAGCCTCCCATTTTGTCCTACTTGTTTGGCCACCTAATCCTTGAATTGCCTGATAAATCCTATTGGTAGAACTGTGCACAGAGCTATTGTTCTCTCAGTTGGCTGCTTCTATCATAAATCTAAGGAAAGACTTGTGTATTGAAAAGCCTGTTTTTCCTCTCCTGTGCCAGCTTGTCCATAAGAGGTACACACTTTCCCTTCAAATCCTGCCTGAATCCCAGGATGACGAATGGGGACATCAAATGCAAATACCTGAAAGAGCAAGAAAATAACCAGCACACAATCCCTTTCTGTCTAGTACAGCTCTCTGTTCCACTCATGCTGGCTCCCATTTTCACCCCCCGTTTCAGCTCTCCTGCCTGCTTTGCACGTTGCCAACTTGCAAAGCAGAGAGTTAACGTTCCATGAGGTGCCACACAAGGACAGTAACTCATCAATGGTCATGATGTGCTAGGAAGGCTCTTCCCCTTCTGAATGGAAAACAAATAGTCTGAGCAACACGAGTACACTGGGTCTTAGGTAGTCTGACTGGTAATGCTTGGAAACCATGCTGTAGGTGACCTATAGGTGTTCCAGGCTGGCAGTGAATACACAAGAGTCTCATAAACTTGTGTGGAAAATGACTCAGATGTTTGAAAAGGAGGGAAGAAAAAAGTCTCTAACACAGACCCACACTGGAGGCTCTTGGCTCAAGGTTAGCGACTACATTTGGAGAAGTCATGGCAGCACCAATGAAAACCAAGCAGAGCATCTTAGTTCTATATCTGCCTTCAAACACAGTGACTGTCCACCCTGTGCCGCTATGGTTTGCAGTGGTTCGGCCCTATTCAGAATGCTCATCATCAGTGCTGATCATACAAGCTGGGCACTTACCGAACAACCCTTCCCTAAATTCAGGATCTGACTGCAAGTGAGCCCTGACTCAGGAAACTGCAGCTATTTCAGTGATGTGTGATGTTTTTGTGAATACAGTAGGACAAACCTGCTGTGGATATAGTTACTTTAAAGGAAAAGCATGGTTGCAGACCCAGCTTCTTCTCATGGCTCAATCACTAGAGGTGATTTAAAGCATTTCTACCCTGGCATAGATACCCTCTACCTGGGTAAAACAGCCCACCTCACATGTTGACAGATCAGAGCATCCTCTGTGCTCCCTGGCAGGTCCCTGCCCCACTGTGGTCCACAGCAGAGAGGACAGAGCCCTTTTTGGGTGGATATTTTCCAGCATTCCTTGAAATATGCATTGGCGCTGGTGGCCTTTTCATCACAGTGCACACATGGGGAGCTGTAATTTCAACATCCTTTACCCAGACAATGTTCCTTCCTTGAAAACTGCCTTCCTCTCCCTTCTAAGCTAAGTGACAGTAATCTTAGCTTTAATTGGAAAAGAAAAGGAAGAAGGGACAGAACATCCTTGACAAAGGAACTAATGACTCAAGTGCTGGGAAGCCCTGAGGCCCCCAAGGGACCGTGCAGCTCACAGCAGTGGTTTTTAATGACTTACAGAGATTGGAGGTTTGGAAGATCTCTCAGTGCCTCTGCAGGGATGCAGCTCATCTGATTGTTCTGCAGCATCCTAGAATTAGAAAAAGGAAAACTTTATGTAAAAGAAAAAAGCCAGAACCCTGACACAATACGGAGGATATCACTGATTGTTTCTGAAGCTGCTCTGGACTCCTGTTGGAAAGCTGAAGGGGTTGGAAAGCACCCTGTTGGTCACTCAGGGCTCTTAAACAAGCTTAAGGCCAGCTGCAGCCCTGGGATGCTGCAGGACAGGGGTACCAAAGGTGAGCTTGGTGAGGGAAGGATGTGACCATAAGGGGGCCTTTCCGCTGCAGTTAGTCTGGAGTGCTTACTACCAGTGCTCCCAGCTGAGTTGTCCATATTAATACTTGTGTAAAAGGATAAACTCCCAGTGTGTGCCAGTGGTGGTTACCTCTGCAGGGTCTATGGAAACTGGCCTGTGGGCAGGATTTTTATGTGGCTCGTGGGACATCTGCGAACACAATGGGTGAGGAACCACTCCATAGCTCTTTGCTAAGGGGCTTTGGGGCACTAGCACAAGTTGAAGCAGTAACTGGAGCTGTTGTGGAAAAACCCAAACCAGTCCAGAAGTTTCAGAGGAACGGGTGACTGGAGCTGTTGGATTGAATGGGCAGGACCCAGGAGGACTTCTCAGGAATGGAAGTGAGCATCGGGCATGGGAAGCTCATCAAGGTGGACAACTTTATACAAAGACCAACACAACTTTAGGGGCTCTGAGTCCTGCATATGGGTTTCTCTGCATCTGGGATGCTCTGGAGGGATAAGACATCCTGCAGCCCCATGCAGGAGTTCAACAGTTCAGGTTTGTTAAAAATTAAGAAGATGCACGGCTGAACAGAATGGGCCTTTAGGAAGTGCTGGTGGGGTTTTGGTGGGAAACACACTGGATCTCAGTGGCTCTATGAAATCTGAGCTCAGCGTTTAGAGTTGGTGAGTGGGAGTATCTGGAGCCAATATTTAAGCAAAACCCATTGTCGTACTGGTGCTGGATCCTGCCGCCTCCCATCTATTACAAGTCCCTTTTCCAACCAGTAACACAGACAGACTTTCCAGATCACCAGCAGCATGGGCTGGTTCCAAAATGAAGCCAGTTTGGCACAGACAAACAATGTGGAAAGCATGAAAAACAACAAGGTGGTTGGTGACAGCCAGCATGGCTTCACTAAAGGGAGATCCTGTCTGACCAATTTGGTGGCCTTCTACGATGGGGCTACGGAACTGATGGACAGGGGTAAAGCAGTTGATGTCATCTACCTGGACTTGTGCAAAGCATTTGACACCATCATGCATGACATCCTTGCCTCTAAACTGCAGAGACATGGATTTGATGAGTGGACCACTTGGATAAAGGATTGGCTGGATGGCTGCATGCAATGTCACTACATACACAGCTCTGTGACCACCCTGGTTGGTGCAGTTTCTCAATTGCTGAGTCCATTTTTCTGTCTTCAAGCATCTGTATCGATGAGTAAAGTCCTACAGGACTGTGCTGGTTGATGAGGCAGTACCAAATGCAGGACCAGACCATCTGGACAAGCTGAGGACCTTGATTAAGAGTTCGACACTGTCCCACACGACATCCTTGTCTCTAAACTGGAGAGACATCAATTTGATGACTGGACCACCCGGTGGATAAAGAACTGGCTGGATGGCCGCACACAAAGAGCTGTGGTCAATGGCTCAGTGTCCGGCTAGAGACCAGTAACGAGTGGTGGCCCTCAGGGGTTGGTGTTGGGACCGGTCTTGTTCAACATCTTTGTCAGTGACATGGCTTCAGTGTGTGCTCGCAGCCTAGAAAGCCAACCGTGTCCTGGGCTGCATCAAAAGGAGCGGGACCCGCAGGTCCAAGGAGGTGATCCTGCCCCTCTGCTCTGCTCTCGTGAGACCTCACTTGGAGCACTGTGTGCAGTTCTGGTGTCCACAACATAAAAAGGACATGGAACTGTTGGAACAGGTCCAGAGGAGGCCACAAGGATGATCAGGGGCTGAGCACCTCCTGTATGGAGATAGGCTGAGAAAGTTGGGGCTGTTCAGCTTGGAAAAGAGAAGGCTGTGTGGAGACCTCAGAGCAGCTTCCAGTATCTGAAGGGGGCCTATAGGGATGCTGGGGAGGGACTCTTCATTAGGGACTGTAGTGGTAGGACAAGGGGTAACGGGTTCAGACTTAAACAGGGGAAGTTTAGATTGGATCTAAGGAGGAAGTTCTTTACTATCAGGGTGGTGAGGCACTGGAATGGGCTACCCTGTGAAGTTGTGAACGCTCCACCCCTGGCTACTGTGAGGTGTCCCTGCCCATGGCAGGGAGGTTGGAACTGGATGATCTTAAGGTCCTTTCCAACCCTAACTGTTCTGTGATTCTATGAATATGGTGAGCAAGGACCACTCAGGCCAGCAAGTGCTCAAAAGCAGGTCCGGATAGTGCACTGCCACCTTTGGTTGACACTGTTGAGGTGACCATACTGGAGCTTGCAGACACTTGCAGACATGGAAGCGCAACCTGCTACCCACAGCAGCCTGACTGGAACCAGCATAAACCACAGCTCCTCAGAGGTCATGTTTTATTTTCAGAAGTAGGAGGATTTTTTGTTGTCAGAGACCATACCTGAACGACCAGAAAAATGCTGGGATCGGGTCCCATCACACCAGCATCCTTGCACAAGACAGTCTTAGCAGACTTACAGCCCTCAGAAGTACAGGCCTGTGCATGATAAAATGTCCCCATCTTGGGAGGCTGAAGTGACTCAGCCAGCACAGTCAAAGGGCTGTTATTGCTTGAGGCAACTGTGCCTGGAGCTTGTGCATGGGGATTAAAGACATTCCAACCTCTGCACGTTTCTCTTCCCTCCCCATGGGAGCGTCTCTTGGATATACCCCACCATTCCCTTTGTTTCAAAGTTATTTCTGTTCTGCACAGGTAGACATAAGGTCTCTCTGGGGGTTCCTGAAGTGTCCCAAGACACCTGCAGACCTGCCATCCTGAGGCAACATGGCTTTCTGGTGGTGTTTTGATGCATGCTCAACAAGCCAGGCTAGACAGTGCTTGCCCTGGAGCACACGAGATGCTATGATTGCAGCTCAAGGTGGGAAGAGAAGAAGGGACCAGTGGGGGTGGCCATTGGGTAGAGTCCATCCAGACAGGAAACGTGGCATGTGCAGAGCAAGGCCATCCTGCTGGGCTCACTCCATCCAACAGGAGTTGGATGCAGACCAACCGTGGACAACACTGGGAGCGGCTGCAGGCAGCACCGAATCACCATGCTGGTGCAGGCAGGCTGTGGGCAGTGTTGGGTCTGGATGTTCCATGGGCTCATTGAGGAATGGAGGAGCAGCGTGGGCCACCCCAGCTGGCTGCTGTGGGTGCAGGGTCTGCGGCCAAAAGGATGCATCCAAGCATTTTGCCCTCCACGTTTTGGGGTGAGGCAGGCTCAGGTTGTGGTTGTACTTGGAGTCTTTCCCTGTGGAGTTTGGTGTGGAATTCCTTCTTGGCTGGTAGGTGCTGCTGCTGCTGCAGCATGTTCAGCCAGGAGAGTAAGAGGCCTGGCAATCCTGCTTGTGCTGCAGAGAGCATTTGAAGAGTGCAAGGGTGGGATGTGACGTTAAGTTGTGGCAGTACAAGCTTAGCCACATTGCCAGCTGGGATGGATGCTTCCTGGCAGATGGAGCTCCGTTCAGGGCACTTGGAGGTAAGGGGCATTCAGGCAACTCAAGAGGAGGTCTGGAAGGACAGGCACCTTTCCAGTCTTCCGGAGACTGGAGGCATATTCCAGCTGGAAAGCTCCAAGGCTGAAAGAGCATGGACCAAAGAGTTGATTTTGTAAGGGAATGACCTTTCCAGAGCAGACAAACCAACCGATGGCTCTGGTTTCTATTGATGTACTGAAGCATGGACCCAAGAGCATCAGCCTCTGTGGGGAAGGTGTGGGTTGGCCAGCACCCCTGGGAGAGGTGCACTCCCAATGTCTTTTCACAAAGGAATGTTCCCATCGGCTGAGAAGACCTCGGAGCTGCCACTGCTGCCAGTCTGCACCCATTGAGGGGAGCTGAGGAGGCCACATCTCACCTCGCCTTCGGCTCAAGGCTCAGTGTATGAGGATCTCAGCATAATCCCTATGTCGCCATGCTTTGCAGCCGGGTAGCCTGGCTCCTCGCTTTCTCTCCTTCAAGTCTCCACACACCTGCCTCCCTGGGTGTACTCCTGCATGGTTTCTGCACAGGCCTATCTCCATGGCCACTTTCCAGGTGGTTTTTGTGCAGGGAAGCAGCTGGAGGAGGCAGAGCCAAGAATCTCGTCCTGCTTCCAGTAGCTCTGGGATTCACTGTGAGGGCAGGGAGAGGACCATCTGCACAGGCAGGTTTGTGGAGGAAATCCCAGGGTGTTTCCCATCCTTTCTAAAGCATAAACTAATTCTCTGGAAAGACCAGGAATGCACCAGGCCCCCTGACAGCCCAAGATGAACGCGAGCATTTACTCATGGACGTGCACATGACCGCAATTAGCACATTAATATTGAGTTATGAAAATCGCTACCATCCCCAACCTGTCTCCATGGGGGACACTCCTGTCACCAGAGGTGAGATCTCTGATACTGATGTGAGTCAGCTCCTGAATGCTTACAGGCTTCAGTTGCTCATGTTTGAGGCAGCCATTCCCAACTCCAGCCATGCCTGTGACTGCCAACCCTCAGGCAACCTCTGATAGAGCATCCATGGTTCTAGATATAAACTGTCCTGAATGTCCCTGGTGCCATCTGCTCCAAAACCTGTTGCAGATATGGAGCACATGTATTTCCTTCCTTATTGCAGCAGCTGCTTGTCCTTAAAGGTTTATGTTCATCCTCTTTCACTTCTCCTTCAGATTAAGTAACCTCAGTTCCCTCATTATTCCTTTAGGTCATCACCAGACCCCTGATCCTTCTCACTGTTTTTGAATGAAGCACTTTGGTTTTCTTCACTGGGCTGCAGGACCCAGTGTCATCCCTCCAGCACACCCCAGGCACCCATGTGCAGGACCAGGAGCCCCAGAAAATGTGTTGGTCCTCCTGTGAAGTTGTCCACTTCAATAAGCTTCCCCATTGCAGTGAGCACCTGTGGGATTGATGGGATTGACCACTGGGGCTTACACTGCCCTCTCACAAGTATGGAAAGCCACGGATGATGACCATGGACCTACACAGTTCACACCTCTCCCACCTGCCCCACTACCTCACTCCTCTCAGAGGGGTCCCAGCAGCTTTGCACCCAGTGGGAACTGGCTCTGAGTGCACCAGTGAGGAAGCTCGTGGTGCTCTGTGGTCCCTGCACTTGGCCTGTGTCCATGCAGAGCAGGCAGTGAGAAGATCACCAGGGAAGGTGAAGAGAGGTCTTGAGGATGGCAGGATGGTGGGAGTGGGGTACAACAGAGTGATTAGAGGTAAATGAGGAGCTGATGAAGCAGGGATCTGAGGCTGCCAGTGTCTAAGGCCCAGACTGCCCTCTGCATGCACCAAGACATCTGAGGCTATTTGTGCTGCCCATGGATCAGTTTTACACAGGAGGAGGGCATGGGCAGAGGGTTCATTTTCAATCATGCCCAGCCCTGCCTTGCCCCACTGGCGAGGAGTGGTGATGAGGTTGTCCTGAAGCATGAGGACACCGATTCCAGCTCTCACGAGACAGCCTTGGGCAAGCTTCTCCATCCATCCCAGTTGGAAACGCTCTAAGCCTTCAAGCCATTCCTTACAACAGGGTCACCGGTGAATGTGCTACTGGCACTGCATTGTGGTGGAGTACATTGGGTGGCAGGACAGAGCGAGCGTGCTGCTCCCCTTTGTGCAACCTGTGCTGCCTCCAGAAGGGAGGCACTGCTCTAGCACTCTGCATCAGGAGTTACCTGGGCCTGACACAAATAGGAATTGATCAAAAGCGGCTTTAAAAGCTCCTGCGTTCCTGAAGGAGAAAGTTCCTCTTGTTGAAATTGGGTGGGAGAGCTGCGGTTTTTCCTCAGTTCCTTTGATTTGTTGCCTAATGCAGGGGATGGATAAATCTCTAAGCCCTGAGATTTAGGGCAGGATTCATACTTTACATCTTCAGAAGACGTAGTAAACAGCCCTATGCTCTCTAATCCTGGAAGCAGGTTTGTACCTGCTCGCTCTGTATAAACTGGACCAGCTACAACAATTTCACATTGTGGCTGAGTTCAAAACATCCCCTTGGGGATGAAATGTTTATTGCAGGAGATTTTTAAGATGGTTCTTAAAGGGAGAAATGGATTCTCACCTCAGTACCCTGCACAGACCCTGTGGGACTGTCATGTGGATGCAAAACCACTGTGACTGCATGAGTGGTACGACAACCTGGCCCATAGGAAAGTACTTGCTGGTAGCCTTTGTTGCTTAGACTTTCCCCACTCTATAGGCAGAGGCTTTCATCTACCAAGGCTGGCCATTACCAGGGGCTGGGGAGGTGGTGGCTCTGCAGAAGGGAGGGAGTTACTTACAGGATCTTCAGGCTGTAGAGGCCAGAGAAAGCTTCCCCTGGGATCCTGGAGATCTGGTTTCCAGAGAGGCGTCTGCAGTGAAGAGAAGAGCCAGCAATGTGTCAGCATCCTTGTAATGACAGTCCCTTGTCTGCAGAGGCTTAAAGATTCATTCCTCTTGCCGTGGGGAGGAGGCTGCAGCACCTGCAAGCTGAGCCATGGTCACACACTTGGGGTACCTTTGCCTTTCATTCCCTTACAGCTGGGGAATGGCCAAAGAATATGATGGCTTGTTAGCCCTTCCAGACCTGAATCCAGCTCCAGTGACGGCCCACAGGTCGAGTCATTCCCTGGATACCTGCAGAGGACCCCACTCCATTTTACAGCCCAGGCTGCCTGTGAGAGGGACCTCTGCTCGAGGGCTTTGGCCAACCAACAGACCCTGCTCTATGCCAGGCACCTGGCAGTGAGTGTGGGATGGGGGAAGAACCATTTTCTGCTTGCTCATTCATGGTCCTGAGAGGATGTCCCTAAATCATGGACCCTTTTCTGTGCCTTTTGTCTGCATGTGGCGTGTTTCTGCATCCTGCAGGCTCTCCTTTGTCCTGTCCATCAAAGCTCAATGACACTTAATGTACCCCCTCATTGCCACCTCTACTTTGAGCTGTGGAGTCACAGCTAAGGCCCAGTTCATCCAACACAGGAGTTCGGTATCACTGCTGTGAGGGGAGACAGGGGAAGGGGCTGGAGATGGGGTGTATGATGTAGTACCACAGTAGAGCCAGCTCATCTGCCCAAAACCAGGACAGAAAAGTCAGAAGTGGTTCTTGACCAGGTTACAGCTGGAGATAACTGCAAGGGGAAGACAAGGATAGGGACAATGCAGCCTGGGAAGGCTGTTGGATGAGGATGAATGTGAAGGGATGAGAAAGGAAGGCAAAGTGAAGAGCAGAATCACAAAGGAAAGTGGAACCAACAGGGGGGCAGAATGAAAAACAAGGGACAATGTTCAGAACTGGCTGAAAGAATTTGTCCATGGAAACCTGTGGGATTCACCATTGTACAGCATCACCTGGTCAGAGCATCCAGGCTTTAGCAAGGCCCAGAGCAGGCTGGGACATTAGCAGGGATCTGGAATTTTTACTGACATTGGAAATGCACCACTGTCACCATCACTTTCAGTGATGTCCATGGCTCGAGTCTAGGCTTGACCTAAGGAGAATCTTCTCTTGTTTTTCCAGTGAGAAAACATGGACCAATTCCTAGTCCCCACAAGTCAGAAATCATGAAAACAGGTTTAACAAGCTATTAAGACCCCAAATTGCTACTGCATTTGTGTTTCTCTATCTGATCCTCAAGTGATCAAACAAAGGTCAAGGTTGGGCTTCTCCAATGGTCACAAGTAAGAAACGTGTTGCCCACTTGACTTGCATCTCCCCGAAGGAGACAGTGAACATCATTTGTGACCAGACTCATCTTCAGCCAGTCCAAAGCAGGCCCGAGATGCTGGGCATAGATGCTGCCAAGCTTTTTATATTCATTTAGCATTGACAAAGCTCGTTCCTTTTTACACCTTTTGCCTGTGAAGGAGGTAGGTGTCGAGGCTGAGCAGGGTCCCCCAGGCTGGAAGCAGAGTGTATTGCAGTGAGGACATAGGGAGGATCTGGGCTGCTCTGGGAGCCACACTGCCCGGTGGCAGAGCAGATGTGTGTGGGTGCCTGAGCCCTCTCCCTCCCTGTCTCTCCCCTCCGGAATCTAAGGAAAATTGCTCCCATAATTAGGCCTCTGACAGCATAAACAGCACAGGGTCGTCCCTTTAATGTGTGTGAGCAGGTTGTAACCTGCCTCTGTGCAGTGTGCAAGCTGCCTGGCAGGCTGGGCTATTTGTCACTTGGGGGCTGTGATTTGGGGTAATTGCTCCTTTTGATTGCTGATTTCCACATGGGAGGGAGTGCTGTCCAGAGGACTGGAGGGGAGGTGTTCTGGGCAGCATCCTCAGCCTGCTCCCAGCATCCATCCTACCAGGCTGTGCTTGCTCAGTGAGGGGCTGTCTGTCCTCACCTCCCTGGAGCTCCTGCCTGCCCCCATGCCTTAGCTGGCAGCAGACCTCACATATTCACTGTTAAATGTGGCTCTTGACTTGTTTCCTGGCAGCTCTGCACTTTTATGTTCACTTCCCTGGGTGCGTTTGTGTGTTTGATAAGTACCTAAATGGATCTGGGACCTCCAGGATTAGCAGGAAAGGAGCTTGGGGTGCCCAGGCTGGGGCTCCTGGTCTCAGAACAGGGTGGCAGGGAGCCCCATGTGCTGGCTGAACCAGTGTGAGCATCTCAGCACCATGGGCAAAACAGAGCATGAGGGGAAAACCCCAGCTTTCTGTGGGAGATACCCTGGTTTCAATGGGCACCATCTCTGAGTGAAGTCAGAGGCACAAAGCATCGCCCAGCCCCAGGTGTTAGGTCTCTTTTTAGGATAGACAGATTCAATCCAGCTGTATGTCCTGGTGTCCTGGAGCTGACACTGAAATAGGGCTGGGAGAAAGGGAAAGCTCTGGATTTAAAGTGAACGATGGAAGAAGAGGGAGAGAAGGGGCAGGTGGAAGGGGAGGATGAGAGCTGGTGTTGGCTGGCTTGCTCTGGAAAGCTCCTGTGTTCAGTGGATTTCGGATCCTGGTCTCCCCCACCTTCCCCACTCCCGTGATTTCTGGGAACATTCCTCCAGGCTTTGATCTGCATTCCCAATACACTCCAAGTTGGAACAAACTCATGGTTTACCACCTCATGGTTGCTGCAGTTCAGTTACCACAGGCTCCCACCCCCTCCTGTATCTTGGGCTTCTTGGTCATGCTACAACTTCCATGGCACACCCAAAGGCTGTTTGTTGGGCATGATCGCTCATGTCATGTGCTCAGGCAACACGATGATGCTCTTATCATTCACATTAGGAGGCAGGAACATTGCCCATTGGCAGGACAGGACAAACATGTGTGTCCATATTCCAGTGGAATTTTCCCCGTGCCAGATCTTTATTGGGCATGTCAGCCTCCCCCTTTGATCTTCTGCTTCATTTCTCAAGTACTAACGCTGTCAAGGCAGAATCTGTGCCCAGTTACTCCATGCTTCTGTCTAAACAGTGTCATCGTGCCAAGACTGTGCCATCCCCTGGGCACACAGGGGACAAGGGCTCTGTGTTCTGCTGGAGTTTGTCCTTGTGCTGGTGCAAAAGAGGAATGGAGCTGACTTAAGTCATACAAATGAAAACATCGCATGTTTGAGGAAAAAGCCAGGCTTGAACTCTCCCTTCCCTCACAGGCATCTGCAGCTTGTCGTAGTCCGGCATCACCTGGAGGTGTCTCTAACGTGCTCCTTGCTTCCTTGCTCCATCCCTGAGGACAACACTATGCAGGCCTGTTCCTAATTCTGCTCCCTGTACCCCCATCAAATGCCTGTTCCAACTCGATAGATTGATGGCATTCGTTTCTTTTGTTTATGGTTCTCAAGCCAGTTTTCAACCCACATGAATGTTCGCATGCAAGCTAATTTGGATTCATTTGCCAAGACACAGCTCCCTAATGAACAACCCAATGCAGGACACTGAATGCCTTCACTCCATTCCCTTATATTATAAACTGACAAGTTTTTCAGGGGGTATTTGTTAGTTCCAAACCTTCCGAGCAGTTTTGACCCTTGGCTCTATTCTGTTTGCCCCTCTTGGGATACCTCAGAATAGAGTTAGTATTTGGAAGGCAGTGTTCAGGACAATTGGGGCCAGCTACCCTCACTTGCAAGGGTTTTTCAGTTGCTGCACATGAACCCCAGCCTAAATGGAGTAAAAAAAGAGCTGAAACATTTTCACTACATGTTGAATTTGACTTGACCCCCTGCAATAACTTGGCTTCAGTTTTCAGTGTTCATGGTGATGGAGAACCTCTTAGAAACCCCTGTCTCCTCTCCCCACCTGCAGCATAGCCAAGGTCTGCCTCCACACCATGCCAGATCGCACAGGGATGACCTTTGAAAGGCTTCCTTCGAGGAATTATCCTTGAACCCTCTCTGTGCTTTTGCCCACCCACTGAATTGATGACCAGTGCTGTCCTCTGCCAAGGATCGATGTCAACCATGAGGACAGAAGTCCTGGATGAACCAGGGCCAGACCAAGTTGCATCCTGGGGCCTTCTCAGAAACAGGATCTAGGCAGCATCCTGAGGGAACCATGGAGTCCAAGCAAGCAGGGAGCTGCAGCTTCTCACCCACATCCATCTGGAAATGGAAAGCTGTGTCAGGCAATGTTGCCTCCAAATTTCAGCATGGCAAAGCAAGGTCATGGCTCTACAAGCATTTGTCTCTTTACCATAGACCTCTACAGGCTGCTGTGTCATGGAAACCAACCAAAGCTGCTCTGCTAGGAGTACCCAGCTCCAGAGATGTTATTGCACTGCTCCAGGGAAGGCTTTGCACTGTGGTGCCAGCACGCTTGAACATTGCCTATAAATGTCAGCACCCTTTACACAGCAGAGCTATCACTGCTGAAGGAGTCATGCCCCAAGGCCAGCATTACCACCATGCTGCCTCTTACAAGCATGAGATTTCCTTGGGGTGAGAGCCTGTGTGGGACAACACCCCTAAAGGTGGATGCTTTGGATGTCTAGGAGCTGATGTGGGTGATGGTGGGTGCCCCAACACCAGGCATGGGCAGTGCTGGTGCTCTGTGACCCATGCTGGCTCCACTGGTCCTTGCACCCACATGGTAAGAGGCATGAGAAGGGGGTTCCCTCCCTGGTGCAAGGGAGAAGAGGGCTGCTCTGTTCCCATCATACATGCTTACATTTTGCTTTGCTTTACGCTGTTTCTTCCCCTCCAGTCCCTTTGGTTCCAAGAGCTGCCTGAGAAAGGGAACAGCCTGCAAGGGGAGGCCACGGTGTGGGTCCTGAGCCTGCTGTGCCTGCGCTGATGCAGAGGCAGGGCACTCCCCGTGATGCTGAGTACCTCTGCCCTGGGGGCCTGAGAAGAGGCAGGTGAAAGAGCCAGTGGCTGGGAAGGGGTCTGATCTTGCCGCTGTGCCCTGAAGCAAGAGGTGAATGGCAATGAACACCTGCCTTTGGCTGCAGTTTCTCTTCTTGGCACCAAGTGCTCTTGTTTGGATTCAAAGCGAGGTAACAAAGCCCTTGCCGGCAAACACATTTCAACATGTTATTATTCCCAGGCTGGCTTTCAAGATCCTCTTTCTATTCCTTCTGTACTGATTGCTCTTGTTTCTCTTGGCTCCCAGCTCTGGCTTTTCAGGCTTCATTAACTGGAATTTATTAGCAACTTTAAACAATCTTCCTGCTGCCAAAAAAGAGAGAAAGAAAGAGAAGAAGGGGGAAAAATAGAGAAAGAAACAAAGAGGAGACACACTAAACTCCGGCCTCCTCCCTGCCTGTGTGAGGCCCGGCTCTGAATGAACACCTCTGTCAATGGAAGTTTCCTTTGAAGAGGAGGACTGGTGAGTGCCTGGGCTGAGATTGTGTCTGCTTGCAGCACAGCCTCTCCTGTCTCTGCTTTTTCCCCGCTGGAGCTGGATGCTGGTGGTGACAGAGGGGAGCGCAGATTGATGGAGAACCATTGGAGAGGAGTCCATGGTGGTATGAGCTCTTCAAAGCCATTTGAGATTGGAGAATCTGGTCTCTTGGCACCCTCTGAGCACGAGTGCTAATTGCATCCGCAAGACCTTCCTAAGCAGCCTGCAGTAAAAACTAATGACTAACAGGTCCTGGCACACCTGAGAGGCCCATTCTCCTTGCTGAATGGATGGGTAAATAGAGGCACTGGCAGGGAAAATCACTTCACCAGGACCACACATTGAGCAAGCAGCTTGAGCTGGAGCACTCCTCGTGCCCTCATCTGTTGACTCTAATCCCTTGTGGGACATGGCTGTTTGGTCTCCTGAGGGGATCTGAGGCAATACAGGAATGTCCTGTGGGACACAGCCCAGCTGGACATCATGGTGTGGCTTGGGTGATCGATTTGCTGTCCTCAAGACCCTCATGTGCCACTCTGCTCTCATTTGTTCCTTGCATGCTCCCAGCCAGCATAGGTGCGTGCGGACAATTAACACACTATGGGCTCAGGTGGATCCAGCAATGTGGATTCGCAGTGCTCCATGCAGCTGGAAGGATGTGCAATGAGGCACATTTGTCCTCAGTGTCCATGGGACACGTGCATTATCTTTTTTGCAGCTTCCTTTCCTCTTTCCATTATTCCTGTTCCTTGGTTGAACCCCAGCTCCATGCACAAGCTGAGCCTTCATCTAGCGGATCTCTGAAGCTCATGAAGTTTCATCTCCATGGGGAGCCTGAGATGGTGCTAAATTAGAGGCACAAAAAGAGGAGGCATCGTAAAAGGTGTGAAACACCAGCTCTCCTCCAAGCTCCCATGACCCTGGGCTACTGGGACTAGATCTAACAAGAGAGATATTGGCAACAGCAGAACATGAGAGGGAAACTATGAGGAGCTTGTGGAGGAGGCAGAGGAACATGGACTTCCTCTGACTGTCAAAGAAGATGAGTTTTACAGACCACATTCACATGTGTTCAAGGCTGTCAGGAATTTCTAGGATGTTTTGGAGTGTTAGACCAAGGTAAAAATGTCCCAAAGACGTAAGAATTTCCAGAGGACCTGAAAAGAAGACTTGAAAATATGTGTTGAATTTGGCAAATATTTTTGGCTGAGGAACCTGTGATTTTTTTTCAGAAGGTTCAAGCATCTTTTTTAAGGCATCATTGCAATAAACCAAGTATTATTTGGGATACCATTTACTTCTCAGGTTTGGCAGGTGGACAGGCAGGTCTTCCTCCTCCTTAGGAGGTACTAACACCGGGATACCTGGATTGCCCCTCATTGCTTAGCTTTCTGGTCTTCACTCACTTTGCATGCCTCAGCATGGGCAGTTCTTCCATGGGGAAGCAGACAGAAGGCTTGGTCTCATGTGCTACGTGTCACCCCAGTAGACTTAAGGAATCATGCTCTGCATAGACGAAATCTGCAGAGATTTGAGCTGTTAAACCTGAACAAACTTCTATTGAGGATGTGTAAACAGGCAGGATTTGCTCACTTGATTCTTGTGCACATCCTGGCACAGAGCGTGATCCCATCCTGAATGTCATGGTCCTGATGTAATGTTTTGGGATGAAAGTCTGGTAAAGATAGAAGTGAAAAGAGCAGGGGAAATGCCAGGCATGTTGCATTACTGGTTGATGACAGCCCTATGAATAATGTACACAGTGTCCCTGTCAGGATGTTGTTGAAAGAATCACTTTAAATTCCTGATAGTGTATAAAAATCCTTCCTTGCTTGGTTTCATATAAATTGCTTGATTTCCATAAATAGGATTACTGTCTTATTGATGTCAAATTCAAGCAGGAACTTGGCTATACATAGGCATATAATGCTCCATTTTCCATTTCTTTTCCTACCCATGATATTTTTTCCTAGTCAAAATACCTTTGCTTTCCAAATGACGACTTGTGGCATTTTGAACCTCTAGTAAAATGTTCTCTAACAACTTCCAATTATTTTTCAGATTTTCCTGTTTAAAGTTTTCCTTTTCATCTGTTTCATTCCTAATTATTTTTGGCTGTGGAAAGCTGGCTCTTTTGGAGCCTATGAATATTTATTCTTTGCTGGTTGAGACTGTTCTGTTTTGTACCTGACGTGTAATCAGGACACAACTGCTTGCAGCAAGACAAGAGTTAAGTGTCTACAAAAGAGTATGGTTTCTGTGTATGAAAAGCTGTACTACCCCCAGTGAATGGTTTGGGTGTCCACACTTCATGCAGATACTGACAAAATGGGAAGAGAAAGGCTGCAAGGTGGATGTGAGGTCTTGAAAAAGCCACCTCTGGGCACAGCTCAAGCTCCAAAGCTAAAGAAGGGTAGAAGATTACTCCTGGTCAGTCTGTAAATGCCTAATGGGGAGGGGAGATTGCATAGCTCAGGTCCTTACAGGTCTGATGAATAGGAATAACAGACAGATGAAGAGCTGCAAATCAAAACCCCATGGTATGGTTTGGTAATGATGAGATTCGAGCTGTTACGGGAATAATGAACAGTGATATCTGGTCCAGCCCCATTAGTCAAGACTGAATAAGATTGCCTTTGCATTTGTGTCTCCATGTAAGTATATAAAGTCACCTGCAAACTCTTTCTAAATGCACAGATGGGACTTACTGCTCCCAGCAGCGGTGTCTGAGCATGGCACATCACCACGCAGTGAAGAGGCTCATGTCAGCAGGGGGTTAGGCAGGTCACCACAACCTGTCCCTATCACTGCCATTGTGCTCTAGTGCTGCATGCTGATGATTCAGGGTCTCTCCACTGCAGAACATATGGCCAAGAACATCTGGGAAGTGAAAGTGCCTCCTTCCAAAGTGCTGCAAACACTTATCCTGTAGGAAATTGAGAGACTCTGGAAAACACCATTTTTGTAGTGTTGATGTTGTGTATGGCGGTGGATGCAAGAAGTGATTCAGTCGTGTGTTTCTTTTAGACAGGTTAATCTGCAGTGAGTGTTACATAGAGTAGTAGAGAGTAACTTTACAATACATAGATCAAATGCAGCATTAATATTAGTATTTCACTAAATGTAGAAAATGTGTTTTGAAGAAACTGTTTCTGAACAGAAGCTATTGCGCTGAAAGGAGCAACAACATGAGAACAACACCTGGAGGCGTTTCTCATGGTCAACTTGAATAAGACCATACAGGAGCAATTTACCCAGGCAGAAAGGGCCAACCTAAATATTCTGCCCCCCAGGTTCCCATTTTTGGGGCTCCCAAGGGATTCCAGTGGTTTCTAAGTGGTTTTTCCCACTTTCAGACATGGAGTCCTTCTTTCACCAACACACAGCCACACATGAGTGCCTGGGGACTGCAAGTGCTGTGGTGTCTGAGTGCGACTGCTCAAGCTGCAGCACACACTGATGCCCAATGGAACATCTAAGCCTCTGGGACAAACGTTTTTTACTTCAATTGCTCAGGCTTACTGCCATCCAAACAGCAACGTGCCCATGAGCTCTTGTGTCTGTGGATGGCAGGAGGCTGTGACTGGCCCCTGTATTCAGAAGGATGAATGAAGCTCCCTGTTTGCTATCTCTGCTCCGAGGTACACTGTTGGTTATTGCATAATGGATTGGGTCTTGTTTTATTTTGCCTCTAGGCACATTCACCATCAGCCTAAAGGTAATGACTGCAGTCAAACCCCTAAGCTAGAGTAGCAACCCCCTCTGTCCTGGTGTGCAGCCTTCTTCCATCTCAGCCTGTAACCCCAGTGACAACACTTGGGGTTGCTATTGGAGCCACAGACACCCTCCCCATGTCCCATGGACCACCCCAACAGAGCTCTGCCTGCTGTGGCTGCTCCATACTTACAGCTCCTCCAGGAAGCGCAGGTGACGGAGAGTCCTGGGCTGCAGCTGGCTGATGTTGTTCATGCTCAGATCTCTAGTGGGGAGCAAAGACAGAAGTCTCTGGTCAGTCACAGAATAACCCCCAGTGCCAGGCTCTGTGGCCCCTGCAAATGGGATTCCAGCATCAGTTTTATCACAGCTCAGGCTCTGACTGCAGAAGGATGGAGAACAGTAACCAGAGAGCCCCTTGCTCTTTCAGGGTGCTCTGCCAGAGCGTCTCCAAGTCATAGAGCAAGTTACAACCCGTCTTAACACCACAAGCAGTATCAGTGGCATTGGTGGACTCACATCACACCTAGGGAGGGTATAAAGCTTTCCTTTACAGCTTCTCTGGAGAGTCATCCTGTAACAAAACCGAGTGGTTTCATGAGCCCTACTTGAAGCTACTCCTGCCAGAGACTGGTTTTGGGTTTCTTCTTTATAACTTTCTCCTCTCCAGAGATTGGGAAAATCCCCAAGAAGACCTTTCGGAATTCAAAATTCTTTTTGCAGAATGAATGCAAAAACACAGTTATTATCTGCAGTGTTCTATGTAGCTGGATGATCCCGGGATACAAGAGAAGGGTTAACATAGCGTTTTGTGCTGCTTCTATTTTTATTTTTAAATCCCTAAGGGCAGTTGCTACTTAGCACCCATTAAAACATCTTCTTTCCTACATCAAAGTGTCTCCTGTTTATGCTGTAATGAATCAGTCTGATGTTTTGACATGTTGTGAAACAATGCAAAAATAACGAAAAATAACGTAAAATGAAAGGCTACGGAACAAAACACGGATCCGAAACATCCAATCTCCTTGAAACTCCAAGGCATATTCCATACGTTGCCTTCTGCTGTAGGGAATACTCTTTGCTCACCACAGGAGATGCTTTTCAAACCTCACTGAACTGCATTTTGGGTGCCCAGCCTTTTCCCAGGTCTGATGGGGACCCCTTCACCCCTGGGTGGGCAGGGGTTGCAGGGATGCGCAGACCCTCAGCCTGAGTCCTACCCAGCAGTATGTGGCTGGTGGTAATGGGGAGGTCAAAGATGTTTTGAACCCTTCTTTTCTCCCCCTTGAACCATACCCTAAAGAGAAACAAAACACACTGTTTTCTGAAGAAATCTTCCAAAATGTGGAGGAGAAATTCCATTATCCCATCACTCTGACAGCCTCACGGCTCCACCTCACATGGCTTTTCTTCACATCATAGTCATAGAGTTACAGAATGGTTAGGGTTGGGAAATGCCCTGCTCTCTTCCCTCTCACCCTCTCGCACCCCTGGGGCTAATGGCCATAGCCAGGTCTGAGGGAAGGGGCTCTTCCATCATCTCTTGGGGCAGTGAAGAAAAACCCAGCCCTGATTTCCAAAGCTAATGCATGAGTAACATTTTGGGTCATTTTCTTTAAAACTCACCAATGTTTTGGGTGTTTGGATGCTCTGGTGCTTTGCGGTCCTGCAGGACTTAAGTGATTAACCCTAACCCTAACCCTATCCACACTCACTGACACAGGATTGAGAGCGGGAGGCCCATAGTGCAAACCTCTGCTAGCTAATGAACAGTGAGGCAAGGATGGTGCCATGTCCCCATGGTATCAGGACAACACAGAGGGGATGGTGCAAGGACAGATGGTGTGAAGGGATAACGAGTTCCTCCAAGGGCTGGAAATCAACTCCCTGAGTGCAATCCTGGATGCAGTGATTTGCTGGCCACAAAAGGATGAGATGTTTCTCCACAGGCTGTCCATGATTGTGTGAAAGCTGAGGCACAGGATTCCTGCCTCCAGTGTTGTGGGAGTAAATATTTGTCTTATTACTCATGTAAAGATGTTGTTGACTTGTTGCTGTGTTTTCCCAAGCTCATGCTTTTCCTCTTAGTAAAGTTGCTTGTATTATGTACATCCCCAGTGCATGCAAGAATGGAAATGCTTCCTGTCAGCATGATCAGAGAAGCTATTTATCTCTTTGAGTGGCTGGGGGTGGTTACTTCAGCCAGACACTTTCAGTTACATTTAAAAGGAACCCATGGTATTTGAACCTTGTTGGATTTGGTTTTGTCTCTTTTTCAGCACCATCTGGCAGAAAGATCAGGGATGCATGGACTGAATGGATGAGGGACTCCTCTGACCTTTTTCAGCTCTGTCAATGACTGACTTTGGAGAATAGCTCTTCCTTTTGAGTCTCTAGCATCCAGTGGAGTCAACCAAGTGCTGGGTCATTCATATCTAAGCATGGCTATCACCATTTGCATTGAAGGAACCTCTATAAAGATGGGGACCAAACCATAATGGATATTATAGAAATACATAACATAATTCAGATCCCAAAGTCCTTTAAAACTCTAGAAGAAATTAGAAAAGAGGACATGGGGTGCTGCAGCTTCATCCATGCTTGCAGTGTAGGACCAGCAGAGCAACTGTCCAGATTCTTGCCTTCTAGTTCATGGGACCAGACTGCATTGGTGCACTGAGACAAGCCATCCCTCTCCTGTCCTAGAACTCCTGTGTTCCTCTTTCCCCAGTCACTGGCTTGTCTGTCCTATCTGTGAGCTATCAAGCTAAAAAGGAAACCTTCTGCTGTCAAATGGTTTTGCATGGCTGTGGTCTGCAATGCTGACAGTAAAGCAAACTGCTACTGGAACTGAAACTCTTCTGGTATCACCCCCATTTACCCAGGAAGCAATGTCTTTTAAGGACTCTTGCATTAGGTGTTAAAATCACTTATGCTTTCAAATGGCACTGCACCAAAGCCATCACAGCTCATAATTACTGTGATTTAACATCCCCCCTTCCCCAACTAATTCTAAACATTTATCGTAAGCATTTCTAACTTGTACCTGCAGGAAAACTGAGACACAGTTCATGGAGACTGAGCTCATGTGATTCAGCCTCAGACCTTACAACTCCTCTGGCCCTCGAGGGGTTCCTTAAATTATTTGCTTTGATGTCGCCTTCTTTCATGAACAACCTTTGATTATTCACTGATTAGCTGATGTTTCTTACCAAAAAATGAAGTGATGCACACCACGCGTTGGGTACCCCGGCAGCACTGCCTGCCGTGCTCACTACCAGTGCTGTGAGATGCTTACCACAGTATTTTAGTTCAGGGATAATATGAGCTTTAAAGATCAAAGGGATTTCTCTTTGGCATAATCGCTAAAGCAGGTGGGATGCAGGCTGTGCTTTGAAACACGGAGCCATGGATGTCCCTGTGGAGAGCAGCACAGTCCCTCCCAGCAGGCTCAGCTCTGGTGAATTCACCTGTGGGACCTTGTAGAAGTGCATGTTCTCAGGTCAAAACCTCAGGTTTCTATGCTACAAATGGGTCTGCATGAAGGGCACTCTGTGTTGCTTGCCCAAAGTAGCCCTAAGCAATAGCCCCAAAGATACCACTAGGGAGAGAGGGATTGATGTTTCACACACACTTAGGGTGTTCTAAAAGCTGTCCACAAAACTGGGGAGAGATGAACTTTGTGATCCCCAAAGCCCCTGGAATACCTCTCCCCATATTATAAGCAGAATGTTTCCCCAGAGATGCACTCTAATGTGACTTCACACCAGAAGTCAGCAGACCTAAAGCAAACCAGGTTGAAACCACAGCAGAGTAGCACAAAGAGATTGTGGCTATTGAGGCAGGAGGGCTTGAAGGTGAAACCTGCAGTGATACAGTTTTGGCTGAGGCCAAGCACATCGCCCTCAGAGCCAGATGCGCATCTGGGTCACGATGTACAAATCGCATGTGACTGGCAGAGAGTTGGTGCTCTCCATCACGGGACATGGAGATGTCCTACAGAAAGAGCAGCTTCCAGCTATGGCTGGGAGAAGACATTCCCCAGCCATCTCTCTACGTGCCCCAAAGGGGCAGAAAGTCTGGACACCAGCTTCTGTCCCCTAGGTGTTCTCTATGGGTACCACTGTCACTTAGCATGATGAGAAGCCTGCGTCCTCCTTCTGCAAGTTGATCTTTGACCTACAAGATCTCCGCAAGCTCAGGGTGTGTTTTAAGGGGAAGACTTGAAGGAGTCAGCAATGGGTACTCTATGGGCTTTTGGTTTCTTTCATACCTCAGAGAAATCCCATGTATGTGGCAACGGCTGGAATTGATGACAGACATTGCCCGAGCCACTGGACAGGACTTGCAGTACTTAAGGAAACGGACCTTGTGCTCCTCGTTTGCACAGAGGCATGGCTATCCCAGAGAACACATCTGACTGCTGTCTTCAGGCTTGGAGCCTACAGGAAGCTACTGAGAATCTCAAATGGTGACAACCTCCTCAAGCCCTAAGCTGCTCCACTAAATGGACATCTTCATGATTTTCAAGATGTTTAGGATATTCATATGCTCTCTTCCCAGCACAGACTCATTGAAGCTCCTCTCAGCATTAGTGCCAGGGGTTCCTGGACTGTAATAAACCCCTTCCTTACACTCAGATGGTTGTGGGGAAAAGCCAATGAGCTGCTATCCTCTTGGTTAGTGAATTGCACAATTGCAGCATGAAGGCCTCCCAAGCCAGCAGGCTGATTGCTGGGGGAACTGTACAAACCAGACCATCCTCCTGCAAAGGTCCAACACTAAACCTGTTCTTGCAAGGCATGAAATACTCTTGTCTCTCTGAAATCGCTTGCTGATGAGCAGCGTCTCTATCTTCTGGCCGCTCTCATTAGCATCCAGTGAAAAACGCACAATTACACCACCTTTAGGAGAGAAGCCCAAAGGCAAGGAATGATGGTTTTAGGAATTCTTCGGATTATACTAGAGTGATTCATAAAGGTTCTTGTTATCTCCTTCCCTCTTTATCTTTAAATCTCCGAGGTCACCACAAAATACCTGAATTGCTCAGGGCAAAACTAGGTCTGATCATGGAATGGTACTCGGAGCCATAGAACCTAAAAGCCTGCAGGTTGAATGCTACACTAAAGGTAGTCTCCATGAAGAAAAGGAGAAAGGGAAGATAAAGAGATCAAAGCAGAAAGAGCTCATTTGTATTACACCATATCTGGAGGCACCAGCCCTGCTTCAATCCCATATCACTGCAATAGGCAAGAGCAGAACGTGTTTCTACTCCCACCTCTCCATGTTTGAAAATAGATCAGCCATCTTAAATCATCCCCCATGTGTAGGCCCTATCCAAGATCTCCAAGATGGTTCAATAATAAAGACTCATTCCAGGCCAGTTTGCCAGGGTGAGATTAAGCCCATCCCTGCACCACCAGGTCTCCAGGAGTGACCTACAGCTCACCAGTGACCTACAGCAAGCTCAACTCTCATGCCACTCTGGCTACTCCACTTCCAGCTCCTCTTGTAACTGCTTTGGCTCTGCACTGTGTTATGATGCTCCATGCATCAGAGCAGAAAGGGGCTGAGCGAAGGAGCAATGTGTTTCTGCCCCTGGGAATGGTTGATGTGAGAACAAGAAGAAACATCTTTAGAAACCAAGTGCCAGGTCAGGGCTGTCAGTGGATCCCATCCCATGCAGGGCCCACAGGGCAGTCAGTGCAGGAGGCTGCTTTGGGCTGGATGTCGAATTTAAAGCATGCAAAAACGACATTGGAAGCAAATATCCTTCCTGCCCACTGTGCCATTGGAGCAGCCCAGTGATATCCTGACTTTAAGCCACTAAATGGTCTCTATTAGATCACTAGAAAGAGCCTCACACTCCCTGCTTGTGGGTTTGTTCCTTGCCCTTCCGTAGGTGTCTGCTGGGCTCTAGCTCCCCACTCACTGGGCTCTTTGGGAACAGACTTAAGTCACTCCCATGGAAAGCAAAACCTCTCACCCTGCCAGAGCAGGTACCTACTTAACACCCAGAGCAGCTATCAGGGAAAGGTAAACCCAGGAGCACCTTCCTCTTTGCTGCCCAGCCAAAGCCTTTTGAACGAGATAATGAGCAGTAAACAGCAAACAAATGTAACTGGTGCATCCGTCACGTTCCCCACGCAAGTGTCCTTGAAATCAACTGAGTCATGGAAATATTGTGCTTTCAAGTTGGCATCTTCTGCTTTGATTAAGGCAGGGTTCTTACAAAGACAAACGTGTTGAGAAACTCTTACCCAGCCCTGCTCTGGGACACTAGCCACGCTCGCCTGAGGGCTGCTGGGGGGCACAGTGCTGTGCCCCAGGAAGAGCAATGCAGAAGGGTAGAAAGCGGGTCAAGGCAAGCCAGGGATGGTTGTAAGCCATGAGGCTGTTCTAGGGAGCCAGGAACTCCATGGCAGAGGCACTTGCCAGCAGGACGGAGCTGTTCTGCACCCTGCGGTACCGGAGGAGGCAGCTTGTTCATCCCAGTCTGCCCTGCTTGCTCCAGGCTCCTGCCCAGCACCTCCAAGAAGACCTCTGTGGATGGCTCATGCTGATGTGCAGTGGGCACAGGACAGTGAAGGGCTTCAGCATTTGCACAGTTAACATGGGAGGAAAGAAGAGGAGCACAGTGGTTGAGCCTCTGTTGGTGCCCGTGTGGTGGGAAGTGAATCGCTACCAAGATGTTCCTGGAAGAGCGAATGATCCATTTGGGAAACAAGGCTTGTTGGACTGTGCCAAAAAAGCAGATGGAAGGAGCAGACAGATCAAAGGAGAGGGAACAGGGTCTAAAGAAATGGCTCAGAGCAGACATGAAGATAACAGAACTGCTCTGCTTGGCAAAGACGTATGTAAGGAGAGGTGTGACAGAGATGATGCTGGTTTGGTGCATGAGGAGGATGTACTTTTTACCTACAAATTGCTGGTGAAGAATTTTTGGGGTCCCCTTATAAAGACACAAGACAAAGATAGAAGATGTGGTGGATAAATCTACCTGTGACTATTCAGGGTGATTGTCTAAAGCTATATTTGGCTCAAGGGTGCCTAAACTGCTGATTCCTAGGACATGGAACATGGGGTACCAGCCAGGACGAGGGCAATGCAGAAGAGGTGTTTAAAAGTAATCTTCTTGTTGCTCCTGGTGGCTCTTGGTGAGTTTTCATGAGCAAACATCCGAGAGGGACAGCCTGGCTCTGCTGGATGCCAGCTTTCAGCTTTCCCTGTTGGCTCTTCCGGGTGGAAACTTCCACGGCCCAAGTGCTTCCTGACTGGGACTGGCTTTTGAACTGCCAGCTTGGTACCTATGCCTCATTCAGAGCACTTGCTGCAAGCTCTGCTTCTCCTCTTAGGAGCAGGCTAGGGTGAAGCCAGCGTGCTCTCCACACACGTGCCATAGAGGTGCTTCCAATGGCATATCAGGGGCACATGCAACCACTGTCATCCACGTCCTTCCTCTGACTGCGCAAGGTCTGCACAAAGAGGAGATCATAGAATCCCAGCCTGGTTTGGGTTGGAAGGGACCTTAAAGCTCATCCAGCTCCATGCAAGGACCCCTTGCACTGGAGCAGCTTGCTCCAAGCCCCTGTGTCCAACCTGGCCTTGAGCACTGCCAGGGATGGGGCAGCCACAGCTTCTCTGGGCACCCTGTGCCAGCGCCTCAGCACCCTCACAGGGAAGAGCTTCTGCCTAAGAGCTCAGCTCAGTCTCCCCTCTAGCAGGTTCAAGACATTCCCTTGTCCTACTGACAAACCTCTGAGGAGTTTGTCTGTTACTAAATGGAAGAAGCAGGCAAAATGTGGACAAATTCTGATTCATTGCAGATGTCAGAATGGATGATTGAAATGCTTTCTGCTGACATCAAAACATTTCATTCACTAAAAGCCAAGCCAGGACAATGCAATATTTAATGACAGGCAGCACCTGCACGTGTTAACCTGAGGGTAAATTTGGAAAAATCAAAAGTAAAATGAAACCTGAATTGAAACAAAACCATTCCCTTGAGCCAAACATCTCCAATATGTTTTCATTCAAAAGTTTCAACCCCATTTTTTGCATTGCTTGGAAAACTTTTCTATGTGGTGAAGAGCAGGGCACTCTACCACTGTGAAAAAGGTCTATGGCCACATGGGAACCTTGGTGCTGGGTTGTGTTTAGACATAGGAGATATCGCCTAAACCATTGTTCCCCATCTCCCCTTGATGGGAAGGTGAGTTTCTGTGTTTCACTGGCACACTGCAGGGCTGTGCATGCCCTGATCTGAAACCCCATGCACTGGGGTGGAGCAGTGGCTCAAGTGTTAGGGAGAGGCCAATGCACAAACAAAAAGCTGGCAGAAGGCGTTAGGCCTTGGCATTTGGAGACTTCTGCATGGGCTTCCTCTCCTTGCATGTGACCTCTTGGACTTGCCAAAAGCTGATGTCAGTGCTGCAGCTGCGCATCGTTCTCTCAAAGAGCAGCAATCCAGTTACCAAGGGTATGGAGGCTTGTACTTGATTTGGCACTTCTGGACAGATTCTCTAAAGTTCCTGGAAAAGCACAAGAGGTTTGCTGGCAAGAAATAATAGGAAAAACCTCGACGAGAAGCCTGTGCCTTCCTGCCTGTGATTCCTTGGAGCAGATTGTTAGCTCCAGAGATAACTGATTTCCCTTACCCAGGAGGTGAAAAAAAGTCTTAGGTCAGAGGAAAATGAGCACTTAATGTGCCAGATGCAAGTTGATAGCTTTACACCCAAATCCTTGACCTGATGGAGGAGTGCTTCTCTAGTACTTGTTAGAAAGCTCTGTGGAAAGGAAGCGTGCAGCTCTCCAAGAGTTAAGGTCCTAGGTGGGATTTATCCAGGGGAGGTTGTGCTGGGGACAGAGGCTCTCCCATTAACAAAGGTTGGCCAAGAGGTGAGGAGAAGCCACATCACCTTGGCTACAGCACCATGTCCTACACCAGCATCCTTGCACCATCATGCTGAGCCAGCCCTGAACTCCTCTGTGCCCAATGTCATGTTTAGCACCACGATGTGCTGAACCAGACGCAGCCTTGATGAGCACGGTCCCCTGGTCTCTGAACTGCTGCTCCAAGGCTGGGAGCTGGCAGGAGAGACCAAGGGAGGGGATGCTCTGTCTCAGGAAACAGTCCCCAGAAACTCTAAAGCGCTTGGCCCTTCCCACGTTTGGTTTGGAAAGGCAGGAGCCTGCGTTTAAATGACACTTCCTAAATGCTCCCAGCTACCACGACCAACCAGCAAAGACAATTCAGTGTCATAAACAACCGAAAGAGCCAAGGCTGTGTTCTCATGCCTGGAACGGGTGGAAGGCTCAGTTCTGGTGTCTCTGACACTGCTCTATCCAGCCCTGGTGCCAGCTATGTTGCAATGCTGGCTGACACACATGAGAAGGTGGGCTGTGGTGAATGCTCCCATTTGGCTCGTGGTGCACTGGGAGGCAAAGCTGCTCCTCAAGCATCACTGCCATTCTCTTACGAGTGCTGCTTTCAGAGCCATGCTAGGAACCTGAGCTTGGGCTTGCCCCTGGACCGCAGCAGCAATGGGGGAGCTGGCATCAGCTGGGAAACCCAGCCCTGATACCAGACTGCTGATGCAGTGTCACCACTCTACCCTTCCCGGCCATCCTGATTTTCAAGCAGAACCAGATATATCTTTCCTTTTTGGCTCATGGGACACATTACGTGAGCATCAACCCTCCCCCCAAACAAGGACCCAGCTCTCATACTGCCTGGCTTGGGTTTAAAATGGGTTACAAATCTCTTAATCCAGCTGCAAATCTGGCTCTGAGGCACAGGGCTGGCTCTCACCATAGGTTTATTTCACAGGCAGCAGCCACCTGGGTGCAGTAAGCACAATCCTTGCCCAGTACAGCAAATGTGTGCCCTGCATAGGCACCAGCAGTGATAGGGAAGTGAGTGTCCTTTGCATCCTCAGGCTTTGTCCACGTTAGGAATCATGTCCCTGTCCCCTCTGCTCTGAGGAGGAGAACAGTAAAAAGCTGAGGGATGATGGACCTGGACTCCTCTGCTTCCCTGGTGCTCAGCTCCCTGTATCCCGGCTTCCGCTGCAGGATACAGGATGCTCCTAATTGCCCGTCCTGCCCAGAGAGGACCTGGCCATTGCAATGATGGGACAACAGAACCTCCCTTAAGGTTTGCACTCTGCTTTTCAGACTGGTTTGTGGCACTGCTTTAGTCATGACAGAGAGAAGCTGTTGTTGAGATATAGAAAGCTACCTGTGCAGGCTGGGATTTTCAAAGGAACTGAAATAAAGCTCTGAAAATTGCAAACAGCAATGCTATGACACCTGAGTGTCTGCCCTGGGCTGAGAAAATCATGTCATAACCTCACACCTCCTTACTAATGAGGCAGTGTCCAGCTTTTCAGCTCACTTGCATTGGAAACAGCGTTCTCTGTGCCAAAACAAGTCAGAGAAGGAACAATCACGTCATGACAAGGCTGAATGCATTTAACGCACTGAAGCAGGAACAGAAGGCAATAATTCACTCCGGAGCAGGACTAGCTTGGGATGGTCTGGCACTGCAGATGATTTATTCTAGAGATGGGCTTGGCAGGTGCTCCTATGGAACGGAAGTTTGGTTTTCTATTGTATTTAACCTGCCCCCAAAATAGTTTAAACCATTCCGCTTTGTGGCATGGCCAGCTATTAACTACCACAACTGGGAAAGGAGTGCACCAAATCACCCTCTTCTATTGCTTAGGAGCTGGGTGGTGCTAGCTGCTGTTGGAGACATGATTCTGGTGTTGATCAGAGGTGGCCAGCCCCTCCGACATCCCGCAGCCAAGTGTATGGATGGATTGTCATAAACGCTGGGGAACTCCTGCCTTCCCCTTTTATTGTGTGAGGAGAGGATGGATTTGGGCAGCATGAGAAGTGAAATATCCCCTTACTCAAGGAAACAGAACATAGTCTGTTGGCAGTGTCTGTGCAAGGGTGTGCTAAACACCCCCAAACCAGGTACATCCTGAAGCTTCTTGTTAGCTTTCTAACTAACCCAGGCAATGACCTGAGTGTGTCCAAGGACACAACTTCAGATAGTAGGAAAACTTAGCAACCCAGAGCCATCGAGAGATGAGACAAAGTCATGCAGCTGCAACCAGTGGTTGGGTTAAACCAACCCATTACTAAAGAATAAGCACCTGCCTGCAGCAGTCAACACTCCAAGCAACGTGGCAGCCCCAAGCTGTTGTGGGTCCAGTCAAAGGGGCCTTTCACAGCAAAAAAGGCTGATGAAGTGCTGGCCTGGCTGGTTCAGCAATTCCCGATCCATGCCTGCGACACCCACAGCAAGAGGGAGCACAAAAATGCCACGTGGGCAGTTGCAAGTTGTGAAAGCGGCTCTTCCACCTGAAAACGGATTCCTTCTCACCCCCACACAGCCCACAAGACCTCACCTTTTGCACCAACTTTCCCCTGGCCTTGCCATGCACCCACGCACTTGCATGATGCGATGGGTGATGCTGCCGGTCCACATTCTAGTGCCCTATCTTAATCCTTACTGCTGCGAGAAGCGGGAAAGGGTTGGGACATTTTTATGCTCTGAATAAAGGGGAGGGAGGGGGGGGTCAGCAACCAGACATGGTTGAGAAATCTGGCAAAAGAAGTGTCTCGGCAGGTGGGGTGAGCTGCGCCCAGAGGCACAAACCAGTCACAGCCCAAGGATTCGGGATCGCCTGTGAATGGAGCTGGCGCACAGAAGGCAAATCTCAGCCGTAGCAAGCACACCGCGCTCAGGACCCTCCCTATCTCTGCTTTGCTGACAAGGCAGCACAATGGAGGCAGCTCCTGAAAGCAAAGAAAGTTCAGATTCCTCCAGTCAATTACCTCATGGCAGTAAATCTTCCACCTCGCTTTCCCAGTCACTGGTGAAGCCTGTCTATTGTCTGGGGAGCCCGTCTGTCTGCCCCAGCACAAAAGGGAGAACAATCAGTGGGCTTGAGTAACATCCGATGGATCAACAGAGGGAAGAATAAAACAAGGAAAGGGCCAAGGAGAGTTGGGTGGGGAGGAGATCCCCAGGAGGCTGCTCCATCCCATGGGTGTCTGGTGTGCAGTGGCACTCAGCCTTGCCTGCCTGGTGCAGGTGTCATTCAGGCTGGGTGCTGGTCAGGGTCATGCAGGGCAGGAGTGGGGACCCCTTTGTGTGGAGGTTATCAGAGAAGGGATTGCTGCCCAACAGCATTGCCCAAATCCTGCCTGCACATCTAAAGCTTTCTTCCCCATCAGGTCAAGCTGCTTTGTCTTCTGGGAGCAGTGGTAAAGAGCCCCTTGGTGCAGGTGAGCACCTCCTGGTGCCTCCTCTGCCCTGCCAGGCACTGCTCTTCATCAGCAAGGAAAGATCCTGTGCAGCCAAGATCCAGGCTGTTGGAGAGCAGTGCCTCCAAATCATTGCCATCAGTCCTGATGGTCCCGAGAAGGGCACAAAGCCTGTGTGCTCACCAGTTAATCAGGCTCAATGGGTGGCAAACGAGGTGCCCTCTCCAGCCTTGCTGCTTGGTGCCCTCATCTGTCTCGCTGAAACCAGACATGAGCAGCCTCACCCTTCCTTCAGACAGCCCAAGGCACTGCTTTTCCTGGGAAAGACCGAGGTCCTGTGGGATTAAATATGAACCCAGTCCATGCTTAATCATCAGGGCACTGTTTGCCTGCTGTATCCTGCATATCTGTGCAAGACACAAGCAGCAGCTGCGGTAATGTCTGTTTTCCAAGGGTTTGTCAGCAGTCTGGGAGAACCAGGAACTGCACCTGCGAGCTGATGAAGCTGAACCGCTTCCCAGCTTTAGTTCCTCCATCCACAGTGCTCTGCCTTTCAAGCCAAGCTGTGGCCAGACTCCCAATCCTGGTCTTGCTAGAGAAAATTACTGAAAGTAGGAGAAAGGAAACTGTATGAAAAAGGATTTCTGCAAGCTCTGATGGGACGAGAGAGAGCCCAGAGTTGTGCAAATCAGAAGATGATGAGGATAACCAGTGAGAAGCAGACGCCAGGCTTGTTGGCTTGGCTGCACCCCATCTGGCTGATGGATGACCACCACCTCTTGCTGCCACTCCACCAGATCTGCTCTGAGGACCACAGGGTGCTTCTCAAGTGCTTTGAGGGCTGCAGAGCTCTGGACAGGTAATGTGACAGGGCACATCCCCTGCAGCGTGCCCTGAAGAGCCTCTCTGTGTGCAGGTGGAGGTGGATGCAGGACTATGAAGCAGTTGCAACTCAATTCACCAATGCCAGGAGAGCATAGAACACTTCTCTGGTCTGTCTGCCAACTTTGCTGCCATCTCCTCTCTGCTCCATGCTTTCAATGGCCTTTTGGCTACAGTGGGCACCTCTTGTCCTTTGCAGCCTTGATGCAGTATTGTGACATCTATTTTTCTGCTTCCTCTTGGGTGGGTAAGCAACTTACCCAGTTATATTAACAGGGACTTTTTGGACAGCTTGGGCCAAAAGCATCTTCACCTGTAGCCCAGCAGGGCAACAGAGACATAGAAATGCTTTGGCTGCATGCTCAGCCTGAGATGACTCCTCTGCCCTGTTTGAGTGAAGCTGACCTTGGACACAGAGATTGAGGCTGTTGTGTGGGTAATCCAGGGAATGCTTTGGGTTTTGACTGCCTTCCCACTCAGGATGTGGCCACACTCCTTGGGGTATGGGCAGACACGTTATCATGGTTGGAATGGTTGCTGGCAGCCTGATCCTCCCTAAACCTTCAGAGTCATGACCTTCCTTGCTCCAAGTCCCCGTGGTTCCTCCTCCTACAGGGTGGAAGAGGCATCTCTAGATGACAGTGAGACAAGCAGCATCCCCAACTCCTATCCAGCTCCAGTCTGAGCTTGCTTTTATCTTGTGCAGTTCAGTTGTATGAACTGTGCCTGGAGGAAATCAGTGGCTGTGTCGTTTGTCCCCTGCATTTTCAACTTAGCTTTGGGATCAGCACCTTTCATTGCCCTGAGACTGAGGCACAGAGAGAAGGAGTCTTCTACAGTACGCCTTAGAGCTGGCACAATTCCCATGACCTGCCAATCTGCTGAACGTTGTGGGGGGAATCTGAAACCACAATCACTGCCACAAAGTGATGTGCTAACCCAGGCAATTGTGGGGATTGATGGATGATGCCTGACAGAGAAAGGGAGACCTCACTCTCATTAGCAGACTCCACAGGTGCTGTGCAGATGTCTTCCTCTGAGCCAGCTGCGTCCATTCATTATCTTGAGCTGTTCCTCATTGCCACAAACCAAAGGTCATCCATCCTACAAGATCTGCTGAGTGGTTCCTGCACTGCTCCTCACAGCTGGCAGGGCTGGGTCAAGCTGCCTTTGATGGATGGTCTTTTGCAGAGTGGGACTGGGACTGTGCCCACAACCTCTCCATTTGTCAGTGCCCCAGTGGAAGAGGTGGGTAGTCGCATCAGCTTGTTGTAGCAGGAACATCTCTATGCTTCAGTGCTTGAAATGGAAAGTGCATGGGGACCTGGCAGTAGAATTAGGCAATCCAAGCATTGTGAACCCTGAGCAGTGACTGAGCTTCTTGCATGGAAACCAGTGCCATGCAGAGGACAGCAGAGATGTGGACTGGCAGCTGGCAGTGGAGACTTTAGAAGCCTCTGTTGGAGAGCTGCAGCCTTGTCCCTGCTCTTGTCCCTGCCTGCAGACTCAATTCTTGCTATTGGAAACTGAGCTATGCCATCACGGGACATGCCTCAAGTCTATCCTAGAGCTGAGGTGGTGGCAGGTCAGGGAAAGGGCACAAAAGACTGCACAGGCTGGTGGGAGGCAGAAGCCAGCCATGTATGGATGTTGTTGGAAAGCTCTTGTACAAGGTTAATCCCATTCTTCAGCAGGTTTGTGTATCTCGGAGGCAGCAAAGCATGGGATAAGGAAAGAAGAACATTCTGGTCACAGCTACTCAGCACTGGATGCTACAGATACCTCATAGCTCCAATGGGAGCACGGGGTTCCCATCACACAGAAGGTGTGTGTGACACACTGTGATCACAGCCTGGGGACTGTGAGCGATGACAGGACTATCCTGGAGCAGGGCCTGCTGCAGGGAGCCACTGTCTCTGTTCACAGCTGCCAGGGGTCCTGGTGCCTGGGCACCATTTTAAAGCAGACTTCTGCTTAGAACTGCAAAAGAAAAGCAGAATGAGCCCTGAATCACGCTAAGACTACTGTACTGGTGCAGATCTGCCTGTTTGGCCTCTGAAAAAACATGTAATAGCCCTACTAACTCAATATCCCAATAATGCTTAGATGCCTGGCATTGCTTGAGTTTCCCTGCTCCATCAGATAGTACATTCCCACCTCCTTGTTATATCCACCTGCATCACTGCATTCCAGTCACAATAGTGCAAGCAATTCCAATCTTGCTTTCAGCACCAGAGATGTCCATCTCCAGCCTTCAAATTCCCCATATGCTTGCAGAATGATGCCAATATTAATTTATCTTAAGGAGACATCAGATTTTCAAGGCAACCACAGTGCATTAAGTTCCTTTCCAGCCACAGCTGCAATGTAGGTTCCAAACACATCCATCCAGCCTCCAAAAGTCAACTCAGTTTTAACAACCAGGTGTAAAACACATCCTCCCGATAGTTACTACCCACTCTCACAGAGGGACCTTGGCCAGAAAGCTGTGTGGGTGCAGGAGTGGCAGCATCAGGTCCTGGAGCCAGGCTGCGAGCATTGGAGCTTGGTCAGGGAGAAGCTGCTTAGGGATAGGGAGAAGCTGCTTAGGGACAGGTGACAGCTTCCTGGGCACGGAGGGGCAGGTGTGGGATTTCTGAGCAAGGCTGGTGGTGTTTGCTCTGCAATGCACAGGGGAACAGGCCCCAGCATGTGTTCTTGGTAAATAAATGAGATTACATCAAGAATACACCCAACTCCTATAATTTACTTTTCATCCTAA
Source organism: Neopsephotus bourkii (assembly GCF_033783945.1). Lineage (NCBI taxonomy): Eukaryota > Metazoa > Chordata > Aves > Psittaciformes > Psittacidae > Neopsephotus > Neopsephotus bourkii. Next base: position 2,230,476 of record NW_026900918.1, on the reverse strand, counting down.
CAAAACCAGCCCTACATGACTTGGGATATTGTCAACTTGCTTGGGCAAAAGGGTTAACTATTGCTGTTCTTTATGAAGAATATTTGGTTTCTTTTATTTACCTTTTGAATTGGGAACCTTTAGAGGCCTGGGAAGCACCTTTTTTAAAGCAAAGTCCCTCGCTGTGTGTGGCTCCAGGAGCTCTAGGGAAGTGCATGGGTTTGACATTGCCATCAGTCACACGTGTGCTGCCTTCTTTGCTCCCATAATCTACACCTGCCCAGCTCCTTCTCAACCAATCTTCCAGAAAGTGACCTGGGACCATGATGTTTGACTTTGCAGAGACAATCACTGCACTTCCTAATGCCTGGGGAGGATGGAAGGGGAGAAATCAAGACCTAGGGCTGCTGCTGTGGTACTCCCAGAACAAGCAGTGGCCACGCAGCAAGTCTTGGATATCTGACCCATCTCCCCCTTCCCTTCTCACCAGCCTGCCATGCTTCAGCCATGCTGTGAGTAGTATTTCTCAAAGCCAGGTTGATCCTTGTGACCAAGATAAATGCAAAGAGAATCCCTGTGCTTGGTGCTCAGAGTCTGCACTCTGTTTGCTTTATCCCTGTTGAACAAAGAACCCTAAGAAAAGCACCACTACGTCCCCTGCCACCACAGGCTGCTCTTAGAGATGCTCCATGTGGAGTCCAATGGCCACGTCCTGCCAGGTGGAGGGTGTGCCTACATCTACTGCCATGTATGTGTGTCCATGTACTGCACAGGCAGTGGGTTGGGAAGATCACAGTGGGGAGGTTTGGAAGGGGTTGACCCCCACAACTCCAGCTGTGCTACTGTCTTTCCATGGGACACTCAGATGGTGCCTTCCCTTCATTGGGCCCTTGAGATCCCTGGGAAATGAGGAAAACTGAACTTGCAATGACTCAAGAGCTGAATCAAACCCCAACCATATAATGTTATAGTGAGAGCATTGGAGGTGCCCAATCACCTCCAGCACGGGTACATTGGCTGGGAAGCCTCTTGACTCTGATCAGGAGTTTTCTGGCCCCTGACTAGGGCAGTCAGTGCAGTGATTTCATCAGAAACTGCCTTTGCTATGAAAGTAGCAGCCCCTGGTGCTGCAGGGGTTTAGGCTGGTGTCCTGGCTGGGGCTGCAGGAAGGCTGTAGGGTGCAGGTCCCAGCCATGCCAGCCCATCCTTCCATTCCGTTTGTGTCTTCAAAGCACTCCTTTCCTGCTCTGCACTATTAATATTGCTGCCTTCCCTACCACAGGCTGTAAATCCTCTTGACAGCAGGGGAGAAGCAAGCACCCAGCCCAGCTCTGCTCTACACCGAGCGATGCTCCCTGCCAGAGGATGGTGCCAGATCTCCTCATCTCTGTCTCCAAAGCTGTCCCCATGTCTGGGCTCCCTCCATGTGCCCTTCCCTTCGTGGTTGGAGAGGAGCATCTGCTGGGCAGCTCACAGACTGCATGTCCCCATGCAAAGCCAGGATTGCCTCCTGCTGTGCTCACTTTGTGCTGGGATGGGGGACTCAGCCAGCAGCAAAGGGGCCAAAGCAATCAGCTTACCCAGACGTGACAAAAGGGGGTTTGACTAACGTTTGCCTTGTCAAATATACTCGTGGAATGACAATGCAAGACCTGGCAAATCCGCATCCTGCTTCGCAATTACTTGTGGGGCAAAGGCTGCAAAACATTAAAATGCTCCGTTTTCACAAAGTCCCTTGGAATACATCAGTCTTGATCCAAAGTGACACAGTTAAATAGATCGAATTGCTTGAAATCCGTTCAGACAAAGCAGTTTCTTCAACTGAGAACAATTGTTCCTATTTTTTGACTTGTGAGAACAGTTGGAGTATTTTCCTCTAGGATTTTGTTCTTGTTTCCTACAGTTTGTCTACCTCCACCTAACAAAGACCACCAGCCATGAATCAGCAAGGACCTGGTGAAAGGCCAGCTAATCCCATCAAGGCTGCCTGAACTATTCCCCATGTATTTTTCAGAACAAAAGCAAAGCTCAGGATACCATATTTGCTTTCCTTAAATATCTGTTTTCCACATGGAAAACAAATTTCCAGCATTAATGTCTTTAGCACATCACAGTCACCCTGGGGGTCCAATTAGGAAAACTGCTAGCAGGATTATCTGAGCTACAGGTCCAAGCAGGTGCCTCCCATTATACAGTTCAGTGTCACTGTGAAGGCAAATATGGTTTTGTTCAGCCCAGCCAAGTGCTTTGACTGAGCATTAGAGGACGCCAGTCAATTCATCACGATTCAACTTTCCCAGTGGAAACTTGAGATGCTCTGGCAAACATCGCTATGTTCTGAAGGAAATATTCAATTTGGGGATAAAATGCATTTTTCCATTAAAAAAAAACCAAAACAACCCTAAATCAGAACCTTCCCTCTCCCATTGAGCAGCTCCCACACAGAAGCCAGCGTGCAGCACTCACCTAGGAAAACCATGCCAGGAGCTGCTTGTTTTGGGGCCAGCCTTTCAGAAGTTTAGCTGCTTTGTGGGTACCTCAGTACAGCCTGGATGTCATAAGAAAGCAGCAACACCAGTATCTGTCATCACAACGGCTCAGTTTTTGAGCACACCAGCACCAAATAGACTGGGCACTTAAAAACTGACCTAGATGGGGGTCCTTCAGAGGGTCTCTGTGGCACAGGATGGAACACGAAGAAGGAAGCGGAATACATAGTTCTTGTGAAGTTATTCTTATCTTGGCAAGAAGAGACAAGGAAGTGGTAGTAGTTGACATACCTATTCCCTGGCATTATCATGAAGGGGTGAATGGCCATTGTTTTGTAATCATTTCACTAGCAGTTCCCACCTAGTGAGGGCACGTTGAACCCACAAGAGGCTTGAAAACCCCTTCTGAAATGGAGTTTTTCCATAGAAGTGCTTCATCGTGGGAACTGCTCTGAGCACAGGCAGGAGGAGAAGCCTGGCAAAATGAGCATTTTCCTAAGCTTCCAAGTCAAAGGCATGTGAAACTGGCTGGGGCAGTAAAGCAGGACCTGCTGGAGTAAGTAGAAGGGATTCAAGACCAGTGCAAAGAACTGATTCATGGATATTACACATCTGCTTTTTCTTTCTTTTTCTGTCTCTTTTCTAAGCTCTGGACCGACAATATTTCATTGCAGTTTGGAAAGAATGTAGTCCTCACCTCTGGTCATCCCTTTTGACTTCAGTGCACCTATCACATAGTTTTAGAGACTAGCTCTGAGCACTGCCTAACTAACAACTGCCTTTTTGATTGCCCTGGGGACCAAGCTGACACCTTCATCAATCTGCTTGCATTGCCTCCCTGAGCTCCTTCTTATATGGCCATAACATCCATGCAGCTCACTCATGTGTGCACACAAACAGTATTTTGTCCCTGGGTTTCTCCAAACCAAATTTTGCCTCTTCTGTTCTCCTGGCAAAGCTCTGTTGTCTGGCAGGGCTATCGATTCCTAGGATCCTCTCCTGCTCCTCAGTTCCCCTTGCCTTCTGCTCTGAAAATGCACACTGACCCTTCTTTCATTTCCTTTCTCCTAACCAGTCATCAGTCCATATCAACTGCATTCCTTTAAGGCAGTCTGATAGGGGCTTATCTTGGAGACCCTGGAAACCCAAGAACTAATCTCTGTTGGACCAGATACCTGTGGGCAGCTTCAGTGAATGGTTTCCTCTTCTCAGACCCTCTTCTTTCTATCTCCTACTCTGTCTACTCTTCATCATTTTGTCTACTAATTTCTGTTTCTTACTTCTAGCTTCATTGCATCTGATGGGCTTAAGGGTCTGCGTTGCTCTGGATTGCCCTGAAGGCTTTATAAAACTTGTTGCATTTGTCCCTTTGCATTTTTCAGACAGCAGAACTGGTTTAAGCAATGGCCTAAGCAGGTTAATTAGTAGATCAGTAATCTCAAATTTGGATGCCTTTAGAAGCTGTGAGATTGTCATTCATCTGCATCTGATGATTTTTGTTATTCATCTTACCCATTTGTTCTCAGATTTGTTCACATTAAAAATGGCTTTGTGATAAGCACCCACAGCCTGTTCCCAGGAACAACAAAGAAAATGATTTACTTCTATGGTGATGGCTCACTCTTTGAGCAGCTCTTTCCATCTCTGCCACCTTTTGGACTGTCGGATCATCTGCTTCTGTATGTTTGGAAATAGTGTCTATTATTGTTAGTGGCTGCTGTTACACTGCAGATGGCATTAGCTATTAAATCCTTCCTGGCTCGCTCAGCCCCTTCCCCAGTTCTGTGAGGAGGGATGAGGGACTGGCTCTCCTTGCACAGGATTTAGCCCTTTGGAATGAGGGGATAACATTATTAATTTCTGGTTTTTGTCTCCATCAATATGTCATCACGAATAGTGTCATCCCAGTCATGATCTCAAGGAAAGATCATGTCATTGCACCAGCCTTGCCCAAATTAGAAGACAAGGCCTTGTTATGCCAATACAATACTTAGCTATGGAGATAACGCTGCTCCCCTTTACCCTTCCTTTGGGCAGATGACCACACTGGCCCTAGAAGCTAGATCTGGGTTCTTTTATCCATTACCAGAGACGGTGTGAAAGCAGTTGGAGAGTACCTCTGAAAGCCAGCCAGAGGGTTTGCACGTCCCTCAGCTTTGCCACAGGTGCCCTCCCATTCTTTTTGCGTGCAGGTAGGATGGTTTATTTCCATCATACATCAAGGTTTTGGAAATCAGGTAAGAGAGGTGTGAGAAAAGACACCCATTACTCTTGATCTTGAAAATTAGATTGCAGAGAACACCTTTACAGAACTACAACTGAGAGACATCTAAAGTGTGCAGGCAGGAGAATCCTCAGAAGATAAAATGAAAGCGATCCTTTGGACCAGAGACAGACACTTTAAGTACATGGTCATGCCCTTTGGCCTATCTAACGCTGCAGTTCCCTTGCAAAATGTTTAATGAGTGTTTTTTGGAGGTTTACTGGATTCCTTTATAACAAGACTCTTGGACAAGGGCAGTATGTTTGTCACAAGAACCAACCTGAGCAGCTTATAAAATCAGTCCCAGGTGATTTGAGTGGTCACAAACCCATAGAGCAAATTAGAGAGGTGAAATTCTGAAAGGTCTTCCACTGCATTCCCGGGCTGCTTCACCTTCCCAGCAGCAATGGAAATGCACTCTGAGAAATCACAGACCTTGCCAAAGATAGTTACTACATTTCAGGGCTTTCTTAGCTTCATTAGCTTTTATCACCAATTAATTAAAGACTTCACTAAATGATCTTTCCATTTCTGGACTTATTAAAGAGGAGGACATTTGAATCGCACCACTTCTGTTTAGATGTCTACAATGCACATATCTACGTCTGAGCTAGACTCTGGATTCCTTTTATAGTCCTCTGAAGAGAAAAAAAGTCATTTTATGGTGTGATTCATACAGCCTATTTTAGGTATGCATTTTGGGTGGAGGTAAATTACACCCTGGTTACTGAGGAAACGTGATAGTTTTAAACAGGTTTTTATAATTGTCCCATTCATTATACCCACAGACCCTTCCCATCAGTTCATTGTTAAAGCAGATGTTTCTCGTTGTGCTGGAGGAGTAGCGATAACTCAGTTAAAGACCTTTCAACCACAGCTTCCTCCCTACACAAGCCATTTTTAGTGACTGACACTAAAATCCAAGAGAATTATATTGATGAGCTACCTGCAACAAAGCCATTTTTGAAGAGCCAGGATGGGAACACTGAAGAGGCTAAGGCACCATGGCTGCAAGACTTAACTGCTGCTAACCCACTTTATCATCTTTCATTTCAGCATCTCATCTTTTGCCTGTTGAGAAGATGGGGAAGGCAGGCTTTGTATTGGAAGCACAAGATAACCACTTCTGGTCTATAGTCCTGGAGACCAGCTTTCAAACCACCTGGAGCTTGCCAATGTAGGCTGTTTAGGCCACTCAGCCACCTGAAGATGCTTTTGCACACTCATGGCTCCTAGTCTTCAACCAAAGCAAGGTACCCACACAACATCCAGACGTGAAATTGCTTACTCTGGCTGGGAAACAGAGACAGTTGTAAGCCCATAAGGGGCTGTTTGGTTCAAGGCTTGAGCTAAGGCAAGCCACATTTCTGACACTATAGGTCATACAGGGATTATGAGCTTCTCATCATATTCCTTTTGAATGGCCTGCCATGCCTGGAGATGCCTGGGAGTGTGTTATATACGCTGAACCCTGCAAATATATTAAGGCTGTAGAACTAGTGGAACACCTGCATCATTAGTTGCACAAGTGCTTTCTTTAGCTTACATTTTTGATGTAAGCATACATTTTCTATCTCTAGGGAATCAGAACAGCTCTTTTTGCCTTATAAATGAGCTTGACAATACACCTTCTACCCTTGCACCTATCCTTCTACTACTAAGGAAGCAGATCAGCTTTTCTTAGCTTGTAGACTTGCTGCTTAATGTGATTTCTGACTGAAAGCCTCAGATTTCATTTGCGTTTTGGAAAGAACATCTTTATCCTATTGGGAACAAAAAAGTTACTCACTGTTGCATATTAACTTTAAGGAAATGGGTAAATAGAGAAAATAAACTATGGGATGATGGTTAGGATTGTACAGTCTCAATGACTAGTTATATTTCATCCTGCTTGCACAATTTCCATAGCATTCCTCTATTCATTTATCTGTACAGCTGTCTGGACTAACAGGTTGAGGTCTATCAATTATTTCACTCTCAGTCACACTAAATTACAGAGGACCAGATTTCTCAGCCAGGCCAGACTGTGCACTGGGATTACAGTCCCTTCTGGAAAAATCAAAGGAAGTCTTTAAAGCCCAGCCAGATTTTCACTGTTGGGAGTCTCCAACCCCATCAAAAGGAGAGACAGTCTAGACAAAACACCTACAAACTTCACTCCCATCTGAAAATGTAGCTCTTGTTTTTGTGGGGAGCCTTTCGCGATTTCTGCTTGGGTCAACCCAATGAATTGCATCTTCTCTGCTTTGAGTTCTCCCATTCTTCATGAAGCCCCATGAAAAAGCACTCCCCTCCCTCTAATGATAGAAAGGCTTGGGTTGGAAAGATCATTCAGTTCCAGCCCCCTTTCCCATGGGCAGGGATGCCTCACCCTTGACCATGTTGCCCAAAGCTCTGTTTCACCTGGCCTTGAACAATGCCAGCGATGGAGCATCAAACAGTTGGAAATGAGGAAGCTGAACTACCTAGTGCCTACATGAGCTGTCTCTGCTAGCAAAGCCAGTGCTTAGCCATGCCTTTCAGAGGACATGGCACCACACCACCTCTGCAGGGGCCTGAAGCTCCTGCACATAGGTAGACTTAACAAAACGAGGGGATGGTCATCTTCTGCCCTGAACTCATGCATTAACCAGGGAGCCATGCTCTATAGTCAGAATTAATGTAAGCAGAATGTAATATTATAAGTCCTTCAGATAAAATCACATCTAGCCATCAAGCCCTGACACAATCACAGTCCAGTGAGGAAATCATAGCAGTGACTCATTCTGTTGTCTCCAGGATAAACCTGGTTGAGCCATCGAATGAGATGGGAGCACAGTGCTAAAGCAGATCCACCCTATCTTGAGGTCCCTGTGGTTGACAGGTCTCTGCCCTCCATGCTGGAGTAGCCCACTACATCCATGGCTTTCAGGGCTTGCATCTCCCTCACCAGAGAGCAAGCCAGACAGGCAAGATCCCAGCTCCATGCTGGATGGGTGCAGAATGGCATGAGAGCAGAATTCCCTTTCCACCGGATGCACACTGTTAATAGGTGACCTTGCTCTGTCCCGGGCACTGTGCCCTCCAGCTACAGGAAAGAAAGCTATTTGTGGGACACAGCTGTCTGCTATGGTCACAGGTTGCTGTTCTGCCTTCCCTCTGGTTGACCCTGTTGCAGACCTCCAAACCCTGCTCCATTCGTCTGCAAGTGCTGACATTGGGACAACTCTTATCTCCATCCCACCAGATTCACAATGGGGCCACTCTGGGAACTTACTCCCAGATGGGTGCAAGACAAACTATTGATTTACACTGAGGGAACTCACAAACAGCACCAAGTCACTGAGATTTTGTTGTGGGGAAAACAAGCTTTTGACAGCAGGAAACATTTAGACTGCTCCCACTGGGGGGAAGTTTGAAAGCTCCTGTTTCTGACATCCCTGCTGCTCGTTCTGCTGTGAACAGTGACCCTCAAGCACAGTTTTTCTGATTCCCTTTTTTTGACACATGTAATCCAGTGCAAATCCACTTGGCTGCAGTGCCTGGAAGCTGGGGGATGTGGAGGATTAAGGAGCAGGTAAATGCCAAGGAGTGGGAGAACAGTGCCTGGAATTAGTAAATCACCAAAGACAACGCAGACGAGATGGGTTCATCTATTTAGATCAGTCTCTGCATTCTTGTAGGAGGCAGCAGAGCCAGAGAAGTGCAGAGCCTGCACACATCAGTAACAGTGAATTGTTCCATGGAACACTGAATGGGAAGGTTCATTAATTACAAGGAGTTTTTACACTGTGGGAGTTTACCCTGGCAATGGCCAGGCTCTGTGGGCATGCCCAACGTTCTCTGATGCTCTCCCAGATTGGGAAATTGTAAGCAGAGCTTGTGCAAACCTCCCATCTCTGGCTGCCATATGCTGGACCAGTGCCCGAGTGCTCAGTGCTGGTTTTACTCAGTTGTTCTTGGTGCTGGTGGCTTGATGGGGCTCCCAGCCTGTGCCTGCCAGAGGCCAAGCTGTGTGGGGCAGCAAGAAAGGGGTGGAAGGCAGGACCCTGGTGTGAGGTACTCTGAGCCCTGACACTGATAAAGGGCTGGGACCTCTTTGCTAGGCTGTGGTGATGTGTTCTCACGTGCATAAAGCCACATGCATCCGGTTTGAGAGTCCAGAGTCCCAGCCATCATCTACCCAGTGCTCAAGGGAAAATGCCCCCAAGTACCCCCAGCAAGAAGGGATGTGCAGGAGCTCTGAGCTGAGGAGAGCTGCCAAGGACCCTACTGCACACTTTCTCCTCCCCACAACTGCAAGTAAGGAACTGACCCAGATGTTGCTCAACGTGAAGGAGAGAGGACCTTGCACCATCCACTTTTGCTCCCAGCTCCCTGGCAGCTGCAAGATGTGGGAACCTTTGCCTGCTGGCAGCGGATGCTGCTCCAGTGGAAAGCCCTGGGAGCCAGCCCTGATCCCTCCCTTTTCAGATACAGATCAATGAAGGGATGACCCCAGCACCCCTGGCCCGGTCTCCTGGGAGAACGGCAGTGAAGTGCGTGGGCCATGTCTGGAAATCAGATGCCCTGCAGGTGACTCAGTGGCACTCCCTCTGCTCATGCACCAAGGCATCTTCTGTCCTGTCCGGACAAGTTGCACCAGCATGAGCAACAACTAAAAGCCTGCAATACCCCAAGATGCCAACATCCATGAGCCTGGTGCTGCCAGGACCTATCTGCTGGAAACAGCCCTTGCTCAAGGAACACATGGTGGGCACCACTTAAGGAATTCAGAGTACACAATGAAACACCTTCCTTGGCATGGAGAAGACCAGCAAAGAGTAGGTGCAGTGACCATGGCAGGCTCCAGGTTGATGAGGGCTATACCTCCTTTGGCCCCACCACTCCAGAGTCCACAGGGCAAACAGAACTCTGTTCTCACCTGCCCTATGTGAAGTGGGGAGGTCCCAGGTAGCACCCAGCCAAGGGAAGGTTAAATGCCAGCACACAGCACCTCCAACACTGCAGGTACCACCCAACAGGCACCCTGCTATTCCCTATAACTTCTCCCCCCATGAGCTCCTGTTATGTTGTCACAGTTGCCTCCACTCCTGTGGCCATCACTCAGTCCTTACCTTCATAGAGGCTCCTTTCTCAACAGCTTGGGATCTGTGAGGAAGATGCTGAGCAGCTGACATCCCTGCTATCCGTCCTCTGAGCAAGCAGTGAATGTGCCTGGCATCCCTAAGAGCTCTTTGCCAAGCTCTGATTCCCCTCTAGGGAAATGCTTCTTAACACACAGGTGGTGGCTATCACTAATCAAAGTGACCTGCCAAGTATGGCTGTCAATGGTCTGATCCTCCATTGGGTTCAGCTGTGACAGGGCTGACCTCAGCTGCTCTGAACATTTGTGGTCTATATCTGCTTGAGCTTTTGGATACCCCCAACACCTGCTTATGGCTTGCTTTATCAGAACTGGCTTGATTTAGCAAGGGTTAGCAGAATCCTGCCCACGACAGCAACAGTGATCAACATCAGGATCTAGAAGGTCAGGCGCAACAATGGGATTAAATAAAGGATGATTTTAATCTGGCTGCAGCCACAAATTCATGCAGTGATAACAGGACCTGGGAGCAGAGCCTTGACCTCCACATCAGCCTGCAAAAACCTGCCAGAGAAAAGTACAAGTGGGTGGATGCTGGAGTGTGGCAAATTGATGGAGGTGTGAACTGGTTCTGGCTGGGCTGGGGTTCCTTTTCTATGCAGCAGCCTGTAGGGTGCTGTGTTCTGGATCTGTGACTGGTGAGAACACTTCAGTGTTCTGGCTATTACTGAGTGCTTGCACCCCATCCTTGTCCCACTCTGCCCCACCTAGCAGAAGGCTGGGGTGTGCAAGCCGGGAGGGAACGCAGCCAGGACAGCTGATATGAACTCATCAAGAGGATATCCCATAGCATATGGCATCATGCTCAGCAATAAAAGTTGAAAGGAGGAGGAAGGGGGACATTCGTGGTTATGACATTTGTCTTCCCAAGAAACCCATACAAGCAATGAAGCCCTGCTTTCGTGGAAGTGACTCAGCACTTGCATGCTGATGGGAAGTAGTGAGTTATTTCCTTGTTTTGCTTTGCTTGCACACCCAGCTTTGCTTTACCTATTAAACTGTCTTACACTGACCCACAGGGTTTCTTACTTTTGCCCTTTTGGTTCTTTCCCCATCCCACTGTGGGGATGAAGCAGCTGGGGAGGTACCGAGCTGCTGGTTGGCATCAACCCCCATAAGCTGCCATGCAGAGAAGCTGTCTGGGGCAAGGCACAGTCAGTCCTTACATTTATTGCAACTCATCCAGGCTCTTGCACTTTTATCTGGATGGCGACGTTGCAGCCAGAGTGAGAACCATGGTGGTGATGATTTCCAAGAATGGTCCCAGACCATCTCTTCTTTTTCCTGGACTGGAGCACCATAACCCTGGAGGGGCCACTCTGCCTTCCTTTTGGGACCGTCTTACCAACCTGCTGCTAAAACCCTAACCATGGGCTGCCTGCAAAAGCAGAGCCCAGGACAGAGTCAGAGGGAGATGCTCTGCTTCCCATGTGCTTCATCAGGAAATACTTCCTGCTCCTATGGTCTCACAGACAGATGTGGGCTCTATTAGTGCCCTAAAACACTTGAGTTTCCCACTTGTTACTGTCTCTCAGTCATGGCTTTATTAGCTAGCACCATTAACCTCCCTCTTTGTGCTGAATCTTACTGTGGATCAAGCCACCAGCCAGCAAGCTCTATAAATGATGTTCCCATCCACACAGAACCCTGACCCATGGGCCAGAGGCAGTGTTCTGTATCTCTTCGGAGGTAACACAAATGGTCCCTGGAGGAGGCATTGTGTTGGGTGAGAGAAAAGGATAAACTATTGGGATTGCAGGGCATTGCTGCCCGGAGCCCCTCTTGTAATGAGGAAGGAGCAAAACCCAACAGCTGTTGACACTGTCAAATGGAGAACAGCATTTTTACTGGAATTGAGAATTGCTGGTGGTTTTCAGCCATTTTTGGCTGAAAATTGTCTGTGTTCAGACCAAAGACTTCCTAAAATGAAACATTATGGCTGAAAGCTTTTGAAAATGCCATCCTGGCCTTGTTGTGGGGGACTTTTGAAGCTAACAGCCATGAAATCTCAGCCAGCAGAAACGGAGGATCCAACCCAAGGGATCCATCTTGGTCATGGGGACACACACATGGCAGCCAGGATCCTGTTGGTCTTTCCTTCTACTGACACAGCCCATGTGGGCAGACTTCCGTTGTGGTACCATCGCTGCAGTGAGTGATACAATCCATTCATTTCTGAACCCTTTCCCGTGGATCCTGCCAGCATCCTCCCTACCATAAACCAGAAAAGCCTGGGTCTCTGTGGCTAGTAAGCATCCAAGCCCTGCCTTCCAAGGCAGTGTGATTTATGGACAAAGAGACTCCAAGCATTTACAACAGCAGAGATGGAGAGGTTCTGCATGCAGTTTGGAGCAGCTTGGCTTCTTGGCTGAAACTCCCAGCCCAAGGTAAGATGAATACCAGCTGCATTCCTCACCATGCTCACCGCCTTCTAAGGGCAACAGGGATGCCTGCAGGGATCTTGGCTGAGGTGCTCTCCAGCCAAGCCCAGCAATAGCCTGGGAGGGGTTTGGGAGGTCCTCTGGTGGGACAGGCTGCGTTTCAGAGATGCCAAGAGTTGGCTCATCTCAGAGTGATCTCTGCTACCCTGAGTAACAAGCGGGTTTCCATTAACTGCAGCAGACTCTATGGTGTCACCAAGGAGCCACAAGACATTAGACCGTGATGGCTCTTGCCTTGTCTCATTCTCCGATGGGTGGTCCCAAGAAAAGCCTTTCTTTTGCTGTCAAGTGGGTAACGAGAGTCTTCCTGTCTCCACACATTGCTGCTGGAGGCCTGGTATGGCCTCAGTTAGACACAGGCACTTATGAGTGCTGGGGGTAAAGCTCCACTTCCCAATGCAATTGGGAAAGAGCGAGGCAGGGCTGGGAGCTGAACCCTCCTGCTGAGGAGCCAGACCTGGCTTGTGGGAGTTCAGCAATGGAGAAACTGCTGTGGATGGACGTGACGCATCATCTCTGATGTGAGCCAGCCTTTGCTCTGTGGCCCTTGTGCTTCAGGTAGTTCCCTGCTCCTGTGCACCTGATTTCATGAGGCACATGGAATTACAAGTCAGGGGCGATAGTGGACCAGGAGAATACAATACCCAGGAAGCCAGCACGTCTTGGTCAGAAAGCTTTGCTCACAGAGCAAACTGACAGGATGAGGGGATGAAGGAGCACAGCAGCCTAGGACATGGGGATACCCGAGTCCCAGGGCCTGGCACCCACAGAGCCAAGTGGAAACCAGGGATGCATGGAGTGATCCTCAGGGCTCCTCCAGTTTGCCTGGCTGGGGCACAGCAAGGGGCTCAGGCCGCTCACAGACACACATCTGCAGTTTGCAGCCCTTCAGAGGCTATTGGCAAACATCTTATCAGGAGAGATGTTTTCGTGTCTGGATATTCAGATGCTTGGGACAATCCATTGCTCCAGGGACAACGGCTCCAGGGACACCTCTGCTGGTTCAGGGCTGTCAAATATGTTCCTGTCTTTACTTAGTGGTGAGTTTTGCTTGGCACTGCTCAGTTACACAGCTGTGCCCAAGTGCTGGTACCAAGGCTCTGCTCTTCAAGCAGCATCTGCTCTGCAGGCGAGGTCTGGTTTGATGTCAATGTCACATCAAGCTTAAGCTGCTGGACATCTCTTGAGAGAGCTGTTTTTTCTAAGGCTCTTGTGCTGATTCTGGAGTCAAAAAGGCTCTGGCTGGCACTGCAGATCCTTCACTGCTTCTTCCAAAATGACCAGGAATAGTTATAACTGGTATAACTTCCCCTTTCTCGTAACAACTATTATAACCTCCCCTTATAATAACTGCTCTAACTTATAACTTCCTTGCAGATGTTTTGAATTCTCCTTTTCTGTACCTGCCAGAAACAGCATCAGGTGAGAAGGAGGCTCCTTTGCCAAAGTGTAGCTGGTGGCACCCCAAAGGACTACCAGGATGCAGCTATTTCCTGCACATTTATCTCTGGCAGTTGTTCCACACCCTTATGGGAAGAGTCTGTTTGGGAGAAGCTCCTCTGCCTCAATGTATTCCTGTGCACTGAAGTGCTGCCACAGAAACAGCAAGACTGAGGCTTAAGGAGACTGTGAAAGAGCCTCTTTGTACATGAGCCTTGTAGACAGAATTATTCACAATCCCATCTCACATCCACTCTTGAAAGGAAAGCTCTTCCAGGCTAAACTGGTTCACACAACACTGGAGAAGAATGGAAGCCTGGATGCTTGAAAAACCTCTGGGTGCATTGGTGCAATCAGTTCAATCCACTCCCTGCCTTGCTTCATGGACCAGGTCCTACAGGGTAGGGGTGGATCCGGCTGGAGCTCATCAGCCACATCCCAGAGGTGCCACATCAGAGCTAGCCTGTGCCAGCCACAACCAGCATTGCTGCCCAAGAAAGGAGAAAGCCTCCTTCAAAGAGGGGTCCAGTTCTAGCAGAACAGCTCTTCCCACTGCCACCTGCCTCCCGTGCCCCTGGCTCAGCTCTTAGCGACACCAGTGCTCTGCAGACCTGTCTCTGCCCTCTCATACACCATAGCCCCTGAAGCAGGAGAGCCAAGGCCTTTTCCCCAGATGTTTGAAGTCGGTGGGAAAACTCCAGCTGATCTTGCTTGGGCTTTCAAAGCTGATGGAAATCAGAGCAGATTAAATCCTGCCCCCACCCTCCCCAGGAGATGCAGCTGGAGCTGCTCACTGGGGTAAAGCTTCATGCTTTGAGGAGCCAGTGACACAGGAGAAAACCACTGCGGGTGCTGTCATGGGGAGTCCCAGTTCAGCGCCTGGCTTCACCCCCGTGTGAATGAGATGTGAGTACAGAGCAAGACAGAAAGAAACAACTTGAGGCTGATGGCAAAGGCTGTGGCTCTATGAAGGATCAAAGCTGGTCCCTGTCTTCCTTCATGCTCTGCTCCCAGGCTGCTCAAGGAAAGGTGGTTGATGGCTGGAAAGAGGATGATGAGCTCAGGACACTGGATCTGGCCCCATCTCTGCTGGATCAATGGGCACATGAGCTTGCTCTCAGCTCAGTGACACTGGGAGCTCACTCCAGTTTCCACTCCAGCCCCTAAACCCTGCTAAGAGTCACCGGTTCCTGCCCTTCTCATACCAGGTAGGTCAAGCACCAGGGATTTACCCTATGACAGCTCCAGTGTGCCTGGCAGCAACTGGAATGCCTCAGAAAGAGTGGTGAAAATGTCTGATGGGATTTTTCCTGCAGAAACTGCCCTGGAATAACTCCTCCTGGAGACACCCTTCTGAGAGCAGAGCAGCCTGGGCTTGGGAATCGTGCCTGCGTGCAGGACTTCTTCCATAAAAGCCCCTAAGCAGCCAGAGCCAGCTCTGCTGCCCCCATGTAGACAAAACCTAATTCCAAGGTGAGATTTCCTTAAGACCTATCTTGTATTTCAGGATCTTGTGGTGTTACTTTCATCTCCAATCCACATATTGCAGCCCTATAATAATAATAATAGTAATAATAATAGTAATAATAATAGCAATAAGGATAATACCTTTTGTATGTACATAGCACCTTTCATCCAAGGATCTAAGTCACAATTACAGCCCCACACATTCCTGTATATTACAGCCCTATAATTCTAAGACTGCTCAAGTATCCAGACTTCAAAGGGAATGTGGATTTCCCCTGCAGCCCAGTCACGGTGCCCAACATGCTGGAGACGTTTCAAAGGTGTTTCGAAGGTGCCTTGGCAGTAGCCAAAGATTGCCAGAAGAGCCAGAGGAGCTCTCTGAAACCAAAAGGAGCCTTCGTGGATTCTTTCCTCCTTTCTCCCAGCCACTCTTTAGTCTCCCTGGGAAGTCAGCACAGCCCCGGGAAGAGGGTGATGCTCTCACAAGACCTGTGTGTCTGTAAAGTGGGAGGTGAAGAGATGGAAATGGTGTGGAAAGGAAAAACACGTGATGGCACAAGCTCAGCCAGAACCACAGTGTTTCAGTAAAAGGTAAAATCACAGCAAAATGATGCTCCACTGAAAACAGAAGGGGGGAGGAGGGGAGGGATGGGGAAACATTCCATGTTCTTTTTGGAGTCAAAACATTTCAGGGGTACCCACAGCAAACATGGTTTGGTTTGGTTTGGTTTGGTTTGGTTTTAATTGCATGGGAAACGGGAAAAAGAAATCTATTTGTTTAAGCCAAGCCAATCTTTCCCCTCCTTTTTCTTCAATCACAGCTGAACGAGCTGTTATTTTCCCCCATATGTTCAGGGAGAAGTGTGCTAAAAGCCTCCTATAGACAACAGGTTAGATGAAAGAGCTGGGCTTTACAGAAGCTCTGGCCAAGCAGTTGGGTTCACTTCCTCCACCGAGTTCACCAGTGCTGCCCACGACCTCCAACCGGCTCTGCTGCAGCTCCAGAGGGGCACTGCAGTAGCTGCACTGATTGCGGCTGCATCCCTAAGCAAGGAGTGATGAGGTCAGCGCACATGAAAGGCAGGATGTGAATCCCAGGGCTCAGGTTTGCTTTTCCTCGTGTTGTGGTGGAACAAATGGAAAGCTCAGGAATGGTTTAATAGAGTCTGAAAAGGTGTTGGAGCTTGAGAGGTCCAGACATGGCTGGAAAGGGCTGAGTCTCCAGCTCTTCTATAGCACTGTTGGAATCAGCTGCATCTCAAGGCACATTAGAGGAGGGTTTATTAGGACTGCTTTAAAGATAGGGAGACTGAGGCACAGGAAAAGGAGAGAACTTGTTTGGGGTGAGCCATAGGGTTGGGACAGAGCTAGAAAACAGCTCAAGCTTCTTGTGCTGCACTCCAGTACCTCCCACCTCCACAGTAACAGGGAGCCAAAGCTCATGGGGCACCTGCCTGTTCCCGGGTGTCTTTGTGCCCTTCCATGCAGGAGAATTCCTTTCCTCAGATGGTCAGTGGGAGGTTGATCCCTGGAAAAGGACGGGGTCTGCCTCATGGCACCACCAAACGAACCAGAGCACCGCATGGAGGAGCAGGGCAGTTTTCACCGCTCACCTCAGACATGCCGCACTAACCAGCATGGGCTGCAACACGTTTCCTCTCCCCCCTCATCAATAAATCAAGGCTTCCAGCATTCATGCTTCTGTCACTAATAAATCTTATGCTGCTTTACACCACATGAAAGCACAACAATACCTTAACCAACAGGCGCTTCCCCACGCAGGACTGCAGCTGCAAACACAACCTGCAGCACCAGGACCTGCTGGTTTGAAGAGAAGTTAGAGGGGACACGGATATAGTGAGGCTGATCCCATGCTCAGTCAGGCCAGAGCACATGGAAAACCACACTGTGGCACAGGCACCTCAACCATGTGTGGAAATCACTGACATAGGACACTGGTGCGACCGTTGCCTGCAGCTACCATCAGGGTCCTGTCCTGGTTGTGATACTTTTGGTTCTTTGTGTGCAGTTCTGGTGTCCTCAACATAAAAAGGACATGGAGCTGTTGGAACAAGGCCAGAGGAGGCCACGAGGATGCTCAGGGGCTGGAGCACCTCCTGTATGGAGACAGGCTGAGAACACTGGGGCTGTTCAGCCTGGAGAAGAGAAGCTGTGGGGAGACCTCATAGCAGCTTCCAGTGTCTGAAGGGGGCCTATAGGGATGCTGGGGAGGGACTCTTCATTAGGGACCGTACTGACAGGACAAGGGGTAATGGGTTCAAACTGAAATAGGGGAAGTTTAGATTGGATCTAAGGAGGAAATTCTTTCCTGTGAGGGTGGTGAGGCACTGGAATGGGTTGCCCAGGGAGGTTGTGAATGTTCCATCCCTGGCAGTGTTCAAGGCCAGGTTGGACAGAGCCTTGGGTGCCATGGTTTAGTGTGAGGTGTCTCTGCCCATGGTAAGGGGGTTGGAACTGGATGATCTTAAGGTCCTTTCCAACCCAAACTGTTCTATGATTCTGCAAATCAACACACCTGACCCAAAGGTCCTTTGGTACCAGGGTCACTGCTCAGGCAGGAGGCATCCCGGTGTTGGGACATCGCTTCGGGACAATACCTGGGACAACAGCTTGGGACAATATCTGACAACTCCTACACCTTTATGTACATGGAGAAGAAAGCCTTACAGTGCAGCTATGTGACTGCACCTCACTCTTCCCTTGAGAGAGCAGCACCAGCAGCACCGTTTTCATGCCCCTAGTAAAACTGACGATGAGCGCTCAGTGTCACCGTACAGAACCCCTCAACACACGTGTGGGCATCCTCCCAGCAGCCCTCTCTGCCCCTATGAGCGCACCCCCTGCTCCCCCAGCAAGAGGACACCACATTTCCGCTCCTCTTCCACCCCTGTGGTTCCCACCTCAGCATGCAGAGCCCCGAGAGAGGACACACGTGGAGCTTGGGCTTCACCTTCCCTTTGAAGGAAGAGGAATGTTACTAATTGGTGCCCCACGGGGATGTTCACTGCTGAAAACTACCCTGTCTCCCCTGGGTCTCTTTGTAGTGGGACCTGTGGCTGCTCACATGAAGAGAGAGCAGGTCCCTTGAGCAGGTCCTACCCTTACAGGTGTGTCTGCCTCGCTCCACTCCCATGGGGGCTGCTTTTCATTTCCAAATCCTTCAAAGAGGTTTAAACAGCTACAGGAAGGACTGCAAACAGGGCAGATGGAGATGGAGAAGGGCTGATACCTCTGCCAGCCCATGGAGGGGAGGAGACTGCAGAGCTTCCCTCCTTCATCCCTGTCAGCAGGGCTTGTGCTGTGGATCTGGGAGAGGTTTTGTGTTACCCCTTCCTGGATCCTTGATGCATCCCTGCAGGACTACGGGCACCAGCTGAGCTTCACTGGGTCCTGCCTTTGCTCCCTGCCACTTGGGCTGGAGCCTGGCTCTCATTTGGCTTGGCTGAAACACTGGATGCTTGTGCTTGGTCCTGCTCTTCATGGAGGCTCTTCCTCATCTCTCTTCTTCAGCTCCTACCCAAGTCCTTCTCCATGACCTCGGGCTCCTCCCAGCCCTAACAGTCTTCCCTTATCCCTTCCTACTGCTTTTCAGGGCACTGCCCTGGCCCTGGCTCTCTGGCACCCAGGAAGCATCCTGTGGATGCCTGCAGGGGTCTCAGCATTCAGCTGCTCTCGGTGCCCCTTTCCCCACCCAGAGCTTCCTCCTTGTGATGCCTGAAGGGGCCTCATGTTCCTGTTTCAGGGTTCCCAAGGAGCTGCCCTCCAAGGAAGGATGGGGGGGGGGTGTGCATTTTGTCCCACAGCGATGAAGGTATTTTGGCACCCTGGTCTGGGCTCAAAGGCAGCAGCACCCTGTGCCCGGCTGTTGGCACTGAGGAGGTGATGGGGGTCCCTCACCCCCATGCAGTGAGCTGGGAAGGGCCGTGCTTCCCTTTCCCTCCTCCACCCTCCTGCTGCTCCCTGACCCAGGCAGGTGCAGAGGGGGAAAGGCATTTGCAGCCCCATTGCTGCCTTTTGGCACCAGAGCCTCTGCCAGAATCAAAGCGTTTTTCAAAGAAAACCCTAAACTCCTTTAATCGCCAGCGAGAGCTCCTCCCGCACAGATCTAAAGGGCCGTGAGCTCAGTGTTTTCATTGCCCCCGGCAGATTTATGAGCTTATTCTTCAAGGAAGGGAGGGAGAGAGGGGAGGCTGTGGCACATTGCTTAGCCTGGGGGGCGGGCAGGGAGGAGAGGGGGAGGATGGAGGAAGGCTTTTGGAGTGGAAGTGCGCGACGCTGCAGAAAGCCAGGCTCTGCTGCGGCTGCTGCTCTCAGGCACGGCGAGGCCAAGGGGATGTAAGCGAGGATGAGCCCGCTGCTTCTGCTGCCCAGAGCCGGGGAGCAGCAGCTCCCTCCCACCCTGCTCCCTGCCGGATGGAAGGGAGCGCTCGGACACTGCTTCCCAGCATCGCTCACCCTGACGCATAGGACCAGGACTGGGGCATCCCCCAAAGCATCAGCGGGAGGGACCGGTCTCTCGTCACTCCCGTTGCAGAGTGGAGGAGGAGGGAGGAGGTTTGCTGTCCATCCACCCCTGAGCACAGCCCCATCCGTGCACGTTTGTTCTGCTCCACTGTGCTGCCTTCCCCATCGCACTCCTTATCCATACACCTGCTCCCTCTTTGCCAGGGAATGCTGCGCTCACTGCCAGCTTTGAAGCAAGTGCAGTAAAGGTCTGGCTGCTCCTTCTCCCTCTTCCTCGTCACCTGCAGCACTGCCTCTTGTAGCTGGAAGCATTTAGGGACCGCAGCCCATGTTTGTGGACCAGAGAGCACAGCATCCTTTGAATCCCAACAGTATCTGCACTGGGATAGCAGCAGCCAAGTAAAGCAAAACACTGCTGGACCCAAAGTGTTTCTAGTTCATAGTATCAAGAGGTAAAAGGGAGCAGAGGTTATGGTGGCTCTGCCACCGTAGAGAAGAAGGTGGCCAGAAGAGGATGAAGCAGGAGGAGATAGGAAGAGCTGTCATAAACCTGAAAGTTCACCTCACTGGAACATTTCCTTTCTCTTGAACCGAGAACAAGGAGCCAGCAAGTCAACACTTAGTACAGAACAAAAGAAACCAATACTGTGTTTCAGAACCATCAGGGTGCTTTGATAGTGTTGGAGTCCTGCAATGTGAACGCTAAACTGCCTCAGGTAACCTTAACACGAGCAGGTGAACAGATGGAAACAGAAACTTTCCTTTAAAAAGCCACCATGAAGTGAAAACATTGAAATCAACTCTCTTGATTCAACGTGTCACCGCATCTCCCCTATTCACAGTCCCACGAACACTGCTCTGTTTGCATTAAGCTTTTCCTTTTCAAAGAGATGAGGAATTGCTTAGAAAACCATCCCAGCACATGCAGCTCGAGTTCATGGTCCTGCAACCCTGCCTTGGCTCTGAGCATCACTGATACCCCCAGGACACTGGTTCTTTTGCCATTCCTCTGCTCTCTGTTGGGTTCAGTGTGTCCCCACTGCTCTGCCCCGGGCCTTGAGCCCAGGGACACCAGCATGCAGCATCTGCATTCAGCCATACAGGGATGAGGGTCCTCTGCTCTCTGACTGCTAAACCAGCAGTGCTCTGAGCAGTGCCATGGGCCAAGGGATTGGGGTATTCCAGCTGTTGGGTGGGGTGAGAGTTCCACGATGCCTAGAGCATACAAAAGGCCA
The DNA here is from genome assembly GCF_033783945.1 of Neopsephotus bourkii. NCBI lineage: Eukaryota > Metazoa > Chordata > Aves > Psittaciformes > Psittacidae > Neopsephotus > Neopsephotus bourkii. The sequence goes on along the minus strand of NW_026900918.1, from coordinate 2,209,552 downwards.
TTTGCAAGCACATGCTCAGTGGTTGGTGCTTTTCCACATTGCTTTTCAGTTTCTCTCCCAGTCTACTCTCAAGCTGTGCCTGATTCCAAAGCTGCTCAGGTTGGTTTCCTTCTCGTTACAAGCTGGGGAGCACAGGGGTGGGAATCACATGGCTTCTGGTTAGTTTTCATCTGCCTTCCCCATAAGGGAAACAGCAGTAGAGTCAGTGTTGGACCCATGGCACCTGGGACTTGGGCAGATCTTGGTTTGGCACACTTGGGTACCCCAAAGTGCCAGGGTTCATCAGTGCTGGGAGATGCTTCCCCATGGGATCTTCAGCTCAGAGGAGAGCATGGATGACACGGGGCCCCCAGACTCCCAGTGGGATGCTAAATTCCAAGCAATGGCTCAAAATGTCTCTGCAGAGCGAGAACAGCCCTGAAGGCTCCTGATCCCTTCACCTCAATGGAAAGACTGTGGGAATGAGAAGCATTTTGTCTGGGCAGCCTCCTGAGATGCCTGGCACTATCTGGGAGCAGCCAGGCTCTGGATGCTCTTTCCCTGCTGCTCTTTCTTCTTTCTCCAAATCCTGCTGTGACAGCACAGCCCAACAACCTCAACACCTGCCTTGTGCCTCAGGTCTTTGCTGGCTTTCCATGACAGCAACAGCATCACTCACAGTGAGCTGTGCAATGAAGCCTTGCCTGGCTTCACTGCAAGGCATGCATGGGGCCTGGGACAAGGACATGCGGTCATGGATGCTTCTGGGGATGGGGCACACAGCAGAGGGAGAGCCTGACCCTCCATGGTGCTGTAGGGACCTGGGACCCTGGGGAAGGGGGGGATGGCTCCTCCAGCTGAGCTTTGAGCCATGGTGCTATTGATGTATTCTACAGGTTTGTATCCTTCATCCTTATCACTTCCACTGCAGTATCCCCACTGTCCTGCATGCTCCTGTCTCCCATCCTGCCATATTCCCTGCTCCATCCATGTCCCAAGCACTGCTCCTATGAGTAAGTTTGATCAGTCTTCACTAGAGAAGGAGAAATAGAGGAATGCTATTGCTGTCTCTAACTACTGACTAGGACAGTGTAGAGAAGATGGAGTGGATGTGCTGACCTTTAGTGTTCCATGGCTGGACTGTAAGGCCTGGCTAAGACACAGTCCATACCCTCAACCCCTCCGATACACCATGCACTAAAGCTCTTTGCCAGTCCCCATGTGATGAACCAGGCAGGTTGGTCTGTGCTGCTCCAGAGAAATGGGCTGTTGGAGCCAGCGTGAGCCCTCATTGAGCTCAAGGATGCTGGCAGGAGCAATGCAGCCAGCAGGGACCTGTCACCTAACATGGGCAACCCCAGCTGAGCTGCCAAGGGACAGCAGTGTGTCTAAGTGCCCATCAGAGAGGTTCCCCTAAGGAGAGGTCACTGCTTCCCTACTGTCCCCCAGGCCACAACTGCAGGCTCACCAGGGATGCCTCCATTGGTAAAGCTTGGATTTGGATGGTGGGATAAGGTTTGAGTTCAGGGAGGTGCAAGAGTGAGCAAGGACAGGGTTCTTGGAGAGAGATAGGCACAGGGGAGACACAGCATTGTCAGGATGGGGCAGGAATGCGAGCTCATTAGTGGGTGAGGCAGTGTCTAATCAGAGGTTATTACGAGGATCCTTTATTTTGCACCTGAGGGAGTCCTGCTCCTTACAGAAAGGAGGACCAGCAATTTCCTTAGAACACAGGGCATGGAGCAAAGAAGATGGAAGATTCTGGGAACAGCTTCCATGCTCCCTATTGCCATCACACAGCTGCTTTTCAGCACTTGCAGATCTCCCCATAATCCTCGGCATTTCTTTACGTATCTGAAGGTGATTTCCAAGCCTGAATTCACCTGAAGAACACGGATCCCTCTCGAATATCCATCCTTTCTGCAGCATTTATTATGGCTGGCTTTGAAAAAACAGCCCTGACTGCACACCTTATAACTGGGAAACTAACCTTGCCAAAGGCTGGCCAAGAAGGTGGTGGCAGAAGCAGGGAGGAAACCCCCTGATAATTCCCTGCTCATCCTGCCTTCCTACTTCTGTCCATTCTCAGCCATTAACCCACTGGCAGTGTGTAACAGGCAGCAAACGCGCTGGTTTTCATAGAATCATAGCGCAGTTCGGGTTGGAAAGGACCTCAAGATCATCCAGTTCCAACCCCTGCCATGGGCAGGGACACCTCGCACTAAACCAAACAGGTCCAGCCCCAAGGGGAGGAGGGGAGCTCCGCACCATCCAACACCTCCCTGGCTCTACCCGAGGCGTTTCGCACCGGGGGGTCCCTGCAGCCCCGCTCTTCCCGCACGGGGATGGGCGGCGCTGCGGGCGCAGCTCCCGCAAATCGCTGTCGTTGGCGCCCCCGTGTGAGCGGAGCGGCCGCTGGGGCTGCCCCGAGGGACGGGGCGCGCTCCCGGAGCTTGCCCCGAGCACCAGCTCCCAGCCACATCCAGACTCGGCGGCAGCACCAGGCCGAGAGCATCTTTAAGCACCCACCCGCTGGGGTCCATGCACGGGGGAGCCGCAGCCCAGGGCTCGGTGTCCTTGCTCCGACCACCACGGTCAGGGGAACCGTGGCACTGAGAGCCCTTTAACACCAAGCTGCCCTCGTTTCATGCAGTGGAGCTGGCTCTGATGTGCTGCAGAGCCGCAGGTGCCTGGTCTTGTGATGACCGCAAGGATGGGCTGGGTGCTGGGCAGGGCTGCAAAGCTCTGCAGCCCCCCTGCTTGCAGCCCACATGGTTTTAACTCCCTGTGCCAAGTCATATCCAAGAGCCACAGTGACTTTGTGCTCATAGGCAGCTGGCTCCAAACTTAGCCCCAGGATGTGTGCAGAGGGGACGGCTCTATACACGACACACCTCGTGTGACAAGTGCTCTGTGGTTCCTCGTCCCAGGGAAACACAGCTTGTATTGCACATTTCAATCATCTTTCATGCTTCCCAGTGAAAATCATCACATTTCTTTCTCACCTGACCTAACACAGCTCTGGCTAGCGAATGGTTGGCACCAGACAAATCAATGCGATCCTCTGGCAAGCAGGTTGAATGGAGAAGCTCTTATCCATCTGTGGCAGCTTCAGCCTGAAGCTGCAAAGCCCTTCCCGAATGAGTTAGGGTGCTCAGCTTTACCAGCTGAGTAACTGCACATCAGGAGAAGCCAGCAACACCAGAAAGCCAGCAGCACGGGTTGAGTGCCACACTGGGACACCAGCTCCCTTGCAGCACGATTGAACACAAACCGAACATCCCCAGCACTGCCTGGGGACCACCAGCTGGTACACACAGCTTCCCTTAGCAGCACCTCAGCTGCATCCCTAGCTGGGACAGCCAAGGTCCTCAGCAGCCCATCTGCACAAATGAAGTTGCTGGCTGCAGCACCTCTGTGAATACAATGAGCATCATCCCCAGCGCACGCCAGGTCCAGCTTGTCTCCCGCAGAGAGGTCTTTCCTCTCCTGGTCAAACCCTGAGATACTTCCATGGAGTCCCCTGCTCACCCTGGGGACATCCTCAGTCATCTCTAGTCACATGGCACCATTGAGACCATCTCTGCGGCTAGAAACAAGCACACCAGAGCCCTGTGTCAATGTAACCCATTGGGATATTAACACCAGAAAGGACGGGAGATATTCAGATCATTAAGGATGTAAAAGTAAACAAATAGCCCAAAATAACCCACCAAAAGCACCGCACCTCTTTTAAGACTTTACTATTCATTTTAAAGAGGCACCTTGGACACCGCTGGTGGCCAGCTCAACCCAAACCCCGGGAGTTATCACAGCTATTGAAATGTTTGACAGAAGGACCCCAGAGCCGTTTGCACTAATTGCTCAGTATAAATACTCCATTATGTTCCCAGACAATCAGAATCTACCCAGCAAATCAGCTCCTCTGAGCCACTGTAATCAAGAAGCAAAGCATGCATAACATTGCAATATAAACAGCATTTGCAGAGGGCTGCGGGGAGGAGGGGGAGCTGGCTTAGCTTGGCAGGTCCTGGAGCCATAGCTGCCTTTTTTTCTTTCTTTTTGCTGTTGTTTGGTTTTGTTTCTGATTTCCAGAGGAAATTCAATGTCAGGAAAATGTGGCAGAAGCTTCCAAGCTGCAGGAACGCTGCAGCTGGGCGAGGGATCCGGAGGAAGCGTTGCGAACCAACCCCAACCCCAGCAAGGGCTGTACTTACAGGTAAGCTGTTAGAGGGCTCAGGTTGGCAGGGACCTCCGAAAGCCCCAGCTCGGAGCAGTCCACCGAGAGCACGATGCCATCCTCTTCGCAGTGGCACTGGGGTGGGCAGGAGGGTGCAGCACCTTGCTCTGCGGGCACTGCCTGGACGCTGGTGGAAGAGGCCAGGAGAATGCCCCAGAAGAAGAGCGTGTCCATCCTTGCCTGCCCCGGTGCCGCCGGCTCGCTCCGGTGCTGCGGCTGGGCTGGATGGAGGGCAGCGATCCTGCTGCCTGGCGTGCAGCGGGCAGGGTACCGCCGGCAGGTCGGAGAGAGGTAAGGATGCAGCCAGGGAAGGGGAGGCATTGTTGAATGATCTTGGTTATTGGGTTTCAAGGGCTGGGCAGGGGCGTGAGATGCTCCAATGGGAGGAGTTAAACTTTCTACTCTTTTTCCCCTCTCTCTCTCCCTCTCGGAGCTGGCAGGAATTTCATTCAAAGGGAAGGAAGGGGGAAAGAGAGAAAAAGAAACCTCAACAAATAAAGAGTTGTTCAGAGCTCCGGGACCTGCCCTTGTTTGGGTCCAATGCTGCTGTGAGATAGGGCAGGGGAAGGCAAAGCTGGCTCTGACAGGGCAGAGCATTTTAACTACAGAGGCAGGAGCACCCAACCAGCACTTCAAGGGCTCCAGACTTCGGGACGCTGAAATTCAACCCCAATTAAAGGACTCTGTGTGTCTGTGCTGCCTGCTAACCCCAGCTGCAACTGAAAGCCAGGGAGTGAGGAGCTCCCAATGAGCTGCTTGCTGAAGAGACCATGCCCAGGGCTGTGGGGCTGTCCTGGACTTGGACCCTCACCCACAAGAAGCATCCTTGCTGTCCCCATGTGGGGCGTGGGAGATGCCAGGGGGTGGAGCAGCAGTGGCATGGTGGGAACTCAGTGGGACCTCTCCAGGACACTGGGATGCGGTCCTCTTGCAGCCACACTGCTTGCTATGACCAGGTCATGGTCGAGAGCATGTGTGAGCTGTGTTTGCAGGAGCTGCACAGCACTGATGCCACAAGCAGGCGGCTGGTTTGCTCCTAGGCTGGAGGTCAAAGTAGAGGAATAGTCCATTGAATGGGGGTTTTAAGACAGGAGCAGGCCTGTGCCAGTGCAGCCCAGAGCCTTTGGGGTGTCCTGAAACATGTGGGATGCGCATCAGAACAGGGTTTCTTCCTGCTTGGGTGTCAAGGAACTACCGAGTTCTGTGGCAGCAGAAGCAGCTGCTTAGAAAAGGGCACCAGATCTGCAATGGTTTAATTGGAATGAAGCCCCTTCCATCAAGAGCAGTTCCGGAGATGTCATTAATTAGATGTTTGTGATGTGTTTTGACAGCTCCAAATGTAAAACACTGCTTGGTGCAGAGATGGGAAGCCCTCTTTGGAGAGAGGGCTCCTCCTTGGGTTCCTTGACAAGCTTCCCCTCCGCTGCTCTGTTGTGGGGCTTTAGCATGGCCTGAAATGGTCAGATTTGCTCTGACAGCACCCAGGAACCCGGTGTCAGTTTGGAGAAGGTGTCAGGCCCATCCCTCTGCTCCTGCCTGCAGCAGCAGCAGCTTTTATCTCCACCTCCCCTGTCCCTCTCCAGCCTAAGAGCAGCCAGACACCAACTGCATTGGGAGCTCCTGACAGCTTCTCACTTAATGCATTCTCCCTGGGGATCCAGAGCTCTGGCAAAGCTCACTATTAATAGAGCTCTTCAAAAGCTCCCACTAAAGAGATTCCTATTGAGAGCTGCCATTCTGCTGAAACAGAGCCATTTCCTCAGGAAGGCATTGACTGCAATGACATTTTTCATGTTGTTTTTGGAGCGACACAGCCTGAAGTTGGAGGCTTTGCTCTGCGGGGCTCACTTTGCTTTAACTTTCCTGTTTTGCTTTTCATTCCAGCCTGGCTGCGGCGTTTCATTTCCATGCCTCACTTCTCTGACACCTGATAATAGATGGTAATATTCAAAGTGCTCACTTATTCCAGTGTGGCGCCCGGCTCCTGGCAAACCCGAGTCTGGGAGTCAAGCTGTTTGGAGCAGAAAGCGTTGCTGTTCCCATGGTAAACCTGGGATTTCAAAGTCCCCCTGGGGTGGAAGTGGCACTTTCCAGCCGGCTCTTACTCAAGCTGTGATTTGCTGCCAGTACTGCAGGCTGCACCAGGCCCTTATTGAAGGCATCGGGGGCTCCAGGTCCAGCTCATCCCTGTGAACGCGGATGGATGGATGCTCCTCCACCCGGCTCACACGTGTTGGTGTGTTGGCCTCTAGCGGCAGGCTGCGCTCTGGGGAGCTGAAGGGCTCTGCTCCATAGCAAGCAGAGCAGCATCGCCCGCTCCCTGCGCTGCTCGCACGCTGCAGCTGCATCAACCAGGCCCCCAACAGGCGCTGCTGCACCGCATCCACAGAGACCTGCTTTTAAAGGATGGAGCTGAGGCTTTGGGATCACATCCCAGAGCTCTGTGGCTGAGTGTGGGACCTTAGCACTGGGTACCTCTGCGTGGCAGGTGACATCCCCGGTGCTATTTCTCCACACTGCATGCTCTCAGGTCTTCCTACAGCTTGATACAAGCAGGGAAAAAACCCACCTTGGGAAAATCCAGAGTACATCCTAAACGGGGAGCAGAGTCCAGCTCATGTGAGCCACTGCAAGCTCCTATGGGGCAACTGATGGTGCCTGCTGGGGCAGGGGATGGATGGGGGCTGGAGGTACCCGTGCTCCCTGGCAGCAGGAAGGTCTGGTGCCAATGAAGCCACACAGTGAAGGATGGTTCCTCCTTGATGCCCAGGGCATAGAACAGCACAAGCCTCAGGCACTTGGACTCCCTGCTCTGGAGACATCACTTCCAAGGAGCCATGAGGCAACCTGAGAAGAGGGGCAGAGCTGGTTAGAAGATCTGATAGGTGAACCAGGACCCTGGTTCAGTGTCCTACATGCTTGAAGACCTTTCTTTTTGGACCGCCAGCATCAAATGGCTCAGGGAGCCAAAGCCATGGCAAGCCTAGCACATGCAGGAGCAGGATGTGGAAGAGGGAACCTCAGCTCTGATCTTATGTGGCTGTTCCAGGGGGAATTCCTCATTCATTTCAGACCTAGCTTGGATCTGCCTGGCCCTAGCACTCCTGCTCTCCAGGAGGTGCTGACAGCAGCAGGTGGTGAAAGACAGCACTGGAGATCCTGGGGAGGAATAGGCTGCAGTCCTGCTGCTCCTGGTGCTGGTATGGCTCAGGTGGAAGACCCATAAGCGGCTACGGCATCCTCACACTATGGCTGCAGCTGGGGCAGCCACAGCCTGGTATCAGGCACCTAATAGCATGGGAATGTGGCAGGGTGTCCCTGTGGGACAAACAGGGCCCTGTTACTGTTGTGTGAAGATGTGGCAGCTGCTGGACTCCTGTGCCCTGGTGTGAGCTGGGGACATGGGAGAGAAGAGGGCAGAGGAGAAGCTGTGGGATGAAGGAGCTGTGGTGCCCTGAAAGCCACCAGCAGGTTCCCGCAGCTGTGGGTCCCCAGGAGATGCAGCAGTTGGGTACCAACTTGGCATTGCCAGCCCATCCTGCCCCTGCTCTGGCAACCATGGGAAGGGGGTTCAAATGACCCCTCATTGTCCAGCTCATCTCCAGGGTCTTGGCAGCACGGGGGCTGATGGAGGAGGGTGGTGGTTGGATGCTGCCAGGCTGGAGCAGGCTATGGAGACCAGCACAGCACGGCGCAGAGCACACTGGGCGGCCCGAGCTGGAGGCTTGTTTTGTTCTGCTGTTTTGTTGTCTCTGCCGTGGCTCCGAGCTGCAGAGCTGGAAAATCATTCATGCAAACCGCAGCTCCCCCGACACCCTCTGGGAGCAGCTGTGGCTCCAGCCTCCAGCACCAGTGGGTGGGAGGTCGTAAATTCATCGTCATCACCAAGGCAGCCTCCTTTTAGACAGGACCTGGAGCATGGAGCAGCAGGCTCCAGCCATACCCAGCTCCCTGGGTGAAACCTGCGGGCCAGATTATGTGACAATGCCTATCCCATTGATGGGAAGGTGCCTTCGTACCTACCAGAGCAGCTGTGCTTTAGCTTCAGATGCTGCAGGTTCACCTGGGAATACTGTGCTGTGCTCAGATGTGAGGGCTCTGGACCACTTGCTCCCGGACTTTTGGAAGCTCTGCTGACAGCAGCATGCCGACCCCATCGTGGCTTTCACTTGCTTCCTTATGACCCTCACCTCTCCGTGCCACAAGTCCTGGGTCTGTGCATCCAACATGCATGCCTGTGTTCAGCTGTGCCCTGGATTGCCATCTCTGTGCATGGGCACATGGGAGAGAATAGACGCTTTCCCAAAGGGCTGCAGAAGGATCCTGGTGCTGTAGCCCACACGGGAAGGCAGATGGACAGTGATGTGCAGAGCTGAGCCTCACTGACATGAGAGATGCTGTGGGGCAGGTGCCAGCAGAACTCACCCCTCGTCTTGCTTGGTCTTGCCATCAGCTAAGGGAAAAGAGGGTGGCCAAGATGTCTCATGGGGATGTCTCATCCTCCATGAAAGGCAAGAGCCCACAGTCAGCCCCTGGGAATGCTGTCCCATTCTGAGGCCTCTCTCCTGTGCCACAAGGGGTAGAGCCCGACTCAGACCCTCTCCATAGGGAGCATGGCTTTGAGCAAAGCCCCAGGCACAACATCGCTGATAGAGAATTAGAAAAGGCTGTGGAGTTCCTGCCCTACCTTACCCTTGGCAGCTGCCCCATTAAGATCCAGTCCTGGGCAGGCTATTGGGACACCCTGGTAGCTGCAGGACCCCAGACTATTGTGGGTCGATGCACAGTCAACGGGGCAATGACCACGCACCCAGGGTACGAGCCCCCCTCACACTGCCAGGCTCTAGAATGCAAGATCTGTGATGATGCCCTACCAAGGCACCTGCTATCTCATGGCAATGGCTCCTCTTGCACCTCTTCACTCTCATTTGTTCAACAGCATCAGCAGGGAGATGCTGGACTTGGATCCAGGTCATCTTGCCCCTGTTTGAGGGAATGAGCACTGGTTCTTTCCCCCCATCAGCAGCTCCTGTGTGGAGAGCTCTGTCTTCATGCCTCACAAGCTGCTTTGCAAGTCATCTGTGCTGAGGCAAAGGCAGTGAGGAGAGGACCCTTCACTAGAGAGATGTGAGCTCTAGGGAAGAAGTAGCAGCACTTTCAGCATCCTTGCAGGGTTTGTTAGGATGGACTTGAAGCTCCTGGCAATAATGTCTTGTAGCCCAGGAACTGTTTTTAAGGCTGGCTGGAGGTGAAGGGTGGAAGCTGGACATGAGGGCTGTTTGATGGAGGCCTAAGAAGGATGTGCCCATGTGTATATGGCAGCAGGGCAGATGTTCTTTGAGATTACTCTGTCCTGGGAGCTCACCCAGACACTGGTGACATTCTGTGCTTCTGGGCCGGTCCAAACCTCACTGGAGATGCACTCAAACCTGGCCAGAGCATGGGCACATCATTCTCTGGACCACATCTGATTCTGCATCCTTGCTCTCCTTGCCACGCTCCCATGTGCTCTCCCATGGTACCCCAGGAGAACAGGACAGGGGTGCTGCTGCGAGGTGCACACACAGCATGAGCAGGACACAGCCCGACCACCACTCATGCCCACCAGGCTGGGGGTCACTGGGAGAGAACATTTCCTCACCGTGACCCCCATCCTGCAGTACAAGCGTAGTTTAGGAGTTACTGATGACCTGAAAGCCATAAACCACCAGGCTTCCCATGAGCATAAGGCCGAGTGCCAGGCTCATCCCAAGACAAAACCATAAATCCTTCTGTGCACACAAGAATATCCACTGAGGTTTTCAGGCCTTTTTTTCCATGTTGAAAGAATGCACAAATCCTCCTGGAGAGCTCTTGGCATCCAACCAGAAGCAGAAACACCACAAGCCACTGCGATGCTCACTTATATGCAGGCTGAGCAGCAAGTGTCCTGTCCCATCACGCTGGTGGGTTACCCTGGGATGAAGATGGCTGGGGACACAATGCCCTTTTGATCTCAGTATGGCTGAGACCTCACAAAAGCCAACCCACCCTGACCAGCACACTCTACCCTAGGGCTGTTTATTGTTTGCACTTCAGACATCCATCCGCTGAGACAAGCCAGCTCCCACAGCAGGGCCTGAGACCTCAACACCTCTGGTACCCACAGGCACATGGAGACCACATGCCCAGTGCTTGTGTCAGACTCAGCAGCCTCTGGGTGCCTCTCCTGTGCTGAGGGGCAAGAGCAATGCAGAGCTCCCAGCATAGTGCAGTGGGGTTAACAAACCTTCCAGGCACCAGGAATCCCGGGAGATAGACAAAGCAGGGGAGCATCACACCCAGCCCATCACCATGTCTGCAGCAAGGGGCAACAGCAGCCTGTGGCGGGACAGCACTGCCCATCGTCCGCTCAGCGAGTTCATGTCACTGATAACACTGCACAGTGACAGTGCCAGAGCAGGTCCCCTCTTGCTGCACCCCATGGTGCTCTCATACCACCTCCTGGCTATGGAGAGGACCCCATAGAGGTGGAGGGCAGGAGGGTGCCAGGATGTGCCGAGCGGTGTTAGGGCTGCTTCTGAGCGATGATGTCCCGGATGCAGGTGTACAGGAACATGTACTGGTCCTGGAAGACATAAAACAGGCTGCAGTCAGGTTTGTGACAGAGACCTCCCCCTTGCAGACTAACCCTGCAATTTGCCTCAAAAGATCCTAATTAACTAATAGTGTCCAATGGCAGAGCAGGATGTGCTCTCCCAAGTGATGCGCACGTTTGTCCTGTGTCACCAGAGTTGATGAGAAAGGAAGAATTGGGCCTGGAGTCATAGTTCCACCATGTTTGTTTCCTCCTGCTTCATCCTCCCCATTTGAGAAGGGGTAGAACAGTGTCACCTGCCTTCCTCTTGGACATGCCATGCATGGTGTCTGCATCCAAACCAAGACTGAAGAGCAGCCCCAGTGATGCTGCAGGGCAGCAAGCAGGGAGAGCTCTGCCCTGCTGGAGGGCACAGGGTCTGGCAATGACCTGAGGCCAGGAGGGAAGCCCTCTGGAGCAGGACTTGGTGGTAGTCTCTGTGTACCCAAGCCAAGTGCTGACAGGGGATCAGGGTAGATCTCTGCGAGCTCTCAGGGGCAGGTAAGAAGCTTTGCTCAAATGCCGGGATGCTCCAAAGTGATGCTCAGCTATAAAACACCCAGGACTGACCACTGCTCGGGGAGAACATGGCAAAGGTAATGGAGGCTGTGCACAAGCAGGGCCAGCCTGTAAATGGTGTGGGTCGAAACCATAGGAAAGAGGAATTAGGGCCTTGACAAGGGGCCTCCGAGCAGCTCGCTCATGCGCTGGCTAAGCTGCAAGTCACGAGGAGCCTCCTCCCTGCCGGCAGTGGGTTTAGCCCCATTGAAGGGCTGGGAAAGCCACAGATCACACAATGTCTGCGGGTCCAGGTCACCCAGAGCCTGTTTTCAATGACCCTGGCATGATTGTGAAGTCTGGAGTGACATCCCAGGATTGACTTCAGTCCTGGCACACTCAGCGCCTGGCCAAATGCAAGGAAGACTATGTCCCCAAAGGCACACAGCATGCTGGGACTGGGGGTGCTTAAATACCCAGTGGTTATCCATGGGCAATCCCTCATCTTCCCCCTTGTTTGGATGCTAAATTCCCTAAAACATCAGCTGGTGCCCCCAGCAGAGATAAAGGGGTCCTGGCAAGCCCCCATGGTGATGGCAGCAGCTGGCACCCGCATGGCAGCACTGTGGGGCTGAAGGGCAGCTCTTGTCCTTCATTGGGATCAAAGCAACCCCTGCTCACAGCAAGGTGGGGAGGCAGTGCCTTCTGATGGGCACTTGCTGTGAGTTTATGGGCACATCGTGTCACTGCCTGCAGGACCGCTGCCAAAATACAAAGCAGCTCTGAAGCAGGGACCCTCCTCCAGCTCCCACTGGGCTCATGGCTCACATTAGTGAAGCACACAATCAGCTGCTGCAGTGGGGTAGCCCCAGAGAGATTTGCCCCAGTTCTGCTGTCCCCTGCGGGGAGGGTTGCATGGGATGCTCCTCATTCAGTGCTCATTCAGCAAATGAAAGCCCTGTCCAGAGGGCATCTGTGCCACCAGTGCCCATCAAGAGCAGCGCGATGGAGGCCTGTGAGGCTGGGCTGGCACAGCACCGTCAGATAGTGCCGCAGCCCATGGGGCTGCAGGGCAGCTGCCAGTGTGGCAAGGTTTGTCATGTGGCATGAAAGCTCTTCCCTGGGAAAAGACAATGACCATAGCCTCTGGTGGCTGGCAGAGCTGCAGGATGGGGAGGAAGCATGGAATAAGTCCCTGCATAGGCTGGACTGGCTCCTGGGTGGCAGGGAGCTCCTGGGCAGCGGGCAGCTCAGCATGACTGCTCTGTTCCCGGCCCATCACCCTTCCTCCTTCCCACCTACCAGGGTCGGGGTCATGAGACAGCAGCTCCTCGACACCTGGAGGGTCACACCATAGACATCCACGGTTCTCTCCGCTCTCATCTGCTGCAACAGGCAATCCAGGGAGATCAGCGTCCCCATTTGGCTCACGCCACCACTGCAAGGGACAAGGGAGGGTCAACTGATGTCAGGCCAGGCTGAGCTCAGCCTTTATGGAAGTGGGCATGAGCCCAAGAAGTCATAAGCTCCATGAAGAGAATATGCATGGTATGGTATGGTGGGGATAGAGGACTGTGAGCGCTGGTGGAGGTGGCAGGGAGGCCTTTGCTGACCTGGGAGATGGGACCCCACAATGCCCCTTGAAGAAGCCTTCAGGATCCAGCCTCCCCTGCCCTGCTGAGCTGTGCATCCCTCACCCAAGCCAGCGCTGCTGATACACCAACTGTGGAGGCTCTTGTGGGGCTGTGCTGCAAGCAGTTGAGGATGCCAGGGCTGCTCCCAGGATCCCAGCCCAGGGCTTGGTGGTGGCCGTGGCAAGGTGCTGTGCAGCATGGTGGGTACCAGCTCTGGAAGGCTGCCCGTGGATGCAGGATGCAGCAGTACCTGCAGTGCAGCAGGAGAGGACCAGCTCGCTTGCGGTGGGGCATGCACCGTGTGACAGCAGTGAGGAGCTCCACCAGGCTCTGCACATCTGGCTGCTTCTTGCTGCTCCAGAGCGTATACAGGAACCGCTGTACCTGCCTCTCCTTTGCTTTCTTCTCCTGGCGAGACACAAGGAGGTGACATGTCTGGAGGGTGAGTTTAGATGCGTAGGGCTCCCAGCTCCCCCCTCCTTCGGCTGCCACGTGCTTTCCTGAGCTCTAGCCTCTATAAAGCTGTGCAGTCTCTGCTGAGGCACTGCCCATCGCTTGTGCAGTGGGAACGGTGCCTCCTTCCCCACAGCATCCCTGCCTCTTAAGAGGGAGACTGAGGACAGGGGGGGCCTTCTCAAAGAAGGTAGGACAGAGCTGTCAGCAAGGGGTGGCAGAAGCCTCCAGGGCCTCTCCTGTGCATCTCCTATATCCACGCAGCCTAAGTTGTGGATGCTGCAGTCTAGATTCCCTCCTGCATTGATGGACTGCCAGCACTTGCAGCTCAAGACAAGTCTCTGTGGACATTTCAACCCTTACCCCTACAGATCTCCTCCCTCAGCAGTGAAGAACACCCAAGCAGTGGGAGCCAGGCCAGCCCCATTGACACGTACATGTTTCATTTTGAGCTGGGTACACCTCCATCCAGACACAACCTTCTCTGTACCACACTGGATGTTCAGCATCTTTGTGCAGAGAGAGTCTCCTTCCAGGGGCCAGCACACCTCACTTGGGACCTGTGGGCAACAGCAAGTTTGGCTTCATGTTGACAGTTCCCATCTTTCACATCAGGCATCACCTTAGGGGGCTGTGATGGGGCTGGACCAGGAGCACCCCAGCATCACTCCATGGCAGTTCATCTGCTAGCTAAACCCTAGCAGACTGCAGTGGGCTTCCCTGTTAACACAGAGCTGCTTGGCAATGGGACTGCTCAGCAAATGCTCTCCAGCTGGGCTGGTCAGGGGCAGGAGCTCCTGTCCTTGGGTGCCAGGGAGATGCAGCTTGCAGAGCCCAGAGCCATGGATAGCACGGTGAGCAAACAAAACCTGCCTCCTGTGACAAGCTGTGGGAGCATTTTGACACAGGGAAGGTTTGGCTTTAGCTAAGCTGGACCTGCACCGAGGCACCAGTGAAAAGCATTCCGGTTTTAGAGCTTCCAACCCCATTAAACAAACCCCTGCCCTGCCGTGGCACAGGCACCTTACCTCCCCCTTCTCCTGCCAGGGCAGGAGCGTTAGGATGGTGTGAACATCCTGCTCCCACACCAGGGTCCAGAAGTCCTCCATGGTGAGCTTGTCAGGCCCCTGCACAGCCAGGTACTCCCTGCTGGAGCTGCAGCCCTGGGTGGGGAATGAGAACATCACTTTCCTGCTGGAGAGGGTGGCACAGGCATCCCAGTCAGCCCAGGCAGCTGCAGGAGAGGCCAAGAACAGAAGGGAAGCTCTGGGGGTGAGGAAGCAAGGAGTGATGAGAAAGCACCAGGGGAGGGAAGCGAGGAGAGCACAAAGTGGGCAGGTGAGGGAAGACGCATCCTCAGTCCCCTCTTGTCCACACAGGATCACAGCAGCAGCCACCAGTGGAGCTGCTCAGGGACAAGATGAGGAAGGGAGATGCAGGCACAGGGGTGGGCATTGCTGATAGGGGTACACTCACCGGGATGTGCCACACCTGCAGGAGACCTGAGAAAGGGCCCTGCTCCAGCAGGGAAAACTTCACTCTGGAGCGATCATCTGCAAAACACGTGGAGATGGAGGGACCGGGGCAGCCTCGCGCCCACAGCCACGCAAATCCAACCCCACATCCATCATTTCTCTGCAAAGGTGCTCCCCTCTGCTCTGCTCCTCTGCAGCTCATGGATGCTGGTCCCAAAAGACAGGTACCGACCCCAAACTCCTGCTCAAAGCAGAGATGTAGAGTGCAGGTAGCTCAGTGGAAAAGCCAATGGAGAGCTGCGTATCTCCAAGGATGGAGAGCCTGTAGATGCCCTGTTCCAGTGTCTGGCCACCTTTGGGGAATTCATTTGTCTTCTTATAGAGTTAGATTACCCTTCCTAATCACCCCCATTGCCTCTTGCCCTTCACAGTGCACTTCTGAGAAGCCTCTACATTTTCTCTGTGCCCTCCCAGCAGGTAGTTTAAGATGAAACAAGATTTCCCCCTTGCCTTCTCTCCTCCAGGCTGGACAAACCCACCTATCTCAGTCCCATACTTCACACGTTCCATCCCCAAAACAACCCTGGGAGCCTTCTGTTGAACCCAATGCAGTGGTGTCCAAGGATTATCTTGCCTTGTGGAGCACCAGCCCTGGTCCAGCCTGGCTCCATGCAGGTACAGGAAGGGAAGGTTGCTAGGTGTCACGGCACTTACAGGGGAGGATGCTGGAGGAGGGCCGTGCCTGCTGGTTGCCTGAGGATGGTGTTGCAGAGCTGGCTTCTTCCTTGACAACCTCCAGGAGGTTCTGCCAGAGTGGAAGCGGAAGAAGACGTGAGCAGGGAAGGGTCAGGAGGAACTGGGGACTCCAGGGCTCAGCAGAGGGGAGGTTATCCCTGCACACGCAGAAGCCTTAGGTGGGGTGCAATGGGACCACCTCTGAGCAGTGCAGGATGGGTGAGGGAGCTCCATGCCTGGAGATGCGATGCCACGGAGAGGGATGCAGCCAATCACGTGGGAACTGGTGCATGGGACCCACTCAGGATGCACTTCCTGCGTGTCCCCCCAGCCCGACCGTGTGGTCTCCCCAGTGCCTATGGCCACCCTGCTCAGGACAGCTCTCACCTCATACTCTCGCAGGAAGCCCACGTGGGACTTGGCTGCCTTCTGAGCATAGTGCTGAGCAAAGCTTTTCAGAGGGATGGGGCAGGACCTGCGGGGAGAAACGGGGTGTGAGGGTGAGGTGGAGCAAACGCAGCAGCATCCAGGCTCTGTCTGTTCATCCCCCAAATGCCGCGGCCCTCACAGCTCTGACCCATGCCAACTTGCTCTCCCCTAGGCAATGGCAAGACTTTCGTGTGCCACAACCATGGGCCCATTCCTAAGACACAGCAAGGATAAGGGATGGGGTAGACAATTTAACCCGAAAGATAGATATGTGACCCCCTCCAGTGTGCCCAGTGATGTACACCCAGTTCTGGGCTGGGCTCCTCAAAATACCAGGGGAGATGGTTGGAATGGGCTTCCCTGTCCTGTTCTCCTAGAGCCAAGGCTCAAGCTGAGGTGAGATTCCTGGATTGGAGGGGCTGTGGATCAGGGTGGGGAGAGCACCAGAGAAAACACAGCAGGCCCTCACCTCTCTGTCCCTGATAAACCCAACAGTGGCTCCTCCAAGATCTTCTCCAGGATACAGCTGTGCAGGAAAATGTACTGGGACTGGAAGACAAAAGCAGAAAGCAGTGCAGAGCACTGTACCCCACAGACAGGATGGCAGGGTGGTGATGACACTGCCTAGTGGGCAGAGGTTGTCCTACATTCATGCCCAAAAGGCTTTGCCTTCTTCAGTCTCAGAGCCACTGGGTCTGTTTGTCTCTCCTGAAGGGCAGTACGGACACTTTGTCCTAACCCTGAGTACTGGAAACAGTAGATGGGCTGTGGAGCATCACAGGCCAACAACGTGGTGAGGGTTAAGAATGGCCTGCAAACGTTCTGATCCCACTCCCAGGCACTCTGGGATGTCCTTGAGCCTCCTGGGAGGACTTGGATATTGTACACTGTGGGTCTAGCAAGGCATGAAGCCGAGCAAGCTGCTTTGAGCAGCATGGTGATGCAGTGTCAGGCTGGGGACCAGCCTGGGCTGTGCAGCCAGCTCTTTCAGCCCTGCTGGGTTGGAAGCAAGGGGGAAGAGGGCTCAGTCTTACCAGTGTCTGAATCATCAGGTAACGGTTCATCCGCAAGGCATAAACAACCCCAAACGTGTCCACCACCTTCTCCTGCTTCATCTGCTGCAGCAGCCGGTCCAGAGCAATGAACGTGCCGGTGCGGCCTACCCCAGCACTGAGAGCACAGACAGCAAGGGTTAGACAGAGCCCGACCCCACGGCTGATGGACTCCCATCCTTCTATGGAGGTTCCCTGATGCTGCACCCCAGGGCACCGGTCCCAACACAGCGTGAGGCTGAGGAACCGTTCTGATTGCCCTGGGTTGATGCTGACCATCTCCAGTCACCCCATCCCATGGGACTGGGTGGGAGGGCAGTCTGCAACAAGACCTGTTATCCCCAGTGGCCAGGCAGAAGACTCTCTACAGACCAGCCAAGGTCTGGGCACTGCTTTCCCTCCCAGTCTGTGTATTAGTAGGACCCTTGTCCCAGTGCCCTCTCCCGTCACCGCCTCCAGAGCAGAGCCTCACCTGCAGTGCACAAGGGTCGGCCCCGCATCCTTGGTGCTCTGGATATGCTCCCGAGCCAGCTCTCTGAAGGTCAGAATGGAAGTCGTGGACTCTGGGATCCCGTGGTCTGGCCATGCCGTGTAGTGCAGGTGGGACACGTGCCGCTCTGCCCCGACACCCTCCTGCCAGCGGGTGCTGGAGGTCAGTGTGCAGCCCCCAGCACAGGGACCTGCTGCACCCCACAGCCCTGGGAGCACCCTGGGACCTGGGATAACCCAGCTCTGCTGCAGGGAGCAGGCAGTGCCAGGTCTGCTGCTCTGCGTGCAGATCCTGCTGTCCTCCCTGCCATGCGGAGGCACATGGAGGTGATAGAAAACCTGCCCTAGATTGCCCTTGATGCTGCAGGCTGTGTCTGAGTGCAGGGATGCGGAAAGGAGAGAGCAAGGGTGGACTCGGCGATCATAGTATCACAGTATCACAGTATGTTAGAGATTGGAAGGGACCTCAAAAGCTCATCTAGTCCAATCCCCCTGCCGGAGCAGGAACACCTAGATAAGGTTACACAGGAACGTGTCCAGGCGGGTTTTGAATGTCTCCAGAGAAGGAGACTCCACAACCTCCCTGGGCAGCCTGTTCCAGTGTTCTGTCACCCTCACTGAGAAGAAGTTTCTTCTCAGGTTTAAGTGGAACCTCTTGTGTTCCAGTTTGTACCCATTGCCCCTTGTCCTATCATTGTTTGCCACTGAGAAGAGCCTGGCTCCATCCTCGGGACACTCCCCCTTTATATATTTATATACACTAATAAGGTCACCCCTCAGTCTCCTCTTCTCCAAACTATAGAGACCCAGCTCCCTCAGTCTCTCCTCATAAGGGAGATGCTCCACTCCCTTCATCATCTTAGTTGCCCTGCGCTGGACTCTCTCCAGCAGGTCCCTGTCCTTCTTAAACTGAGGGCGATGATGGATGTTGGATATTTCTGTGCCACCAAGTCTCAAGGCTCTGACTGCTCCTCAGGGGATTGGGGTGTCTTGAACCCCGCTAACGGGAAAAGCAATTACGGCACCACCACATCTCATGCAAAGCCCCAGCCCTTGGCAGCTCCCCAGGTCCTCTTGGGTCCTTACTCACGTGCCACAGTTTGAACTTGCGCATGGTCCACTCCTCGGAGCTGCTCTGCATCAGGAGGTGGATCCGGACCTGCCCGTAGGAGACCGGGGCAGATTCCGACGGCCAGTAATGGTCACAGAGGACCTAAAGCACAGGAAGGACAGGGTCAGTGAGGGCCCAGGTCCCACTGGGTGACATCCCAGCTCCCTGAGAGCATCTGGAGAGCAGCAGCTGTGCAGGGGAACAGGGCAGGTCTTGGGAGCAGGCAGAGGTGCCCTTTGCACCCCTTCCCCACACCTCCCCTTCATTTAGATCTCAGCCTCCTCCAGAGAAAAGGACCTGTTTGGGTCTCATCATCCCTGGAGACCAGAGGAACAGCCCGTGGGAGGGGTCTGATCCAGGGGCAAGCGGTCACTTCAGGTACTGCAGGAATACCTGGGGCTGATGGGCATGGCTCCACCTAAGCTCCACTTCTGCCCCTTTCCTACCCCAAGCTAACGCTGAGCTGCACACATCAGCCTCTGCTCCCTGCAGGCTGCCTATCAGGGACACTGTGTGGTCCATGCTTACCCTGGAGCTACACCTGAACAGGGGTTGGTGGAGGGCACAAACCCAGCCCTGGGCTTGGCTCACGCGACCAGCTGGGGCTGGCACATGGAAGCCCCATGGTGCCGACCTACCCGCCCGTTCTCCATGCACACTGTCAGCATGATGATGTTGCAGACGTTTTGCTCCCACACCAGCCTCCAGAAGTCCTCTATCGTCTTCTTCAGGGGCCCCTGGGTGGCAATGAACTCCTGCTGGGATGTATAGCCCTGAGCAGAGGCAGACAGAGTTGGCAAGGTGTGAAGGGAGATGAGTCCTGCTCTGGGATGGAATGAGTGCCTGCTCTGCTCTTGTGGCAGAGGGAGAAATGCCCCTGGCCCTTAGCACATGCAGGCAGCTCCCAAGAAGCTCATCTCAGAAGCAGCCGATTTTACAGGAATCCTGTGCTGCCCAGCACATGCTCTCTACATATCTGGAATAAAGACGTGAGCCCTGCTGCTCCCCTCCAAGCAGTCCCTCATTCAGCCTAACCAGGGAAAGACAGATCTGGGTCTTTCTCGTGCTCTGCAGTCATTGCTGAAGGTGGGGTGAGCATGCAAGGCCTCAGGCTGCTCCTTTGCCTTTGCCCCGTGACACACACATGCCCCGTGGATCCACGCTCCCGCGTGTGCATGCTCTGTGCCCTGCCTGTTACCTGGGAAAACCGCCCGGATGCGGGACGTGGGCACAGCTCCGGGGTCGTTCAAATGCAGCTGCACAGACCAGAAGGAGAAAGAGCAGGCAGACAGACAGGACAGTAAGCTGGGAGATGATGGGAAGAGGGCAGTCCTCAAGAAGAGAGCAGAAAGCCTAGCCAGCCTCCCCATACACACACCTCAGCACTTGCCATCTGAGGCTCCATCAACCCCTGCTAAAGGGCAGCGATGCACCTCTGCCTGACCCCCAGCTCCTTGCCCGTCTGTGCTGGATGTGGCAGCTCTTTCCCACCACCCCTCAACCTCAGTCTAGGAAGAGCTTTTCTGGTGGTGCCCTGTGGCCATCCCTCTGTGGGGAAGACAAGTGGGCACTCACAGGCATGAAGTTAGCATTGATGTAGTCCGAGTGTGGATCTTCCCCCAGCTGGCTCAGCTTGACCCGGGAGTGATCATCTGAAAGAGACCATTCCCCCATGACACCCCCAATGCATCCTTCAAGCGACCATCTCCTCTTCTCCTGGTAGCACATCATGAGGAGAAGCCCAGGAGAGGAGCCAGCCCCTGTGAACCCTGCAGTGATGCAAGGTGACCCGGTCCCTATGCACTGCATGGGAATTCCCACCCTGGAGGAGACAGCACTTACAGGGCAGCACATGGGGATATCTGTTCTTGGAGACATTTGCTGGGAGCTCAGCATCCACCTTCGGCTGCTCCTTCCCAACTTCCTTCAGCTCCTGTAGGACAGGGAAGAAAAGCCCAAATGTGTCTCTGGAGAGCTCCTGCTCAATGCTAACAGCTCTGTCTGGTGGTTGAAGAGGGTCACCCACCCACAGGGGACTGCTCTGCTCCTCCCTCAGTATGGCCTGTGAACTGTGAGCTTTTGCCAGTGCCTTTTCCAGCAGCACCATTTGTATTTAAAAGAAAAGAAGTCCAAGAAGTAATGGGGGGAATAAAAAACCTTCTCAGAAATCAGAAATCCAATAGGAAGTTCAGAGCATTTTGTGCTGCGAAACCAGAAATACCTTGGTGCTGCTTCTGTCTCTGTCCTCACCAAGAAAGCTAGAGAAGGGTGATCTGAGGAGGCTTTGAAACTGCTGATGGGACTCTCCAAGGTGCTGGCAGCAGAACAGCTCATTGCAACACCACGCAGCGTTTTCACCTCCAGTGCAGACCTAGGGCCCTGAGCTTTGTCCACCAGCAGCTATGGACAGTACGCGTTGACCCCACACCAAGGACAACCCGTGTTTCCACCAGAACCTGATCAAAGTGCCTGATCATCCAACCACTGTCCTCCAACATTGCCAAGACACGGGTTACTGTCCCTGGAGAGGAGGAGCCCATCCCAGCCACCCAACAGCATGAGCTACCTAGAGGGGAAATAAAGCCTCACCTCGAGCAGGAGCCTCATCTCACCTCAAACTCCTGGAAGAAAGCATGGTTAGCACTTGCTGTCTTCATCTCGTAGTACTGCTTGAAGCTCTGGATGGGAATTGGCCGATGGATGTTTCTGCAGGAAATGAAGTCCAGAGGAAAACTTTCCTTAGCTATTGGGAGGTCTGGCAGGCCAGTCAGGTGGCCAGTGAGACAGCCCAGCCTTGAGACCTGCAGTACCTGGATACACACACATAGAGATGGTTTATAGCCCATGTCATTGCCCAGGGAAGTGGGTCCAACAGAGCATTGTTTAAGTACTGGGGGGGATTTCAGGACAATGAGACAAGTTTTCTACTGCAAAAGCCTTGCAGAGGAGGGGTGGACAATGGAATGGAGCTGGGTAAGAAATACTGAACATGGGAAAGCCTGAGATTTAAAGAGTAACTGAAGGAGAGGAGACAGAGGTGGGCTGGAGCACCTCCTGTATGAAGCCAGGCTGAGAAAGTTGGGGCTGTTCAGCCTGGAGAAGAGAAGCTGTGTGGGGACCTCAGAGCAGCTTCCAGTGTCTGAAGGGAGCTATAGGGATGCTGGGGAAGGACTCTTCATTAGGGACTGTAGTGACAGGACAAGGGGTAATGGGTTCAGACTGAAACAGGGGAAGTTTAGATTGGATCTAAGGAGGAAATTCTTTCCTGTTAGGGTGGTGAGGCACTGGAATGGGTTGCCCAGGGAGGTTGTTAATGCTCCATCCCTGGCAGTGCTCAAGGCCAGGTTGAACAGAGCCTTGGGTGCCCTGGTTTAGTGTGAGGTGTCCCTGCCCATGGCAGGGGGTTGGAACTGGATGACCTTAAGGTCCTTTCCAACCCAAACTATTCTGTGATTCTATGGTTCTATTTTCCTTGAGTCAAAGCAAGAGAAAGGAAGTAGGTGAAGCACTCTGGGATGTGCAAGGGGGACACACAGAGAAGAGAAGGCTCCGGCACTCACCTCAAGCTGTAGGTCACCATTTCCTGGGGCAGGCTGCTCTTCCTGGTCCTAGAATCAAAGCATGGGAAATGTTACCCTTCCCTGCAGTGCAGGACAGATGTGGTGAGTGTTTTGCTGTCTCAGCTCACATCAGGCACATCTGCCTTGTACACGTGTAGGGGCTGTGAATTAACTGCACACAGGCAGCTCCTTGTGTCCCCCCCTGCCTTTTGCTTCTGGGCTTGCCAGGCACTACTCCACCAGCAGGTATCCTATTGCCTACATCTCTTTCACACCCTCCTGACCTGGCACTGGAGGTTGGGTTTCTCAGCCTGCACCCACTGGGTAAGAGATGGCTTTATCCTCACCTCTTTGCTCTGAGCTGTTTCCAGTAGACCAAAGCAAAAACAGCTGTGAGTGTCAAAAGAAATCCCACGATGATTCCAGAGATTATTGGTATTGAGAGAGGAGCAGCATCTGCTCCAGACCCAGCAGCTGGAATAACAAGAGATAGAACAGGCAGAAGTCAGTCAGTAAACGGTGACATTTACTGTATTATGTATACTGTACCATGCTACAGCCTATGATCTACCTCTGGCTTGCCATTTAGGTTGTTAATTATATCTAACCTACACAGCCAGATAGAGAAGATGGCATCTCCATCTTACCTGAGAACATGGTGAACGTCACTGCAGGGGCTACAGGGTCGTACTTGGTGAAGGCAGCAATGCTGAACCTAGGGCAAAGCAGAGACCTGTCATGAAGGCAATCTGAACTAAGCACAGCACCCATCAGCACAAAGACCCAAGGGAACAGGAAGCTACCTCTGTCTTGAAATGCTGTATTGGAAGAAACCAGTTTTGTGGTAAAGGGTTTTGGGAATGTATGGAAACGGGGTTTAGGGAATGTATGGAAACGGGGTTTAGGGAATGTATGGAAACAGGGTTTAGGGAATGTATGGAAACGGGGTTTAGGGAATGTATGGAAATGGGGTTTAGAGAATGTATGGAAACGGGGTTTAGGGAATGTATGGAAACGGGGTTTAGGGAATGTATGGAAATGGTCTTTCCTCCCTTTTCTGCCTCTTACACAAGGTGGTTGTGCTTGGGAGAACATAACAAAATGTTCAGAAAGCACAAAGGGAAACAGCTCTCCTCTGATGGATTATTTGCAGACAAAAGTAGGATGTTTCTGCTCTTCTGGGACAAAAATAGGGAAAGGCAGCAGTAAGGAGGGAAAATCAAGGGTTGAGTCACTCTCTTGGTTCATGTCAACCCATTAATTAAAGAGCTTAATTAACTTCAAGAGCTGAGCCCAGGTAGTTTCTTGAAACAGGGACACCTCAGCTGCAAGGGCTGAGCCCCAACCCAGACACTCCCATATGCACGAAGTGGCTGGTGCATCCCCTACCTAGTGGTGATCTGCCCTACACCTTCCTCCCAGCGGTGTGCACTGCAAGCCCATCCCTTGTGGATCAATAACTTGCTGGAAGATAGGAAACAAGGGCTGGCTTTCAGAATGGACATGGGCTGTCAGTGGTATCTGCCTTCTACCACGCTGCTGCCAGCTGACAAGGAAAGCAGCACTCAGGACACACATTGTTCAGGGCAGCCAAAATGAAAACAAGCTGTGCAGAGGTGCAAAAGGATCTTCTAGTCCTGAGTAAATGGACAGTTAAATCCATGTTCTTGAATCATGGGAGGCCGGTGGCTCTGAAAAGGCTGCTACCCTGCAGGAGAGCATCATCTTCCTGATCTCTTCCTAGAATCCCAGAGTGATTTGGGTTGGAAGGGACCTTAAAGCTCCTCCAGCTCCAACCCCTGCCACAGGCAGGGACCCCTTCCACTGGAGCAGCTTGCTCCAAGCCCCTGTGTCCAACCTGGCCTTGAGCACTGCCAGGGATGGGGCAGCCACAGCTTCTCTGGGCACCCTGTGCCAGCGCCTCAGCACCCTCACAGGGAAGAGCTTCTGCCTAAGAGCTCAGCTCAGTCTCCCCTCGGGCAGGTTCAAGCCATTCCCCTTGGCCTGTCCCTACATCCCTTGTCCCAAGCCCCTCTCCAGGTTCCCTGCAGCCCCTTTAGGCACTGGAGCTGCTCTAAGGTCTCCCCTTCAGGAGCCTTCTCTTCTCCAGGCTGCCCCAGCCCAGCTCTCTCAGCCTGGCTCCAGAGCAGAGCTGCTCCAGCCCTCGCAGCATCTCCATGGCCTCCTCTGGACTCTGCCCTAACAGAAGAGGTCGATGTTGGGGTGAAAATGGCAGCTGGGAAGCAGGGAGGGCAGATCCCTGCGTGTTTATGCTGGTGTTAAACTCCCCTTGAGGCTGCTGGCACATCTTGGTCTGAGCCAAGAGCTGTCACACAGACCCAGCTTGTGCTCAGGCTGCCCTGTGTCTTATTTGTGCTGGCTAAAGCAGAAGGCTTCAGTAAGTCAAGGTTGCCCTGCAATGCTTGAGAGTGAGTTGGGCAGGAGCCTTTAGCACTAATGAATAGCTGGGCTTGATGGACAATCAATCCCACAAAAGGAAAACTTCAGGGCAGATCCAATTCTTGCTTCATTCACAGGGGAAAGGAAGCTCTCCCCCAGGCACATGCTTTATCACCGTCTGTCTTTCTCTTTACCCCAGCACTCTCAGCGATTCCTAGCACTGGTTGGCCTCTCTTGCTCTATTTCAACTGAAATGGGACACCCACTTGAGCTGAAGTTCCCAAACCAATTGCAGCTCTGCACTCAGTGGTTCTGAGCCACAAATAACATCATCCATTTTAGCCCTTACCATCGCTCTGCCAGCCCCTTCTGCTCAGGAGGGATGCTGACACCTCTCACCTGTACTGCTCGTTGGCTTTCAGCTTCCCATTGCACGTTGCCCTGGACCGGCCGCACTCGTCTGTTCCCACTGGCACTCGCCAGGTTTCCGGGGTGCTCCCAGGGCTCGGATGGAAGGGGTTGGGGATTAGCACAGCCAGGTAGGAGTCTTCTGTCCCATAATAGTGGTCATACCAAGTGCTGGACATGATTTCCTGGGTGGGCCTCAGCACTGAGCAGGAACAGGATGACAGCGTTAGTTCCAAAGTGACATGTCCCTGCTCTGTGGAGAAGGACTTGGGGGTGTTGCTTGATGAGAAAATGAACATGAGCCAGCTTCAGTGTGCACTTGCAGCCCAAAAAGCCAACCATAACCTGGGCTGCATCAAAAGGAGCGTGACCAGCAGGTCGAAGGAGGTGATCCTGCCCCTTTATTCTGCTCTTGTGAGACCTCACTTGGAGCATTGTGTGCAGTTCTGGTGTCCTCAACATAAAAAAGACATGGAACTGTTGGAACAAGGCCAGAGGAGGCCACGAGGATGATCAGGGGCTGGAGCACCTCCTGTATGGAGACAGGCTGAGAAAGTTGGGGCTGTTCAGCCTGGAGAAGCTGTGGGGAGACTTCAGAGCAGCTTCCAGTGTCTGAAGGGGGCTACAAGGATGCTGGGGAAGGACTCTTCATTAGGGACTGTAGTGACAGGACAAGGGGTAATGGGTTCAAACTGAAACAGGGGAAGTTTAGATTGGATCTAAGGAGGATGTTCTTTGCTGTTAGGGTGGTGAGGCACTGGAATGGGTTGCCCAGGGAGGTTGTGAATGCTCCATCCCTGGCAGTGTTCAAGGCCAGGTTGGACAGAACCTTGGGTGCCATGGTTTAGTGTGAGGTGTCCCTGCCCATGGCAGGAGGGTTGGAACTGGATGATCTTAAGGTCCTTTCCAACCCTAACTATTCTATGACATCCAGGGAAACTGCTGCCCTTCTAGGGCAGACTGGGATGTGCAATGGGGCACTTACAGGAATCATTAGTGGTAGCGATGACACCATAGTACTCAATCTGTCCATTCTCCTCGCTGAACAGGTCAGATGGAATGATAACTGTGGAGCTGGCCTCCACCCGGAAGATGTCTGCTCGCAGGGGTGGAGGCAGGGCTGGAAGAGGAACCAGAAAGCACAGCCTTTTAGTGTGTCCCCTGCTCCCACTCCCATATTGCTCAGCCTGTGACTAATGCCAGCATGACTGCCCCAAGCCCTGACCCACTGCAGTGGGTCACAAGCACCTGAAAGAGAACCCAGATGCCTACTAATTAGCAACACTGGGTGTCTTCTGCTGGCGTCTGTGGCAAGGCTGCAGGGAAGAAGGGGACTCACCCTCCACTGTTGTGTTGCAGAACAGAGTAACAGCCTGGCTCCTCATCGTGTTCATGCCCACTGTGCTCACAATGATTCGGTAGGAAGAGTTTGGCTCCAGCCCCTCCAGGCTGGCCTTGCTTGTAGGGATGCTCATGACATACTTAGAGGTAGGAGGTCCATCAGAAAGTCTCTCTGTCACCACCTCATAAGCCTCCACATCTCCAGGAGAGCTACTCCAGTTCAAGTAAAGGCTCCTTGACTCTGGTAGGCATTGCACATCCTCCACTGGGATTGGCTCTGTCAAGGAGATACAGCAGGATCTGATCTCACTGGACCAGAGGAATCCCAACCTCAGTCCATACATCAGCCCGGAATCACTGTGGACCTCTACTGCCTGTCCCTAGGTCAGTGAGAAAGGAGCAGAGCTGGACATGGGCAACCTGGGAGCTTTTTGTGCCAAGGGCCACAGGATAAGGTGAATGGGTCAGGGTCTGAGCAAGTGCCTTAGAGGAGATCTCTGCAGAGGCCAACTCACTGCACAGGTAGCCAGTCCTGAAGGTGATGGTTCTGAAATCCTTATGTTGGGGCTCTTATGGAGCTGATGGCTACCAGAGCATCACCCAGCTGCCTTTCCGCACCTCCCACCATGAAGACTTCCTATGCTCCCGTTGATACCCAATGACTGATCCAGTCTTGAGGCCACGCAAGCGTTTCTCCCCCATCCCTATGGCAGCGCATACCCACCCACTGGCACTGGCAATGGCTTGGTGCTGCTCCAGTAGGGCCCGGCCACGCAGCTCAAGGACACAGAGTAGTTCCTGCCTGGGATCAGCCCCTGGAGGAGGTGCTGGAGCTGTCCTCTGCGGAGGATGTGCCTCCAGGGCAGCGTGCTGTTCCTGGGATCCCGCAGCCACAGCTGGCACTCATCCTGCTGTCCAGAGACACTGCCCCACGAGATGAGCATCGAGCGGTTCCCTTCTACCACCGCAGAGAGGTTTTTGGGGACGGAGGGGGCTGCAATGAGAACCACACCAGGGGACAGTTACTGGTGTGCATGCACTCCCTTCCACCCTGTGGAGACACGAGAAGATGGGTAACATGCAAGGAAGCCTCATATGCTCAGTGGTACCGGTTCTGCAGCTGCCGGCTGCCACTACCAGAGATGACCTTTAAATGGCAATGGGAGGACATGCAGAGTGAGGAGCATGGGGAGACGGGCTCCCCCTCTTGCTAATTAGCCTGTTTCATTAGAGACCTGCCTGAAGGGCTCTGCATGTGACTGCCAGCACCCTGCCAGCGGCTGGCTGAGCATGGGAGCAGAGGCCTTTGGATTACCCAAGCAAAGGGCAGGGGCTGTGGGGACAAGCACATGAAAAGGCTTATTATGCTTATCTGCAAAGTTCACATTCCTTGAGGAAAAGCCCAGCAGATGCCCAGCCCCCTTTTATTCCCCATGCCAGGAATTCTCGGAGTGCCTGGGAAAAAGGCAGCAGGGATGGTGGGATGTCCCCCCCTGGCTGTAAGGCTTCATGGGCTCCCAGGATGTGGGTGTCCTCTACCAGAGCATCACTCCTGCTATGGGATCCCCTGCTCTTGTTCAGTGACCCATGTCTAGAGGAGCCAGTAGGGTTCTGCCTCCTGAAACAGCAACCATGGCTGCCAGACTGCCCGATGAGCAGCAGCTCTGCCCTGCTCTCCATCCCAAGGGGCTTCACACTCCCTTATCCCATTGCTATGGTGGTTCCTACAGCTTTCAGGCTGCAGTCCTGGCCATGCCCATGCCCCTTCCCACTGCAGGTGTTGAGTCCACCCTGCTGGGGAAGGCTGAGCCTCGTGCATGATGCAAGGACCTCCAGCTCTTGCCACTTACTTGTCCAGTCGCTGATGTTCCCAGCGGAGGCTGCGTAGGGCCCTGACATGGACACCACTTCCAGCAGGTATTTGTGTCCTGGAGCCAGGCCAGAAAAGGTGAATTTGCTGGTGCCTTTCCCAACAGACACATTGGCTGCCACAATACCTGATCCCCAGTGATACAGGAGGAGCCTGTAACTGTCTTGTCCTTGGGGTTCGGCTTGCCAGGATGCACTCAGCCTGTTGGGATACCCCTGGTTCGTCATGTACACGTTACGGGGGGGCAAGGGGTCTGGAGAGACAGGATGGGAGATGGGTCAGTGAAAGGTCTGAGAACATTGCCTCGGTATCTCAGCAGTGTCAGCAGAAGGGCTGCAAGATGCAGCTCAGGGCACTTTGTCTCAGGTAGACGGCTGCATCCACCAGCCTGGAAGCTTTTGCAAGCTTCAAGTGATGTCTGTCTGAGCAGATAGCCCTGCGCCAGCTGGAGTGAGGTGGGTGAGAAGGAAGCTCAACATAAAAAGGACATGGAACTGTTGGAACAAGGCCAGAGGAGGCCACGAGGATGCTCAGGGGCTGGAGCACCTCCTGTATGGAGCCAGGCTGAGAAAGTTGGGGCTGTTCAGCCTGGAGAAGAAAAGGCTGCAGGGAGACCTCAGAGCAGCTTCCAGTATCTGAAGGGGGCCTATAGGGATGCTGGGGAGGGACTCTTCATCAGGGACTGTAGTGATAGGACAAGGGGTAACGGGTTAAAACTTAAACAGGGGAAGTTTAGATTGGATCTAAGGAGGAAATTCTTTCCTGTGAGGGTGGTGAGGCACTGGAATGGGTTGCCCAGGGAGGTTGTGAATGCTCCATCCCTGGCAGTGTTCAAGGCCAGGTTGGACAGAGCCTTGGGTGCCATGGTTTAGTGTGAGCTGTCCCTGCCCATGGTAGGGGGATTGGAATTGGATGATCTCAAGGTCCTTTCCAACCCAAACTATTCTATTATGTTCAGTTTCATTCTATTCTATTCTATTCTGGGGCAACTGAATGCCTCTGATGACTGCTCCCTCCTCCATGCCTCTCCTCTGAAGCACAGCCCTGGAGCTTCAGCTCACCTGGAGCTGTTGGAGCTGACAGTGAGGGTGGGCAGAGCCCTGCTCAGTGCCACAGCACCGACATGCCCTTGAGTTCAGGCAGGGCTTGGGACCTGCCATGGTCAGCGGGGCCATGTCCTTTGCCGTGAGCTGTCGTGACCCACATCCCAGTCCAACCCAGGCACTCACGTGTCCAGTTGCTGACATTCCCTGCAGGTGCATGGTAGGACCCCGCCACGGACGCCACCTCCAGCAGATGCTTGCTTCCAGGGGCCAGCCCAGTGAAGGTGAAGCTGTGGGTGTCCCTCCCAAGCGAGGTGCTGGCTGCCGCCGTGCCCAGCCCAGCGCGGTACAGGGTCAGTGCGTACCCATCTCGGCCCCCGGCCGCGGCTCCCCAGGATGCGCTCAGCCTGTCGGGGTGCCCTGTGCTCAGCAAGCGCACGGCGGTCGGGGGCAGCGGGCCTGGGGAGTCACCAAACCTGATGTTAGGGACTGGAGACCGTGTAGGAGGAAACGGACTCTCAATGGGACGTTGTGCCATGGGGCAGATGCTTCCTGAGGGCTGGGACTCAGGCGCCCTCAGCACACTCCTCCTCTTCACTTTTCCCTTTCCTGTCCCATCCCACCTCACCTTCAGTGCTGCTCACTCTCCGTGGTCCCTCACATGCCAACCCTTCATCCAGGTCACCCTCAAGCCCATAGCCAAGCTGAAGTGCCTTTGTCACTGCTGTGTGCACATGCATCCTCCAGCACCCAGCTAGTGTGGGCAGAGCTGGCACAATGTCTATTCTCTGTGTGGTCCTGAAGTCTTTCTGGATGATGTGCTGCAATGGTCCATCTCCAGAGCAGAGAGCTGCTCTCCTGGCAGAACTGGGGACCAGCCTCTTGTATTACACTGATTAAGCTTTATGGTGGTGTGGTTTCTACCTGTTGGAGGAGACTCAGTGATGGCATGAGTGCTCCTATATACATAGAGATGGGGCATCATGGGCAGCGGATGTCCCTGCATGGGCACAGCTGGGCAAACCTACATGTCACCAGCATGTCCTTGTAGTGATAGGACAATGGGTGATGGGTTCAAACTGAAACAGGGGAAGTTTAGATTGGATCTAAGGAGGAAATTCTTTCCTGTTAGGGTGGTGAGGCACTGGAATGGGTTGCCCAGAGAAGCTGTGAATGCTCCATCCCTGGCAGTGTTCAAGGCCAGGTTGGACAGAGCCTTAGGTGACATGGTCTAGTGTGAGATGTCCCTGCCCATGGCAGGGGGATTGGAACTGGATGATCTTAAGGTCCTTTCCAACCCAAACTATTCTACGAGTCTATGATTCTATGTACCTGTGCCAGACTATAGGCAAACATCCATGTGCTGATGAGGGGAAGATTGTGCTCTTGCACTGACTGCTGTGCCTTGCACCCATGCACTCATCTGTGCACATCTCTAAAGCCATCGGGTCCCTGTAAACCTCCCACCCACCCCTGTGCAGGGGATGCTCCTCCAGGCACTCACGTGTCCAGCCACTGACGTTGGGTGCCGCTGCCTGGTATGGTCCAGCCGTGGCACTGGCCTCCAGGGAGTACTGGTACCCAGGGGCCAGCCCGGTGAAGGTGAAGCTGTGGGTGTCCCTCCCAAGCGAGGTGCTGGCTGCCGCCGTGCCCAGCCCAGCGCGGTACAGGGTCAGTGCGTACCCATCTCGGCCCCCGGCCGCGGCTCCCCAGGATGCGCTCAGCCTGTCGGGGTGTCCTGTGCTCAGCAAGCGCACGGCGGCCGGGGGCAGCGGGCCTGGGGAGGAGACACGGGTCAGTGCCAGGATGCAGGTGTGGGCGGAGGGAAAGGGGATGCTGCACATCTGAGCCTGTGGATGGCTACCAAGGATACGGGTGGTTATGCCACAGGGCTGTGCAGAGCTGGGCACAAGTGCCAGGCACTCGGGCATGTGGGAGAAGAAGGCAGGATCTGGCTGCTCTAGTATGGCCTCTGATTTAAACCAGGAAGGGGGAGAGCTGGTGGAGCCTGCAAGGAGAGCATCATACTCACGTGTGCAGTGGGTGCGGTTGGGGGTGCTGCTGTGGAAGGGTCCAGCCGTGGCCCTCACTGCCACGCTGTAGTGGGTACCAGAGCTCAAGTTCCTGAAGATGTGACTCCTGGCACCGGCACCCAGCACCATGTGCCCAATGTGACTGCTGGAGGCTGTGTCATAGATATCCACCACGTAGCCCTCAGCTCCTCGCCCCACTGCTGCCCAGGACGCCTGCAGGGAGGAGGCAGAGGGGCTGCGCAGGGTGAGGTTGGCAGGAGCCAAGGGATCTGGAAAGCAACAGGGAGAGAGTCAGCCTCTGAGTGCCCCCACTCACTGCACAGCACTACGAGCTCATCCAGAGATCCTCCAGAGAGGAGCACGGGGACAAATGGGCTCTGAATGCAATATATCCAGGGTTTGGAGCTGGAAATGGCAAGGGAGATACCCAGAGCCCTTGGGGTGGATGGGGAGGATTGGCTCTGTACTGGGGAAGGAGTGAGGGCAGGGAGCAGAAAGGTGGCACAGCTATGCAGGAGCTTGGGGCACAGCAGGGATGGTTTGGGATGGGGAAGGTGGCGGTGGATGCTCTGCAGAGCTCAGATGGAAGCTCTGTGGCACAGCTATGCAGGAGCCTGTGACGCAGCAGGGATGGTTTGGGATGGGGAAGGTGGTGGTGGATGCTCTGCAGAGCTCAGATGGAAGCTCTGTGGCACAGCTATGCAGGAGGTCCTGGCACAGCAGGGAGGGTTTGGGATGGGGAAGGTGGTGGTGGATGCTCTGCAGAGCTCAGATGGAAGCTCTGTGGCACAGCTATGCAGGAGCTCGGGGCACAGCAGGGATGGTTTGGGATGGGGAAGGTGGTGGTGGATGCTCTGCAGAGCTCAGATGGAAGCTCTGTGGCACAGCTATGCAGGAGCCTGTGACGCAGCAGGGATGGTTTGGGATGGGGAAGGTGGTGGTAGATGCTCTGCAAAGGTCACATGGAAGCTCTGTGGCACAGCTATGCAGGAGCTTGGGGCACAGCAGGGATGGTTTGGGATGGGGAAGGTGGTGGTGGATGCTCTGCAGAGCTCAGATGGAAGCTCTGTGGCACAGCTATGCAGGAGCTCAGGGCACAGCAGGGATGGTTTGGGATGGGGAAGGTGGTGGTGGATGCTCTGCAGAGCTCAGATGGAAGCTCTGTGGCACAGCTATGCAGGAGCCTGTGACGCAGCAGGGATGGTTTGGGATGGGGAAGGTGGTGGTGGATGCTCTGCAGAGCTCAGATGGAAGCTCTGTGGCACAGCTATGCAGGAGCCTGGCACAGCAGGGATGGTTTGGGATGGGGAAGGTGGTGGTGGATGCTCTGCAAAGCTCACATGGAAGCTCTGTGGCACAGCTATGCAGGAGCTCAGGGCACAGCAGGGGTGGTTTGGGATGGGGAAGGTGGTGGTGGATGCTCTGCAGAGCTCAGATGGAAGCTCTGTGGCACAGCTATGCAGGAGCTCATGGCACAGCAGGGATGGTTCGGGATGGGGAAGGTGGTGGTAGATGCTCTGCAAAGCTCTGATGGAAGCTCTGTGGCACAGTGAGATGCTGTGTCCAACCCAACCCATCAGACTCACGTGTCCATTGGGTGACGTTGGTGGAAGAGGCTTCATATGAGCCTTTCATGGCAATGACCTGCACAGCAAACCTGCTGCCTGCCTCCAAGTGAGTCCAGGTGATGTTCTGGGCATCTGGACTCAAGGTCTGGACCCGATCCCTGCTCTGGGTGCTGAGGCCATACAGAATAATGCGGTAGTGGTCCCTCCTGCCAGGGGGCTTGTTCCAGCTCGTGTAAAGCTCTGAGGAGCTGCCTAGGCTGACAAGGGTCAAGTTTGTAGGTGCAGCAGGGACTGTGAGGAAAGAGAGACACATGAGTTAGAGAGAAAAAGAGCCAGTTCTGAACAGGCAGCGTTCCGCAGGCAGGCAGCACAACCGGCCAGCAAACACTGCTGCCCTCCTCTCGCTGGGTGCCAACACTGATCCCCATCCCATTCTGGGGCTCCTGTAGTGCTCCGAACCCAAAATCACCCATGGGGGCTATGGATGCTCACCTGTGCAGCCAGTGACGTTCTTTGTGGGGGAGTGGTAAGGTCCAGCTACTGCCCAGATCCTAACAAGGTAGCATGCTCCTGGCTCCAGCTGCTCCAGGGTGACATTAGTGCTGTCCTTCCCAGCTTCAAGGTTCCTTGCTGGTGCAGAAGAGCCTTCCTTGTGCACACTGAGCTTGTATCTATCCCTCTGCCCAGGAGGGGTCTCCCAGTGCACAGCCAGAGCCCAGGCAGCGCTGGCAGGGCTTGCCGACAGGGAAAGAGGAGGTAGTGGCACTGTAGGGGAGAACCAGCATTACAGGATGCTCAGGGCTGACTCCGGTTTGGGAATGAAGCTGGGAGCTGCAGGACTGTCAGCACTGAACATGCTAAGACCCCGCTCTTGGTTCCCAGTCCCCCACCGGATCAGAGCCAGGCTGGGTACCAGGGATGGGTGCAGAAGAGCCCCGTTCCTACCAGTGTAACCGACGGCAGTCTGGGAGGAGGTGCGATGAGGCCCAGCCTGAGAAATGATCTCCACGCGGTACCGGGACCCCGGCACCAGCCCCTCCAGGTCGAGCTGGGTGACTCCACGCGGGACAGACACGTTCCTGATGATGGACAGGGATTCGGCCACCGAGAGCTGCACCAAGTGGTCTCTGCCACCACCGCCAGACTCCATCCAGCTCACGTGGAGCTCCTGGGGTCTCTGGCCAGGCTGCAGGCTCACGTTAGCCAGGGAGAGTGGATCTAGGGGGAAACGCAGCACAGAGACCCATCAGATGGAGGAGGTGAGCAATGGAACAGCCTGCACCTCCGCATAGGGCTAAAGGAGAAGCTGACTGCCACATCCTGGGGACTTGCAAGTTGCCCGTGCGTGTTCCCAAGGTGCTGCTAGCAGATGTGTGCTGTGCTGAGAAGAAAGCCCTCAGCTCACCAGGGGGCTGTTGTGCTCCATGGACAGGGAGCAACAAGCCCATTATGGGTCTCTATGGTTCCTCTCTCATGTCCCTCTCCCACCAGAACCAGGAGATCACAGAGGGTCTAGGCAGAAGGTTCGCCTGAGCTGGGGAAGAAGGTCTTTTGGGACCCAGAAGCAATCCCACAGCACCTAACTCATGCCATCATAGATGATCTTAAGGTCCTTTCCAACCCTAACTATTCTATGATTCTATGATCTGCTCTGATTCCCAGCGGCAGGAAGCATGCAGCTCTCACCCGAGCCCTCCCTCCACCCAAACACATCCATGTCACTGTCGGGTTTGCAGGCAGTGCCAGGGTGCCCCATCCCTGCAAGGGGCTGGGGACACTTGTCACTCACATGTCCACTCAGTGGCGAAGTGTGAGGAGGATCTGTAGGGGCCAGCGAGGCTGGTCACCTTCAGGAAGTACTGAATGCCAGGGGACAGCCCCAGGAACGTGAAATTGTGGGTGTCCGGCCCCACTGTGATGTTCCTATGCACTGGAAGGCTCCTGCTGTAGAGCTGCAGGTGGAACCGGTCCACATCGCCAGCAGCCTTGTCCCAGAAGGCAGAGAGTCCCAGTGGGCGTCGGGTGTTGGTGAGGGTCACACCGGTCGGAGCCAGGGGGTCTGGGGGAGAAGAGACACCCAAGGCAGTGAGAAGCGGCTGTGGTGCGGAGCAGCGACCGCACGTGCTTGCCCTGGGCACCTCCACCCCTGTCCCTGGTGGGCTCAGGTCAGAGTTAGCCCTGGCACACATCAAACCTGCTGGAGAGAGTCCAGCGCAGGGCAACTAAGATGATGGAGTGGAGCATCTCCCTTATGAGGAAAGACTGAGGGAGCTGGGTCTCTATAGTTTGGAGAAGAGGAGATTGAGGGGTGACCTTATTAGTGTATATAATATATAAAGGGGATGTCGAGGTGGAGCCAGGCTCTTCCAGTGGCAAACAATGAAGGACAAGGGGAATGGGTAAATGGAAAAGAGGTTCCACTTAACTCTTCTCAGTGGGGACGAACACTGGACAGGCTGCCCAGGGAGGTGTGGGTTCCTCTGGAGACATTCAAAACCCGCCTGGACACGTTCCTGTGTAACCTTATCTAGGTGTTCCTGCTCCGGCAGGGGGATTGGACTGGATGAGCTTTTGAGGTCCCTTCCAATCTCTAACATACTGTGAAACCCCAGAGCACCTCAAGCTTCTGCTCCGCAACAGACATGGGAGCGGGTCCCCACCTCCCCTGCTCAGTGATGGGCTCCTCCTGCACTGAAGACCCTTCTAATTCCAACCTGACTAAATGTGGCTCTGCTTCTCCTTCTGCCCTTTGCATGTCTGTGTATCCCTGCCCCCCCTATATGTGGTCCACACTCTGCCTTGCTTCCATGCCAGAACATCCCGCTCTCATTGGATGCATTCTGCAGTAGGATTGAGGCAGGGGCATCGCTCTCACATGTCCAGTCTGTGGCTGATCGCACAGAGGATCTGTAGGGTCCGGCCATAGCAGCCATCTCCAGTGTGTACTGCCGCCCGGGGACCAGGTCCTCAAAGGTGACGTTTCTCCACTCCTTCCCCAGATCCATGCCCTTGACCCGCTCCTGGGACTTGGTTTCCCAGAGGATGCCTGTGTAGCCAGTGCTGCCGGTGGGAGCTGCTCTCCAGGAGGCTTGCAGGGAGGTGCTGTGGCCCTGGTTGCTGAGGGTCAGCTGCTGCAGCGGCAAAGGATCTAGGAAAGGAAAGGCCGAGGGTCAGAGCAGCACCCAGCTGGGGTCAACAGGCAGATGTGCAGGGCCTGGAGACCCTGCCCTGGCGAAACCCATAGGCACGCTTTGGCTGCTGCCACCCCATCAGTCTGGCGGGGACTGGGACAGCCCAGGGCTCAGGTTGACATGGCAAGAGAGGGATGCTTTGGTGCTGAAAGTGATGGGATGGTCTGGGCAAGGTGGAGAGGTGGCTCAAGGCAGTGCCATAAGGGGCAGCCCAAGGGAGGAGGAGGAGGAGGAGGGCACCTGGCTCTGCTGACCCTTGAGCTGGGTGATTGGGATACAGACCAGGGTCAGACACATCCACCTCTGCTTTCTTCCTGAGCCTTTCACCCTTTTATTGCATGAAGCTGCAGAAGACCCATGCTAGCACATCCCTGAGGCACAACATCACAGGGAAGGGCAAGATCTAGTGGGAATCCCGGGGCTGGCTGTAGCACTCACATGTCCAGTTGGTGATGCGCTGGGGTGAGGATGTGTAGGGGCCAGCCACGGTGCTGACCTCAAAGGTGTAGAGAGTCCCAGGGCTGAGGCCCTCGTAGGTGAAGTTGGTGGCACCTCTGAGCAGCGAGCTGTTCTTTATGGGGTCCTCCATGGTGCTGAGGGCCAGCACGTAACCTTCTCCCATTGCCTCCTCCCAGCTGGCTAGCAAGCTGTGAGGGCTCTGCTGGCTGGACAGACTCACTCCAGATGGTGGTAGCGGCTCTGCAGAGAACAAGGATGGGATCACACCATGGGGCAGAGCATCAGGCAGCCAGATTGCTCCCAGTGGTCCCTCCACCAAACACAGGCAGCCAGGGCTGCAGGAAGAGCTTTTCACTACCCCCAGCACCAGGGACTGGGCGAGTGCATCCCCACGCTGGTTAAGCTCCATCCCTTCCTTCCTGGCACGGCAGCTCTGCGGCAGCACCAAGTGTGGCTCCATAAGACCCCAGGAGGGACCGGGCTGACCCACAACCTGCTCTTGGGAGCAGGTACCACTGCACTGCCCCCCTCCTCATCCTCCCCCTGGGCATCAGCCCATCTCCATCAGGCAGCAGAAATGGCCTCAAAGGACACTCAGGTTTTCTGCTTACGTGTCCAGGCTGCTGCGCTGCGCGCTGATGCCCGGTAAGGCCCAGCCACCACTGTCACCTGGACAGAGTACTGCTTGCCGGGGCTCAGCCCATGGAAGGTGACATGACCGCTGTCCCCGCCGACAGAGATGTTCCTTGCCGGAGCACCGTCCTCTCCCTCCCGCAGCGTCACCAGGTAGAAGTCCCTCTCTCCTGCTGGGCTGCTCCAGCGAGCCTGCAGGGAGCTCTGCTCCTCTGCACTGCTCAGGGTCACGTTGCCAGGGCTCAGCGGGTCTGCAAGGGAACAGCGCTGTGTGTGTCAGGATTATGGGGTGCCCCGGCCCCACGCACACCCCTAAGCCGCATCCCCTGCTTCCTCATTCCCACGCGTACACATCCTCCTCCTCGCACACCCGCTCCTGCTCCAGACAACGCTGGCAGCGCTGCTGGGAAATTCCTCTCACTCCCCCTCGTCTCCATTCGCGTCCTGCCCCGAGCGCGCTGCCGCTCCCGGGAGCCGGCCGGTGCTGGCCCCTGGCTCCGTGCCCCTGGCACCGCGGAGTTCCGCTGGGTCTGGCAGGGCAGAGCCGCAGGCAGCAGCCGTGGGACTGATCCAGAGTCACTTCATAGCCGAACCCAGCCAGGGTGTGGAGCTCTGAGCCCCCTGCATCAGCACCGAGCTCCGCAGCCCAGCAGGAGAGCCCGAAAGAGATGGAGATTGTCATGGGCCAGCATCACCGCCCAGGGCAAGCCACCGGCACAACAGCTCTGAGCCTGCAGCTTGGCACCTCCATAGCGCGCTGCTCCCCACTAGAGAGTGCCAACGCTTCCCTGGCATTCAGCATGAACTTGCTCTATCCAGGAGGCTTTGTTTGCCTTCTCCATTTCCCCTCTTGGTTCTCCTGGGAACAGCTGGGAGAGCAAGCCCAGGGACAGTGCTGTTTGCAGTGCTATGGGCACGGTGTTGGCAGCGAACCAGAATGCTCCAGTTCAAACCAGCTGAACTGCTATCCCCTTGCCCTATTTTCTCTGCTGCCCTTGAACAGCCCTGAGGCCAAGCTGCACCAAACACCAACGGGATCTGCTGCCCTTCCATCCTCCTCCTCGGGAAGAGCCCACAGGCTCATCCCAGCGAGAAGCATCACCGATGTCACCCGCTCCTGGGCATCACACTCACACGTCCATGCGGTGGCGTTGGGCCCTGGCACAGTGTAGGGCCCAGCCGTGACGCTGAGCCCCAGCCAGTACTGGGTGCCAGGCTGGAGGTGCTGGAAGGTGTAACTGGTGAGGCCCCTCCTGGCAGACAGGGTCGTGGTCACCGTCCGGGTGAGGAGGTTGTGGAGCGCGAGGTGCAGCCATGCGGCCCCCGCAGCACCCATCCAGGAGGCGATGAGGCTGGTGCTGGAGCCCGGGCTGAGCCTCAGCTGCGTGGGGATGGAGGGAGCTGAGGGGAAAGATAGGAGGCAGCGAGGTTCAGCACGGAGCCTCCGGGACCCTTCTCTCTCCCCAGGGTCTCCTATGCCCATTGCTGCTCTCTATGGGGCTGGCAGGGCTCTGATGGAGCATGTCCCTCCTATGTCCCTTCCCAGGCAGGCTGGGGGGCTCCTGGGGTCCCTCCATGCTGTCACACTCCTTGAGGCTGCAGAGCTGGTGGCAGCCTGGGTTAATGCAGCGTTTTGGCAGCTCCCACCAGCCAAAACCTTGTGCCAGATTGCCCTTCTCCTATGGGGATATGGAGCACACAAACCCAGGCTGCGGGTCCTGCACTCTGGGCTCCCAGCAAGGATGTGAAGAACTGCCCATCCTACACAAACTCGCTATCCCAAGCCTGGAGACCTCTCTGCCATCCCAACACAGCTGGAATCTGTCCTGCACCCCTCCTGCCAAACCCTATCTCCCACCCCTTCCCTCCTGTGACCTGTAACTCCCTACCTGTCCAGTGGTGGATGCTGGTGCTCGCCTGGTTCGATCCAGCCAGGGTGCTGACCTTCAAGGCATACTCACTGCCAGGCAGCAACCCGTCAAACAGGAACGTGGAGGCATTGGGTGCGATGGATGCGTTCCTCACCAGCGTCTGGGAGTCGCTGTGGTACAGGGCGAGGTGGTACCCGTCTCGATGCCCATGGCCATGTGCCCAGGAGGCCAGCAGCAGGGCAGAGCTCCCACCACTGCTCAGGCTCAGGTTGCGGACAGGTGAAGGACCTGCATTGGACATGGCACGGGTGGCGCTGGCTCTTTTGGTGGTGGCTGACCTGCCAATGCCCCAAGCACAGCCCCATTGCCTACAGGAAAGCTGGAGAGGGGCTTGGGACAAGGGCCTGCAGGGACAGGCCAAGGGGAATGGCTTGAACCTGCCCGAGGGGAGACTGAGCTGAGCTCTTAGGCAGAAGCTCTTCCCTGTGAGGGTGCTGAGGCGCTGGCACAGGGTGCCCAGAGAAGCTGTGGCTGCCCCATCCCTGGCAGTGCTCAAGGCCAGGTTGGACACAGGGGCTTGGAGCAAGCTGCTCCAGTGGAAGGGGTCCCTGCCCGTGGCAGGGGTTGGAGCTGGAGGAGCTTTGAGGTCCTCATTCTATACCTGTAGGCATGGCATTCTCTACCCCTCAGCTCTCTGCAATCCACATCAGAAGCTGGTCCCTCATTAGCTCTCCTTTTGTAGGTTTTCTACCTTCACCTGCACTGATTTACTCAAGGCTCCCCACCTGAGCTGTGGGCTCACCAGCCTTGCCTCCTTACCTCAGCCCTTAGCATCAGCCAGGGATGGTGTAGAGCAAGGCTTGGTAAGGTAGCCAGTAACTGACAGAGTTGTGCCAAAAATCACAGAACAGATGCTCTTTCCTTGCAGCTCTTTCTGCACCTCCGGGCATCACATTTCCTACCCCTCAGCTCTCTGCAGTCTACATCATCAGTTGATCCATCATTAGCTATATTATTCCAGCAGATTCAGTATAAACCCTGCAGGGACACGACCCTCCCTCCACATGGATGAGGGAAAGACCCTTGGGGCTCTGGGGACCAGGGAAGAGCCTTATGGAAGTGAATAAAAGCCCAACACCCTGACCTGGACTTCACACCCTCCAAACCACCGGTAGGAGCATTGAAACCCTTTGGACCCTGTGGACCCCTTACTTGTCTGTGCTGTGACTGTCTGGCTGGTGGTCTCCATGCAGGCGAGCGTGGCTGTCACCTCAACCTCGTAGCGTGTGCCAGGGGTCAGCCCATGGAACCAGAAGCTGGTGATGTTGGGTCCAGCAGATCCATTCTGCAGCGGTGCCCCTGAGCCCAGCAGGGAGAGGGCGAGCCAGTATCCCTTGGCACCCACCTCCGGCTCATGCCAGGATAGAAGGATGGAGTCTGGCCGGCTCTGGTCACTCACACTGAGGTTCAGGAGGGTCCCTGCAGGGGCAAAGCCAAAACCATCAGCAGGGAGCTGGGTGGCCAAGCTGCAGGACCAGAGTCCCCAACCCACCCCTTTCACTGCACAGAGGGCACCGCCATGGGGACTGCCCCACTTCCATCAGGCCCCTAACCCCAAGGGCTCTGAGTGGCCTTTGGAAAACACAGGAAGGTTCAGAAACCCCCATGGACTAGGGTCAAAGGCACTATGTGAAAGAGATGCTCCTAAGCATAGAGCATCTCCTCCTTTGGAGAACGTCCAGAAGGCTTCAGGCCATCACGTGCGTTGTCCAGAAAGGTTTATATCAGAAACATGCTCCCTGCAACTGTCTCTGCATGGGCTCTGACAGAGGACAGTGTAAAGGCTGCTTTGGGGCAACCCAGGCACAGACCCCACTGTCCTGCCCAGTGCACGAACGACACGGAAAGAGCAGGACACCGCACACGTGGAAGAAAAGTGGGGCCAGATTGTCACCCCCTTGCTGAGATGTGTCCTTGCTGCAGCAAGCACGCTGCGGCCACAGGGCTGGTGCTGTGGCATCCCGATGGGAGAGCGTCTGGGGACAAGGAAGTGGCGTACAGGGCTTGGCCTAATTGGTGGGTCACTGGCCAGCTCGGCTCTTGACTCCTTGCTCTGGAACCACCTCCACAAACAGAAGCCAGACAGAGCCTGTCCGTCAGGAGCAAGCTGGCAACGTGTCCCTGTGCCTCCATTAACAGAGTGTGTGTGTGCCCACCATCCCTGCCTTGCTGTGGATGAGGAGCTCCCTATTGCATTGAGCCTTTGGGAAACACCACAACAGCCCTAGTGCTAATAAGACACTTGTGTAATAATTAGCCCTGAAGATGTATGGTGTGGAACACGTTGTAACAGGCTCACATGCGATCTGGAGCAGCAAAAAGAGCTTTAGACAAGCACAGCTATTGCCCTGGAGGTCTACCTGGGGGCTGGTTTATACAGCCAGTGTGGGGTGAGCCCCAGGGGCAGGGGCACCTTTGGGACTGCTCCAGGGTTGTGTGTGGCCTTCCCACAGAGCTGGACAGGTTTGGAGCTGCACACAAGTTGTGTTTGATGCAATGGAGCCTGCTGCCACTCTGAGAGCTTCACTCAGCCAATGAGTGGAACTGGGGCACATCTTTTCTCCCTGGGAAAAGCCTCAGTGCCACCCCTGAGCAGTGCAAATGCAGATTCAGGAGCAGCCTGCTCAGGAATGGTTATGTGAATGGAGCTGGGTGTCCATGGGGTTGGGTCAGCAGGGACCCAGTTGCAGCAG
The DNA here is from genome assembly GCF_033783945.1 of Neopsephotus bourkii. Lineage (NCBI taxonomy): Eukaryota > Metazoa > Chordata > Aves > Psittaciformes > Psittacidae > Neopsephotus > Neopsephotus bourkii. The sequence goes on along the minus strand of NW_026900918.1, from coordinate 2,167,711 downwards.
CTCACTGAGCACAGGGCATGGTTGATCCCCTGAAGACAGGCAGGAGGGTTGTGCCCTGCATGGAGTTCAAACAGGGATGTGTTATCACTGTTTTATCTCTCTTACCTAATGAAGGGGTGAGTTCTCCACCCATGTTTGTCTGCTTCTCTTGGCTTCCCAATAGACTGCACTGCCTACCTCCAGTCACCTTCACCTCTGCAGCACAAGTGTACTCATCCCTGAAATGGGCCAGAGGCATCCTCCAGCCCCGAGGCCCTGCATCACCGCACTGCTCATAGAGCAGCCCTGCTAACCACATCACAGGCAGCCACATCCAGGTACACCCCGTGCCCTGCCTGGTGCCTGCGGATCCTCTGGGAGGGGTTGCAGTAGCAGGGCCAGTGCCATGAGGCTGTGCTGCTCCCCAGCCAGCTCAGCACAGCCATGGGGTACGATCCTGCCCAGGCAACTGCAGGGGCTCTCCCTGGGAAGGAGCGAGGTTTGTCCATCTCTCACACTGCTCCCCATAAGGCTGGCTGCTGGAGAAGGATGGGGCTGAGTCCTTCCCTTTCTCAGGCCATGATCTGCAGCCTGCAGTTAGGATAAAGCATTTACGAAGCTACTCTTAACTCCAAGAGTCCTGGCCTAGCACCCATCTCGCTGCACCAAGGCCACCCTCTTCACCCTGAGAACCCCTTTGCTTTGACTTACCTCTATCACTGTGAGCAGCCTCTTCCTCCAGCCCTGCCCGTGATGTGCGGTTGCATCCCTCGCCCTGGGGATTGAAGGTGTCAAGTGAGAGAGGGATGGGATGAGAGCAGCGCCTGGGAGAGGTGCAGGGTCCCATCCCATCACACATCTGCGACCCTCCGGGGGCTGTGACCCCTTTTCCCAGGAGAGCCCAGGTCACTGCTCACGTCGCACTCCCCTGGCCAAGGCAGGGATACAGGATCAGCAGATGTGGCTTGTGGGCTGCCCTGGCCTTTTGCATGGCTCCTGGGACTGCAGAAACCAAGATGGGGCCATGCCCACTGGGGGAGACCCACTGAACCAGCCGGTGCACAAGGGGGAAGAGCTGGGGAAGGAGGGAGCTCCAGACAGGCCCTGGCAAGCTCATTCCCTCAACAGGCACCTCTCCACAGTCATGGGGAGGATGGAGGGACCCCAACCCTCAGCCTGCCATCCCCCCCGTGCTGCGGAGCGAGGGCTTGGGCTGAGAGCTCCAGAGCACCCAGCACCCTTCACACCGCAGTGGGTGCTGAGCACACTCACAGGACACCGGTTTCCCCAGAGCCTGCTTGCAGCAGGGTGTGCCCTGCTTTAGGTTGCGTCCAGTTCCCTCCACATTAAAGGAAATCTCTCTGCCCACTCCCTATCCCACAACAAGCCCCAAAGGAGAGATCATCTTTAGTTCTTTCCCCCTTGGCTCTGCTGGCTGACTCACTGCTGGCTCCCGCACCGACCGTGGTGCGGAGGAGAGCGAAGGGGCTCTGCATGCCTGGGGACAGCATCCAGCCCCTGGCGTGAGGAGCTGTGCAGCCATGGCAGCAGTGCCACGCTCCCATCCCAGGCACTGGGCACGGCGGTGGAGGGGGAAGTGGAGGAAAGAGCCAGCTCCTAATTGCAAACGTTGCTAATTTGGTTCAGCTGCAGAGCCGGAGCGGCAGCCCAGGAAGATGCCGTCATTCCTCGGCGGGGTAGGACTATGCAAAGCCCCTGCCACCGGTGAGCTCGGAGCCAAGAGCCTGCATGGACAAGTGAGGGGTTGAAGAGAGAAGAGCTTACCTCTGCCAGGGTTCCCAGGAGCCGTGGCACCCACAGGACAAGCAGCGGCAGCAGTGGTGGCCTCATTGGGACTGGGGTGGCTGCAGACGAGAGGGATGACAAGTTGGGGGGGGGGTTGGTTCTTAGCAGCGGCTGTCACCACCCCCTTCTCCCATGCAGCGAGGGGCCGCATCCCCGCATTGCCTCCCGAGTGCGGGTGCCAGGATGAGCTCAGCGGGGCCCACGGTGCACATCAGCCTCGGGTGCGGGGCTGGGAGAGGCGCAGGGGGTGCGTGTGCCCCGCGCTGTGTGCATTTGCTATTGTCCCCTTGGGTCCGCGTCCCTCTGCCGTGGCTCTGTGCGTGCTGCGGCCCCAGAGCTGCCTCCGGGGGGGGGACTCTACAGGACCGGAGCCCGCTCTGGCCATCAGCGGGAGCTCCGCTGAGTTGTGGGAGTCGGTGCCGAGAGGGGAGGAGACCGGACAGGGCAGATGGCGGCTCCGAGCGGGAGGGGAGTGCCCAAACCAGCCCCCAGCGACGGGCGGAGGGGCGGAGCGCAGCCTGGGGCAATGCGCTGGGGATGCTGGAGCAGCGCTGGGTGCTTCTGTTCGTGCACCCTTTAACGAGGTGCATAGGGAGCGGGGGGTCCGGTCACGCTGGGTGCGGAGGGAGCGGTGTTCCTGGGTGCGATGCCCGCAGCGCAGGGGTGGGCAGATGGGAGCTGGGAAGCGCACATCCCACGGGCGCAACGATGCCTGGACCGTGCTTTGCCCACGGGAGGGGTTGGCAGCGTCGGAGCCTTGTCCTGGCTGCTCGTGGGTGCTGTAGGAGCTGTTGTGTGCAGTACAGCGAAGACGGGAGCAGGCTGTGCTCCCTGAGGGGCCTGCACTGTGCAGTGCGTGGCAGGGTGCCAGCTCTGATTCAGAGCAGAGATGCCATTGGCTTCACATCAGCGCCGGAGATCTGGGACAGCGCTGGAAGAGGTTCAGTGATGCATCTATCCCGGAAGCCAGGGCAGCCTGTGTTGCCATGGGACTCTATCCCAGTAGCCAGCACAGCCACCAACAATAAGCTGGCTATTCAGGCTCTGCCTGCTGCTGTAAGCCACAGAGCTGTCAGGGTGGACGCAAGCCCCAGCTGGCCCCAGGACAGCAGATTCCCTCCTACAAAGCCTCAGAGGTTTGTCAAGGTGGGACCTGTGACAGAGCAGCCCCAGTGCCTGGGCAAAGACATAGGAAGGCCCCAGCCCTGTGCTGAGGGGCACACAAGGACCCTGGTTTAGGACCCATCTCCAGATGGGGAGCAAGCTGAGCCCACCAGCATGCTGCCCCTGTGCTCCTGCATGAGAATGGGCTGGGGGACACCTCTGCACTGTGCCTGCTGCCCACCACAGTGGGGCTGACCTCTGAGCATGAAGCCAGAAGTGTCCCAGCAGCTTTCCCAGTCTCCACATTCTGCCGGCACCCTGGCCATGGGGATGTGCCTGTACCAGGGTGTTTGAGCTGTGCCTGCAGTGGAAACAGCCCAAAGTGCTGGTGGGAGCCAAACCCAGGCCCCGTCCCTGGCGCCACACGGCTCAGCCACCTCCCAGACTGGACAGAAGCTGCTCATTATGTGCTGGTGTTGCCCTCCCCATGGCCACCCCAGTGACACGGTGTCACCGCAGGTACGGACGCACAGAGAGCTCGCCTTCAACAGGGGATGCCAGAACTCCCCTCTGGTCCCCCCGACAGCGAAGCCTCTGTCTGTGCCAGACCCAAAAACAACTGCAGAAGGTTTCTCCACCCAGCAGCTGGAACCAGGCCTGGAAACTCAGGGGCTGCCGAGTCATCACATTCTCCATAAAGCAGCAAAGGCTACTGCAAGGAGCAGGGGGATGGGGGACACGGAGCCGGCCATGAGCTGTGCAGCCAAGCCACTGCCTCCTGGAAAGGGGAGAACCTCAGTATGGGAGGTTGTCCTTGCCCTGGGCCCCACTGGAATCATCCAGCCTGCAGCAGAGACGGGAAAGGGGACCTCTGGCATTGCGCCCATCACTGTGGCGTCAGGTCTTGCCCACGCTGAGGGACAGCAGACTGTGTAGTGGCAAAGGTTTCAGGCAGTCCTCCTGGTAGCGCCAACCTCAGACCAGAGCAAAGTCCACCCCCAATTTGCCTTTGCACTCTGTGCACTGGACTTTACTCCGGGTGCTCTGGGCATGGAGATAGATGGTGGCACAGGGCTTGTTCCCCATGGGGCCTATCACAGGCCTCCCGCTCCCTGGGAAGCAGCAGTGGGAGCGAGGATGAGCAGGGTGGGCAGCAGAATGCGTGCCCACGGCACCCAAGTGTCTGTGTGTGCTGACAGGGGCGGGCAGTGCTGCCAGGGCTGGGCAAGGGCAGAGCCTGGCAGGGGACAGGGTGCAGGCAGGGATGCTGTTGCTTCCTGAGGGACTCAGCCTGCTGCCCAGGCAAGCACTATGCCATGAGCAATGCTGCCAGTGCACGGAGGAGCCTGTGCCCATGTCTCGATGTGCAGCCCTGCTGTCCCTGCAACAGCTCTGCCATCCCTCCCTGGCCAGGACACCTTGCCTTCGAACTGGCACCCTGCCACAACAAGGTGCCCAAGGGCCCCGTGATGTGGGGCACTGATGCCACTGGGATTAGGCTCAGAGCAGCACTGGGGCTCCTGTTCTGACTGGCCCAGCAGCATCACCACTCTGATCCCTGTCTCTCTTTGTGCAGACTATTGCTGTGAATTGCCCAAGGCCACAGTTTCTCCCCTCTGCCATCTCTGAGGTGCTGAGCACCGCCTGGGGCTGCAAGGGAGGAACAAGGGGAACAGGCTGGTCCTGGAGCAGAGCCTATGCAGGATGCAGGTGCCGCTGGGACCTCTCTCTTTACAAGGTTCACACGCCACTGTTCACCAGACCTAAACCCTAGAGCACTGGGATGCTCTTCCTTCAACCCCTCACAAGTGTTTAATCACTTCCACGTGGAACCCTGCCAGTGCCGCTGCCTGCCTCTTGCCCTGGGCTTTCAAACCTTGGAGCTCTTCCCATCCGGCAGAGAGCAGAAGGCAGGCAGGCAGTGGGAGCCATCACCCCTTCTGCAGGGCAGCGCTGCGCCCAGGGCAGGCACGGCCGCTCTGGCCAGGCTCTGGGGTGTCCGGGAGCCGCAGGAACGGCTGCGATGCTCGGGTGGTGCCTGCGCTCCCCTCCCTTGCTGCTGGAGACCTGGCAGCGGAGCCCGCGGTGCCTGCGGGTGCGCACCCGGCGCCGCAGAGCTGGGAAGAGCCGGGCTGCGGTGACTCAGAGCGCAGCGGAGCCGGCAGAGCCGGGCAGACCTGCTCTGCCCCCCGGGGGGTGGGTGCTGCCCCGGAGCCCAGCAGGAGCAGGAGTCCCCTTTCCCTGGCTGGGGCCAGAGGCACCCGGTGGGGAGAGCTGGCAGCAGCCTGGGGAGAGCCTGCCCCGCACTCGGGCAGCAGCTGGACGGCCCCAAACCCACCCCATCACCAAAGCCTGCGGAGCCCTATGGGGCTCTGCTCCCACCCTGGCATCCCTCCAGGGATACCTGTGCCAGCACAGGCTGACAGCAAAGGTACCCGGTGCTGCGAGGATGCCGCACTCACAGAACCAAGAAGTAGCCATGAAGCAGCTCTCAGTGCCCACCCGTGCCTCATCCTGCTGGGGAGCCCCGGCTCCAGCTCCCCCTGCACAGGCACAGCGATGCCAGGCTCTGCTTCTGGCACAGCCACGCACAGAGGCTGCCTGCTCCGCACCGCCTGTCCCATAGCCCAGGGATGGGGTTTTGCCCTCACCGTGCCAGAGCACAGGAGGGTCCACGCTGCTTCCCCCACCGCACGCATCCCGGTTTCAAGCGCACGGCCGGGAGGAGAGGGAGGGGAGCAAGGAGCCGGAGCGGTACCTGTCCTGCTGGACATGGCCGGTGTGGTCCTCAGCCTGTCCCCGCGAGCCTGGCGTGCGCCGTGTCACCTTGGCACACTCACTCCTGCCGTTTACTGCTGCTTGTGCAGGGCCCTGACGCTCAAGTCTGGGCTGGTCCCGCAGGAAGGCCCGCCTGGGCTCGCCCAGCGCCTCGCTGCAGGATGCCAGGGAGGAGGGATCGGCTGGGCAGGAACGGCTCCTGGGAGGGCAGGGGGCTGCGCCCCAGGGAGGGTGGGAGATGTGTGCCGTGCATGGCTCGCACCTCGCCTCGCTTCGTGCCACGTACTGGTACGTGCTGGGAGCATCCTGCGATGGGAAGGACCCTTGGGGATGGTGAGCATCCCTTCATGCAGCTCTTGCAAAGGGAGGCAGGGAGAGCACCAAGGCTGTGATGGAGCCAGCACAAAACACCCAGACTCACACTCCAGCCCTGCAGGTGTCTGTGGACTGTAGTTGCTAAAGGATTTGCTGCCCCGAGCCCTGTTAGACCAGCCACCATCAAGCAGTGAGAGCATCCTGGTCCCTCTCAGTCTCATGCCAAGGGGTGGATGGAGAGGAGCCAGTGAGTTTGCTTAAGAGGTACAGAGCATCCCAAGAGCTAGTCCAGAGTGGAATCTATCCTCACCCTTGGGAGCAGGTGCCTGGGTGCAAGGAGCAGGTCTTGCCAGTGGGTTTGGAGGAAACCTGGGACCATGGGAGCAGGTACCAATGCACCCGCTCCCCTGTCTTGATGGATGTGACAAGAGCCATGGCAGCAAGCGTGAGGACTCCTGTCTCCTGCAGTTCCAGCTGAAAGCAGGGGCTGGAGTGCCTGTTTCTGGTGTCATTATGAGAGGTTGGCAGTATTAGCCCAGCTTCAGCCCCATGTGGTGGCTGTGGGTTCCCCCACATGCAGTGCATGGGAGGGGGACTTTATGGTTCCACAAGGGTCACATTAATGCTCATGCTACCGCTGCTGCTCAGTGGGGGCAGCTGCCCCACCATGGTCCCTGTCCCTGCTGGGCAAAGCTCTGTGCAGGGAACAGGGAGAGGGAAGGGGATGCTGGCTCAGCCCAAGGCAGCGGCAGGGAGGGGATGAAGCCCTGCACACTGCTGCCCTGCTCAGCAGCTATGAGAAACCAGCCTCCGAATGTGGAGAGCGGCTCCGCTTCCAAACACCGCCCTGAACTGCAGAACTCACCTCAAACTGAAACCAGCCCCAGCCCTCTGCTTCCGAGCTTCCTGTATAAAAACAAACCTGCCCGACGGCTGCATTTGCACACAAAGGGTTTTGTTTTCAGGAGGAAGGTCTCTTTTTTGGAGCAGTAAACACAGCGCCTGCCCGTCCTCCATGCCTGCCTCTCCGCTCAGGGTGAAGGCATCGCCCCCTTTTGCTGCCCGGCTGCTTTCCTGCTTCCCCATCCCCTGCCTGCAGCAACGCCTTGGAGCGCAGGGAGAGGGGCAGGATGGGGCTGCGCAAGCCTCCTTCCACAGAGGGATCGGAGTCTGCCTGTGGCTCTCCGTGCACCGCGGCGGTCCCAGGGCCCTGTGGCACCCGGGGGTGCTCCCCTCCCCGCAGCCTTTGCAGCGCCCGCTTCTGCAGCTCCTCGGCATCTCCCTGGCATCTCCCGTAGCACCCGGAGCCAAACACAACACAAGCGGCGCCTGCTGCTTTCGGTGCGCAGCCCTCACGAGAAGGGCAGATGGGGACCCCCCCCACCTCAGCTCCAGGACCCCCAAGACACCCCCCCACCTTCCCCAGGCTGATGCGCATTTGGGGCTGGCACAGCTGCAGCCTGGCTGCTCCCCAGGGTGCTGCCATAGAGAGCATTCACCCATCGCAGCAAAAACTGCTTCTTGGGCTACGGCTTGGCCGCGGGGATGGGTCTCATGGCCAGTGATTGCTAAAGGCTCTGCTGGCACAAGCTCAGCCCCACCAGGCGGGTGCTGGAATTCTGGAGCAGGGGTGAGGCGGTCACAGAGGGATGCAGGATCAGCCCCCCCCCACCATTGCCTGTTGACAGTTTAGCCCTTGTGAAGCATCTGTACCTTCAGGCACAGCCTCTGCTGTGGGATGGCAGGGCCTTTCATTGCGTCTTGCAGTGTGATGTGGGGCTCAGCATTGCTCTCCAGGGGTCCCCAGTGATGCGTCCATGGAGCTGAACACCCTGGTTTGAGGGTTTGGGGGGCAAGGAGGGTCTGTTCCTTCCCAGATACCAGCCTTGGAGCTCTGGTCTCCACCCAAAGCAATGGCTAAAGCTTTCACCCCTGTGCTGGGACACACGTGCCCTGCCTCAGTTTAGCACCCATGCACCAGGAGGCAGAGGTGCTCTGCCGCAGGAGGAGAGGCAGAGCTGCTAGTGGGGATGCATCAAGTTTTGCTGCGCCTCCTCATCCCTCCCTGGGCTGTCATTAGCAGTGAGCTCAGCACTGGGCTGTGAAGCCACGCTACCCTGTTTCTCCCATGGGTGCTGGCCCCAGCGCCCAGGAGGGACCGTCCAAAGCTTGAAGGGATTCACGGTGCTGCTGTTTGGCTTTTGCCGCCTGCCTGGGGGAGCCTAAACCAACAAACACTGCAGAGCAAAGGAACGTTTCCCTGCTTCTGCCTGGTCAAGTGGTTTCCTGTTTTCCAAGCAGCTCTTCCAGCAGCACTGGGGCAGAGGACTTGGCTGATCCAGGGCAGACCCTCACCAGGAAGGCGAGTTCCTGCCGCTTGACATCGGTCAGAGAAAGATGTCAGAAAGGATTGGCTCTAGGATCAGCTGCGACCTTTACCTGGAGCAGCAGACAGCATCACCCTCTTTCCCCCTGGGCTGAAAGCATCTTTCCCCTCCTTTGCTGAGCGCTGGCAGGGAGTCTGCCCCAAAAACCAGCCTGTGCTGTCCCCTGCGGTGCCTGACCCATGCAGAAGAGACAGGCAGAGAAGATGCTGACACACTCTGTGTGTCACTGCTTGACTCAGCCCTAGCTCCTCAGGGAAGACAGGATCCATCTGGGCCTCCTCCATCCTGACAGGGACAGGAACATAAACCAGGCCCTTGCAGCAACAGAGGCAGACACAGGGCCCAGACCTGGGCAGTGCTGCAGGATGCAGCCCATCACACAGCACATCCTCCCTGCCTGCAGGAGCACGTACCCGCAGGCTGCAGCACTGGAGTGACCCCAGAGCCCAGCTGAGGTGACTCCTGTGTCTGGGAAGAGACCCCCAGGAATGGGCAGGCAGAGCTGGAGATGGCCTCTGGCAGGGGTGATGCCACCAAGTGGGATGTGATCTGCTGGTGTGTTGTGGGATCATCGGATCCTGGAGTGGTTTATGTTGAAGGGACCTTAAAGCTCACCCAGCTCCAACCCCTGCCATGGGGACACCTTCCACCAGAGCAGGTCGCTCTGTGTCCAACCTGGCCTTGATTTTGTCAAAGCCCCATGGTCCATCCTCTGCCTGGCAGTGAAGGTGCCCCTGCCCCAGGGCATCTGAGGACTCCTCGTGGCCCCAAAAGCAGACGAAAAAGACCCAAACCTTGCCGTTTCTCAGCTTTTCCTTCAGATCTGGGGCACCCGTGGCTCCCAGCACCGCGGCTTTGCCACAGGGAGCGACAGAAATATCCCTGATAGCTGGAGCTCGGTTAAAACAGGCTCCGTGTGCGCTGGGGGAGCGGCACCGTGCGGTCCCATCCGCTCGGCATTGCTGCCCTCTGGCTGCCTCCACGCATCCATGGCTGGAGGGATGGGACCTGCCCTGGCTGTCACAGGGTGAGATGCACCGCAACTCAGGATCCTGCCTGTGGGAGCAGGTCAAGGGGGTTTAGAGCATCACCAGCCCGGGTGTGTGTGGGGGGGGTGTGCTGGCAGCCTAGTACCAAACTACAGCATCGAGGGCTTGAGTTGAGGGAGTTGGTCTCATCTGCACATGCAATGTGCCTCCCCTGATGCTGGCAGCCCAGGACATGCCCTGCTGGGCTTAGACAGGATTGCCTTGGTGGGATTCAGGGTGAGAAGGCTGCGCTCAAGGGATGGTAGAGGATAACAGGATACGGCAGTGGATTCATATTTGCAGGAGATAGCAAGGTTTTTCTCTGGGCTCTCCTACCTTAAAAAGATGCTTTAATAGAATGAGGAAAGCAACATGGAAAGCTCAAGAAAACCTGGCTTTCAGTAAAAGATCTGACAGGGCTCAGCTTTATGGTTTTCCCAAGAAAAGGGGTATAGGCCATCAGGGTAAGTATGCAGGTATCACAGAATCATGGAAGGGTTTGGGTTGGAAGGGACCTTAAAGCTCATCCAGTTCCAGTGTGGGCAGGGACCCCTTCCACTGGAGCAGCTTGCTCCAAGCCCCTGTGTCCAACCTGGCCTTGAGCACTGCCAGGGATGGGGTAGCCACAGCTTCTCTGGGCACCCTGTGCCAGCGCCTCAGCACCCTCACAGGGAAGAGCTTCTGCCTAAGAGCTCAGCTCAGTCTCCCCTCGGGCAGGTTCAAGCCATTCCCCTTGGCCTGTCCCTACATCCCTTGTCCCAAGCCCCTCTCCAGGTTTCCTGCAGCCCCTTTAGGCACTGGAGCTGCTCTAAGTACAGCTGCATCTGCATGGAGATGCTTCCTATCCAGTAGCAGCTGTGCCATGCCAGCAGCTGGGAACTGGAGGATCCAGGCTCTCGGGTAGCCTCTCCCTGTACCTCCGGTTTCAGACAACCCCAGCTCATCCCCACCTCCAAGCCTCAGTGCAGGAGCTGCTTGCTGCCTCATCCTCCCTGGCCCGCACTGTGCAGCAGCAAAGCCCTTTGTCCCCAGTAGCTGCATCCACAGGTCCATCCTATGCTGGGGCCAGATGGTACAGTCAGCATCACACGTATGGGCTGGTTTTTAGCGAGGTTAAGAAACTTAGCCCCCGTGGAGGGACAAACTCAGCATCTGTTTGACTTGTTGAACCTATTTCTGCACCGGACGTTGGTTGAGAGAGGGCTATTTTTAACCACCCCTGGGTTGCTGTGCTCTTTCTGGGTGTTATCACAGGCTAGGACTGGATCTGTGCGCTCTTCACAAAACACTCCCCACTGATCCCAGACCAGATAAGCCTACAGACAGCCAGCACCACTTCCCCTGGGCCCAGCGCTGCGTGGGCACAGGCTGTCTCGCAGCAGAAATGGAAGTGACTGCTTGCTAACCGCTTCCTTTCCTTCTGAGCATCTCCCTCCCTCCTGCCTGTCCTGATGAGTTTGCTTCCTGTTATTGACAACGGCCCCTGCACCCATTGAGCTGTCACCACACTCAGTGACCCCACCAGAACAAAGCCCGGGGGTGTGCAGAGCAAACCTAACACAGCTTTGCCGGGGCAGGCCATGCCACTGGGTACCAAGGAGCCTGCTGCCACAGGGAGCCTGGGTGCAAGCAGCACGAATCTGAAGGGTTTCCAGGCCTTTTGGTGCCTGTTTCACAGGGAGCTGCCTTGTCCTGAATGCTCTGGGGATGGGGAGGAGCTGGGGGGTTCTTGCTCCTCGGAGCCTCCTTCCTGCTCACAGAGCTCACTGATGTCAAGCTGATGCTGTGGGATAAAGCTTCCTGAGATGACACATGTGTGTGTGTGTCTTGGCCTGGGGCAAGCCACAGTTTTCTGCCCCCCTGCCAGCAGACAGCAAGCTCCCAAGGGGAAACTGAGGCACGCAGCGTTTCCCAGGCAGCCTTGCCAACAGCACTGCTCACCCAGGCTGGGAAGCGCAGGACAAGCCCAAGACACACACACGGATGGGTGAGATGCTGCTGTAGCTGTGCCCCCTCTCTGCAGTCCTGGGTGATCATGTAATCCCATGGCTCCTGCTGTGCCTTGGAGATCCGGCCCCACGCACAGGCTTAGCTCCCCTCTATCCTCACCTCTCGACTTTGGAGCACTCCTCCATGCTATATCAAGCACCTTCACACTAGGAGAACACCTCTCCCATCAGAGCTGCTCCTGTGCCCATGCACCTCTCGTTAGTCCAACACCTCTGCCTCGTTGCTGGCCCCACATAGAGGGGCTGGTGGTTCCCCTGCTGTGCCTCTGCCTTTCTGTTTGCAAAGTTGAAGGAAAGCTTGGCTTGTTTGCAGGAGATGCGGGAGGATGTCTGACCCCAGGAGCCAAACGTGCCTCTGCTCAGCACTCGGTCAAAGAAGGGAAAGAAACCCAGTAAAGAGTTAAGCAAGAAGTCCAAGTGATAAAACATCCTTTCGGTTCTCCTTGGGGAGAGCGCAGGGGCTGGCGAGATGAGCCTGGATTGAAAACGAAACAGCAATTGCTTGCTCCCAGCCGGAGCCGGGCAGCGGCAGGAGCATCCCCGGCTATGGGGAGGAAGGTCACACGTCCTCTCCCTGCCCGGGATCAGCTCCATCCCCGCCGGATGCCCAGGGCTCCGGTGCAGCGCTGCTCTGCAGCAGCCCCGCCAGCGCAGCCTGTGCGTGCCAGCCGCTTCCGACCGGGGCTGTCCTTGGGAATGCGCTGGAGGAGCGAGACGGGGCTCTCTGGGAGCAGCGCTCTGCAGAGGTGCTTCGCTCGGCTCCCGGGTCCTGCCCGTCCTCAGGCCGGCGGGGCCCCGCGCAGCCCCCTGGTACCGTGCGGTAACTGCATCCCTGCAGCGGCTCTTTGGGATGCTCGGGCTCATTGCGTGGTCCTCACGCCCTCCAGGAGCTGATCAGCCTCTTCTAACAGAGTCTGCTTCATCCCCAGGCAGCTGCTTCACCATCAAGCCTATGAACGATGCTCGGGCAGCGGAGGAAATGGGCCAGTTTCCAAAGCCCTGCACGATGTCCTGAGCTCCCAGCAGCAGCAAGACCAGCCCTTCCTGAGCGCTGGACCTAAAGGTGAGGGAGGCCATGGTGTGGTAGGCAACCTCAGGGGAGTGAGACCGTGGGGCAGCATCTGCGTTTGGGTGCTACCTGGGTGCCTGCCTGGGCTGGTGTGACCTTGGGGATACAGTGCTCTTTGGGAAGGGTGAGGAGAGATGCTGGGGTGTGTGGGTCAGGCAGGGTGGCTGGGAGAGGAGGAATCTGAAGCTGGGAGCTGCTCTTTGCACAAAGGGAAGTGACTGTAAGGGTAGGGTCAGAGGATGCTCAGGGTGCAAGATGTCCCCATGGAAGTGCAGTTGTAAAATGCAAGTGACCAACCAGCAAGTATCAGTCAGTGATAAATCCAGATCTCCCTCCCTGAAGCACCAGCTCCATAGAGTCCCCGTGTCCTGTTGGGCTTTCTGAAGATACAACCACAGCTATACAGCCCTTTCAAACAGACCTCTCCAGTCCCTACATCCCAACTTGTGATGCTCATGCACAGGTATCCATGGGCAGAGAACACATCCCATGCCTAGTGTGTGTCCTTCAAGAGGAGCAGGGTGGCAAGCTGGCCCACACAGCTCTGTGCTCTGCATGCCCTTTGCATGCACGGGTGGCCACCAGTGAGCAAACAGGAACATGTGCTCTGCACGTGTGGGTTCGCTCAGCCCCTCTGAGCGCTGTCAGGGTTTTGTGGGTGATCTCTGGGCAGTGCATGGTTTGTGTGGGTCCCCCTGCATCCAGGCAAGCTGGCAGTGAGTGTGGGCACACGGGTGGCACCAACACGTGCCCAGTGAGTGGGTCCATGGTGGGGATGGCGATGGGCCCCTGCAGCCAAGTTCCCACACAGGACAGGGAGCAATTCCTCAGACCTGGTACAGAGTCCAGCACAGGCGTGCAGAGGCTGTGGCACCCTAGGATCTGCTCATAAGACACAGATGCTGGTGGGTTAGGAAGGTTTGCTCTCCAGGATAAAGCTGTTGTGCTGCTGGCCAAGCCCAGCACTTTGCTCTGGAGTTTGGGCCCTCTGATTTCCCAGCTCTTGGGTATAAAGAGGCACTGACAGGGAACATCAGTGGAGATGTCCTGCATCCACTCGCAAACCCCCAGGCATGCACACAGCTCAGTGATGGGCAGTGCTGGCACCACAAACCCCAGAGACAGCTCTGGTCAGTGCAAGGAGCTGGGCTGGAGCTGGCCCCAGGCACTGGAGCAGCCGGGGGATGCGAGGCCCATGGTGGCTGGGGGGGATGAAGGAAGCTGAGAGGAAGGAAGCCTGCAGCATCCCTGCACAGAGCCTGGGCAGGACAAACAGGAAGAGTGCAGCAGCAGGCACTGACAGGAAGGATGTGCAGTGCCCCATGGGCAGGCCTGTGCTACCTGCACCCGAACACATCCCCTTCCCTGCTCTGCTGGGGGTCCCCCGAGATGCCCAAGGAGGATGCTGGATGCAGGGGGGTGGTGGAGGGCACCTCCCATGGAATGGGGCAGGCAGACAGTGGGGCGGCACAAGGATCACAATGAGGGTGAGAGGCACCAAGCCCTGGCTTGCCCCATGGTGGAACCTGGGTAAAGGGGATAACCAGAGAGACAGGGATGGGAGGACTCCAGGTTGGATGGGGTTTGGAGCAAGCTGCTCCAGTGGAAGGGGTCCCTGCCCATGGCAGGGGTTGGAGCTGGAGGAGCTTTAAGGCACCTTCAGTACAACCCAGGCTGGGGTTCTGTGAGTGACCCCATCCTGGCTCCCTGTGGGGCAGGTGAATCCTGGTGTCCCCAGAGCAGGGCCGGGGCTGTGCAGATGGAGCCGCGGTGCTGTGGCCGGTGCGTGCGTGGGCGCAGGGAGGGTGTGCGGAAGAGGGGAGGAAGCGGCAGAGCAGCAGCTTCTTTGATAAGCAGCTTCCTGAACCCTTTCAGACCGTGGCTGTCACTGATGCACGCGGTGCCTGTGGGCCCGTGCCGAGGCCGAGGGAGCCCCCGCCATGGGCAGCAGGTAGGGAGAAGGGACCCCAGGGGGCAGCTCGGGGCAGGGTGATGATGGGTGATGGGTGATGGGTGAATGGTGATGGGTGAATGGTGATGGGTGATGGGTGATGGGTGAATGGTGATGGGTGAATGGTGATGGGTGATGGGTGAATGGTGATGGGTGATGGGTGATGGGTGATGGGTGATGGGTGAATGGTGATGGGTGATGGGTGATGGGTGATGGGTGATGGGTGATGGGTGAATGGTGAATGGTGATGGGTGAATGGTGATGGGTGATGGGTGAATGGTGATGGGTGATGGGTGAATGGTGATGGGTGATGGGTGATGGGTGATGGGCGATGGGTGAATGGTGATGGGTGAATGGTGATGGGTGATGGGTGAATGGTGATGGGTGATGGGTGATGGGTGCTCTCCCTACAGCGCTGGCACTGGGGGCTCTTCCAGGGCCCTCCTGCCTGCCGGGGGCTTGGCTGGGTCATGTCCCAGGTGTTTCCTGGCTGGTGGGTGAGGGATGGGGCTGCTGGGGCTGGAGCTGCTGCTGCTTCCAGTTGCATCTCCCCGGCTCTCCTAGGGAGCAGCCGCCCTCACCCTGCCTGGCAGGGGATGCTGCAGCAGCACAGTGCCTCTAGGGCACCCTGTGTGGGTGGTGAGCATGGCAGAGGCAGCCTGGCCACCCGCCAGAAGTGCTGTGGGGCAGCGGGGAGTGATGGGGAACAGCTCCTGTCTGAGCCGCACTCCCAAATGGCACCGGCACAGGGGGGAGCCAGCTCCCTGCAGGACCTCCCTGAGCTGATGGCACAGCTGGGGTCCCACTGGTTCACAAGCAGGAGCTCCAAGGCCACAGCATCCCATGTCCCTTTGGGTCTGTTTCCTCCTCATGGAGGGAGGTGAGGATGGGAAGGAACCTCCTGATCCCACGGTTCTCTGCCCAGAGCATCCCCTGTATCTCCATGTCCCCACAAGGTTCTGTCCTGGGGCTGGTGGAGCCCGCTCACCCTCCCCCAGCAGCGCTGCCCCATCGCCTCTTGCTCAACCACCCAGATAAAGCAGTTTCCTCTTGCCAGTTGCTGAAACCTGAGGGATGGATGAGGCAGCCCCAGGGTCATCCCTCCCTTGTCAGAACCACGAGGGTGGCTGGAGGGTTCCTGACCCCGTGTTTCCCAACAGCAGGAGCTGGCCAAGCTCCTTGCAGTGGCTCAGCCCACCTCGTCTCCCCTTCCCAATGCTGCTGTGCTCATGCTCTGCCTCCTCCCCACCAGGCCGCAGCAGGCACATGGGAAGCAGTGGGCGCATCCCATGGATGTGGAGAGCATCTTGGGCTCCCCCAAAAGCAGTGCACGGGGCCTGGGTGTCCTGCACTTGGTGCAAGCAGATACCATGCCCAGTGGGTGCCCCTGTGGTCTGCAGTGCTGTGAGCATCTCAGACTGTAGTGACAGGACAAGGGGTAATGGGTTAAAACTGAAACAGGGGAAGTTTAGATTGGATCTAAGGAGGAAATTCTTTCCTGTGAGGGTGGTGAGGCACTGGAATGGGTTGCCCAGGGAGGTTGTGAATGCTCCATCCCTGGCAGTGTTCAAGGCCAGGTTGGACAGAGCCTTGGGTGCCATGGTTTAGTGTGAGGTGTCCCTGCCCATGGCAGGGGGCTTGGAACTGGATGATCTTAAGGTCCTTTCCAACCCAAACTATTCTATGATTCTATGGTGAACACGCTGGGATCTCTCCCTGTGCCACCCTCCCACATGCAGGGGTCCTGGTTTTGGGGTGACCGGTGACTTGCTTAGGGATCATTGGTTGGGGGAGGGGGGGTGTCCCCAGCATCACGGGATCCTTCAGATCTGCCTTTTCTTTGGCAGCCGCTTCCCCTCCGATGGCTGAGGATCCCCTGCATCCTCTCCCTGCGCTCCAGGACCAGGGCTTCGAGGCTGGCGCAGCATGGTCCAGTCCTGCTTGGTGTGCTCCAGAGCTCCTAGCTGCGGCCCCACAGCACGGCCGGCCGGGACAGCCATGGACAAGGAGAAGCCCAGTCCCTCAGCCAAGAAGCACGTGCGCCTGCAGGAGAGGTGAGAGGCTGCAGCCTGAGCCCTGCCTGCCCGCTCAGCGCAGGTACCCACGGCGCTGCTCATCCCCACGGCTTGGGGCTGCCCCAGCCCATCCCTGCCTCCTGCTGCCCCCAGCTTGTGCAGATGCCAGCAAAGAGTGAAATGCCCCAGATTGTTCCTTGTTCCTCACCCCCTGCATCTTCCGGGCTCTCTGCCTTCCTTATCATAGAACCATAGAATAGTTTGGGTTGGAAAGGACCTTAAGATCATCCAGTTCCAACCCCCTTGCCATGGGCAGGGACACCTCACACTAAACCATGGCACCCAAGGCTCTGTCCAACCTGGCCTTGAACACTGCCAGGGATGGAGCATTCACAACCTCCCTGGGCACCCATTCCAGTGCCTCAGCACCCTAACAGGAAAGAATTTCCTCCTTAGATCCAATCTAAACTTCCCCTGTTTCAGTTTTACCCCATTACCCCTTGTCCTGTCACTACAGTCCCTAATGAAGAGTCCCTCCCCAGCATCCCTATAGGCCCCCTTCAGACACTGGAAGCTGCTCTGAGGTCTCCCCACAGCTTCTCTTCTCCAGGCTGAACAGCCCCAACTTTCTCATCCTGTCTCCATACAGGAGGTGCTGCAGCCCCTGAGCATCCTCGTGGCCTCCTCTGGCCTTGCTCCAACAGTTCCTTGTCCTTTTTATGTTGAGGACACCAGAACTGCACACAATGCTCCAAGTGAGGTCTCACAAGAGCAGAGCAGAGGGGCAGGATCACCTCCTTCGCCCTGCTGGTCCCTCTCCTCTTGATGCAGCCCAGGATACAGTTGCTTTCTGGGTTTCATCCTCTCTTATTCTCTGCCTGGCTTTTGCTCAGTGTGGGGTGACTCTAACCAATGGTGTAGCAGGACGGGGTGCAGAGGCTCAACCAGGGACCCCTTTTCCATACAGGAGGGGCTCCAACATGTCTCTGATGCTGGACATGAGCCTGCTGGGGAGCGTGGAGCCCATGCAGCCGGTCTGCACGCCGCGGGCCATCACCCTGCAGTTCCTGAGGACCTCCAGCCGGGTGCTGCGGACACAGGAGCTCCAGCAGCGCACCCAGAGCCTGAGCCAGCTCCAGGAGGAGTTTGCGGTGCGATGCTCCCCTCCTCGCCCCTTCCTCACAGGAGGCATGGCAGAGGCTGGCAGCGATGGGGCTGGAGGGGGGACGTCGCCAAGGGAGGCTCTGAGCCCAGTGATGCCAGGGAAGGGGATGTGGGCAAACAGAGGCGAGGGGGGCCTTGGGTATTCCCTGCCTGCTCACTCCCTGTTTGTGCCCCTGTGCTGGCCTCCCAAACCAGGCTCTCTTTAGGGTGTCCCCCACACGTGTGGTAAGGACAGGGCTGGCACACTGTTAGGTCCCTGGGTGAGCCTCCTGTCTCCGATGGACCAGCTCTGCCCCCACAAAGGGACACAATCAGCCCCAATGGGGTTTTCCTCATCGTTGTGCTCTCCCCTTGCAGAAAATCCCTCCCAACTTTGTGAGCCCGGAGGAGCTGGAGATCCCCGGCCGTGCCTCCAAGGACAGATACAAAACCATCCTCCCCAGTAAGCGCCGCTGCATCCCTTTACCTCCCATTGCAAAGGTGGTGCTGGGTGTCCCTGGGTGCTTGTGCAGAGCAGGGGTGCGCAGTGCGCTGTGGGGAGCTGCTCCCTGGGTTGCATCCCCAGGATGACCTGGGATGGTCCCTGCCATGTGCACCCAAGGGCATGGCACCGGGGGTGTGAAGGTTGAGAACGCTACAGGAGGACTCGTTTGGGCTCTGCTTGGGGGTCATTGCCTTGCAGCTGGGTTACCCCACATCTCACTGCGGTACAGGGCATGGCTGGCTGCACCCTGCCATGGCAGTGAGGGTGAAGTGGGGCAAGAACGGATGGAGGGAGGGTGCAAACAGCTCTGAGCTGGAGGCCTCAGCCCCCCCTCTGGAGCTGAGGCAGGGAGGATGCACAGGGTGAGGTCCTGAGGTGCTGCCTCCTGCGTCTTGCAGATCCTGAGAGCCGGGTCTGCCTCCGGAGGGCAGGGAACCAGGAGGAGAGCAGCTACATAAATGCCAACTACATCACGGTGAGCATCCTCCCTGCTTGGACAGCAGTGGTCCTCCAGGTGCTGCCGCACGCAGCATCACGAGGCATCAGGCTGCAGACCCTTAGGTGCACAGTGCTACACTGGGACCAGCACGCTGGGGTACATGCTGTGACTGGGCTGGTGGCCACAGGACTGGTGGGACCCAGCTGGGACTACCCCAGGTCCCACCCAGAGCAGGGCTGGATGGGCTCTGCTTGTCCTTGGGGGAATGCCTGCAGTGAGGATGCTGCTCCCTGCATTTCTATCCATCACCCTGGGTATCATCACCCCAGCAACCTGGGGATGCTTGCAAGGAGCTTGGGTGCACACGGCTTGCTTCATGGGCTCGCTCCTGGATTGTGGGACCAGGAGCATGGAGAGGATGTCCGGCAGTTTCTGACCGGGTCTATAAAAGCATTTCAAGGACAGGTTTAGCAGGAAATGCCCTGTGAGGCGCTGTAGAGAAAGAAAAGCACCATGAGGGCTGGAGCAGCCTGGAACCAGGCTCCCCCCAACATAGGGTCCCCCTGCACCGTGACCGATGGACCATGTGCTTGGCAGGGCTATGCAGGACGGCCCCGGGAGTACATCGCCACGCAGGGACCCATGCTGAACACCGTGAGTGACTTCTGGGAGATGGTGTGGCAGGAGGAGGTGCCCCTCATCATCATGATAACAGAGCTCCAGGAGCACAAGGAGGTACCGATTCCCCTCCGCGGCCAGAAGCCATGGGGGCGATGGGTGACTACAGCAACAGAGGGTTCTGCAGGGCCAAATGCAGGCTCTGAGTGTTTTTTCTCCTGTCACACATGGAGGTGGAGAACCCCAGGGCTGCAGCGTTGCCCCCCCTCCTCCTCCCGTGCTCTGGGCATGCTTTGCCAGCGGGATAATAGGATAAAGAGCTTGGGGCAGCCCCTGGAAGAAGGAGGGGAAGCAGCAGACAGCATCATCCCTGCAGCCCTGAGCTGCTCTGCTGCTGGGCTGGGGGCTGGCAGCACCCTGAACCCTGGCTCTGTGCAAGCAGCACCTGCATGGGGGGGCTCCCCCTCTCTGTCCCGGCAATGTCCTCCCTCCCCGGCTGGCAGAGCATCCCGGTGTCCCCACCGCGGGCTGGGTGCCCTGAGCATCGGCACGGCCCAAATCCTGCCCTCTTCTTCCAGAAATGTGTCCACTACTGGCCCCAGAGGGAGGGCACCTACGGCCCCTTCAGCATCCGTGTGCAGGGGGTGAGCGACTGCACGGAGTACGTGGTGCGGGATCTCTGCATCCAGGTGGGTCCGAGCTGCATCCTGGGGGCAGAGGGGGAGCCCAGCAGCATCCCCAGGCTCTCTGGCATGGGAGCAGAGCAGAGGGCTCATGGCTCTGAGAGGAGCCCCAGGTAGAGGAGGGGTCTGCAGAGCTCTTGCCTGCCCAAGGAGGTCTCTCCTGTGTGGATGGCAGAGGCTCAAAGAGGGATTCAGAGGAAAAGAGATGGATGCAGTGGATGCAGGATGCCCAGCTTGAGCCGGACTTCATCTGGCCCAGCCCAGGGACTGCTCCCACATCCTCAGTTCTCTTTCTTCCATGCTGGGAAAGCTTGAAGGTGAATGCCGCCCGGTCAAACACATCCTCTTCCCTTCCTGGCCGGACCAGCAGACACCTGGGTCAGCCAAGCCCTTGCTGCACTTGGTGTCCAAGGTGGAGGAGACTCTGCAGGCTGCAGCCAGGCCAGGACCCATCGTTGTGCACTGCAGGTAAGAGCTCTCCCTTCACCCAAGCCCCTGGGTGCTCCTCCCCTTGGGGTCGGTCTGCACATGCAGGAGGGGAGAGGGGGCCTATAGGGATGCTGGGGATGGACTCTTCATTAGGGACTGTAGTGATAGGACAAGGGGTAATGGGTTAAAACTGAAACAGGGGAAGTTTAGATTGGATATAAGGAGGAAATTCCTGTTAGGGTGATGAGGCACTGGAATGGGTTGCCCAAGGAAGCTGTGAATGCTCCATCCCTGGCAGTGTTCAAGGCCAGGTTGGACAGAGCCTTGGGTGCCGTGGTTTAGTGTGAGGTGTCCCTGCCCATGGCAGGGGGGTTGGAACTGGATGATCTTAAGGTCCTTTCCAACCCAAACTGTTCTATGTTCTAAGGTGAATGCTCCTGACCTGGTCCCGCTGTGCTGCAGGGGTCCCAGGGTGCAGCATCCCCATAGCAGAGCTGTTCACCCTGCAGTGGCAGCAAACCAAGCCAGGAGCATGTTCAGCTCAGACAAAGGCTCCTGTGGGTGCTGAGCACAGCTCTGTGTGTCCCCCAGCGCAGGCATCGGGCGGACGGGCTGCTTCATCGCCACCAGGATCGGGTGCCAGCAGCTGAAGGACAAGGGGGAGGTGGATATCCTGGGAATCGTGTGCCGGCTCCGCATAGACAGGTGGGTGCTCGGAGCAGGGGCCTGCTGGGTACCAAGCCTGGGAAGAGGGGATGGACATCACGAGGGGTCACAGGGATGGGTTTGGATGGAAACCAGAAGGGATGCTGAGAGATGCAGAGGGGTCAATAGCAAATGGTTCCCCAGTGCAGGGCTGGTTTTCCTGTCGGGGTTATTGCAGCTCTGGGGACATGAGGGAGCCTGGCAGCCAAGTCTGCTCCTGCCAGCTCAGCCACTACATCCAGAAACACTCAATTGGCCCCTTTTCACTGGTAAAAATCAGAGCTAAATCAGTTGCTGATCTGCATTGTGCACAGTCTGAGCCTGAACACTTCAGACAGCTCTGGTGCCTATTCCAGATGTGGTGGGTGAAGCAGGAACGTTTGTGCCCTGGAAGCAGGGAGCCAGGGATGGGGCTGTGGGCTCTGGGAGGTGTCAGTGGGGCCTGCCTTTCCCTTGCAGAGGCGGGATGATCCAGACGAGCGAGCAGTACCAGTTCCTCCATCACACACTGGCTCTCTACGCTTCCCAGCTGGTGGAGGAGGGATGCTGCTGACTCCCACCAGAGCATCCCTCAGGATGAGCAAACCCCTGGGGACGAGCACCTGAGGGATACAGTGGGTGTTTGTGCCCGTTGCTGCTGGCTCAAGGCAGATTTCACCTATGGAAAGAGGCTTTGGCTTTCGAAAGGAGCAATGGGAACCTCCTCAAGCAGTGCAGAGGAGCTGAAGCCGGGTGAGCACCGGGAGCACTCTTTGCCTTCTAGCTCCATGGGGATGCTCACCCCGTGAGACCCAGAGTTGGCAGAATCACCCTGCAAGTAACCAGAGCTCCATCACCTGTGGGCAGGGATGGGCTTGCTCCCAATACACGCTGCGATGCTCTTCTTACTAAAGACACCCTTGGTGATGTGGTACAAGAGGGGTGCAGTTGGTTGTTTCCCTCTCCACCTTCAGCCAACACCTTCTCAACACCCTTAACGTAGGGGAGGTTCCTACGTGCATCTTCAGCCCCACAAGCGATGCGTACCCACTACGTGCATCTTCAGCCCCACAAGCGATGCGTACCCAATCGCCTTCTGTTACACAGGGAGGAGGGTTTGAGTTGTTGGGGCTTTTGGCTGAAATCAGAGCAAAATATTTGGGTTTTGTGGGGATTTTTCACTGATAAATTGGGGGGGGGGAGGGAGGAAGAAGAGGGAGGAACATTTTGGCACAAAGCATAGAGATGGAACTAGTTGGTAAAATACATCAAAGCTATTCAAGCCTGGCCTTTAGCTGAGGGATGCTGCACACCCTCTGGGGCAACGACTGACAAGGAGCTGGGGGTTGCCTGTGCCCACGAGCCCTGATGTGATCCACTCAGTGAATGAGATACAGGGAAAAAAAAGGGTAAATCTTATTGCTTAGAGAGCCTGAGCTTGCCCCAAGCATCCCCAGGTCAGGGCTGTGTGCATGGACCCCCCTCCACCACATTGTGGTACCCAAGGTGCAGTTGAGCGGCTGCCCAAGTGTGCAAGTGAGCCTTGCTCAGGGATGGGTCCTGAGCCAAAGGCAGCTGCTTCTCCTTGTTCTCATTGGCCTTAAGCAGCAAACCCAATGGCAGACCAAGCACTGTGCAAAAATATCCAGTATCACAGCAATTATAATGTATTGCTGAGCCCTGGTAGTCCCTATCAGTCATTCCCATGTGGTTGCAGACTCTCTGGATAGAGGACTTGCCAGGGCACTATAAAATAAAGCCATGTTAAGCATCTGGTCACTGCAAGGAGCGGATGGAAGAGTGATGAATAGCGAGAGCCCCTCTGCTAGCACAGCCCATCACCAGGAGCAGACCCATTCCCTGTCCTGCAGCAGGAAAAACCCCACATCTCAACCCATGTCCTGCCCTTTTCAGCATCTGGATCTCCCTGGCGCAGCAATCTCCCCATCTCCTCATGCCCAATGCCAGGTCAACCCTTCCTCGTGCCACTGAGCATGGCTTTATTCAGTGTGCCCACAGCATCCTCCTCCCCACGTCACCATCTGAGCCTGCAAACTGTACCAAGGCCCAGCCGTTTCCTGTGCTCCTTGCCCAGCAGGACAGGCACCATTGCTCTCATGCTTGTGGTTTATTATCAAGGGGAGAGCTGTTAGGGCAGCAAGAGCGGTGTGAGGGACCCTGAAGGAGCACACGGGAGCATCTCTGGGACCGGCAGCCAGGCAGGGGTACTGCTCCCCATCAGCTCTCACTGATGCAGGTGATGACCAGTTAAGCAGTTTTGCTGTCCTTCAATCTCCGTTTCTATCAGGCCATTACCTCTGCACTATCTCAGTATCTCTCCATCCTCTCTCTATTGATTTCCCAAGCATTCCTCGGGGCTATGCTGGGCTATTGCATGTGTTATTGCAAAACCCCATCCCAGGGTTCACTCGGTGAAGCAGGCTCTTTGGGCTGGGCTGGCTGTGTCAGCCCTGGGAAGCTGCTTCACCCTGCCCACAAAGACCATGGGGTGCCCAGCAGGCAAAGGAGAGGAGTCCCTCCCAGATGCCCTGCTTCTCCCCCTCATCTTGGCTGCCAGGGGTTTCAGCAGGGTCAAGGCTGCTCCTGTTCCTCATTCTCCCTTAAAAGTGTGCTATTGACCCATGTGGTTTTTCCTTCTTATGGTGTTACTGAGCCTTGCTGGGGATGCAGCCCAGACAACCAGGTAGGGAGCCCCAGTACTGGGGGCCCTGGCCAGCAGACTCCTGTTAACTACATCCCCAGGAGGTCAGATCCTGCCCAGGCTTCAGGAAACCTTTATCCCCATGACTCTCATTTTGGCCTGGGGCTTCCCAGGCTGGTCCTGCATTTCCTACCCTTGTGACCGGGATTCAGTTTCTTTAAGGAACTTGGTTGAGCAACCACATTGAAACGTGCTGGGAATGTAAAATATGCTCTTGTCTGGGGAGGTCCTGGAGCGGTCCATGGAGACTGTGCAGTAAAACATGTGCTATCAAGAGGCAATCTCTGCTACCAACTGGGATGCCACAGGCGTGTTGGGAGGGAGGCCCTGCTCTGGTGTGGGGCCATTCCCTGGGCTGGAATCTGTTGGGTTTTCTTTAGAGAAACCCCATCTTCAGGCAGGATTGCCCCAGGAATTGGGCAATGATGAGGTCTTCACTGGCACGAAGAGGAGCTGCGATGGAGTCATCACCAAAAGCAATGATATTCCTGCTTCCTTAAGCCTACCTTTGCAAGCATGGGGATGTTTAGCAGGCTGCAGCACCTCTGAGAGCAAAACGGGTTCTGCCTCCAAAACCAAAGGCAGCTTCCCAGTGACTTACAGCATGTGATGGAAACCCTTTCCCATCATCAGTTGTCACGGGCTCTGAGATACCCACTGCGAGGCAGACCCAGCCATAGCTCGGTTTCTCTATCCTCTATGTGTACATCTGCCTCAGGCAGCCCCAGCAGTGCATCCAGCATCCTGCTCTCTTGTGGGACCATGAGCAACCTCCACGTGTGGGCTCTCCCCAATGCTGCTGGAATAAAGGCCCTGCCCCTTCATCCTGGGGCAAGGAAATTGCAACCCCCAGAATCCCAGCCTGGTTTGGGTTGAAGGGACCTTAAAGCTCCTCCAGCTCCAACCCCTGCCACAGGCAGGGACCCCTTCCACTGGAGCAGCTTGCTCCAAGCCCCTGTGTCCAACCTGGCCTTGAGCACTGCCAGGGATGGGGCAGCCACAGCTTCTCTGGGCACCCTGTGCCAGCGCCTCAGCACCCTCACAGGGAAGAGCTTCTGCCTAAGAGCTCAGCTCAGTCTCCCCTCAGGCAGGTTAAGTGCCCCCTGTGTGTCAGCCCTCACTTAGGACTGGATCAGATCCAGCCTGGATGTAACTGAGCCATGTCAGTATTGCACAGCTGGGCTGTGGGCTGCCCTGAGCACTCAGCATCAGTGTGGAAGCGCAAAGCAGAGTGAAAGCAGAGCCTGCGCATGTACCTAAGGTGCAGGAGCAGTTTAGTACCCCCTTGCAGCCCAGCTGAGCTTAGCTGGGTGAAAATGGGGGTGTTTTGAGGCTGCAGGGCCCAGCCTGGTCTCTAAATGCTGCTGTTGCAGCAGGGTATATAAACATCTTGCAGACAGTTTGGTGTCTTTGGGCTGTGCCTCATTCTGCACATGGGAAATTGCTCCTCATTTCTTGTGACATCGTGGTCCCTCTCATGCACGGAGAGCTGGGGACCAGGGAGCAGATGTGTAAGGGCACAGGAAGGATGGAGGAGCTGTGCTGGGAGCTGCAGAGGTGCTGTTCCAGGGTGCAGGGTCGGTGCCAGACACAGCAGGGTGCAAGGCACTGCTGGCATAGGGTGAAGGGGGTGTGGGTGTGCTGAGCACAGAGGGGCTGCTGGTGCAGAAGTGATGCTGGGTGCTGGAGGCATATGGTGCTGGGTATAGGGGAAATGGGGTGCAAGTGTCCTGGGGGCAATGGGGTGCTGGGTGGGGGGTGTTGCATGGTACAGGGATACCAGGGTTTATGCTGCAGGGGTCCAGTGGTGCTGGGGCACTTGAGTGCAGGGGATGCTGGGGTGCAGAGGTGCTGGGGTTGCTGGATGCAGAGGTGCCGGATGCAGGGGTACCAGGTGCTGGGGTTGCTGGATGCAGGGGTGCCAGATGCTGGAGCTGCTGAGTACAGGGGTGCTGGATGCAAGGTGCAAGATGCAGAGGTGCTGGATGCAAGGGTGCTGGGTGCTGGAGGTAAGGGTGATGGGTGTTGGGGTTGCTGGATGCAGGAGTTCTGGATGCAGGGTTGCCAGGTGCAGAGGTGCTGGAGGCAGGGGTGCTGGATGCAGGGGTCCCTGGTGGAAGGTGTTGGATGCAGGGGTGCTGGATGTAGGGGTGCTGGATGCAGGGATGCCGGATGCAGGGGTGCCGGTTGCTGGATGCAGTGGTGCTGGATGTAGGGGTGCTGGATGTAGGGATGCCAGATGCAGGGTTGTCGAGTGCAGGAGTGCTGGGTGCAAGATGCAGGATGCAGGGGTGCCGGGGTGCTGGATGCAGGGTGCCGGATGCAGGGTCCCGGGAGTACCAGCGGTACCGGGCCGCTCCATCCCGCTCCGTGTGTGCATGGGGTCCTCCCATCCGGCAGGGGGCGGCAGAGTACGGGAGGGCTGCGGGCGGTGCGCGGGGCCCCACCCGGCGAGCGCGGAGCGCGGGGCGGCGCGCGGCGGTGCGGCAGGAGGGCGCGCAGCGCGCGGACAATACCGGGGCGGCGGCGGCTCGGCCTCGATCGGCTCGGCCCGGACCCGCTCGGCTCCGCTCGGCCCCGCCCCGGCTCGGCTCGGCTCGGCTCGGCTCGGCCCCGCCCCGGCTCGGCCTCACTCGGCTCGGCTCGGCACCGCTCGGCTCGGCCCGGCCCGGCCCGGCCCGGCAGGATGCTGGCGCTCTTCAATAAGCTGCTGGACTGGTTCCGGGCGCTGTTCTGGAAGGAGGAGATGGAGCTGACGCTGGTGGGGCTGCAGTACTCGGGCAAGACCACCTTCGTCAACGTGATCGCGGTGAGCGCCGCGCCCCTCCCCCCCATGGGCAGCGCCCATCCCCCCCCGCGTGGTGCTCACCCCAATGGACCCCAATCCCTGCACCCCCCCCCCGTAGCATCCTCCCCGCCTCCCCCCCCTTGTGACCCCTGCTCGTCGCACCCCCTCCATCGTTGTATCCCCCCCATCGCTGCACGCAACCCGCTCTGTGCCCCTTGGAATTGCGCTGCTCGATTGCACCCCAGCCCCGAAACGGGTTTGTCAAATGTGAGGTGCACGGTGCAGGCAGTGGGGTGCAGGTGTGGGGTGCAGGCAGTGGTGCAGGTGTGGGGTGCAGGTGTGGGGTGCAGGCAGTGGGCTGCAGGCAGTGGTGCAGGTGTGGGGCACGGGATCCATCGTAGGTCCGGCGTTTGCTCCCGCATCCCTGATGCTGAGTGCGGCGGCTCCGGGCCCGCAGCTGGAGCAGGCCCTGGGGGAGGATCCCAGCATCGCGGGTCCTGGGGCCGTGGCTGGTCCCAGGCTCAGCCCGGGGAGCTGCTGCCCGCATCCCCTCGCGGCGGGTGCTTTGTCATCGCCAGGCCCCTCGCGGTGCTGCCAGGACCTCATTGTCCCTTCCTTGGCCAGCACCCACCCGCAGCGGTGCCCGGTGGGTGCTGGGGTGCTGCTGCAGTGGCACCGGCTTTGCACCCTAATGGGGCAGCCACCCAGGGGACCCTTCAAGCTCCCCGGCTCTGCTGCCTCATCCACCTGGATCCGGTGGGGGAGCAGGAGCTGGGGTGCCTGGATCCCAAAGCCCAGGGTGTGGTTTCCCCCATGGGGATGCTCGCAGTCTCCCCTCTTGCCTTTTGGGTTCTTCTTGCCCTGTTCTGTGATGCTGCGAGGCAGGAGCTGCTGCAGGTGGATCCTGAAGGGGCAGGTCCAGGCTGGTGCTCCCAAGGGATTTCATGGAGGGAGGCGGATGTGGATCTTCCGGCTGCCCTGGTTCCTCAGTGCCCCCCCCTTACCCATGCACATTGCTCCACTTAGTGCCTTGGCTCTGGAGTAAAGCGAGTGACTTCTGCTTGCCGGCGGTGCTGGGAGCTGCTGGGCTGCCCAAGGTGATTTTGCATTGGATTTGGAGGCTTCCTTGCGCTGCTGATCCCCGGGAGGGTTGCCCTGGGTACCGGTGTCTGCAGGGATGCAGATGTTCTCCCAGCCCCATGCTGGTTCTCCCAGCAGACCCATGCCAGCTCTGGGACAGGGACCACGAGCACCCATCCTTTCCTAGGGTGACTTTGGCCATGGCATTTGCGTGTTTAATGGGCCCTTTTGCAGTCCATTATGGGGGTGGGATGTGGTTATTTAGCACCTTTAAGAAGAACTGGATAAGCTTTAAAGGGCGATGGGGCTTTATCCCAACCATGCTGGGTGGTTTTCCCTGCACAAGGCTGGAAATCACTGGGGGAGAGGGCGGTCCTCATTCTCTTGCCAATGGCTCAGACCTGGCAGTTTTGCTGTGTGCAAGACTTGTGCACCAAGGCTCTCTTTGCTGGTGTAGGGCAAAGTGGCATCCAGGAATTACAGCAGCTCCCAAGGGAAACTGTCTGTGCTCCTCTCTTGGGCAGCATGGTTTAGTGTGAGGCATCCCTGCCCATGGCAGGGAACTGGACCTGGATGATCTTAAGGTCCTCTCCAGCCCAAACCATTCCATGGTTCTATGATTCTGCCCATGGGATGAAGCTTGTAGGTCTGCTGGTGCACCATGAGGTCTGAGGAGGGGTGTTTAACTGCTTGCAAGGCAGTTGGGCTCCGGGTGCTGAGCAAGGAGATCAGTCTCTGCTGCAGTTTTGCCTCTGTGATGTTCCTTGGAACATTCGGGTTTTGGGGTGGATGCACACAAAAAAGAGGCACCGACCTTTGAGAAAACAGCCTGTAAAGAAGATCTTGTTGGGGAGAAGCTCTTGTTTAGGCTGAGAACACTGGGGCTGTTCAGCCTGGAGAAGAGAAGCTGCGTGGAGACCTCAGAGCAGCTTCCAGTGTGTGAAGGGGGCCTATAGGGATGCTGGAGAGGGATTCTTCATCAGGGACTGTAGTGACAGGACAAGGGGTGATGGGTTCAGACTGAAACAGGGCAAGTTTAGATTGGATCTAAGGAAGAAGTTCGTCACTGTAAGGGTGCTGAGGCACTGGAATGGGTTGCCCAGGGAGGCTGTGAATGCTCCATCCCTGGCAGTGTTCAAGGCCAGGTTGGACAGAGCCTTGGGTGCCATGGTTTAGTGTGAGGTGTCCCTGCCCATGGCAGGGGGGTTGGAACTGGATGATCTTAAGGTCCTTTCCAACCCTAACTATTCTATGATTCTGTGAACTGCATGAGAAATGTTTGAGCCAAACAGAATGGGAGCATTGGAAAGGGAAGAAGCTGTGATTTGGGCTTCAGGGAAGATAGAATCCTAAAAGGAAAAGTGTTGGATTTTGGCATTGTCGGAGAGATCTCCCAAGAGGAGCCAGTGGGGCTTTTAGCTGCCTTTTCCACAGGTTGGGGGTGACAGGGGTGAGACTGGGGGCCAAGGTGCCGGCCCTGTGTGGTGCTGGGCCTGGGGCAGCATCCCATGCTTGAGACCCGCTCAGAAAGTGATGTGGAGCAATGCTGCGAGAGGAAACCATGCCAAGCGTGTACATGGCATCAGGTGGGATGGTGGATGCTGTGGTAGCTGGGCAGCTCTGTGACAGCAGGGTCTCCAAGGATTGTGGGAAAGTAGAGGATCATGGAATGGTTTGGGTGGGAAAGGAGCCTAAGATCACCCAGTTCCAACCCCTGCCGTGGGCAGGGACACCTCACACCAAACCACATCACCCAGGGCTCTGTCCAGCCCGGCCTTGAACACTGCCAGCAATGGAGCATTCATCACTTCTCTGGGCACCCTGTGCCAGCACCTCAGCACCCTCACAGGGAAGAGCTTCTGCCTTAGATCCAACCTGAACTTCCCCTGTTTCAGTCTGAACCCATCAACCCTTGTCCTGTCACTGCAGTCCCTGATGAAGAGCCCCTCCCCAGCATCCCTATAGGCCCCCTTCAGACACTGGAAGCTGCTCTAAGGTCCCCACGCAGCTTCTCTTCTCCAGGCTGAACAGCCCCAATGTTCTCATCCTGGCTCCATACAGGAGCTGCTCTAGGAGAGATACTGCTGGAGATGCTGAGGGAGAAGCAAGGACACCTTATACTGATGCATTTTCACCTGCCTGATTAACTGCTCATGCCCCTGGCCAGAATGGGGTGGGAGGTACACGTGTATCCGGGTGCTGAGTGGTTGTTCTATCCCAGATGCAGAGTCTGGGCCCTTGGCTGCTGCTTCCATTGCACCTGAGCTTTATAGTGGTGCATTTTCCTGGGGCTCTCCCTGTTTCTGGAAGAGAGTGCGATGGCTGGAGCATGGTCTTGCCTTGCTGCTGCAGGCTCTGTCAGAGTTAGGCATGGTGGGAAACCCAAAGGACAGCAGGGGAGAAGCACCTTGGCACTGGATACAGCTTCTTCTGGGGTGTATGTGGGAACAGACAGGAGAAAACACAGGGATAAGGGGATAGGAAGTGTCAGCAGGCTGCTGGTCAGTACATTCGGCTGTGCCCTCTGCCTTGTCTTT
The DNA here is from genome assembly GCF_033783945.1 of Neopsephotus bourkii. Classification (NCBI taxonomy): domain Eukaryota; kingdom Metazoa; phylum Chordata; class Aves; order Psittaciformes; family Psittacidae; genus Neopsephotus; species Neopsephotus bourkii. The sequence goes on along the minus strand of NW_026900918.1, from coordinate 2,137,642 downwards.
CCAGACTGGGTTTCTGACTATGGCCCAGGGCAAGGGTCTCTCTCTTCTGTGTGCCTGCATGTGTTTGGGAGCCTGAGCCCCAGCCATGGGTCTCCAAGCCAGGGCTTAGAGGCCACTTTTCCCTGGTGAGACCTGCGCTTATGACTCGCTGGAGTGTCCTTGCCAGGGCTGGTGCTGGGGCAACTGGGAACAGCGACTGCCCCATCCGGTGCAGATGCACCCAGGTGATGGCTTTTGGGCCTTCCATGCCCCTGGATGGGCTCCGCTGGGTGCAGGGGGGGGTGCATTGAGCTGGCCATGCAAGCATCCATGGCCCATGGTGTGGATGCTGCCTGCTGGGTGAGAGCACTGCCGCATCCCGAGCAACCCAGGTGTAGTCCTTGAACTCCCCCCTTGGCATGACCCAAGCTCTGGATGTGGCAAACACCGGCTCATTGAGGAGCATTGTCATCTTTGTGCTTCGAAGGGCATGGAGTTGAAAGCAGCCCCAGTGAGCATCAGTAGGACTGGGAAGGGGAAGGGTAGCATGAGCCTCAAGCAGCCGGGTCCTTTAAAGGAGTGCTGTGCCTTGTCCCAAAGGATTTGGGATCCTCCAAAGGTGTTGCTTGCTGCTCCTGCGGTGCAGGGTTGGCTTGGGATGTGTGGTGCAGAGCAGCTCTGCTTCGATGCTGCCCTGCATCATTCCCTGAGCTTCTCGGTGCCTTGACAACATCCAGAGGCTTTTGCTTTTCTCTGACAGACTCTGTGCTGCCATCAGGTAGTGCTGGGGCTGGTGGGGGCTGCGCGCATCCAGCACCCCAAAGCCTGGGCCATCAGCAAGTGGTCACTCCAGAGCATCCAGCACTTTGTGTGGCCACCCCTGGTCCTGATGCTCCCTCATTATGGACACATCCTGAGCAAGAGCTAGCACAGTAGATAGCTGTGGGCTCTGTCTGGATGGAGCCTGCAGCTCTTGCACAGAGATGCCTTCTCCCCTTTGGATATGAGGGCTGCATCGCACATCCCTGGGAGGTGCTGGGGGTGTCTTGCCATGTGGCCATGTGTCTGTCCTGTTTTTGCAGCTGAGATAGAGCCCTTGGGGTCAGGGAGGGCAGCTCAGTCCCCTTCAGCTTTGGGAGCATCATCAGGAGCACATCCAGGAGCTGTCCTCAGATGTTACATTCCCATGCTGAGGGATGCTGCAGGGGTGCTGCAGGGCCAGACCGTGGATGTTAATTGCAGGTCTTGGTGGTGAGACCATCTTCTTTAAGGTGGAGGGCATTGGGGTGCCCATCCCTGTCCTGCAGGGTTGCATTTGTCCAGCTTGGTCACAGCGGTGGGGTCTGGCTGACACGGGTCCCTTCATCACAGCCCCACTGCACAGACGTGTCAGCATCTAGGACAGTTGGAGAGGGAAAAGGAGACCTTGTGTTTCCACTGTTGCTTTCAGAGCGTGGCCAATGCAGAAGGAGCTGAGCATGTTGCAGCTCCTTGAGGATGCTCCTGCAGGTGCCAGGACAGCAGGAACCCCATGCAAGTTGCCCTGGACCACAACATGTCACGATCCCAGCCTGGTCTTTTTGGACAGCATGGGTGGGTTTGGTTTGGCCCATTGGCTGTGGGCAGTCTGGAGGCAGGCCCTGTGCTGGGAGAAGGATTTGGGGCAGGGAACAAGGCCATACTTTGCTTATGGAGCTATGCTTATTGCCATCTCTTGAGGGGGAAAGCAGAGATGACTCCTGGCTCCTGGAAGAGCTACCATCACATGTGAGCCATGGCTCGGGTGGCTTTCACACAGCCAGCAGCTCCCATGGTGTGGTCTGGGATCCCCAATGGAGGCATCTGCAGCTTCCAAGAGTTCTTCAGCAATTGCTCCCTATGTCTTCTGATTAAAGCCTCATCATTCCTTAAAACCTGGTCCATAAAGCCAGGTTGTGTGTTGGAGCCTCGTTCTGCAGGAGGCAGATGATAGATGGCTTCCTGCCTGCTTCTCTCTCCCTGTGCCCTTCCCCACCAGTCCCTGGCGTGGTTTCTGCTTTCACTCTGGCTTGGAGACCCCTCAGCTGCCAGGCTTTGCTGATGGACACAAAAGGGAAATGAAAAAGGGAAGCAGCACGTATTGCACAACGGGTGGAAGAGGCCAGGAAAACCCTGGGGCCTTGCTGGTGTGCTGTGTCTGGAGGAGCCGTTGGCTCAAGCAGGCACGGAAGTGGTGATGCTGCCTTCCCTGCTCCAGGTTTGTGTTAACTGAAACAAAGCCCACAGAAGTCCTGGAGAAACCGGAGGTTTTAAGCTGGTAAAGAGCTGCTGAGTTCAGCTGCAGTTGGTACCTGCAGGCTGCTGGCACTGATGGCCAAAAGCCTCAGAACCATCTTGTCCTGGTTATCTTCTCCCCCAGTGGGGCCTTCCATAGGGATGCATTTAAACATGAAGGAGGCAGAGGATGGAGGGCTGTGGGCTGGGATGCCTGAGGCCACCCGGAGCAACCCCTGTGCTGCTCAGCCCAGGCATTGGGATTTGAGCAGCAAACTGGAAGGTGGTGTGGGGGGTTTAACAGACCAGCACCATCCTGTCCCATCAGCATGGTGCTGAGCACGTGGGCTGGCGAGCTGCATCCCAGCACAGCGGCACAGGGACAGGTCCTGCTCTGCACACCGGGAGGATAACCCAGACTGATGGCAGCACTGGGATGCTGCAGAGCCATGGTGATTCCGTGCTTCTCCTGCCGGATGCAGCTCGGAGCTGTGATGCTGGAGGGAGCATTTCGGCATCTCCTGGGTAGGGGAAGAGGAAGGATTTGAGTCCCCCATCACCCAGTGCAGGCACATGGCAAGGGGTGGAGGAGCCGTGCAGGCTTGCAGGAAAGCAGAAGTCAGCCTGGTTCTGGACTCGTGGCCAGAAAGGAGCTGATGCAGGAGGTGGCTGCCCTGGGGGGGGGGTCCCTGTGGCTCTGGTTCTGCTCCTGGTATGGCCCAGGAGGGCTGTGCTACACTGATGGGGTTTCCGTGCCTCCTAACGCTGTTTCACCTTGTTCCTTGCAGTCAGGACAGTTCAATGAAGACATGATCCCGACAGTGGGCTTTAACATGAGGAAGATCACCAAGGGGAACGTTACCATAAAGGTAAGGTGCAGATGTTATTGCTGCTGGGGGCTCCTGGGAGGAAAGATGGGAGGGAAGGGAGATTGGGGGGTGTTCTGCTGGAGGCTGAAGGATGCGAGCAGCCCCAGCTGCAGCTGCCATCTGCCCTGTTAGGCTTTTGCAGGTACCCACCAGAGGAGATGGTGGGAAGAGATGCAGGAGATCCAGACCTCTGCAGTGGGAGCAAGTCTGGGCTGCAAAGCTGGAGGTGTCCTTACACCTCTGCCTTGCTGGTGGGGATTCATGGATGTGGTCACCCTGCTGAGGGTGGGAGCACAGGGAAAGATGGGTCACGGCTTGCACTGGTGGTCTCTGCCTCAGTAGCAAAGGGAGAGGAGGTTTCTACCCGCTGCCCTTCCTGGGCTGTCTCCTTTGGTTCTTGGGTTGTTTGAGCTGTAGGGGAGGGGATGAGGTGGGTTTGGATGAGGGTGAGGAAGGGTCACGGGCAGGGGTAACGTCACCTTCTCCCTGTGACAGCTCTGGGACATCGGTGGCCAGCCGCGGTTTCGCAGCATGTGGGAGAGGTACTGCCGTGGAGTGAGTGCCATCGTGTGAGTACCCCTGGGAGCCCCGTCACCCATCCCTGGTGCTGAGCCCCACCAGTGGGTGCAGGCACAGTCCCATCACCCCACCCAAGGGGGCTTGTGCTGGGCGTTGAGATGCTTCCCCATGGGAATGGTTCCCCCCTTTGAGCACAGGGGAGCCAGGTCCCTGCCAGCTGTGGGAGATGCTTCCCTTCCAGCATCACTCTGTCCCTTGGGTCTTGCCTTTCCTGGGTCTTGTGCTTGCCCTGGGCTGCCTGTTCATCACAGGGGCTGAGCACCATCGCTGTGGCTCAGCCCTTTCTAAGAGGCTGGTTTTAAGGGCGGCTGCCAGAAGCAAGCATCCAGGTCATGCTGATTATGTGCTGTTGGATGGATCTTGTGCTGAGAGGAGTACCCTGTGCACTGCCTGCTACTGACTGTCAGCTTTCCCACATCCCCTGCTTGCAACCACTGCAGCAAGTGCAGTCCTAGGGAGTGCAGGCTGGGGATAATCCTCAATGGGAAGCAGGCTGGCTGCTCCTGAGGTCAGGTATTTAACCCTGGGAGACCACATCAGTTACTTCGACCCAATGATAAGGATCAGATCTGTGTGATCTTCACCAGCTGGCTGTGCTCTGGGGTTTGGGAGGCTGGGTTTCCATCCTGCCTTTCCCAGCTGCAGGTCTGGCAGGTGGGGAGCAGCAAGGGACCACTTGTTCTGCTTGCTGGGACATCAATGTCTGTTCCTGCCCTTGCTGACCATCCCCATGGCACACACCTCAACACCTCTTTCATTGCAGTGAGCTGTGCTGGGAATGACAGAGTGCCATTAGGGGGGGATTTATTTTGCCTGCTTCCATAACCCCATTCTTCTTCTGGTGGCCCATCTGGTTGAGAGGAAAACAGAGGGACCCATAGGGACCTGTGAGCAACCCAGTCACGCCTCAGTCTGCCTTGAGCTGCCTCACGGCCCTTTGCCCTTACCTTCAGCCCTCCCATCCTGCCCAGGATGCTGGAGGCTCCTGACAGTGCCTGGGTGGGATTTTCCCCTCTCCCTCTTGGTACAGCCATGCACCTTTTCCTGCGTTCAGCACTTCAGTAGCTAAAGGCTCTTTTCCTGTTTCCAATGAAGCCCACAAGGCCTGTGGAAGCTTGATGATGTTTCTCACTTCTTCTCTCCCAGCTTCTTGATCTTTAAACTAAAGGCCACTTTAATCAGTTCCTCTCCCCAGTTTGGGCTTCCTCCATGTCCTTTGCAGGATGAGCATCACCTGAAAGAGCTAAATCCTTCCCTAAATCTCCCCCCGTCTGCTCAGAGCAAGCATTGCTGACTCTGGCTTCACGTGCCCTTTGGCCCAAGCCTCGTGCCCAAGATAGTTCCCATCAAGAGGATGAGCAGGTCCTCTCCCCACTCCTGGGTCTCTTCATCATCAGCTCCTCTTGTCTTCTCCACTTGTTATCCTCTCTTCTGGATAGGAGCTGCCACATACAGATGAGCCTTGAGGGCAATGTGTGTCCTGCAGCTTCTTCTGCCTGGGCAGTGCCTGGTCTTCCTTTGCTCACCATATCCCTGCTGTCAGTGGGGTGGACCCCTGCAGGGATGGGGACAGGGAAGTCCCCACTGCCCTGGGAGACACGAGTGGGTCTCAGCCCCACAGTCTTCCTTGGGAAGAGGGGTGCTGGGGGAAGGATGCTGTTATCCATCACCTCCATGCACTGTCCCAGGAGCCTGGGGGGGGGTTGCAGCTGCTGTATGAGCAAGGGTTGGTTGTGGCACAGACCTCAGCACAGCGCCAGGGTGTGGAGACCTCATTGCCTGCACTCAGGGATGTCCCTTCCCTTGCAGGTACATGGTGGATGCCGCCGACCAGGAGAAGATAGAGGCCTCCAAGAATGAGCTGCACAACCTGCTCGACAAGCCACAGCTCCAGGGCATCCCGGTGAGCTGTTGCCAGGATAGGTCCCCCCCCATCTGCTTGTGGTCCCCAGGCTGGTGGCTGCCAGGGTTTGCAGTAAGGGGGGGCTGGCATTTTGCAAAGCAGATTTGGGATGGGGATCCCCTTCTTTGTGGGGGGCTCCCCTTTGCTGCTGCACTCCTCTGAGAGCTGGGGGAATGATGGTTTCTGGTCCAGGGCTGGACCAACAAACAGCGAAGGGAGCTTGAAAAGAGACCAGACCCATAGACGCATCCCAGTGTGTGACATCTGTCCCCTCACATGAACTTGCACCTTATTTAGAGTGGGACATTAAGGTCTCATCTCCTATGAGAGCGGCTGCGGGGCTGTGGCGTTTGCAGGAGGTGGGATGTGGCGGCAGTGCCGGATGTGCTGCTCGTGCCCGGGTGCTTACGGAGCATCCAAAATCAGCATCCTTTGAAAGGAAGCGATTGAGGATCTTGCACAGATCCCAAACATTCACTGCCAACTAAATTAAGCTCCTGACATAACGCACTGCATTCACAGCCCCTCTGGATGCTCCTGGTTTGAGCTGGGGGATGCTGCGTTCCTGTGCTGCTGCAGAGGCCCTGGCTGTCCTTGTCAGATGACAGGCGCGTGGTGCGCTCCGGAGGGATGCACCAGGCCTGCCGGGGGATGATTTTCCTCACAGAGTCTGAGGATTCCTTTGTGGTTGTGGAAAGCCTTGGAAGAAGCAGAGATCAGGGGATGGTGCCTGCAGAGAGCAGGCTCTGCGCGGCATCCACGTCTCACTGCTCCCCAGTAACGCTGGGGTTGGCTGTCTCACTTGACTTCTGGCCCAAAGACTGCAGGAGGCTCCTGGGAGAGCATCCTTGGTGGCACAGCACACACTCGTGCCCTTATGGGAGAGCGTGCTGTGGGGCTGGCTTCTCACTGGGACTAGGGAGTGCATCAGGGATGCTGTGCATGCGCTAATTATGGCTGTTAATGCAAGTGCTCTGCCTTCTGATTGCCTGCTGAAGGGCTTTTCTGCATCCGGGCAGAACCTATAGAAGCAGCCAGGGCTGTCCTGTGTCTCAAGCAGGGTCACTTCTGTGTGGCAGAAGCAGGTTCCTGCCTGGTCTGCTGGCCAGGAGCTTCAGGTGTCCCCTCTCCCACCCTGCAGGTCCTAGTCCTGGGGAACAAGCGAGACCTGCCCGGTGCCTTGGATGAGAAAGAGCTCATTGAGAAGATGTAAGTGTCCGGTGGCCCTGCAGCCACAGCGGGGCTGTGACACTGTGGAATTGTCCTTGTTCTGCCATGCCATAGGATCAGTCATAGAATGGTTTAGGTTGGAATTTCAGCCCCTTTAAAGTTCAACCCCTGCCACAGGCAGGGACCCCTTCCACTGGAGCAGCTTGCTCCAAGCCCCTGTGTCCAACCTGGCCTTGAGCACTGCCAGGGATGGGGCAGCCACAGCTTCTCTGGGCACCCTGTGCCAGCGCCTCAGCACCCTCACAGGGAAGAGCTTCTGCCTAAGAGCTCAGCTCAGTCTCCCCTCGGGCAGGTTCAAGCCATTCCCCTTGGCCTGTCCCTACAGGCCCTTGTCCCAAGCCCCTCTCCAGGTTTCCTGCAGCCCCTTTAGGCACTGGAGCTGCTCTAAGGTCTCCCCTTCAGGAGCCTTCTCTTCTCCAGGCTGCCCCAGCCCAGCTCTCTCAGCCTGGCTCCAGAGCAGAGCTGCTCCAGCCCTCGCAGCATCACTGCCTCCTTTGGGCTCTCAAGCAGGTTCACACCCCCTTTGCACTGGGGGCCCCTGAGCTGAACACAGCCCCCGGGTACCCAGCACGGGCACCCCACTGAGCTCCTTCCCCAGCTGGGGCCGCACTGCGGTGCCTGCGGTGGGCACAGACCCGTGGCTGGGGACACGCTAAGGCGGAGGTGACGTCCCTGTGCCTGTGGGGTCAGGGAGGAGCTGGGAGCTGCTGCTGCCAGTGCGAGGCCTGGGTCCTGCCTGCCACACGGTGGCGTTGGGGCTGCACAGCGCTGGTGCTGGTGCTGGTGCTGAGCTCCCATCACCCTCAGAGCTGTGCCCCGCTGCCTGGTGCTGGTGCTGCTCCATGGGCAGCCCTCGGTGCTTGGCTCCTGCTTTGGGGTGCGACACCATCCACGTAGCTCTCCCTTATTTCACTCATCCTCTCGGCAGCAGATGCTCCTCCTGCCAGCAGCTATCCCCTGCCCTGCAGACAGGGGCCTGGGATGCTGTGCTGACCCCCAACCACCCCTTGGAGACCTCCCCTGCCCCTTTAGCACCGATGCAGCTCCCAAGCCCTCCCTGCCCTGTCTCGCTCCAGGGCTGTTCAACCAAGGTTTAGGGAGGGAAGCAGTGTGGTTGTAGCCGGGCTCCCCATGGGGTTGGGTCCCTCCTGCCCCATCACATTACCCCCCACAGGCTGTGCCTGGCCATCAGTCATAGGCACAGTGTGCTGGTGTCCCCATTCAACCCCATGTGGGAGCCTGGGGAGACATCGCTGTCCCCAGTCTTGGAGCTGAGGTGCAGAGGGACCCCTCAAGAGGCTCCCCAGAAGCATCTCCCATCCCTGCCAGTGCACGGCCATGGGGGTCTGCAGCCAGAGCTCGTTTCTCCCTGCAGGAACCTCTCTGCCATCCAGGACCGAGAGATCTGTTGCTACTCCATCTCCTGCAAAGAAAAGGACAACATCGGTGAGTACCTGCGGGGCTGGGCATGGGGGGAGCCCCTGGCTCTTTGCCCAGGTACAGGAGGGTTTGTAGGTTTCCTCTTGCTGTAGGTTTCCTCTTGCCTTCACAGACATCACCCTACAGTGGCTTATCCAGCACTCGAAGTCCAGGAGAAGCTGAGATCCCGCAGGCTGCGGTTCACATCGGGAAGATGCCATTGTACAAGCCCATGCCCCTTCTCTCTTCTCCTCTGTCCCTTCAGCTCTCTCTCTAGATGGGTATTTTTAGGGGACCCCAGACTCCGCTCGCGTTGAGGTGGAGCCCTTGTTTTTATTGTAAAGAGAATGTCCAGCCGCCCTCCTCTCCCCTCTCTGTCTCTCCCTCCCGTTCTGGCCCTCTTCGGTTGTTGTCTGGGTATACACTATATATATATGTATATATACTTCAAGTTTTTAATTTAAGCCGTAGTGCTGTTACTAAACTGGGCCCTCGGAGCAGAAGGAAGGCTGGGGGCTCCCCAAGCCTGGCTGAGGCTCAGCACTGGGAGCAAGGGGGTGGCAGAAAGCAGCCCCTTGGGGATGGGGCTGTGCCAGGCTGTGGGCAGGTCCCCTGGGGCTCCCTTGTCCCTTCCCCTGCACAGAGCATCCTGGGGGTGTTGGGAGCATGCCCCCCCCCCTCCTCCCTCGGGCAGGGCTGCAGGGGAGGTGATGCCAACCCCACGTTCCTCTCCCATAGGGATTAGTGACAACCCACAGCCTCCCCCTGCATTGCCTCTGGCTGCTGAGCCGCTGCCCCAACCCTGCTCGATGCCCTGGGCTGCTCATCCCCTTGCCCTGTGTGTTCCCCCCCAGTCCCAGTCCACGTGCCTGGCCCACATCCTGCCCTGCTGCCCAGTGCTGCTGCTCTGCTGTGTAATGTGAGGGGATGGTGCCAGTGCAGCGGGGGACAGCGATGCCAACAGCCCTGTGGGGTGCAGGGGCCTGGCTCCTGCCTTCTCGCTGCCCCGGAGGGGGCTCAGCTGTGCTGTCTCCTCACAAGACATCTCCTGCCCCTGACTGGGGGCTGCTGGCCAAGGACATTGCACAGGGACACAGGGTGGGAGGGAGGGATGCATGGAGCCAGGCTGCCCGCCCCCCCAGTAGCACTGGGGTGATGCTGCCATTGCCAGCACTGCCCTGCCTGGGGGGACATGGGCACGGTTGAGTCCATTCTGCAGGTGGGGAGAGGAGAGGAAACGGAGTGGGGCTGAGGGAGGCTGTGCCCATCGGTGCTGTTGTTGGGCCTCTGCAGGTGCAGGCTGGGGGGGGTTAACAGGGCTGGGGATGTGGTGATGAGGCAGTGGGTCAGGTCAGCAGCACAGCGGGAGGCAGCAGTGACCCCAGCAGTGCTGGCAGAGGGGGGTGGCCCCAGGGTCCCTCTCCCAGCCATGGTGAGGCCGGGGGCTCCTCTTTTCTCTTCTTGTTTTTGCAGAATTGCACAAAGAGAGGTTTCCTTCTCTTTTTTTCTTTTTTTTTTTTTAATTTAATGAATTGTAAAGTGTCGTCACCCCCCCTTCCCCCCCCCTTTTTTTTTTTGTTGTTGTTTTTAAGAGATATTTTGGCTCAGATTTGACCTCTGTTGGGAAATGACTCTTGTTACTGTACAATTTTTTTCCTCCCTAATGATAATAAATTAACACTTTTGCGTTGGGGGGGTGCTTGCTGTCACGTTGCTTCCTCACTAGGGTGAGGCCCATCCCTCCTGTGCCCCTCATCGGGCCAGGGTCCCTGCTCCCCATTTCCATGGTCACCACAGTGCTGCCAACCCTGATGGCTCTGCACGGCTCTGGGTGCGAAGGTGAGCTCGGAGATGCTCCGGATGCAGCCATCGCTGCTGCTGGACCTCCCTCTGCCCCCACTTGTGTCCTGCTGCGATGCTGGGTTTGGAGCAGGGCTGCTGCAGGGCCCCTACCCCATCTCCTTGCCCACACCAGCTCCCTCTTGGGGCCAGTGCTCAGTGATCCTGTGCCCCCTGCATCCCCCCTGCGCTGACATCAACATCCCCCCCCCTCGGCGTTGTGCTTTGTGCCCTGTGCCAGCCTGCCCGGTATCCGCGCTATGGGGTGCTCTGCCTGCTATGGGGCCGTGTGGTGCTGCCTGCGCCCTCCTTGCCCCCCCCCGCCCCGCTGTCCTCCTCCTCCCCACACATCCATCCCCGCAGGGACACAGCAACAAGCCCGGCTTTGTTCCTGCTTGGCGCGGGCTCAGGACCGAGCAGCGCGGACCCAGCGCAGGAGATGCCCCCAGCTCCTTCCCTCCCACTGCCACCGAGAGCCCGTGGGGGCGCGGGGGGGATGCGGGCATGGCAGCATCCCGGCCTCCGCTCCCCTCCCTCCATCCCCGCGCCAGGATGAGACCCCTCTTCTTGCCCCCAAAGTGTGGGGCCCAGCAGTGATGCGGGGGGGGGGGAGGGAAGGAAAGAACCCATTTTTGTGCTCTCTGAAGAAAACTGGGGCTGTTGTTTCCCTGGCAACGGGGCTGTGAAAGCGAAGCGCGGTGGGTGTCGGTGCCGCACAAAGCCCGCACTGAGCCGCTCGCATTCACCCGCCCGTAGCAACCGTCTCCCTCGCCCCGGCATTTCGTGTGCTGGGCGAGTGCCAGCGGCAGGACAAGGAGCTTTAACAGCTCCAGCGGACGGGGCCGCCTGCCCCCAGCCCTATCGCGCTGCCTGCGCTGCTCCCTGAAGCCCTTCCTGGGTGCGGGAGCTTGGAAACGGAGGTGCTGGGACTGGTCCCCGCAACGGGCCAGGGAGCCCTGCACGGTGCTGCTCGGATGAGATGCTTCACCCCACGGCAGGATGTTGCCCCCCGGTACTGCACGGCAGCACCGTGTAGCAGCAGCACCTTGGTTCTGCGTGGTGCAGGGAGGGAGATGGCTTCCTTACAGGCTGCAGAGCATCTCTGCCCGGTGCTGGGCTGGCCTTTACTGGGACCAGTTTGAGCCCTGCAAACCACCCAAAGACCAGTGGTTTGGAGGAGACCCTTCAGGGGCTGGCTTGGCACCAGCATCACTCCAGGGGATGGGCAGAGGGGCAGCTGGGGCCTTTCCCCATCTCCTTCAGGTGCTGCCTGACCTGGCATGGCTGCTTTCCTGCCCTAATGCCCACCCCAGAGCCCACAGGTTTTAGGGAAGAGCGATCCAAACCCCAAGCAGCGGCTCCCCAGGGCTCTGCTCGGCAGTGCCAGGCTGGTGATGCATGGCATGCTCTAGGTTACTGGTTTATTGAGCTCTTACAGGGCACCGCTCGGTGGGATACAGTCACTGGGACCTCCTACTGTGGAGGGGGCGGGCGGGAGGGGACGGGACAGGACGAGGGCAGTTTGTGTTTGCTGTGTCCTCTGCAAGCCTCCGTGGAAACCCTCCATAGGATCAGATGGGACCTCTCTGGCACAACTCCATCTCCAGAGCAGCAACCCCTCTGAGCCTGGCCAGGCAGCCAGGACGGGAGGGTGCTGATGCCCTTGCTGGCCTTTGGGCAGAGGCAAGAAGGCCACCGATGCAGCCATAGAGACCGGGCTTTCAAGCCTCACTTGCCCCAGTGTGGGGTTTGAAGCCCAGGGGGCAGCTCCTTCTGCTGGTTCCACGTCCAGACACGGGCACTAACGGCGAAACAACGTTTGGTCTTGGGAGGAGGTGGTGGAACGATCGCTACAGCTCCCCTTTGGCGCTTAGCAAGGGGTGCCGAGGGCCAGGAGGGGTGGGGGGGACTCCCGGGGCTTGTCAAAGAAGATAGAGGAGGACATCTCCGTTTTGAGCTTGCTGTCAGCGCTGCCCTCGCTGGAGGCAGTGTCAGGGCTGCAGCCCTCGCAGCAGCAGCAGCAGCAGTCCATGAAGGCCTGGCCCAGGGGTCTGCAGAGGCACAGGAGCAGCACAGGCGTCACTGAGCACTTGAAGAAGAGGAAGAACTGGTTGATGAGGTTGAGCAGATCCAGGGTCTGCTTGGACATGTCGGGGGACATGTAAGCCACCACGATGTTGCAGGCGTTCTCCGGGGTGGTGCAGAGCCCGTAGATGACGGTGAGCCCGATGATGGTGCAGTTCAAGTGACGCTCGCACTGGCTGTGCTTGCTCCCTCGGCACTCGGTCTTCTTCTCGGTGCCGCTGATCCTGCGGGTCACCAGCTGGCAGCTCACGGTGAAGAGGATGGGCAAGCAGAAGTAGCACCCAAAGTACCACCACATGCGAGCGTTCTGGTAGGTGAGCACCAGGGAGTACACGGACTCGGGCAGGTTGGACGAGGGCTTCATGGTGCAGTATTCCATCGCCACACCGGACACGGGTGATGTGTCCTGGGCCAGCTGCCAGAGCAGGATCTCCGGTACCGACAGCGTCATGGAGCCCACCCAGATGACGGCCAGCTTGGCAATGATGGACTGGCACTGCTCAATGGGCCGGGTGCTGGCCTGCGGGCTGGTGGCCGCATGGAACCTGTCGATGCCCAAGGCGCAGAGGCTGAAGGTGGTGACTCCCAGTGACGATACCTGGCGAAGGGGAGGCAGAACAAGGTGGGGGGGGGTTTGATTTACCAGGCTTGTGGCAAAACCCTGGCTGCCCCAAAGACCCTTCCTCCATGGCTGTGGAGAGGTCAGAGCTTGTGGCTGCATCCCAGGGTTGAAGCCACCTTCCTGTGACTCCTGAATGGCAGTGGATCAAAACATCCCTGCCCAGCTCCCGTTTCTGCTCTCCTGTGCCCAGCCAGGGTGGGAATGGCAGAGCTGTCCCCCAGGCTCTTCCTCTGTTGTGGATGGCAGCACCCATCGCATCAAACAGCATCTCCCCAGCTGCCCCAGGCTACCGTGGCCCTGTGCTGCTCTGCTTCCCGGAAAGGCCAAAGGAGCTGAAGGCACCATTGTGACCAAGCAGCTTGGGGCAATTTCCTCTGCATTGAGAGCGGCAGGAAAAACATCCCCTTTGCCAAAGGGAAGAGGCCAAAGGAGGCAGAGGAAGCGCGGTGGCTCTGCGAGGGCTGGCAAGGCACCGAGGGGCACAATCAGCATTCATGGTCCCAGCCCCAGAGCTGCAGCTTTGCTCAGAGCCAAGTCCCACAGCCCTTGGCTAGGGAAGCGGCAGTCACATGCTGGTGCCACGCAGCATCCCACCGTGCTCCTGAGGGACCTTCCCGGCTCCCAGGAAACCTCCCAGGGCTCTGCAGGATGCCTGGGTAGCGCCTCGGGGAAAGGCCATGGCAGAACATCCTCAGGATGGGGACTGGTTTGGGGCCATTCCTTTGCCTGCGATGGCTGAGCTAAATGGGGTTTTCTCCATCAGTGCCAAGGCCTGCTCGCTGAGCAGGCTTGAGTCCTGGTGATGGGCACAGAGAGGTCTGGTGATGACAGAAGGTCACCATGGTGATGCTCTGGGAGGGCAGACCTGACACTGTCTCTGATCAATTCCAGCCTTGTGCTTGCCCCCTTCTTTGATAAAGCAGGTTTTGGAGCCCTGGACAGCACACAGAGCAGGCTGGGTCTGTTTGTCAGACATGGGAAGGGAGGAGAGCAGCCTGATCCCACGTCCCTGCAGGGTGGGAGATGCCCCACAGCAAGGGTTTGCTTTCAACCCAAGAGCAGGACCATGCACAATGACACCATCGGGGGGCATTTTTGCTCATTCTGCCTTGCCCTGTCACCCTGCAGCCTTCCCAGTGGGTCCCCAGCTCCTCCCAAACCCATCAGGGGTGAGGCTTGGGGACAAGCAAAGATCTCCGGTTCTCAAACCTGATTCCCTGTCTCTCCCACCCCAGCTGCAGCCCCCTGCCGTGGGGCCATCCTCAGCACTCATCACAGCCAGTGCTGGCCATCACACGGTGGGGCTGAGCCCACGGGCTGAGGGACAGGGACAGACCCAGGAGTGCCCTGGCTGGGCAAATGAGGCTTTCATGGGCTCTACCCAGGCCTGGTGCTGGGGGCAGAGCCTGAAGAACGGCCCAGGGCAGAGGCAAAGGGAGGTGAAAATGGGAACCATCCCTTAGGTCCTTACTGAGCCCTCTCACCAGGCAATGGAATGCCCCCAGAGCAGAGGGGCAGCTGAGCCCCCCCCCCAACCCCATGCTCTGCCTTACCTCCATGAAGGGCACGATGCGACAAGACACGTCCCCCAGCAGCCTGGTCTTGGTGATCTCATTGAAGATGACCACGGGCAGGCAGAAGAAGAGGATGAGGAAGTCCCAAAAGGCCAGGCTGGCCAGGATGGAGTTCCAGGCACTCTTCATGTAGTAGTTGTGCCACACAATGCACATCACGGAGAGGTTCCCGATGATGCCCACTGCGAAGACGATGAGGGACAGGAACATCACAGCGTAGGCGCTGTAGGAGCTCTCCGTCACTGGGTACAAGGGGTTCTGGATCTGCAGCCGCTTGTCGGACACGGTGGTGAGGTTGGCTCGAGGCTCGGACCCTCCTCTGTCTGTGGGGACCCCTTCTTGCTGCTCAGATTGGTCCGTGCTGGATGGCAGCAGGGCCTTGGTTGGGTGCAGGCTGGCGGAGTTGAGGGGCCGGGGGAACTCTACCCTTACCCCCGGCACGTACTGCTGCACCGACTTGGAGTCCTCCTCTGTCCCCCGGCGCAGCCGCTCCATCACCTGCATCCCCGCATCGTGCCGGGTCCTGCCTCCATCCTCGCCCTGCCCATGGTGGCTGCTGCCTTCCCCAGCCTGCCCAGCTCTGCCTCGCGTTGCCACAGCCCCTGGCACCGGCAGCATCAGCAGCAGGAGGACAAGCGGCAGCGGAGAAGGCATGGTCCCCTCTGGAGGGAGCGTGTGGTGGGAGACAGCGCAGCCCCGAGCGCAGGGACCCCGGCGCTGCCGGCAGCGATGGAGCCGTGCCGAGGAGCGGCCGCTCTGTCCAGCGTCCGCTGCTGCTCTGGGCTCTCCGGAGGGCGCTGGGCTCAATAAGAGCGGCGCTGGGGATCGGCAGAGCCAGGCCCTCTGCTGGTCACCCACCCGCTCCATGGGAGCCTGCCAAGCTCTGCTTGGATGCGCCAGCACACGGGGTGGGGAGCTCGGCATCCCCCAGCGACACCCTCCAGCATAGGATCATTGGTTTGGATCGGAAGGGACCTTAGAGACCATCCAGTTCCAAGCCCGCTGCCATGGGCAGGGACAACTTCCACTAGAGCAGCTTTCTCCAACCTGCCCTTGAACAATTCCAGGGATGGGACCCCTCAATGTGTCCCCAGCATCCCCCCAGAACGAGCCAAGTGAAGGATGCTCATGGCTTGGCACTGCCGATGGGCTGCTGAGCTCAGCTGCCTCCCACCCGCTGCCCACAGGCAGGCAGCACTGAGGATGCCCAAGGTCCAGCAGTGGCAGTGTGTGGCACATCCCCTGCACACTCAGCCTGGACTTGGGATGCCCTTGGATGTCCGGACCAGCTCCTTAGGGCTGGAGGGGTAATGGGGCTGCCCTGGGCAGTGCAGTGAGAGGCAGGACTGGCTGGCTTCAGGCCATGCTCGTCACCACATGAGGGTGTGGGATCTGCTGGCCCAGTTCACCCAAGGTTTGCTGCTGCTTTTCCTGCTGATTTCCTTCCTGGGACAGGCCCCTGACCCCCCATACCTAGGACATCTCCATACTCATTATGTCTTTCCCCATTTCCATTGCCTGTCCCCATGGCCACCACTTCTCCTCTGTCCTAGTCTCCTGTTCCCCATCCCGTTATTCTCCCTGCGCTGTCACCTCTTCCCTGTGGGCCTGGAGGCACCATGGTCCCCTCTGGGGACATGGCAGCCCATGGGGATAGGTGCCAGGCTTGAAGCAGCGGGGCTACCCCCAGCTTTGGGAGCTCAAGGACTGTGTCCCCCTCGCAGGGGCTGGGATGCCTCACCCCATTGCAGGCAGCAACCACCAGCCTCCTCCATCTCCGCCTGGCACCGTGCCTGCTCCTCCCGCAGCCAGAATGGCCTCTGGGCCGGCATCCCGGAGCTCCGAGGGGAACGTGGGCCTCTTGCTGTGTCAGGAGGAGCTGCAGGAGCCGAGGCCCTGGGGCCAGCACAGGGAAACTGAGTCCCAGCTTGCAAAGGCTGCCCCTTGCAGAGGCGCGTATGAGCACAGTGCAGCAGGATGTGCGCTGCCATGGGCTGCAGCAGTGGCTGTGCTCCTGCTCCTGCTCTGCTCAAAACCACACTGGGCAAAGCTGGCCCCTGGTGCTCATCCACCGTGGCTGGGCTGGGGTAAACCCCCGTTGCCCCACGTCTCTCCAGTGTGGGGCAGGAGGAGTCTCTGCTCCCAAAGCATTTGGCTCAGCCCAGTGCGAGCCCTTCAGCCCTCCTGTGCTGGAGCCTCCCTCCATCGTGTGTGACGGTGCTGATGGAAACCTGCAGCCTTCACATGCAGTCCCACATGCTTCTGCTGCAGTTGGGTGCTGCTCTTTGAATCTCATTGAATGAGCTTCATTTGGGTATTTCCAATGGGGGAAGGAGGATTCCAGCTGTTGCTGGGGTCTACAGGAGCAGAGGCCTGGTGGGAGAGGTGGTGGCATCAGTCCCCACTTGAGTGATGCCATTGGTGAGGCCTGGGGGAGAGCCACGCTTCCTGGTGACAGAGCTGAGTGGGGGATGAACAGAAGCAAGGCAGGGCATGGGGCAGGAGCCCAGAGGAGGATGAGGTCCTTCCTCAGTGCCCACATCAGCTCGGAGGAGGGAGCTCCTCGCCTGCCAGGAGCGATGCTGGCACCCAGCACCGTTCCGGCCCAGCCGGGTGTTTTCCCATTGGGAGAGGGCACTATTTTTAGTTTCATTTCATGGCCGTTGCACAAGGCCTGGGTGTGCCATGGGGCTGGAGACAACAGCAAAGTTCACTGGGGCAAGGTGACACTGCAGCGGCACGGGAGTGACCTCAGGCGGGCTCCGTCACCGGGGAATCGCTGCCCAAGAAGCCTTTCCGAGGTGCTCCTCTTCCTCTATTCAGGAGCTACCACAGTGGGTCCTTGGCTGTCCCCAGACCGGAGGCCAGACAACAGACCCGGAGTACATCAGTATCACCCCTGATGCTCCAGCCTGCTGATGGACCCCTGAGGACCGCCGCAAGCACCGCACGGCACAAGCCTCGGCAGGGTGAGCTGCTCCAGACCCCTCACCTTGCTGCGCCTTTGTTTCTCGGGGCAGACAGAGCCCAAACACGCAATGAGAGGAGGGAGGGGAACGTCTCCCTTTTGTTTCCACCAAACAGCGCAGGCTGCGGGGGAGCAGGGCAGTCACAGGGCTGGAACACGCCTGTTTGCCCTGCGCTGCTCCAGTGCGCTCCGTGGCTGCTCGGAAAGGGGGGAGAGGGCAGGGAGGGGACACGGTAAACACAGACGGCAAAGCCGGTGCAGGGCAAACCTGATGGCAGGGCAGGGGCTCCCCGCCACTGCTGGAACCCCGTGCTCTGAATGAAGATGCTGCCGTGCGATTTCCATGCCTTTGGCTTGGGGCTGGCCCCTGAGATGAGCCCAGGGTTTGTGCCCACCCCAAAATTAACTCCTGGTCCTGTCTCCTGCAGGTACCATGAAAGCACAGCATGGTTTGGGTTGGAAGGGAGCTTAAAGCTCCTCCAGCTCCAACCCCTGCCACGGGCAGGGACCCCTTCCACTGGAGCAGCTTGCTCCAAGCCCCTGTGTCCAACCTGGCCTTGAGCACTGCCAGGGATGGGGCAGCCACAGCTTCTCTGGGCACCCTGTGCCAGCGCCTCAGCACCCTCACAGGGAAGAGCTTCTGCCTAAGAGCTCAGCTCAGTCTCCCCTCGGGCAGGTTCAAGCCGTTCCCCTTGGCCTGGCCCTGCACGCAATGGTCCAGCCCAGTTGGAGGTTTTGGGGGGAAGCATCCTGTGATGTCCACCTTGCTGTTCCCAGCACACCGTGGTGCACGCAGGAGCCAGGAAATGCTTTGGAGCCTGGGGGTCCCCTCTGCTGCTCCTCCCCAGAGCTCAAGAAAAGCCTCTCTGGTCCCAGCACGGCCACACTGTGCTGAGCAAACCCTCACCCCGTGGCCTTCGCATCCTGCTGCAGGACTCAGGCTCTGCTCCTGTGTGTGCCCCAGCAGCCACAGGTTTAAACCACAACATGAACACTTGGCCCCATTTCACAGCAGGGAAACTACGAGGCAGGTTCAGCTTAGGGCAAGGGCAGGGTTTTCCTTTTCCTTGGAACAAGAAGAGCGATGCTCTGGAAGCGGTGAGCGGTGTTTGGAGAGGCCCAGAGGCTGGACCAGGTTTTGGAGCCCACTTCATCCCCAAGTTCCCTTGCATCTCACAAATGCATACATGCAACTTGGTGCAAACCCCCTCATATGCTTAATAAACCATGTTCAAATCTGCCACCTTCTTTCTGGGGCACTGCCTCTTTGGTTTCTCCATTCACCTCAGCTCAATCCCTCCATCACCTCCATTTCTCCCTGCCTTGGGGTGAGCATCACGCTCCTTTGCTGCTGTGTCCCCCTGCTCTGCCTGTCACATGCTGGGGCCTTCAGAGCGGTGTGGAGCTTGGGTCTGGGGGTACTATTGCAGCATCCCCTCCACGTCCTGGGGGCCATCAGCTGGAGCACTGATGGACACCACCGCAAGGTTATGGTCTGGTCATCCCATCTCCTCGCACCACTGTGGGTGTTTCACGTCTCTGACTGCTCCCAGTGAGTCCCAGCTCCTCCTGCAGCAGCGGAGGTTA
This sequence comes from Neopsephotus bourkii, assembly GCF_033783945.1. Lineage (NCBI taxonomy): Eukaryota > Metazoa > Chordata > Aves > Psittaciformes > Psittacidae > Neopsephotus > Neopsephotus bourkii. The sequence continues at coordinate 2,118,735 of NW_026900918.1, read as the reverse complement.
AAACCCATCGGGATGCAGGAGAGCAGCAGAAAGGTCTGGGGGAGCTTTGCAGGCAGAGTCTGAGCTGGGTGAAGGGCTGCGATCCCCGCTTGTGTCGGCAGAGGGAGAGGCAGACTGGGTGACCGGTGACTGCCAGGCCATGGGTGCTGGGGAAGCACCGGTGGAAAAGAACCCGCCTGCAGAAGGACGGATGCGGAGCAGCCCTGAGAGAGGCGCAGCGCTGGTCCCTGCCCGGCTGCGCCCTTCAAGGTCTCAGAGCAAAAGTCAAGGTGATTTGCGCTTGCCAGGAACATCGTGGGAAGCTGCGAGGAGGGGCATGGCCCATGGGCAGCCTCTGCTCAGGCACGCTGCTGGGGGCAATGGGACCCTGTGCAGGGGAGCTGGACTCCCTTCCACCAAGGGCATCAGGGGTGGCAGCAGGATGGTGCTGTGGAAGGGGTCTGTGCCCAGCACTGCGCACCGACGGGGCAGGAGCTCCCTCTGCTTCCGTGCGGAGCACAGCGGTGATGCTGTGAGGTGTGAGCAGCCCATGGATGTCCGTCGGTGCCAACGTCTGCCCTCAGACACTGCAGCCCCTTTGCTCCCTTCACTTGTGTTATGGGGAGAGGAGTCAGCGGCTGGGGCTGGCAGCGGGGCCTGCCCCAGGGAGGCACGGGGGGGGCACATGGGGAGTGGAAGGGGGAATGGAACAAGGCAGCAGCGCTGCGGCCGGGGCTCGGGGCTCTGCCCGCGGTCCCGCACGGGGATGGTCCCGCACGGGGATGGCCCCGCGGTGCCGCGCCTGGGCGGGGATGAAGGTCACGGTCACGGAGCAGCGCTCAGCGCCGGCGAACGGAAAATCCCCGGCTCTGGGCACACGCGAACGAGCGCTGGGGCTCGGGACCCTGCCCCCGGGGCCCTGCAGCCTCCCTGCCTTCCCCACCAGGTACCCCCCTCAACCCATCCTGCATCCCGGGGATGTCCTTGCCCCAGGGTGCGCTCTCACTGCCCACAGCCTGTACATACACACGGCGGTCCGTGCCCCTGCCCTGCCTGTGTTTGCTGGAAGCACAGACAGGGCCACACCAAACCCCAAGGGTGTGCTATGGAGCTGGTGACATCCTCACTGCTGGGCAAGTGCGAGTGGTGGAGATTGTGCCTGTGTCCTTGTAGGTTGGAGCTCATGGGAGGATACAGGCGTGTCTGTGCTCTGCCATGCGGTGTGAGCAGGCCTGGCCTGACAGTTGGGTAGGCAGGACCCGACTGAGGTCCCAGAGCTGCAAACGATCAGTACTGCATGCTCTGAAGGTATCTAAAGAATCATAGGAAAGTTAAGGTTGGAAAAGACCTTATGATCATCTGATTCCAACCCCCCATAGTCCAGACTCAGGAGAAGGGAGAAGGGAACCTCCTAAGCCTTTGCCTTAGAAATCCTATTTTCCAGGGCTGTGGCACTGTCTGGGGTACTTGGAGGATGATGGATGACACAGGGAGGGAAAAACCTCCCTACCAAGCTTGATATCCTGCAGACTCCCTGCGTCTTGGGATGCCCACATTGCAGCTATGAGGACACAGCCATGGGTGGGTGAGGCTGGGCTCCATCAGTGTCAGGGCTGCTCTACCAACACCTGCAGCATCAGCAAGGCCAGCCACGAGCACAGAGGGGCACCAGGACCCCTGAGGCTGCTGGCACCGTCCTTCCCATGCTCCAAGCACCGCTGCTGCAGGCCAGAGGTGTGAGCCATGGCCGCTGGCTCTGTCCTCACCCCAGGCTCCATGTGCAGCTCTCCCCCTGTGTCTCATTCCCATTCTCCCCTAGGCCCAGGTCAGGAGCTTTGCTGCACCCCAGAGCAGTGGCCCTGAGTCACTGGTGCTATCTCCCAGGTGTGGCAGCTCGATGGATGACGTGTGCCCAACGGGCTGCTGAGCACTGAGGAGCTGGTGATGCAGCAGCAGTGACAGCCTGGTGCTGATGGCACTCGTGACTGTAGGGGGGGAGAGCTCTTTGGGCAATGGCTGAGGAGCTCTGACAAACGTGCCAGGATTTGGGCTGCTGCCTCCTGGGAGAAGCTATCGAGCTGCTGGGGATGTGTGGAGCTTGTGCCTGAGGCAGACTCCTCACCCCTCTGTGTCTGAGAGCATGGCCACAGGCATGGGCTGATGCCTGCCATGTCCTGAGCATCCCCCCGTGCTCCACTGAGCCACATGCACACCCTGGCAGCAGAGCCAGCCTGAACCCTGCATCCTTGTGAGCACCAGAGAGCTGAGCTCCTGAAGGCCACAGCACCAAGGCTATGGGATCCTAAATGCCTGGACTTCCTTGTTGTGGATGTTGTTACAGGTCCCATGGTGCTGGAGGAGAAGGACAGTGTAAGGGATGTGCTTGTACCTTGTTGCCATCCTCCTGCTATCAAAGCACAAGTCTTCTGCTGGTGAGTCACCTCTACCCAGGCCTTACCAAAGTGCAGGCATCCGGGGTGATGCAAACACCACACTCCTCAGCATCGGCCTGATGCTCATTGTGCCCCTGCTTATCAGTGCAGGCCATCCTCATCATCTCCTCTTTAGGGTTTCTTCTGGTGCTTTAACACCCAGCTGTTCCTACACACTTTCTCCAACCCGGTGTTAGTATATCTGTTACACAGCCCGACAAACAGGACAACAAACCTAGTCCAGAATGTTCTTCTGGTGCCTATAACGATGGCTCAGACCAACCAGCAGCATAAAACCAGCAGCCATTGTGATGTGCAAAAAGAGGGACATGGTTAACATTAAGAAACCAATTAGGAAATTAAGAAATTAAGAGTGAGATGTTGGCTGTTGTGTAAATACAGTACTGGAGGGCACAGAGTGAATGTACCCTGCCTGTCCAAATCAATTCCAACAGCATCACAGCGATAGGATGGGAGCCGGTTGGAAGTGAAGTGATATCTTTGAATAAGCCATAGCCATGTCCAAACAAGGCAACCACCCGAGTGTAAACCTGGGCAAGTGAAGTGTAAACCCATAGGAAGGCGAGCCAAGTTTTGCTTTTATTTTCAGGAACAACTTGCAATGTTCAACCCTGCTTTTCAGTGCATGAAAGGTGGTGATGCTGCTGGCTAGGAGGGGATCTGCTGCAGGTGGTTTAACAGGGTGCTATGGGGAAGAGTCAGAGGGATTTGGGCACTGAGGTTGCCAACTGAGCCCCATAGGGATCCCTTTTGGAGCTGGTGATGCTGGGGGCATTAAAGCTGCAGAAACACCCTATGGTGACAAATGATCACCAGCCAAGGAGGTACATGGCTGCTAGGGCCAAAGGGAATCCCCTGTTGGGGGTATGATGGGGTCGGAAAGGACCTTTCTGTTTTCAGGAGCTGATTGACACAAAGGGAAATTCAAGAGCAAGGAGGGAAGGGACGAAGCGGTGCTCGTACCCATGCCCCTGCCTCCCCCTGTGCTTTATGACCTGCTCCACGCTCTGCTGCACAGATGGAGCCGCTCCCTCGCACTGTTCTCCTCATGAATCACAGATATTGTTTAAAGCCCTCAGGATTGCAGCCAGGACTCATTCTCTACCTGTACTGCTTTGTTTTCTTGGGCTCTGGGGTTTGGGCTGGGATCACAGAGTGGAGCAGGAAAGATGGGGAACTGCTGCTCAAAACCTGACCCAGGTCCTTGGTGGCTGCTCCCATGGGTCGAGGTTCCCAAAGGGGGGATCAGAGGAAGGCTGAGGCTGGAGGCACCTCTGCAGGTCACCCCATCCATGCCTGCTCAGAGCAGGGTCAGCTGCAGGAGGCTGCCAAGGACCATGCCCAGATGATGGGTCCACAACGTCTCTGGGTACAGCTCCCAGCCTTTGCTGCAGATGCGCGCATGGAGAGCAGGGTACCACAAGGTGCCTTGGAGCAGATAAATCTCTGGCACCCCCATGCTGAGTTGCCCCATATAGGTTATGAAGCACACGCTGCCTTCTCACATAAGCCATGGACACCCCAGTGAGTTCTCCATGCAGGATCACCCATGCCACAGTGCTACAGGGGTGACCCAGCACCCACCAGCGGAGCTTGGAGAGGCAAAGGATGGGACAGAGGCTGCCAGTGGGGAGCACTCATAGAATCATAGAATGGTTTGGGTTGGAAAGGACCTTAAGATCATCCCGTTCCAAACCTCCTGCCATGGGCAGGGACACCTCACACTAAACCATGGCACCCAAGGCTCTGTCCAACCTGGCCTTGAACACTGCCAGGGATGGAGCATTCACAACCTCCCTGGGCAACCCATTCCAGTGCCTTAGCATCCTCACAGTGAAGAACTTCTTCCTTAGATCCAATCTAAACTTCCCCTGTTTCAGTTTGAACCCATCACCCCTTGTCCTGTCACTACAGTCCCTAATGAAGAGTCCCTCCCCAGCATCCCTATAGGCCCCCTTCAGACACTGGAAGCTGCTCTGAGGTCTCCACGCAGCTTCTCTTCTCCGGGCTGAACAGCCCCAACTTTCTCATCCTATCTCCATACAGGAGCTGCTCCAGCCCCTGAGCATCCTCGTGGCCTCCTCTGGCCTTGTTCCAACAGCTCCATGTCCTTTTTATGTTGAGGACAAAGAGCTGCATCAGCAGCAAAGAGCTGGCGGTGCTGCAGGCTTGGCTGCACTCATGGGCTGAGGGAAGGCAGGTCCCTGTCCTGCTCCTCCTGTTGTGAAGCTGCAGACATTCCTCCGAGCATGAGAGGACACCGAGCGAAGGGAGCTGGGGCAGAGAGGCATTTCCTGATGGATGGGATGGGATCAGGGATGTCTGCAACCTCAGATCTCATGGGGCTTTTCCAATGGTTTTTGTGGACGATGTACCATGCTGCCCCTTGCATGGGGAACTGATGCATCCCTGGCGTCTGGACCGGAGATTGGCAGAGACAGCACTGTCTCCAAGGAGATTATTCCTGGTAGCCATAGAAACGTCTTAAATTTCTTTTGTGTCCCCTCTGTCCCTCACTGCTATGGACACCATGGAATCACAGAATCCCGGCCTGGTTTGGGTTGAAGGGACCTTAAAGCTCCTCCAGCTCCAACCCATGCCACGGGCAGGGACCCCTTCCACTGGAGCAGCTTGCTCCAAGCCCCTGTGTCCAACCTGGCCTTGAGCACTGCCAGGGATGGGGCAGCCACAGCTTCTCTGGGCACCCTGTGCCAGCGCCTCAGCACCTCCAAATAATTGAAATAACCCTTTCTATGAGTCCCTGGAGCTCGCTGGAGGGATGGGTACATCCCAGGTGGGTACATCCTAGATGGGGTCATCCCAGGTGGGTTCATCCCAGGTGGGTACATCCCTGATGGGTTCATCCCAGATGGGTACATCCAGGTGGGTTCATCCCTGGTGGGTACATCCCAGGTGGGTACATCCCAGGTGAGTACATCCCTGATGGGTACATCCCTGATGGGTACATCCAGGTGGGTTCATCCCAGATAGGTTCATCCCAGGTGGGTTCATCCCAGATGGGTACATCCCAGGTGGGTACATCCCTAATGGGTACATCTGTGATGGGTACATCCCAGATGGGTTCATCCCAGATGGGTACATCCCAGGTGGGTACATCCCTGATGGGTACATCCCAGATGGTTACATCCCAGATGGGTACATGCCATTTCCTGGATGCGCTGCTGCCCAGGTACGTTCGTGCCCCACACTCGCAGTGCAATGGGAAGTGCTCAGGGAAAAGCACGCTCCAAGTGATGGGCATCGGTGCCCAGGGGCTGTCAGGGGGAGGAGAGGCTCAGGGCCCTGCGTGCCCTGCCATGGCCATCTGCTGCTCAGGGCCAGGAGCACGGGGTAAGCATGGCCCTGGGCAGGAATGGATCCCATCTCCACCTCACACCCTCTGTACCGTGCCCACACCCTGCGGGAGGATGCTCCTGGCATGGGGTGGGTGAGGACATTTCCCTTTCATGTGCGGGCCCTGCCCTTTGCTGCCCTTTGCTGAACGCTGGGGTGCTGCAGGGGAGGAGCAAAGAGGGCAATGGGGCCGGCTGAGCCCTCTGCTCCTGCCGGGCTGCGGCACCAGTTTCTGCCTCCTGTCGTGTAAGACCCTGCCAGCCTGAACCCAGTTCAGGAACCAAGCAGTGCAGTGCAATGACACGGGTCCCTTCCCAGCCACTGGCGCTGGAGCTGCCGTGAATCACAGCATGGAAACCAAGCAGCAAAGAGAGCAGCAGGAGATGAGCCCACACTGAGCTTGCTCTGGAAGGCCCAGTCTTGAGCCCAGAGCCACACTGGGTGAACTGGGAGCTGTGTTTTGAGGTTAACTGCTGAAAAGAGTTCATCTGCTTGGCATGACAAAGGGCTCTGGCTGGCCTGGTGAGAGCAGGATGCAGCCCATCACTGCCTCATCATTCTGCATCCTGTGGTGGGGATCAGCACAAAGCATCTGAGATCTCCACTGATGGCTCCAGGGCCTCTTTCAAGGGTCCCTCTGTGCCAGGCGCTCCTGCCCATGGTCACAATGGGTTGCAGGAGCCCTGGTGATCCTCACTGTTGGGTGTTCAACCCTGGCAGTGCTGCAGCAGCAAAGCCAAGTTCACCAAGCAAGGGCATCACTTCATTGTGGAAAGAAATGTTGGTGCTTCTGGTACTGACCAGAGCTTCCCATCCCAAACGGCCCAAGAGGCTGGGGTGAAATAAAGGAGCTTGGAGCTGCTGCTCTAGGGAAACTCTGAGGAGCAGCACATTTTGCTCGAAAACCATCCATAAAAAGGGGTTTGCTCCTCCCTCTCTACGTCCTTCCCCCCGGGCCATGTAACCTGGTGGCTGTCAGGGTCAGCAGTGAGCGAACAGTGCAAAGCAAGCAGGGCAGTTTCTGGCTCTGTCCTTGGGATGCCACCGCCTGGATGTCAGTGCTGATGTGCCACCCATGGGGGATGGCTGGGGCCATGCTCTGCTTCACCCCTCGCTGCCTGCCCTGGATGTGGAGCATCGCTTCCCCCGGTGTCTGCAAGCTCCCTACAAGAGCCTGGGGCAGGGACACGGTCCCGCCTCTGCCCGGCGGAACCTGGTGAGCAGGTTCAGGGCTGAGGATGGGCACCGGCGGCGCGGGTCCTGGTAAACACATTGGGAAAGGCTGGGTTTGGCAGAGCCTCACCCCCCCCATCGCAGCTGAGTCACCCCGTGCTCCAGGCTCCTCTTTTTGCCATCCCCGTCCCTCTCCTCTGCGCAGCGGCACCAGCGCAGGGCCCGGCTCCTCCGCAGCTCTGCCTGAGGATGGGAGTGAGTCACAGCCTCTGCCCTGCCTCAGTTTCCCCACCCATGGCTCCGTTTACCAGCAGCCTGCGAGCGGGCAGACACGTCAGCCGGGCTGAGCACATCACACCCAGCACCCCTGCCGGCGGCGCTGGGATCTTGTCTGAGGGCTGGGGATGGTTTCTGCAGCACATCCTCCCGGGTACCCCTACCAGGAACCTGGGAACAGGTAGCTCTGGACCACGCAGCGCAGATCCAGGATGCTGCCCTTATCAAAGCACTGCCCTGCAGAAGCAGGCACGGAGAACTGCAGGCATTCTGCCTGCTTGACATGGGAGGGCTTGGTTCTGCCCCCCTGTGCTGGCAGGCACAGTGTCTCTGGCAGCAGTGGTGGGTTGCCCACCCTCCTTCATCACTGGTGCTGGGAGACCCCTGAAGCCACCTACACCTTCCTCTACCCCTGAGAAGAGCCCCTGAGCTACACCAAGGCAGCTCAAGGAAGGATCTGAGCATCTCTCCCCTTGCTCTGAAGCAGCACAGTTCCCTGGCATGGAAACAAGCCACGGTGTCAGGGTGCCAGGATGATGCTGCCACCAGGATGCTTGGTGAGGTCCCCAGACTGCCCCAGCCCAGGCGGCTCCAGGACCACAGCCATGTCTCTGCTCCCCTGGGCAAGAGGAGGAGCAGGGGCTCGGGGAACCTGCCCCAGGCTGGGTGCTCAGGGCTGGAAGATGCCTTTGAGCAGGCTTCCTCCATCAGTCACCAAGTCTAAATCTGGTCTTGACACTAAGCTGGGGTTTCCTTGAGCTCCTCTCATTGAGGAGCTGGCAAGACTGGAACACCAATAACATCCATGGGGATGGGAACACAGCCAAGGGGCCAGACCCGGCTTTGCTGCAGGTGCTCGGAGCTCCTTGCTTGGCTTTCCCTGCTCTCCCCCGTGCCCTGCCCCAGGACTCAGCACTCCATCAATCAGAGCTGTACCCGCAGCTGGGGCCGGCTCAGCTTGCCCCAAGGAGCAGCAGCAGCCCTGTCACCTGAGCACTCACCGTGAGTCACCTTGAGCCGGAGGGTGCCAGTGGCAAGGAGTTGGCAGAGCCCATTGGCTTACAGAGCCCGTGGGCAGGAGCCACAGGGGAGGCTGGGACCAGGCGAAACTCCCCAGCAGCACATCCTGGTCCCACCGCAGGGTTCAGCCGCGGTGACTTCCCCTCCAGCTGGCTTTGGAGGAGCAGGGCTCTCAGGAAGCAAGGGGAGACTGAGCTGAGCTCTTAGGGAGAAGCTCTTCCCTGTGAGGGTGCTGAGGCGCTGGCACAGGGTGCCCAGAGAAGCTGTGGCTGCCCCATCCCTGGCAGTGCTCAAGGCCAGGTTGGACACAGGGGCTTGGAGCAAGCTGCTCCAGTGGAAGGGGTCCCTGCCCATGGCAGGGGTTGGAGCTGGAGGAGCTTTAAGGTCCCTTCAACCCAAACCAGTGATTCTCCGACACTGCAGAGGCAGTAAAACACATGAGGTTTGGCACCATGGATGCTCCTGGCTTCTTGCCCACATGGGTGCCAGCATTGGTGCTGGACCTCGGGGTGCTGGTGCTGGGTCAGGAAGCCCGCAGCACCCACGGGAGGCCAGCACCACGGCGGGCGTTGCTGTCTGGAGAGCAGGAAAGGGTTAGCGCTGGTGGTGATGCCTGCATCCAGGTATGTGAGGTATGTGCCAGTACAAGCACACCAGGCTCGGCAGGGGAGAGACTCTCCTTGCTCTGCCTGGGTTGCCTGGAGATAGCTCTGCAGGAGCACGCTGGGGAAAGGACGCAGGGGATGGTAGTGTGGGGATGGGCCCTGGTACCCTGCCCCGCACTGATGGCAACAGCCTCATGGGGCCAGGCAGAGAGGTCTGGGCTGGGGCTCTGCTCCCTGGGGGATTTTCCTGGCAAATGAGCAGGTGCCTCGGCTCCACCGGCCCTGCACGGACAGGATTTGCCTTGCAAAACCAGAAGGTGCCACCCAGCACAAGGGGTTGGCAGTGAACGCACCCAGAGACCATGCACAAAGACACCGCGGGCTCGGTTCCATCACCCATCCATCATCCAGCCGGTCCAGCACCACGACCATGGTAACTGTTGCCCAGGGTCTGCTCCAATGTGTCCCATCCCACAGGGTCTCCATGGGTACAGGTGGGCTGGTGGATGGTAGTGGAACCGGTTGCCATGATTCATCATTGTGTATGGGGATAAGTATCCCCCAAAGGGATCACAATGGATGCAGCCACATCCCCAGCGTGACCTGGGGGGACCCCCTGTTCCCCAGACCTTGGAGCTCAGCGAGTCAAAACCTTGCCTTGCACCCAGGAACCCGCTGTCACCATCAAGGGAACTTGCACAACCGGTCCCCGTGCCGTGCCTGCTGCTGGGGAACAATGTGTTGTTTTGACACAAGCAAATGCAAGCCACAGCCTCCAGCAGCTCCGTGCCATGCCGGGACCCATAGAAGCGTGGAGATGCAGACCCCCAGCTTAGGCAAGGCTGCAGCTGGGACAGGAAGGGCACACAAAGGCTGAGAATCTGTAAAGGAAGATCAGACCCTGCAGCCCACAAACATGCTCATTTATCAGATGCTGTTATCCCAGTTCAGAGCCTGAATTGCCCCAAACAGGGCCGAGGGCCAAAGGGGTGTTGAGGACCCCAAGTCCTTCTCTGTTCCTCGGGCTTGTGAGCTCCCAGGCTCTGAAGCAGCACTCTCCATCCAGCAGTGTCCATCCTGCCCTACAAAGCACAGCCTTAGGGCTTCCTCCTGCTGCCTGGGGACCAGCAGAGCACAGCGGGTGCAGAACAAGCCCCTGCTTGGCCCATCCCTGAGGCTGCATCTTGGGTCCCCGCTGGGGCTGGGGATGTGCAGGGCTTTCCCCCAGGGGAGCCGGGAGGTTTCATAGCTCATCCTGGGTCCAATTCCTGCGGGAATGCGGCCTCCCAGTATGAAAAGCCCCCCTCTTCCCATGGGGAATCAGGATGCTGAGCAGGGTGGGTTCCCCCCACTGCTGTCCCTTGCTGCAGCATCCACCCAGGGAAGGAGCCGAGCCTCTGTGTGCAGCAGCGCATCCTCCCTGCGCTTGGGTCCACTCAGCGCATCAGGGTGCAGCACAAAGGGTGACATAAAGAGCTCACTGTTCCCAGATGGAAATGATCATCCCGGTGACCTGGAAGCTCAGAGCAGCTCTGTCAGCACGGCAATAGGGTTTCAAAGGCTGAGATCAAAGGGCCCCCGGGGTCGGGCTCTGTCAGACCTTCAGAGACACCTGCAATAAAAGGCACCTCCTTCTCATTACCCTCCTTTTGCCTGTGACAGCCCCCGGGCCGTGGTGGCTTGGGGAGCAGCAGCAGGGGCATCATCCCTGCTGTGATGGGTATGGACAAAGGAGCATTGTGCAGGGATGGGCGGGCAGCACTGGGAACCTGGAATCTCTCCTGGCAGCAGCTCCCCAGGCTGCTTCCCGCAGCCCCTTATCTCCTGGACTTCAGACCGCACCTCCCTATCTGCAGACACACCTCATGCACACAGCTATCAGCCTGGGAATGCTGTGCTTCTGTCTGCTTCCAACTGGCAGAGGTGGCCCTGGACATGCCGGTGCTCTTGTGCAACCAGGCCATGCTTTCCAGGACCACATCCTTCCAGTGTGGGTTCAGCGCAGCTCCTGGCACGGCGGGGATGCTGAGTCCCCTTGGCTTGGACCCATTGGGTAGATCAGGGAGGGGTGAGAAGCTGTTTGGGGCTCCCTTTCAAGGGGTGTGAATGGTGGCCAAAGTGCAAGGCCAGGGACCTGCGGAGAGCAAAGCTGTGGCACAGGGGTGATGAGCGGGCTGTGCTCTCAGCAGGGTGTCAGGAGGAAACCGAGGGCTGTCTGACCTGGGGTGACACGTAAGGGATTAGCACAGCTCCCCGAAAATTGCTGTGTTAATTACAGGAGAAGGAGGTGATTTACAGTCAGAGGAGCTCGGGCGCTCCTATGGCCAAGGGTCAGCCAGGTCCTGGTTTGGGACGGGGTCAGCTCTGACCATGGGCTGCAGGTTCATGAGGAAGAGATGCTTCAACCGTTCCCTTTGCTCCCCTTCACCAGGGCAAAGGGAGCTGAGAGTAGAGGGGGCATGGGGAGCATCACCCAGACACCAGCACAGTGCCACATCTGCATGGCTTAGTGAGAAGGGCAGGCTGTGGGCACACTGCTGGTGGGGCGCAGGGGCACTAACGGGTCCAGGTTCAGGGTGGCAAACTGTGATGGCATCAACCCTCCTCCTGCCCTGGGCGCTCTGCCTGTCCTCAGGTCTCTCCCATTGGGATCCTGGACCGCCTGGCTCGCATGGTTCTACATCCGCACCCTGTGAACGTGACCCATCGGGGTGCTGCTGGGGCTGGGCAATCCCACACCACTGCTTTCCTCTTGGAACCCTTAGGGAACCCACAGGATCCCTTCAGCTGCTGTTCCTGTTCGCTGTGCTCTGAGCTGTCCCTGGCACAAGGCGAGGGGTCCCGGGGGTGCTCTTGTCCTCGGCTGTGCCCTAGGGACCCCCCAGCTGCCGCTCACCCCAATGGGAGGCTGTGGGGCTGCGCCAGCCTCTGTTTGCCCTCGTTTCTGCTCCTTCCGTGTTTGCCTTCACGAGGCACCCGGCGCTGAGCAAACAGCACATGGGGTGAGACAAGCAGCTGGCAGGGAGGGCCAGCGCTGGCCCTGTCCCACTGCTGCATCCCCACACTCCCCCCTCCCAGTGCAGGCTTGGCAATGAAAGGATGGATCCAGTTTGAGCTGGGAGGCTGCAGGGTGAATGGGTGAGCCCTGAGTGCCGGAGCCAGGAGCGTGGTTGGAGGGTATGGGGTTGGTTCATCAGCCCTAACCCTAAGCCTAACCCTAACCCTGATTTCTGGGGTGAGCAGATCTGCTGCACCCCCCCATCCCATGATGGTGGTGCTGATGACACAGAACTACATAGGAAAGGCAAGTTGCCACAACAGTGTGGGTGCTGGGAAGGGGGGCACCCTGGGTGTATGGGGGTCTGGCCATGAGCCCTAAACCTACCCCATCCCTCCTTCACACCACCATTGTCTTAGGGACAAGGTCTCTGCTATGGCAGGACTCAATGCTGCTTGTTGCTGGTAGGGTTCGCTGTCTCCTGTTTGGTGCCTGCAGGCTCTCTGGGGTAAGAGGCAGGAAGAGCTCACAAGCACCCCAGGACCCATCCCCACATCCCTAGCACATCCCACACATCAGGCTCCTCCCAGGCAAGTCCCCATGGGAAGCTGCACCCATCAAACAGATGGGCTGCATGGAACTGATTCCTCCAAGGCCAGGAGACAGCGACAGGGCCAAGCGTGCAGAGCAAAACCACTCCAGTGCCAGCCTGGGGTGAGCTCAAGGCGGTGAAGCTGCACTGGTTGGTGCTGGTGTCTGCTCTGGGCTGCAGGGGGTGGTTGCTGTGCTCCTCTGTGTCACCTGTGAGCTGGTTTAAGCCAAACTGGCAGAAGGCAGTGCTGCATCAGTGAGGGCAAACAGCCCTGGTCTGTGCTTGGTGGGTGACCCACAGGGTTACCTGGGGTCCCCATCTCCATGCAGGAGGGGTCTCCATCACCATACAGTTTGTCACAGCACTGCCCGGGTGTCCTGTGTGGTCATTGCCCTCATGTGGCCATTTCCAGGCCAGCCACGTCTAGCATTGTGTGTGTGGACAAGGCTGGCTTGGGCCATGCTGTCACCAGTCTGTCACCAGCATGAGCTGGGTGCTCCTCCACCCCTCCCCTGCTCTGATGGCCTGGTCCCAAAGCCCTGCTGGGGACCATCTCTCCTGGTGATCAGCTTAAACCTGCCCCACACAGAGGGGTCATGATGCTGTGCTTCTGGACCATCGGCCAAGCCGCAGTAGGACCACGTGCACTCACACCATCACATCCTATTGCTCCTTTCGGTCCCCTCACAGGACAATGAGGAGCTGCAGTGTCACCAGAGCACCCATTCCCCTCTGCAGGTCACCAGCAGTGAAGAATGAGCACGCACTGAAACACCTTGGGCTTTGTGTGGTGCTGCTGCTGCCCTGAACGTACCACACTTCCCAGCTGGAGTCACATCCGTGTCCATGACCAGCATGGGGCCATCTGGGTATGGCTCTGCCAGGAACCCCTGTGAGGGTCTGATGATGCTCCCTGATGGAGGAGAGGCAGGGCTGCTGCCCCATTCCGCTGGTGGGCCAGGCATGGGGTGACCAGGGCAGGAGGAGGGTGGCACTGTGGTCAGTGGGGTGATGCTCATTGATGGAGCATCAATCAGGACATCTTAGCAACAGCCCCAGGTTACACATAGGGATCGTTTCCTCGAGTGAACCTCTTTGATTTAAACCTGGCCTGCCCCCCAAAAGCACACCAGCACCCTTGTTTGCAGCCAGGACACCAAACTGTACTTGGGTGGGGAGTGGGTTTGAGCAGGCAAGTCCATGCCATGAAGAGCTCTGCTTCCAACCAGGTGGGAATGAAGCCTCATGGCACCCTGCAGCTTGCCCCATGGAACCACAGGGTTGGAAGGGGCCTTTGGGGATCCTCACCCTCTGTGCCTAGGCAGGGTCACCCAGCTCCAGGTGTGGGGCAGTCAGGCAAGGGCTGGATGCGGGACAGCGCTGCATGGACCATGGGCATGAACTTCTTGCTGTGGTCTCGCCCTTCCCGAGCAGCTCCCTGCCTGCAGGGCTCCGCTGCCTCCCAAGCAAGCTGTTAGCATTCACCTCCAGCAACAAACAACCCGGGGAGCCTGCTCCCAGCCATGACAAAGAGGCCACTGTTCCCAGGCAGGCTCCTCCTGTCCGGGCTTGCTCATCCCCAGGGTTGTGCACAGTCAGGATGTGGGCTCCTCTCCAGGGCACGGGAGCCCGGAGGATGCTCGGGTACCCCAGAGAAGCGGCTCCTATGGATGGGAGGGAGGTGGGGAGTTTCCACAGCCCTGATGCTCCTGGGGAAGGCTCAAGGTGGCCAAGCCAAGGGCAGGCTGTGAGTCAGCAGCACGGGTCCTGCAGCCCTTCCCAGCCTTCCTCTGGGAGATGGGGGCAAAGTGATGCTCTCACCATGGGTGGATGGATACCCGGTGTGTCTGACACTCTTGCTAAGCCCTGGGGATGCGCAGCCTCTGTGCCACAGCAGATGAACACGGTGCAAAAAGCAGGACCACAGGCTCCAGGCTTGTGGGGTGGGGAGAAGGGTTTTCCCATAGGGTTTGGTTTGGGGTCCTCAGTGCCACTGGTGGTGTTGCTGCGTACATCTGTGAGCAAAGGATTTGCAGGCAAATCAGTGTCAGGAGCAGCCCATGAATAGAAACAGAGCTCCCCAGAGCCTGCAGCCCCAGCCCCACAAGTATGGGGCCTGCCCCAGTTCTGCAGGGTGCTGTCCTTGAGCTGCAGCCAGGCACAGAGCCAGCTCAGCACCCACACTTCCCTCTGCAGCCAGGAGACCTCCCGGGGCTGCTGCAGGTGATGGGGCCAACACATGCCCATAGCATGGGTGACTGGACCGTGCCATTGCCCCATGCCCGGGGGATGCAGCAAGGCTGTGGGATCTGCATCCGCCCTGGGGATGTGGGAGTCCCGCCAGCAGGCAATGAGCCCCATTGGTGATGGGGGGAGCAGGAACGCAGCCCCAACCCTCACAAACGCACCCGGTTCTTGGCTGGGAGGGGGTTAAAGCTCCCCAAGCGTTCCGGTCTCACAGGAGCCGCTGGGGGCTCCGTTTGTGCCGCATCCTCGCCTGCATCCCGGTCCCTGCTCCCCCGGCGTGACCTGGGTGAGGGAGGCGCGGTCCAGGCGGGCGCTGGCACGATCCGCATCTGCCCTCTCGCAGTTCGTGACCCCGCGAGCTCTGTTTGCACAAGGAATGTCGGGGTGGTGCCGCACCCCGGCCTGACGTGAGGTCTGCGCCCATCCCCGTGCTTCAAGCCCTGCCCACGCTCACACACACACAGAGCACAAACAGCGCTTGGGTTACCCCGGCCCCGCATCCGCAGGGGTGGTGCGAGGCTGCGGTGGGGCAGGATGGGGCTCCAAGGGCGCTGAGCGGCTCAGCCGTGCCTGGCTGTGCACAGCAGCCCTCTGAAGCCCTCTCTGCGGTGCTTCCATGCCCCCCTCCCCGGCTGCTGCCCTGACAGCTCCCCATGGGGTGACCTCTCCTCATGGCATCTCCATGCCCACAGCCAGGGTGGGAGCCCCCAGGCTCTGCTCTCCCCCCATCCTCAGATCCTGGTGTTGGATGCTCTCTGATGGGCTCACACAGGGCTGGGGGACAGCTCTGCTGGCAATGATCACACAGAGATGAATGCACAACAGTGTTAAATTTAAACCCCAGAACCCCAGCTTGGTTTGTATTGAAGGGGCCTTAAAGCTCCTCCAGCTCCAACCCCTGCCACGGGCAGGGACCCCTTCCACTGGAGCAGCTTGCTCCAAGCCCCTGTGTCCAACCTGGCCTTGAACACTGCCAGGGATGGGGCAGCCACAGCTTCTCTGGGCACCCTGTGCCAGCGCCTCAGCACCCTCACAGGGAAGAGCTTCTGCCTAAGAGCTCAGCTCAGTCTCCCCTCGGGCAGGTTCAAGCCATTCCCCTTGGCCTCTCCCTACATATCCTGTCACTGAACGTCCATTTCAGCTGGAAAAGGGAAGGTTTTCAACCACCATAAGGGTAGGAGGGAGCTGCAATCACATCCCCAGCAAGCGGCTGGAGCAAGGACCAGGCAGGTAAAGGCAGTGCCAAGAAGGGGGAGCTGTGCAGTGCCTGAGCCCCTGGGGCAGAGGTCCCTGCTGGCCCCCATGCTGGGATGGGGATGGGGCCAAGGGCCCTTGGCTGGTGCCTGACTTCACCCTGGGCAGGCTCAGTGGACCCAAGGATCATCCTCAGCTCTAACAGGGCTGCCCTGGCCCCTCCTCTGTCTCCTGGAGGCCTTGTCCCAGGCTACATCTTCTCCATACAGAGCATTTGTGGTACCAGGTTTCCAGCCCTGACTCTTCCAAGGGCATCCTCTGGGCCAGCAGCCCAAGAACCCCTCCAGCATCCCAAGGAGAGGACATGGATGGAGGTGTCTATGTGGTACCTGGCATGGTCCTTCCCTCTGTTCCCCTTAGGAAAGCCTTGGGCTTGCTGAAACCTGCAGACACGAACTTTGAGCTCTCCTGCCTAGGGCTGGATCCCACCTCTCACACTGGTTCCCACCTCGGGGGGACAAGATGGGTGTTTGCAGGTTCGCTGTGTTTATGGGATCCCACAAGCAAAAACGGGGGAAGAACCAGATGGTCCCAAGGGCTGGCACACACGTGTGTGCACACAGGCACATGGGAAAGATGGGAGCAAGAGGGAGCAGGATGTGTGCACAGGGCTGGGCTTGTGCATGAGAGGAGCGAGGGGTCGATGTGGCCAGAGGTGGGTGCATGGTGCAGGGGAAGAGAAGGCAGCACCAATGGCACAAGGGGCTATGGCTGAGGCAAGACCCAAGTGATGGAGAAGAGGAGGAGCAGCATCACCAGGTCTCCAAGGTGCCCAGGTGGGTTCAGCAGCTTGGGATGGCAAACAGAAGGGATGCTGTGCGTGGTCCCTGTGCCCTACGGGCTCATGGCCCCACCAAAAGGAGTTTGCTCAGTTTCAGGTGACAAAGCTGAGCCTGGGGAGGGCAGGAGGGGGTGCAAGGGGGGCATTTCACCAAGCAGTTCTCAGTCTGTGGGGATGGCAGTGGGGGACACAGTTACCAAGGCAGGAGCCCCTGTCCCGAGCATCAGAGCAATGCTTTATGGTGCAAAACCCATCAGAGGGGGGCTCTCTTGATGCCATCCAGGTGAGGTCTCCTGATGTGCCCCGAACGTGACCTCTCCCGATGCCAACCCGCATTTCCTGGCCCTGATTATAATTACACCTCGCAGCCTGTTCAGCCTCTGCCACACCTTGCAGGCAGGGGCAAAGTCCATTGCTGCCCTGGTCCTGCCCTGTGGCTCCACCGCGGTGCCTGGTGCTCGGCTCCTGAGCCCCCGTCGGGAGAGGAGGGGGCTGCACTTTGCCTGGCACCCCCAGCTCCAATGCTCACCTTGCCCTGGCCTTGGAGAGCCTGCTCCCCCTCCTCTTGCCCCATGACAAGGCACCAGGCTTGTGGTGAGGGGGTAACTACAGCACCCCAGGGACAGCCAGCAGAGCCAAGGGCGCCTTCCCCATGCAGCTCCCTCTGTGCCGCACCATGTGTTAGGTGCCTGTTTCCTCAGGATGAATGGGATGTGCTGTCACTGTTTGGGAACAGGGGGGCATCGAGCTAGAGGCTGTTGTAGGCTCTGCGTTCCCACTGGATCCAGTGTGAGAATCCAGCCTCCTCCCCTCCCAGATGCAGTGATTTGCTTTGACCCCTGGCCAGCACATCGGCCTCATTGCTGCTTCCATCCAAGTGAGCTCCCTCACCCTGCCCCTGCCTTTTCAGCCCCATGTGCTCTGCTCATCCCACACCCCCAGGGGATGCTCTGGGGCCTTTGCCTGAGACAACCGAGATGAGCACCAGTGGCTTGGTCCGGTGTGAGAAGGACCCACTGTGGTCGGCTTGCTGGGGCAGAGTGGTGCCCACCTACCTGCACTCTCAACCCAGCCCATGGGGCACCCAGGGAGCTGGAACAGCTTCAGCATCACCCCATGGGTGTCCCTGTGGAATCTTGGGGTTGCAGCTCCCAGGCAGGAGCATCAAGAGGACACAAGAGCCTCCTCCTGCCTGGGGCGGAGAGGCAGAGCCCACTCTCTGCTTTGTCTGCAGGGGTTCAGCTTGGCTGCAGCCAGCCTGGAGGACCCGGAGCTGTTTGGCTGGTTTGGAAGTGGCTGGGCAAGATGCTGAGCTTGCTGCCTGGGGCTGCGATGGCCCGGCCACATCCAGGAGCCTGTTTGTGACCCTCAGTTAGGTGCTGTCAGCACTGGAGGTCTCTGCCCCCAGCTCTGTCTGTCCCTGCAGTTCTGAGCTCACCCACAGGGGACTGGAACCCCCCATGGAAGGGGTTGGGACTTGCAACCCAAACCACTCTGTTTCTATGTGTGCAACCGCTTACACGCCTGAGGAATGCAGCGTGTAACTGTACATGTGTCTGTGTGCGGCTGCAGCCCACACACTGTGCCTGTACCTGTGTGTAACTGTAGCTCTAATGACAGCCTGTAACTGTCATGCTGTGTATGTATGTCATACATATACATTTATATATGTATATGCATTTATATATGCATACATATGTACAGCTGTATGTCATGCTGTATATGTATGTCATCCATATATACATATACATTTATATGTACATATGCTTTTATATATACATATACTTTTATATATACACCTCCTATATGAAGATCGGCTGAGAAAGTTGGGGCTGTTCAGCCTGGAGAAGAGAAGCTGCGTGGAGACCTCAGAGCAGCTTCCAGTGTCTGAAGGGGGCCTATAGGGATGCTGGGGATGGACTCCTCATTAGGGACTGTAGTGACAGGACAAGGGGTAATGGGTTCAAACTGAAACAGGGGAAGTTTAGATTGGATCTAAGGAGGAAATTCTTTCCTGTAAGGGTGGTGAGGCACTGGAATGGGTTGCCCAGGGAAGTTGTGAATGCTCCATCCCTGGCAGTGTTCAAGGCCACGTTGGACAAGGCCTTGGGTGCCATGGTTTAGTGTGAGGTGTCCCTGCCCATGGCAGGAGGGTTGGAACTGGATGATCTTAAGGTCCTTTCCAACCCTAACTATTCTATGATTTATATATACATATACATTTATATATGTATACATATGTACAGCTGTATGTCATGCTGTATATGTATGTCACCCGTATATACATATACATTTATACATACATACATCCATACAGCTGTATGTCATGCTGTACATGTATGTCATCCATATATACATATACATTTATACATACATATATCCATACAGCTGTATGTCATGCTGTACATGTATGTCATCTGTATATACATGTAATTTAGACATACATACACATGTATACATACACACAGCTGTATGTCATGCTGTACATGCACCTGCGTGTATCTGCGCCTGTGTTTACCCCTCGCTCTGCATGCACCCCTCTGCACCCCCAGCCGTGTCAGCCAGTGCTGCCGTGCTCGGTGCAGGGTACCCGCAGCGCCCCGCAGGCTGGCTCCGAGGCTGCGCTGTGGCTCCCGGTGCCGGCAGGTCGGAGCAGGCAGCGGGTGCGGGCAGCTGCCCCCACCCTTGCTCTACCCGTCGGACTGGTGAGGCTGCGCTGCCTCCGTCACTGCTGGGAAGGGAGGGATGGGTCCAGGGCCACCGCGGGGCCCTGCTCCCGGGGTGCCTCCGGGAAGGCTCCCGGTACCCGGGCCCTGCCCCAGGACAGGGGCTGCATCCCGCGGGCTGCCCCTCCCGGTGCCCGTCTCTCCTCCCGCTGTGCTCAGAGCCCCCGTGTCCCGGTCCCACCGGTGGAGCAGGGTCCTCTGCTGCTGGGATGGGGAAGGTGTCCTGGGGATGACAGTGCCCATCTGCCCCTATAGGTCCTACCCACACTCCAAAGCCAGCTTGAGGCCTGAAGCTTTCTGTCCATCCTGATGGACCTGCTGCCTGCTCTGTCCCTATCTCCTGACGATGCCAGCACCCCAGAAAGGAACCAGTTGGAGCCTGGTGCCGAAGCGAGCCAGGTCTTGCAGTGCTGGGCACACTGGGATTTTACAGCAGAGAAACCTGGGACACCCAGCACAGTGTCTGGCATCTCCACATCTGGAAACGTGTGGATCACCTGATGGACACTACCCACACTGTGCCACTGTATCAGATGCTGCTCATGCACCAGAAAGGGCTTGGTGCCACTAATGCAGAGGCTCTTAGTGAAGGGGCAGAGATTGTCCTGGTGGGTTGTGGTCCTGGGGCATGCAGATCTCACTGGGGCGATGCATCTGGTGAACATGCTCTATGGTTTCATCCCACAGGACTCGGCCCCTGTGGTCTGGACATAGTGGCCGCTGGAGCTTGGAGCAGATGGAAGTCACATTGCCCTGGGATGTGAAGTGACAGCAAAGACCCTGCCACCCTAGAGGGTCAGTTCCCCCCATGAGGAAAGCTTAGACAATGGGATTTGCCCCCATCTGGATCAACACGAAGGGGCATCCTCCAAGGCGTTGTGTTTGAAGGGCCAGGACTAGATCCTCAGCTCATCTCAGCCAAGATCTTTATCTCCCTGGCTCACCCCATCCTTTGGGGACGCAGGGAGCTCTGCCACCTCCACCCTGAGCAGACCTTTGCCCTGGGGCTCTGGAGAAGAGCGCAGCTGATGCAAGGTGTCTCGTGCTCAGTGGGTGCAGCTCAGCAGGGCACTGCCATCCCTGTGCTATGGGCACTGTCTGATGCTGGTGGCCAAGGACAGGCTCCATCACTTGGGCTGGCAGGGGTCACCCTGC
Source organism: Neopsephotus bourkii (assembly GCF_033783945.1). Classification (NCBI taxonomy): domain Eukaryota; kingdom Metazoa; phylum Chordata; class Aves; order Psittaciformes; family Psittacidae; genus Neopsephotus; species Neopsephotus bourkii. The sequence goes on along the minus strand of NW_026900918.1, from coordinate 2,098,122 downwards.
CCTGTGGCACAGGATGCTGCGCTTTCCTAGGAGGTTTGGAAGAGCTTGACCCGGGGGATGCCCTCACTGTCCCAGCCATCATCTTCAGGGAGCAGCAGGCAAGGAAACCCACATGGTACAGCAGGCTGGACATTGTGTTATACCCATCTTCCATCTCTGCTCACCGACCCCTTAAGCCCTGTCAGAATATAAGACACAGGAGAGGTGTGATGCTCCCATCCATCGTCACAACAGTCCCGACCTCCCTGCCCACTGCAGTGACACACTGACTATGGGATGGTCTCCACATCCCCCCTCAGGTGCTCTTGTAGCATCTCTGGCCATTGATGGCCCTTGTGCCATACCAGGAATCTCCCAGAGCACCCCAAAGGGTTCTCCATGTGTCTGGCTTTGGGCATGCAGGGATGCAGCACTGCAGCAGGGTGGGCAGCTTCTCCCTTCCAGCTCCCACCGCTCCCTGCAGTGCTCCTGATCCCCCTTCCCTTTCTACCACCTTGTTCCAGTCTTCATCCTCTCTGACTGCATGTGTTGAGGTGGTGCTGCCGTGCTTCAGAGGGGAAGGCAGAGATGCATGCATGCACCTCCATGCTGCAGCAAGGCAGGTCAGGCCAGGAAGAGTGTCCTGGCCACACTGGCTTCCATAACTGTGGCTTTCAATGACCAGAGCCTTGCTGACCTGGGGCCAAAACGTACCCAAAATGGTTTGGTGGCCTCAAAGACCTCAATTTCCTACCTGGATTCTCAGCTGAAAACTCCAAAGTGAGGACGTGGCCATGGCTGGAAGGGAAGGTGAGCAACAAATGGAGGGGCTCAGAGCTGCTGGGGACCTCATTGTGCAATGGATCTGGTCAGACTGGAGGGAATAGAAGCTGGGAGCCGCAGCCCATGAGTTAACCCAGCTCTGCCTCCCACATCCCGCAGCTGCAGTGTCTGTCCCCATCCCTGTGTGCTCCCATCACCAAGACTGGATGATGGAGGAAGCCTTTCCAAGGCACGGGGGCTTCCAGGACCACGTATCCAGATCTCTTGCTTTGCTCCCACATGGTCTGCTCAGCAGGAAGCAGGAGAAGGGCTCGAGGTGTGTGATTGCCTGTGAGAAAGGTACGAAAGCTCAGAGGGCATGGGTCTGTTGAAGTCAAATGCCCGTGAAGGAAGCTGGTCTGCAGCACCCTGGGCAGCATTTCAGCATCCGCCGGTGATGCTGAGCTCAGTCAGCACCTTCAGTTCATGCTCTCTTGCTCCTGGACTTCCCAGCTCACGTCCTCTGCCCAGTAACTCCATTGCAAGCTGGTGCAGTGCCAGGCCCTGTGCTGTATTTGGTGGATAACAAAGGGTAGAGTTGGCCAGGACACAAGAATGCAGCGAACATTTCTTTGTTTCACAATGGAACAGGACTGGGGCTTTTGGTGGCAGCGGTGGAGAGAGGGGGAGGCAGAGGGAGGAAGATGGGAGATGTCGACCCAAGAGGACCCAGCAGTGCTGGAGACCAAGGGCTGCACTGTCCTGACCTGTGCAGGATGGGGACGGGCATCTTCCACAGCAGGGGAAGCATCTGCCCAGGGAGGATGCGGATGTCAGGAACAGACCTGGGACCTGCTCCTAACCCAAGGCTCTGTTCCCATCCAGGTCTCACAAAGCCTGGGGAGCAGGGATGAGCCGATGGGGCCAGCAGGAGCCACACGCGTGCAGCACCAGGGGGGGAACAGACGGAGCCCTCCATCCCCATCCTGGATGTGCCGGGGGGGGGGTGAGGAGAGGAGCTCCTGGTGCAGCCCCCCGGGAGCTCTGGCTGGAGGCAGGGGTGGGGGGGATGCAGAAGTTCACCAGCCACAGAGAAAGGGGAAGATGGGTTAGGGGCATGTGGGGGGGTGCTCCCCAGTGTGCTCCCCCCCGGCTGCCTGCATCCTCTGGTTCCAGGCAGCCACTGCAGTGGCTTCCCCATTCCCAAAGCAGGAGCAGCCGCTTTGGTTTGATAACCAAAGAGCCCAGGGGTTCAGCAGATGAGTTCCCCTCCTCAGCTCATCCGGATGAGCCAGATCCCAACCCCAACCCAGGCACCCACTGCTGGAGGCGGTTGTTCAAGGACCCTGTTGGGCTCTGGGGCAGCAGGGGTAGGGAGGGAACTGGTGTCAGCCCTTGGGGGGGTGCCCAGCCCCAGGCACGCCAGCCCAGCCCTGAAACTGGGCTGGGTTTGAGCCTGCCATGGCAGCACCCTGCTGCCAACCCCCAGCAGCGCCGTGCCCCTAAGTTCCTATGTGCCACGTATCCCCTGGGCGATCCTTTCACCCTCTGCATCACACCTGAGCCCTTCCCTTGTACACCCCAGGTACCAGCCGGGCGGGTGTGAACACCCCATCCCCAGCAGCATCTTCCTATCCCCAGTGCATCCCCTTGCGCTCCATCCCTGGGACCACTCCAGGACCTGCCCCACACCTTCACTGCCCCATGCACTGCAGAGATCCCCTCCTGTGTGATGTCCCCGAGGTGCCCATCCCCAGAGCACAGACCCTCCTGCAGTGCTTAACCATGGCAGCTCCCAGGGCTAGGCAGATGGGGTGCCCCATCAGGAGGATGCTTCCCCAGCTGTGTTTATGCCACCTGGTTGTTAACTGGTGGAGAAAAGCCCCCAAACCAGTTGGGCAGCCCGAATTCCTGGGCAGATTGGTTCTCCATCCATTTGTGTGGCAGTTTGGGCACTCGGGAGCCTGGTTCCGGCCATGCTGAGTCCTGAAACCTGGGAGGTATTGGCCTGGGTGGCACAAAGCAAGCCTGGGTCTGCGCAGGGACTGGCAAGGATGGTGCCAGGTGGAATCCAGTGGGGATGGGGTTTCCTGGCATAGCTGCAATGAGCATCTCCCATGGGCTTCCAAGGCTTTCTTCCCTTGGGTGCTTTCGGGAGGACCAGACCACCCTCTTTACACAGCTTCCTTTGCCTATGCCAGCTTCTTCCCAGGGTCTGATCTCCAGGCAGAAAGAGCCCCACCAAAGACACATTTCCCCTCAGGAAAGCAAACAACGGGATATTTTGATCCAGCCTTCCTTTTGGGTCAGCCCTGGGCTCTCTGCTCTTGCCCTCCCTGCAGAGCTGGGGCCAGCCTCCATCCTTGTGCCGCTGGGAGCCGCCGTGCTTATGGCAATGGGACCCCCCATCCCCAGGCACTCCCCCTATGGGGTTCAGTCCTGCTCCCCAGCGGTGCTGAGCCAGAGGCAGGAGGGTGAGAAAGGGTGGAAACCGGTATGGGCTATGGGAAGCTTGTAGGCAGTGGAAAGCAGAGCAGGGGGTCCCAGGGGATGCTCTCTGCCTCCCACAGCTGCCCCTATCCCCACCACATTCCTGTCTCCCCTGATCCGCTGCAAGCAAGCGTGGCCACGGTCCAGCTCAGCTGGAAAATCAGGTCGTGCTGTTGTGCCCAGGGGCAGTTCGTGGTCTGGCATGTGGGATACCGGACACCTTCCTGCTGGCCCAAGCCAGAGCCTCCCCCCTCACCCCATTTCTGGGGGTGAGAAAACCCTCTTTAACGCTCAAACCTGAAGGGCAACCAAGATACCTGCATGGGAGCTGTGTGCCAGCAGCACGTTCAACCTGGGACCATGCTGTTGGAAAGGTCTCCCAGCAGAGCCCGCTCTGAGTGCAGGGAGAGGTTGGTTTGCAGGAAAACAACCCCTTTTTCCTCCGTTTTCCATCATTTTCCCTTCTCCATCAACCTATCAAACCCAGGCACCTCCAAGGAGAGTGGAAAACCAAACAGATCCCTTCTTTCTTTGTGCCACTGTGCTGGGTTGGCTTAACATGGGCTGGGGGTTACTGTAGGGGTTACCCCGAGTGTGTGTTGGGGTGTTGGGGTGTATGAGCCTGCCCTTACTCCCCTTCCTCCAGTCCTCCAGACCCACACAGACCCCATGGGAGGCTGCAGGATGCGGTCCCCAACCTGTGCCCACCTCCTCCTCCAGCATCCCATCCACGTGAGCGCTCTACGGACCCCCTGCTCCCACCCCAAGCCTCACAGCCCCCATGCCCCTCTCTAGGCACTGCCATGGGGTGGCAGCGGGGATGCATGAGGGCACGGGAGGCGAGGCAGCCGCGTCCACCGTTGCTGCTGGAGCTGGTTAACCATTGTCCCAGGCGGGTTAGGTAACGCGAACCGCAGCGAGGGAGACTGCTTGAGCAAACAAGGTGCGCTTGGCAGGGCACGGCGCTGCGTGACAAAGCGCTCCCCTCTCCCTGCCAACCTGCCAGGGTTATCTATTGATGGAGAATAAACACCTCACCCACAGCAGCAGGCAGCTCCCGAGGGATCTGGCCTCTAGAAAGGGATGGGCTCTGCCCCGCTCACCGCATCCCTGCCGCAGACCCCATCCCCATCCCGACCCCTTCCCACTGCTTGTGTGGGCAGCCGGAGCATCCCGGCTCCCTGTGGTCAGGGATGGGCCCGGAGCACCTTGTGCTTGCTGGAGCCAGCAGATGCCAGCCAGGAAAACCTGTTCCCTGAGGAGGGTTACGCAAGGAACGTGACGGCGGGCTGGCTCCAGCCCAGGCCATGGGCTGCCTCCTGCTTCACACCCAGGGACTGGGACCTCTGCTTGCACCACAGGGCAGCCCTGATGGCCTCATCCCAGCCCTCAGATCGGGGAGCAGCCCAGAACACTGGGAGGGATTGAGGTCTTCCATAGGATTCTGCTCTCCCACTGAATTGCAGGCATGGCCATAACAAGAGGTTGGGCCTGGTCCATGGGCACCTCCTGCCCCTGGCAAAGCAGATGCCTTGTGCCCTTGATGCCACTGCAGCATCTCCGGGAAGTCCTTCAGCTGAACCCACAGCCCCAGGGCTGCCAGCACAGAGCAGAGCACCGCAGGTCACGGCCACTGGAGTGAAACAGGGAATTCCAGCAGGGTCCGGGGTCCCCCAGCCCCTGGGCGCATCTCTTGGCTCCCACATCCTGGCCAGGCTGAGGCAAACTGGGAGCCGTTCCATCCAGGACAGCCCAGGACACAGCAGACATGGTCCATGAGAGCCCCAGCTATGGAGGACTCCTTGCTCTCTCTTGCACTGTGTCGCTCTTGCAAGCACAGGATCAGTGAATTTTGCCTCTACCATGAAACGTGGTTGGGAGCAGTGACTGCATCCTCGTGTCCAAAAGGCATCCCATGCTTCGCAGTGCACCTTCCCTGCCTGGAGGCATCCCAAACACCCCCCTCACCCCTGCCACTGGTGGGCTGGCTCCCTCCTTAGTGACCCCAGGGACTGGCTGGAACCCTTTGGAAGGATGTGACATTGCTTTTGCATGGGCATCGCAGGTCTGGTCAAGCTCCAAGCTCAGAGGAGGGGTCCTAGGGCCCTTGGTGAACAGAAGCTGAGTTGTGCTATCACCTGCATCCCACATTCAAGAGGTGGGCAACCACAGCAAGAGGTTAAGGTGGCAACAAGAACCTCTGGTGCCCAGCAGTATTCAGGGAGGCTCATGATGAACTGCAGGCAGTGCATGCCAATGTATGGACCAGTGCTTGCCAAGCTCATGGTAGAAACTTATCTGAGAGCCTGCTTGGCTTCCAGGTCTGTGAATCCCTTCTTGCTGCCCCACAGACATATGGGGCATCCCTGGGGCACCCTCCCTATGGCTGGGCTACCTGGGGAAAGCTGGCATTGCCATGGAGCAAGGGGCAGATGATGTGTCTGGGTTGTCCACACTGCCAGGCTATAGAGGTCCCCCCTCCTGAAGATGTGGTCCTTAAGGGGTACCCAGGTGCTAGGAGGGGCTCCCAGACTGGAAGAGGAGCAAGGTTCACACATAGCGCAGTGCCTGTGCTGCTGCTCCATGGCCATTCGCATCCCAAGGGAAAGCCCCAGGCAGACCTGACCCACAGCCGGGCACGGAGGGAGCTGAGAGCAGCCAGGAATGTGTTTCCCAGCAGCCAGCCACTGGGAAACTCCAGCTTGGAGCAAGGGGCTATTGGGAGCCCTGTGGTAAAGGTGATGGCCAGGGCTGAATGTCTGCAGGGCCCACAGGAAAGCCAAGGTTTGGGAGCTGGTGAGGGATGCCCCTGCCTGGCTCTGAGATAGAGCATCCGGGTCTCAGTGCCACCAGCCTAGGGACAAGCAGAGCACCTCGTGGTAAGGAAGACCCTGGGACCAGGATCATGGAACGGTTTGGGTTGGAAGGGAGCTTAAAGCTCCTCCAGCTCCAACCCCTGCCACGGGCAGGGACCCCTTCCACTGGAGCAGCTTGCTCCAAGCCCCTGTGTCCAACCTGGCCTTGAGCACTGCCAGGGATGGGGCAGCCACAGCTTCTCTGGGCACCCTGTGCCAGCGCCTCAGCACCCTCACAGGGAAGAGCTTCTGCCTAAGAGCTCAGCTCAGTCTCCCCTCGGGCAGGTTCAAGCCATTCCCCTTGGCCTGTCCCTACATCCCTTGTCCCAAGCCCCTCTCCAGGTTTCCTGCAGCCCCTTTAGGCACTGGAGCTGCTCTAAGGTCTCCCCTTCAGGAGCCTTCTCATGCAACGGGCCATTCCAGGTAACAGGAGCCCTGTCCCCACCCTGTCTTTGAGCAGAACAAATAAAACCAAGAAAACGGAGAGGAAGGTACAAAAAAACCCAACCAAACAGCAGTTTATTCATTTTACCTTCCCATGTGCACAGGAGGAAACCACACACACCTACTGAGTGCCTACCTGGGCTGGCATCCCCCTGCTGCGGCTGACACAGAGCCCGTCTGTGCCTCCACCGCATCACTTCAGTCCAGCTGAGCATCACCACCTTGCACAGTGCACACTCTCCCATGGGAACAGCTTAGTCATGTAAAAATACATCTGTACATTCATTCTGTGCTTTTTTTGGGGTTTTGTGGGTTTTTTGTTGTTGTTGTTTTACATAAATTAGAAGCTACTTTTTGGGGAAAAGGCCTGGTTCTAGGTACAGGCATCCGGGATGGAAGTGCAGAGTGGTCCTGCTGCCTGCCCCACGTCCTCTCTGCCCTGAGGTGAAGCTCCACAGTGTTCCCATCTTCTCTCAGCGGGTGCCACACTGAGAAGCTGCAGCACGGGGGGCCCTCACCCATCCCACATGGAGCAGACACGATGGTGGGTACCACCGCCACGGAGCGAGCAGGGATGAAGGGGAGCCCTGGGGATGGGATGAGGTCTGTCTGATGGCAGGGGAGGTGGTGCTGCACACCTGGGCAGGAGGTGGGGGACAGCAGGAGAGCTGCTGCGGTGCCTGCTGCTTCTTGAACGTCTCCTGTTTGCATTTGTCCAGGCTTGGGAGCAGCCAAAGTCGCTGCGAGTCCGGTTTTGGAGGTGTGAATCCAGCGAGGGATGCAACTGCTTACAGCCCCCTGCCCATCAGCGCTGGGCACCCCAGTGCCGACAGTCACCAGCAGGCACAAGCCTGCACACCAAGGGTCACAGTTTCACCCCTTGTATGGGGCAGCAGCATCCAGCTACAGCTGCAGGCAAAGGCTCCGGCCATGGAGCCCAGCTTGGGGCTGGCCCTTGGGGCTTCTCAGCCCCTACAGCTCATCCAGGTCTCCTACAGCTCCTTGCTCCTGTTGAGCACCTCCTCCTCCTTCCAACCGCTGGAGTTCTTCCCAAACTTGTACACCAGCCGTCGCCCATCCACCCTCTCCAGGATCTCCCGTTTGTAGTAGTACCTGCAGGAGATGGAGCTGCAATCAGCGCTCTGGGTGCAGCCCCATGTGCTTCAGGGGGGTCCAGGGTGAGGCCAGGTTCCCCCCAGGGCCAGGCACTCACCGCATGGCTCTGCTCAATTTCTCATAGGTCATGCTGCTGTTCTTCTTCTTCTGACCCCAGAGCTGCGCCACCGCTTCCGAGCGCAGGAACTTGAAGATGCCCTCCTGCCGGTCCTCCCACTTCATCAGCCCCTCATTGAGCTCCGGGTGGATCAGGATGTCCCGGATGAACTCCCACAGGTGGGTACCTCTCGGGGCTGGAAGAGGAGAGCAAGGTGTAGAGGAGGGGAGACCCTGCAGGTCCCTAAACCCCCTGCCCAGAGCCAATGGACACGGCTCTTCCTCCCACCTCCCTCCATCCCTGAGCCAGACTGGGGGGTCCACCTACAGTGCTTGCTCTTTCGGCTCTCCAGGCAGTCCCTGCTCTCCTTGCTGAGCTTTCGGGGCCGTCCCCGTTTCCTCTTGCCGTGTTTGCCATCCCCTTTCTTGCTCCCTGCAAAGCCATCTGTGCACATAGAAAGGGACACGTTAGCTCACACAGAGCCCGCTGGGCATGGGTGTCCTCCTCCGGGGAGAGCTGGATGTGAGGGAGATGAGGGGCTGCACACCCTGTTCAGGCCCAGGAAACCATCCCCTGGAGAAGGTACCCCCATCCCACCATGCTTCAGGCTGCATGCTGTTCATTCACCAAAGCATCTCCAGTATTCCAGGCGTCACTGCCAGCTGGGATCAGCCACGAGCACAGCTTTCAGTGCTCAGGATCAACAGGGGCATCCTTCACCCACCACTTCCCCCTTCCCACCAAGCTCGCTGCTGCCCTGCTTACCCCAGCTCTGCCCCAGCGCCTGCACCATCAGTGTTTGATGCAGAAAACCAGCCCCTTCCATCCCACTGCGAGGAGGGGTTTTCAGGCATTGTCCCTACAACCACTGGCAGATGGGATGTGCCCTGCTGGAAGAGCCAAGGGGGGAAGCCCTCCCTGCAGCCCGGTAACTCACCATCGGGGAAGAGCTTTGCTTCTGTGGGGTCAAGATCAAGGTCGCTTCCACCGGAGTCCTGGGAGTTGGGGCTGTGGGACATGACGGGTCCTGACAGGCAAAGAAACAACAGCTCATGTCCCCCGGCTGCTGGCATCTGGAGGCAGCCAGCCTGGTACAAGAGCCAAGCCTGCCTTCGGTGGTAGGGGCGGTTCTGCACTCATCTTCCAACCCAGCACAAGCAAAGGGAACTCTTCCCTGGGCACAACTGACCTGAGACATCGGAGCTGCCTGGGGACATGGCATCAGGCAAGCAGCTGAAGTCTGTGCATAGGAAAGGGTTTGTGGGCTTCACATCCTCCAGCGAGTCCTTGGCACAGGGATTTCCCAGCTCTGGAAGGGGCGGAGAAGGGAAGAAGGGGGTTACCCTGCCTGCATCAGCATCCTGGTCCTGGGGGAAAAGGCTTGGTGGGGGCCCCCTCTCTTACCCAGGTGGCTGCCATCCAGGAAGGGCTCTTTGGAAGTCGCATCCTCTTTTTCCAGTAAGTCAATGATCCAGCTCAGCTCGTCGGAGGCTGCAGAGGGGGGGTCTGGGATTAGCGATGCCCATTGGGTACGGGGCGAGTGGTGCTTAATGGGTGCTAATCCCAGCCCTGCCTGGACTCTCATTTGTGCACCTACATCCCCCTGCTCAGCCTCCCCAAGGGGGACAAGGTCCAGGGGTGGGAAGGGGGGGGCTCAGCCTCATGCTTCTGGCTGGGTACAAAGGGGACATTGGGGCACTCACTGATCTCATGCAGGCGGTCATAGAGCTCGTCCCCCAGGGGCCCGAAGATGAGGCGCATCTGGTCCCTGGTGCAGTGGCAGAGCGCGTGCCCGTCCATGTTGCAGCAGGAGAAGTCGATGGAGCTGGCATCGTACTTGTTCTTCTCCACATGGTAGCTGATCCATTCCAGCACCTGCACCTTGCTCCAGAAGTACGGGAGCTCACCGAACCACTCCGGTTTGTCTGCAAAGGATGGAGAGCAGGGCTCAGGTGCCAGCGCTGTGTGCCCAGCACAGGCTGCAGATGGGCACCGGGTCCAGTCTTGTGCTGATCACACAGGGTCCACAGGCCCTGTGCTTGGAGGGTTATGGGACTAACAGGCACTTAGCACCTGGGTTATCTTGTTGTGCCCTGCTCCTGTCCTTGTGTTGGGGGACAACAACCAGCTCCCCCTATCCCTGGGTTTGATGCCATTGATCCCATCAGGTCCTTGCTGGGATGTGCCCTGCCCAGCTGGAGTGGTCCCCAGGGCCATCCCATGACAGTCCCATTGGAAGAGCTCTGTCTGTACTTCCAAACTGCTCTCCTGGTGAGCCCTGGCACCCCTGTTCCCTGAGATGTGCTGGGGGATGAGGGCAATGATTCATTCACCTCCCATATGCACCCAATGCGCTCCAAGCACCTGCACCTTATGGCACCTGGGGTCTCCTACAGCAGCCTTTTAGCCCACACACCCCCGGGGAAACTGAGGGATGGTGGAAACGACCTTCAAGGGCCTTCCAATGCTCACTGCAGCCTCGCATGCTGGATCCCCTGTGCAACCATCACCACCACTTCCCGGGTCCTACCTGTGCCCTGTGCCAGGGGCTGGCTGGTGGGGAGGCTGAGCCCCAGGGTGCTGTCCTCCCCAAGGTGTCCCAGCATGTCCAAGCTTGGCTGCATCTCATCCGGCTGGTACATGGCGCTGATGTAGTTGGACAAGATGTTGCTGAGCTCACAGGATCCTGCCATCAGGCTCTGCACCGAGAGATGACAGTGAGCCCTGGGGAGGCAGCAGGACCAAGGGTGAGCCCCGGCTCTCCTCCCTCCCTCCCTCCCTCCATCGTCATCTCCCAGGTCACTTCTGCAGAAGCACCCGCCCAGCACCTTGTGGCCAGGGTAGGGGCTGAGTCACCGCCACCCCGGGGCCAGGAGCAAGGGAGGCTGAGGCAGAGCAAAGCAGGGACCCGGGACATGGGGTCAGTGCAGCGGCAGAACGGCCCTGTCCCAGCCCGGCAGCGTAAAGAGGCATTCCCGCAGGGAACGGTGCTGCGCAGCCCCTCCATGGGGATGGGTGCTGTGGGGAACGCAGCCGTTGAGAGCGCCCAGCACCCTGCGGGGACTCCTGTGCCAGCAGCTCCAGTCCTCAACCAGCAGCACATCCCAGTAACTGCAGCCAGAAGGGGACCGAGCCCCTGCCCAAGCCCTCGTTGGAAGAGCCAAATCTTGCTGTTCGCTTGTCAAAACCGAGGGGCCGGAGAGGGGGGGGGTGCCCTCCAGATTGCCTTCTTGCTGGCCCCCCATTAGGGCTGGCAGCCGCGGTGGGCCAACGAGCGTGCATTGAGATGACACCAAGTGCATCCCCCGGCGAGAACAAAGATGCGCACGGAGGGGAAGCAAAACCCATCCCAGGCTCGGGGGGCCATCGGCAGGCCCCGGATGAAAGCGCTTTGGGGTACCTTCTGCGACGGCAATCCCGGGAGCAGCAGCTTAATCCAGAGAGCAGCGAGGGAGGAGAGCGCGCCCTGTGCTGCCCGGCCGCTAGGCACTGCTCATGGGCCGGGGGAGGCTGGTGCCGATGGGCAAGCCCTGCCCTCATCTCCTCTTTTATAGCACGGGTGGCGTAAGGATCCGACGGCCCGAGGGGAATTCCAGCCCGAAACGTTCGTGCTGCCGGATCCAGGTGATTTGCATAACACCAAGCGCCGGGTCCCAGCCCAGCGCTGCCTTGCCGGGAAATCTGGGCTGGCCGGGTTTAATCATTGCCAGAGCCGCGGCCCTGCCGCTGCCCCACGGTTTCACCCCCACGGGCGCTGCGGGCGCTTGGCTCCAATGCTGTTTGTTTTCCTGCAGCACCGGCTTCCATCGGCTCCCGCTGCCAAGCAAAACACAGCCGGAGGGGCTGGAGCCGGAGCCGGGGGCTGCGCTCCCCTCCCTGCGGTGCAAAGGTAGCAGCGGTGCCCTTGGGTGCGCAGCCACGTTCACCCCAAAGGGAGGGCTCAGAGATCAAGCCAGGCAGGGCTCAGGTGGGGATGGAGCAGAGAGCCATGGGGCTGGGGTAGCGCTGCTCCCTGCCGTAGGATGGGTCGGGTTTCCCCACTGCAGAGCTGTAACAGCCCGTTCCCTGCCGTTTCACAGCCACGGGCACTCACCACGGGCACAGGCCAAGGGATGTGGGATGCATTTGGTGGCTCTCGCCCCTCTGAGTCTTAGGGGCTGCGTTCATGCTGGGTTTAGCCCTGCACTGGCAAAGCCCGAGGCCAATCCAAGCCAATTACTTGGCACCTGTTTCCCTGGTGCTGGTTCTTTGCCAAACCAGCCACATCTATGCCACAAACAGGCTGGTGCAAACCTAGGGGACCAGGGCAGACCCTGGCATCACTGAGCCACCCATCCTCATCCCTTAAGGGTCTTTTCCAACCCAGTTGATTCTACCATTCACACCAGTGCCTGGAAGCAAACCATCCCGTGTTGACAAGGCACTGACAGACTGTCGCAAACATGGATGCTCCACTTTGGCCCATGGGTCAGCCAGGGCAGGATGGTTCTGTGCCCTGTGTCACCCCGGCCTGCCATGCGTGCCATGGCCCCGGGGCTGGCAGGGCCAGCATGCCAGCCAGGAGGCACCGGGTCACGCCAGCTCATCACCCGCCCCAGCTTCATTCCTCTGTGGCACAGTCACGAGTGCTGGGTGCTGCCAGGCCCTTTTGTTTCCCGGGCACAGCATCCCACAGCACCCAGGGACATCCCCAGGCCCATGAGCAGCCACTGCCATAGGGCAAGCCAAGACCACCAGGGAAAACACCAGCACCAAGCACACACCGAGCCTTAAGGCTGTGTTCAGCTGGGAGCTGAGCCCAGGGCTCCACTGAGCCTGAGGCCGTGGCTGAGCTCCCAGTGCTTGGGGTTAGAAACCTGCCCCTGGGGAAGCTTTTCCCATGCACTGTGTCTCTGGAGCAGAATGGGGCACCCCAGGCCCGGGGGTGATGGGGAGGCTGTGTAGCATTGAGGAATCTCCTGCCCAAGCACCCATAACTCCCCCTGGACTGGGGGGGGTCTGATCAGAGCCCTGATGGCGTGGGCTGCATCAGGCATTCCCTTTCCCCATCTCCCTTCCCTGCAGCCATGCAGTCAGTGCTGCAGTCAGTCCATGCACTTGGGCTATGCCAGCCATGGGAGAGGTGCCCTCGGTGGGTGACACCTCCTAACTCCTTACGTGTGCCTGATGTGCTGGAAGCCCTCTGGGTCCTCCTGGGGCTCAGCCCATCCTCTTCCTTCCCCTTGTGCTTGGGAGCCGGGAGCTCAGTGGATCTGAGCAATCCTCCCCAGCACCCTGCTGACCTGGAGAAGCAGCCTTCCTGCCCATGTGTCTGTTGTGATGCCACAACCCAGGCCCAGTAATGGGCCATGGGGAGAAGGTCATGGTGGGGGATGCTCCCTCCATATGCTGAGAGCATGGGAGAGCAGAATCCTCTCCTGGTGTGTCCCCAGAGCCACAGGGGGATGGTGCCCATGGGATGCTCCGCTGCCATGGAGCACCCACAGCACTGATGGACCAAGGGCAGCTCCTCCTTGAGCCTGAGGATGGGGGACAGGGGCTGCCACGGCCTCATTGCCAGCGCCAGTGGCTCCCAAGGATGGGTCCCTGCTGTCCCCTTGCTGCTGGGCCAAGCTCCCAGGGCACCTTCAGGGATGGGGGGAACACAGCACCGGGTGCTGCCATCCCAGGCCTGGCATCCCACTGCAGCAAGGAGGTGGTCATGAGTTTGGAGTGAGTTGGTGACACAAGGGCCGGCAAGGGAAGGTGCAGGTACATTGGAGCAGGGAATGGCTGATTCACCAGGGTGCTGCTCATGTCACCTACCCCGCCAGCAGTAGCTTGGCCCACAGATGTTGCCCCACAGAGCCTGTTTGCCCAGGCAGTACCGTGGTGTGGCTGCCGGCACACCAAGTGAGCCATGGCACAGGCTGAGGGTGCTGCAGGACCCTGTGCCAGGCACTGCCAGCCCTCCACAAGGGCCAGGCCTGCAGCATCCTCAGGGTGAGCACTACAAGGTGGGTGTTGAGCCCCCCAGCTTTCACCCTATGGAGGCAGCGGGGTGCCCTATGTGGGGCTGAGAGTTGGTGCCAGGAGGAACAGTGTCTACGGTAGTCGATGCTGCTCTGTCCAACCAGCACAACCAGGGGTGCTTGCACGGCAAAGAGAAAGGGGGGGGGGGGGTGATGGGGCTGTGGAGCAGGGGGTGCAGCTCAGCTCCCTGCAGCACCTAGGGCAGGTTGGGGGCCTCCTGTCTTGGGGGTGCCAGCACCGGTCCCTGCACGGAGCCGGTCCTGCCCCGCTCCGCATCCTGCGGTCCCGCGGTCGGCACTGCCACCTACCGGCTGCCCTCGGAACGGCAGGGACCGGTACCAGAGCCAGCCCGGCTCAGCCCTCAGTGCATCCATCGCATCTGCCCCGGCTGCCTGGAGCGGAGCCGCCGGGTGTGGAAGGATGCAGGTCACCCTCTCCCAACCCATGGCCTTTCCCCAGGATGCGATCAGCAGCTCCTGGCCGTGCTCTTCCCCCTCCTCAAAGCCGTCTTTGACATTTCATCTCGGAGCGTTTTATTTGGGAAGGCAAAAAAGCAAGGAACAAACGCAGCCATTGAATAAACCTCGTGAGAGCGAAATAACTGACACTATTTACAGGTATAGAATACACGTACACACCTTGTCCTCTGCCATACCCAGGCTGCTGGGCTGGGCTGCATGACCCAGCAGAGACAAAAACACACCTTCACCAGAGCTGGCCTCTGGAGAACAGCTCTGAGCAAGAGAAGGCACCTGCTGTTTGCAGACATGGGCAATGGCAGCGGGTGATGGAGCTGGTGACGCGATGCTGCCACTGCCTCAGCCCTCCCCAGCACTGGGCTGGGTGGTGCTGGGTGGTCCCAGGACATGTGGACTATGGCACGTACCAGGGCAGAGCTGTTACAAGGGAGGGGACCAACCTCTGGGGATAGAAGGAAGGTGCAGGGCTTGCTTTTGGGGGGGTCTCCCTCCCATTTCCAGCTGGGGCAGCAGGGGGGTGCCCTGTCCCTCTCCAAGACAGTGAAGGGGGCTCAGGGAGGGGGTTGCAGAGCAGAGCAAAGCTCCTGTAATCCTGCTTTCAGCAAGCAGGAACCCTGTGCTCTGCAGGGGTTGGACCTGGACCAGCGTGGGACAGGGGGAGCACTGGGACAGGGGCACTGGGAGAGCACCCTGGGGAGCAGGCACTGGTTCTGCAGCACCAAGGCTGAGGCCCCAGAGGAGCTGTGCTTAGGGAGGAACAGGAGAGGGGCAGGAGCCCAGGGCCCAGCTCCTCACAGCTGCCAGGCTGGGAGATGCAGCCCCCATGGGTCCTTCTGTGCCACAAGAGCTGCGAGTGCCAGGGATGGGGCAGTGCCCAGGCTTCCGGGGGGGCTCAGAGTGGTTTGGGGACCCCTGTGTGCAAAGCTCAGCACAAAGCAGGGTGAAACAAAACAGGGTGCAGGGTGCGAGGGCAGCTCCAGGCTGCCCCTTTCCAAAGCCCATTGTGCCAGGGGAGGAGGGTACAGCTGTGTGCCAGCTCCCCAGTCCGAGCAGGGGGTAGTGGGGGGGCTCCAGGGGTACCCTGGTTTATGTTCAGTGTCTGGAACAGGATCTAGGTTCAGCTCTGAGAGCAGGAGCAGGAATACCGGCTGAGCCGAGCCTTTCAGAGGTCCCTTTCCATCCTTCAAAGGGATAAGATGGACCAGTTCCAGGCTGCCCATCAACTCCATAAGAACGCCCCAAATGCCAAGCCTCAGTCCAAGCATCCCACCAGCAACGAGAGCAAAATCCCAGAGGGATGGGAAGGAGAACGGAAGGAATGGAGCTCCCATGGGTTGAGATAAGAGCAGTGCAGTGAGTAAGGTATAACATGGATCACTGCTGCTGCCGCCAATGGTAATAATGATAAGGGAAATAAGGGGAGATAATACAGTACCACCAACCGACTGATACTGATACCCAGCAGAGAACTGACTCCTCCGGGTAGCTCTCAGTTACATCCTGGCCATGACGTGCTGTGCTATGGAATATCCCTTTGGTCACTTTGGCTCAGGTGTCCTGTCCCATCTTCCTCTCGGCATCCCTTGGCAGAGCACGAGGCTCACAAAGTCCTTGGTCAGTCCTTGAGCAGTAACTAAACCCATTGGTGTTATCAACACTGTTCCCAGGATGAAAGTCAAAACACAGCGCTGCACCAGCTACCAAGAAGGAGAGAAACGACTCCTACTGCTGACCCCAGGACACTCGGTGTGCAGTGAGCTGCGGGTGAGGATTCGTGGTCCAAGGGTGAATTCAAGTGTGAAAACTCTAACAAGAGAAGGATAAAACCATCAGCACCCGCTCCCCACAGCATCCCCGGAAGGAAACGCAGTGGTAAGAGCAAACAGCTTGCATCGTGGGGTAGCTAAACCACATAAACACACAAGAAATGCATGGGAATTACCAACCCACAAAGGTGCTGACACACACACACAGATGTAGGATCACAGTCACTCCTCCATTCAACACCAGCAGCATCACATGAAGGCGACAGAAGCCTTGAAGCCCCCTAACATGCTGGTGGATAGAGCAATGAAGCGGGTGCTCAGCATCATCCATGATCGACCACTTGGTCAGGGGAAATAAAGAAGTCTGAGATGCTGTTGCTGGGCATCACCTACAAACAGGGGGCACCAGCACAGCCCCATCAGCAGGGCAATTCAGCTAAACCTCCATCTGTGCAGTGCATCTTTGGGAAGGGATACAGTTAGGGTTGAGGGTTAGGGTTAGGTTAGCTATGGGTAGGGATAGAGCTGGGAGTTAGGGTAAGGGTTAGGGAGGGTTAAGGAGAGCCCCAATATAGACGTAAGGAGTCAAGGGGGGGGGCAATACAGACCTAGGAGGGTTAAGGGGGAGACCCATTGCAGAATCATGGGGTTAAGGGAATGGACCATGCCCTTCCCAAGCCTGAGGAGCCCTAATGCAGACTGGGGACTCCCCCATCCCCGTGGAGCCTGGTGGGTACCGCAGCCACTCCCAGCTAAGGAGCAGAGCCGCGGTGGGGCCCACTTTTGTCGTTGCCACTTTAAGACCACCCGGGGCTCGGCCCTCGCGGAAGGGGCGTGGCCAGGCTGGCGCGGGAAGGGGGCGTTTTCCCGCGGAGTTGGTGCGGGGGGCACGGGAGGAGCGCGTGCGCGGCCATGGCGGTGTTGGGGTACTGGGACATCCGCGGGGTGAGCGCCATGGGGGGTCCTGGGGGCTCCTGGGTCTTAAAGGGGGCCTCATGCACTTAGAGGGGGCTCTGGGGGACTCCTGGGTCTTAAAGGGGGTCCTCACGCACTTAGAGGGGGCTCTCGGGGTCTCCTGAGTCTTAAAGGGGGTCCTCATGCACTTAGAGGGGGCTCTGGGGGCTCCTGGGTCTTAAAGAGGGTCCTCAAGCACTTAGAGGGGGCTCTGGGGGCTCCTGGGTCTTAAAAGGGGGTCCTCATGCACTTAGAGGGGGCTTTGGGGGCTCCTGGGTCTTAAAGGGGGTCCTCATGCACTTAGAGGGGGCTCTGGGGGCTCCTGGGTCTTAAAGGGGGTCCTCATGCACTTAGAGGGGGCTTTGGGGGCTCCTGGGTCTTAAAGGGGGTCCTCATGCACTTAGAGGGGGCTTTGGGGGCTCCTGGGTCTTAAAGGGGGTCCTCATGCACTTAGAGGGGGCTTTGGGGTCTCCTGGGTCTTAAAGGGGGTCCTCATGCACTTAGAGGGGGCTCTGGGGGCTCCTGGGTCTTAAAGGGGGTCCTCATGCACTTAGAGGGGGCTCTGGGGGCTCCTGGGTCTTAAAGGGGGTCCTCATGCACTTAGAGGGGGCTTTGGGGGCTCCTGGGTCTTAAAGGGGGTCCTCATGCACTTAGAGGTGGCTTTGGGGGCTCCTGCTGGGGGGGGGGGTTCCTGGGGGGGGGCTATGCTCTTGCAATGGGACTGTGGGGGTCGTCGTGCACTTAATGGGGGGCTCTGGGGGTCCCTCTGCTATTAGAGGGGGGCTATGGTGGGAGCCTTGCAGTTGGCGGGGGGGTTGCAGGGGGTCCCCTGAGTCTTACAGGGGGGGTCCTCATGCACTTGGAGGGGTCCTCTGGGGTTGCTTCTGCTCCTGGAGGGGATTGCAGGAGCCCCCCTGCTCTTGGAGGGGGCTTTGGGGGTCCCCCTGGTTTTGCTGGGGGCGGCTCTGGGGTCCCCTCTCCTTGTGGGGGGGTTCCCATGCACTTGGGGGGGGGGTTCTGGGATCCCCTTGGTCTTGCAGGATGGGCTCTGGGGGGGTTGCAGCTCTCCCCCATCCATGCCTCAGTTTCCCCATACTGGGGGTGTATGGGGGGGTCCCACTGATCGCTGCCCCCCCCCCCCCAGCTGGCCCATGCAATCCGCCTGCTGCTGGAGTACACAGAGACCCCCTATGAGGACAAGCTCTACAGCTGCGGGGAAGGTAAAGGGGGTCCGGGGGGGGCCAATGTCAGCCTCAGGCCTTTGGGGTGCATGGGGGTACCCAACACCCCCAAACCCCTCCATGTCCTTCCAGCTCCTGACTATGACAAGAGCCAATGGATCAATGAGAAGGAGAAGCTGGGCCTGGACTTCCCCAATGTAGGTGGTGTTGGGTGGGGGGGGATGGTTGGGGGGTGTTTTGGGGGGGTGTGGCTTCATGTCCCAGTGCCCCCCCCCAGCTCCCCTACTTCATCGATGGGAAAGTGAAGCTGACACAGAGCAACGCCATCATGCGCTACATCGCCCGCAAGCACAAGATGTGTGAGTGCAGGGATGGGGTGGGACTGGGTTGGCCTTGGACTTGGGTTGGGTTTGGCTTGGAGAGGGGTTGGGCTTGGCCTTGGGTTGGGCTTGTGCTTGGGTTGGGATTGGGTTGGGATTGACTTGGAGAGGGGTTGGGCTTGGGGTTGGGTTGGGTTGGGACTGATTTAGAGAGGGGTTGGGCTTGGACTTGGACTTGGGTTGGGATTGATTTGGAGAGGGGTTGGCCTTGGTGTTGGGCTTGGGTTGGGATTGGGTTGGGGTTGATTTAGAGAGGGGTTGGGCTTGGCCTTGGCTTTGGGTTGGGTTGGGCTTGGGTTGAGACTGATTTGGAGAGGGGTTGCGCATGGACTTGCATTGGGTTGGGTTGGGATTGATTTAGAGAGGGATTGGCGTTGGCCTTGGATTTGGTTTGGGTTGGGTTTGGCTTGGGATTGACTTGGAGAGGGGTTGGGCTTGGCCTTGGATTTAGGTTGGGTTGGGCTTGAAGTGGGGTTGGGCTTGGGTTGGGATTGTTTTGGAGAGGGGATTGGCTTGGAGCTGGGGTTGGACTTGGGTTGGGTTCAACTTGGAGTGGGGTTGGGCTTGGCCTTGGATTTAGGTTGGGTTGGACTTGGGTTGTGTTGGGCTTGAAGTGGGGTTGGGCTTGTGTTGGGATTGACTTGGAGAGGGGATGGGGTTGGAGCTGGGGTTGGGCTTGGAGTGGGGTTGACTTGGGTTGGGTTGAACTTGGAGTGGGGTTGGGCTTGGCTTGGGATTGACTTGGAGAGGGGTTGGGGTTGGCCTTGGACTTGGGTTGGGTTGAACTTGAAGTGGGGTTGGGCTTGGTTTGGGATTGACTTGGAGAAGGGTTGGGCTTGGCCTTGGATTTGGGTTGGGTTGTGTTGGACTTGGGTTGGGTTGAACTTGGAGTGGGGTTAGGCTTGGCTTGGGATTGACTTGGAGAGGGGATGGGCTTGGAGCTGGGGTTGGGCTTGGAGTGGAGTTGACTTGGGTTGGGTTGAACCTGGCCTTGGAGTTGGGTTTGGGTTGGGTTTAGGTTGGGTGCCCCCACACAGCACTCATGTCCTGCCCCCCATAGGCGGTGAGACGGATGAGGAGATCCTGCGTGTGGACATGCTGGAGAACCAGGTCATGGATTTCCGCATGAGCCTGGTCATGGTCTGCTACAACCCCGACTTCGTGAGTGCCCCATGGCGCTGGGTGCCCCACGGCCGGGGCTCTGTGTGGGGCTGGGGCTCTCGGTGCCCTGGGGGCTCCTCTCCAGCGCTGTCTCCTGCAGGAGAAGCTCAAGCCGGGGTACCTGGAGCAGCTCCCGGGGAAGCTGAAGCTGTTCTCCACCTTCCTGGGGGACAGGAAGTGGTTTGCGGGCGAGAAGGTACCGGGGGACCCCATGGGGTGCTGAGGGGGGGGGGTTTGTCCCCACATTGACCCTCACCGCATCCCCATCATCCCCAGCTCACCTTCGTGGACTTCCTCATGTTCGATGTCCTGGACCAGAACCGCATCTTCGAGCCCAAGTGCCTGGAGCCCTTCAAGAACCTCAAGGACTTCATGGACCGCTTTGGGGTGAGCGGGGGCGCCCAAAGCATCACCTTTCCCCCCCCTCTCCTTGGGGGAAGGACCCTGAGGGCACCCATGGGGTGGGGGTCCTGATGCTGCCTTTGCCTCCCCCCCTCCATAGGCCCTGGAGAAGGTGGCTGCCTACATGAAGTCCAGCCGCTTCCTGAAGATGCCCATCAACAACAAGATGGCCAAGTGGGGCAACAAGAAGGAGTAGGGGCTCGGTGTGGGGCTAGGACAGGGGGGTCCAGCACCCTCATTGTGGGGTCACACACACACGACAGTGCTGACTTGAGGCCCTCCAACATAATAAAGTGCTTTAGTTGTGGCACCCTGAGCCCCCCAAGTGCTGTGCTGTCAGGGTGGGGGGCACCGGGCTTGTCCCCCCCATCATGGGGATGAGTGGGGACATCCCTGCCCCATGGCCATTGTCAGCCCCCTTGGCATGGGTTGGTTTGGGGGGCGCAGAAGCTCAGCCCTGTGGGGTTCCTCATGCACTTATTGGGGGTTCTTATGTCCTTAGAGGGGGGTTCTGGGGTTCCTTCTGCCCCTGGAGGGGGTGCAGTGGGTGTCCCCATTGTCTTGCGGGGGGGCTGTGGGCATCCCCATTGTCTTGCATGGGGGCAGTGGGGGTCCCCATTGGGGGGCAGTGGGTATGCCCATTGTCTTGCAGGGGGGCTCTGGGGATCCCCATTGTCTTGCAGGGGGGCTGTGGGGGTCCCCATTGTCTTGCAGAGGGGCAGTGGGCATCCCCATTTTCTTGCAGGGGGGCTGCAAGGGTTCCCATTGTCTTGCAGGGGGGCAGCGGGGGTCCCCATTGTCTTGTATGGGGGCAGCGGGGGTCCCCATTGTCTTGCAGGGGTGCTGTGGGGGTCCCCATTGTCTTGCAGGGGGGCAGTGGGCATCCCCATTGTCTTGCAGGGGGGCAGTGGGGGTCCCCATTGTCTTGCAGGGGGGGTGCAAGGGTTCCCATGCACTTAACAGGGGCCCTGGGGGTCCTCATGCCCCCACTTTGGGCATTGTTTGGTGGGTGCTGCCCATGATGGGGACCCAGAGGTGTCCCTTGGGTGCTGCTGTGCCCCCCCCCCCGCATGGTGCCCCCCAGCACACCCCACTGCCATCACCCTCTTTATTTCCCATAGCAGGCACTTTACACTTTGTGGGGTGCCCCCCCCGCCCTCCACTTCCCTTGGGGGGGGTCCCCAAGAACCCAGTGGTGTAGTGGGGGGGGTCCCAGCAGCTTTGTGTCATTGGGGGCACCTATTCCCTAAAGAGTGGATCTCGGATTGGGGGGGACACACCCTCGAGCCCCCCAATCCTGCAGTGCTCGTGGGGCTCCATCCTGGGGGTGCTTGGGGTCCATGGAGGGTCAGTCCGTGGGGCCCATCTGCAGGGAAGGGGAAGGGGTTGGTGTATTCTGGGGGCAATGGGGGGGTGAAGGGGGTTATGGGAGTGCTATGGGGGAAGCAGGGTGTTATGGGGGTGCAGGGGCGCTATGGGGGGTGCAGAAGGTTATAGGGGGCTATGGGGTTGTGGGGGGTGCAGGGGGCTTCAGGGGGGCCATGGGGGTGCAGGGGATCATGGGGGGTGCAGGGGGCTATGGGGCTGCAGGGAGCTATGGGGGTGCAGGGGCCATGGGGGGTGCAGGAGGCTATGGGGGTGCAGGGGGCTATGGGGGTGCAGGAGTTATGGGGGTTCAGGGGATCATTGGGGGGTGCAGGGGGTTATGGGGGTTCAGGAGGTTATAGGGGTTCAGGGGGCTATGGGGGGTTCAGGGGGTTATGGGGGTGCAGGGGCTATGGGGGGTGCAGGGGCCGTGGGGGTTCAGGGGATCATTGGGGGGTGCAGGGGCCATGGGGGTCCCCTCACCCCCAGCGCGGCGCGGGCCGAGGACAGCTTGAAGAGGAGGCGGCGCCACTCCTCGGGGCAGACGGCGCGGAGCTCGGCTGCGCTCATCTGGAGGAGCTGCTGGCCCCGGAGAGCACCCAGGCAGCGAACGGTGCTGCAGGGAGGGGAGGGAGGGATGGGGAGGGATGGAAGGAGGGGAGGGGTGAGAGAAGGAGGGAGGGATGAGGGGAGGGATGGAAGGAAGGAGGGAGGGATGAAGAGAAAGAGAGGGATGGAGGGAATGAAGGAGGGATGGATGAGGGGAGGGGTGAAGAGGAGGAAGTAGGGAGGGAAGGAAGGAGGGGTGAGGGGAGGGATGAAGAGAAGGAAGTAGGGATGAGGGGAAGGATGGAAGGAAGGAGGGATGGATGAGGGGAGGGGTGAAGAGGAGGGAGGGAGGGATGGAAGGAAGAAAGGAAGTAGGGATGAGGGGAGGGATGGAAAAGATAAGGGGAGGGAGGGAAGGAAAGAGGGAGGGATGAAGAGGAGGGAGGGATGGAAGGAAGGCAGGAGGGATGAGGGGAGGGGTGGAAGGAAAGAAGGAGGGGTGAAGGAAGGGATGAAGGGAGGGATGGAAGGGATGAAGAGAAGGAGGGAGGGATGGAAGGAAGGAAGGAATGAGGGGTGAGGGGAGGGATGAAGAGAAGGAAGTAGGGATGAGGGGAGGGATGGAAGGGATGAGGGGAGGGATGGAAGGAAAGAGGGAGGGATGAAGAGAAGGAGGGAGGGATGGAAGGAAGGCAGGAGGGATGAGGGGAGGGGTGGAAGGAAAGAAGGAAGGATGAAGGGAGGGATGGAAGGGATGGAAGGAAGGAGGGGTGTATGGATGGGCAGGCGGATAGACAGAGGGATGGGGGATGCGCAGTGAAGGGGTGAGCAGAGCTTGGCCCCCCCCACAGTGGGGCCCCCACGCTGGTTGTTGGGTGCCGGTTGGGGGGCTCAAGGCTCCACCTACATCCGGGAGAATCCCTTGTCCTGCAGCCAGGCCGTCACCTCGGCGGGGGGGGAGTCGGGGTGCAGGCTGGGGGGGCTGGTCTGGAGCGGGGGACACGGGGTGAGACCCCTGCGCTCCCCCTCCTGGCGCTGGGAGGGGAACGGGGGGCACCCACCTGGCTGTGCCCCCCCCACAGGGGCTCCAGGATGTTGCTGGGGACGAACCCCTTGTCCCCCCGGGTGTCCTGCACCAGCCACCACCTCCTCTGCTGCTCCAGGACCTGGGGAGCACGGGGACAGGGGGGGAGCCTTCCAGCACCCATCATGCACTGAACCCTCCCCAGCAGCACCCATAGGGGACCCCCCCCCTTACCTGCAGCGTGTCCCCCATCCTGACGCTCAGCTCCTGCGGGTTCCTGCTCTGGAACTCATAGAGGGCTCGGACCAGCCCCTGCCCAGCGGATGGGGCCCTGCAGATGGATGGGGGGACCATGAGCATCCATCCAGGGGTGGGATGATGATGCCCTCAGCACCCTCAGGACCACTTACGCTTGGCCAGGACTGTCCCTGCGGCCGGTGCCCGGTGGCTGTGTGTTGAGCAGGGAGTAGGGCGAGTGCGGGGTGTGAGAGGGATGCACTGATGCAGGCGATGGGATGTCCTGGTCCCCTCCACGCTGTACCTGCCCCATAGCGGGGGGCACCCACCCATCCGAGAAGACGGGGGTGTAGCGGGGCACCAGCTCGCTGTCGGGGTACTCTGCCCTGCAGCGGGCACAGGGGGGAGCCGAGTGGGTGCTGGGACCCCCAAACCAAGGCTGGACCCCCCCAAACCTCGGTGCTGGTGGCGCTGGACCCCACCTTGCCCTGTTCCAGGCCGAGCCCAGGCTCTTCCATGTGCGGAAGTTGTCCTGGTCCAGGCTCCGCTCCAGCAGCTCCAGCGCTTCGGGCACCAGCAGCGGCGCCTCCACCGATGGGGCCAGGCTGGGGTTGGGGCAATGGGCGAGGACCTGCGGGGATGGGGCTGGAGCAGCACCCCCATGGGGGGGGGGGGGCACACACACACACACACACACACACCCCAATGCGCACCCCTGGGGGGGGTTTGGGCCCGGTTTTGGGGGGCACTCACAAAGGAGAGGGCGGTGAAGATGAGAGCGAGCAGCTCCTGTGGGTCCGGCTCCTGAACGTGCTGGTGGGTCCGTCCCTGTGGGGAAGGGGTGAGGGTGACCCCACAGAGCCCCCCCTCCCCAGCCCCATAGAACCCCCCCCCCCATTGAGGATGCATCAGGGATGCCCACAAGCCATGGGGGTCTCATCCAGCCCTATGGGACCTACCAAGAGGTTAAGGGCGTATTTCACCTTCTGGAAGAAGTCCGTGTAGTCACTCATGGAGGGCAGGGCTGCAGGAGGAGGAAAAGGGGGGGCTGGCACCGGGATGGACCCCCCCAGACCACCCCCCCCCCCCAAAACCCTTCCTCATCACCTTTCTTCTTCATCTTCTTCTTCTTCTTCAGGTCACTGATGCTGTCCATGCCCAGGGCGGCCCTCACCCGGTTCATAAAGAGCTCCAGGTCGCCCAGCACATGGTTGAGAACCTCCTATAGGAGCAGGATGAGCCCCACTGGGTGCTGTGGGGAAACACTGCGGTGTCCCCATTGGAGGGGGGAGATGGGACTTACAACATCCCGGTCCACCTCGGACATGACCGGGCTCAATGGGGTGGTCCATGGGGTGTTCTGGGTGTCCATCAGCCCTGGGTGAGAGCAGAGGGTCCCAGCTCTGCCCCCCATCACCTCCATTCCCCTCCATGGGGATACTGAGGCACTGGAGAGCCCCCCCCCCTTTACTCACCGTGGTCCAGTCTGTGCTGGTTGGACACGAAGGCATCGGTTTTGGGGGGCTCTGCCCATTGCTGTGGGGCCAGGGGGGGACCCTGCGCGTACGGGGGGGTTTGGCTGCTCCTGGGCAAGGAGGGATGGGAAAGGGGGTGCTGAGGGGAGATGGAGCCCAGGGATGGGATATGAAGGTATGGGGTCATGGGGGGGATGCTGTGTCTATGGGGCTGAGGGGAGATGGAGCCCATGGATGGGATATGAAGGTATGGGGTCATGGGGGGGGGCTGTGTCCATAGGATGGGGTGTGAGGGTCACAGGCAGGAGCTACATGAGAGGGGGTTGTAAGGGGATGCTGTGTCCATGGGGCTGAGGGGAGATGGAGCCCATGGATGGGATATGAAGGTATGGGGTCATGGGGGGGATGCTGTGTCTATGGGGCTGAGGGGAGAGGGAGCCCAGGGATGGGATATGAAGGTATGGGGTCATGGGGGGGCTGTGTCCATGGGATGGGGTGTGAGGGTCACAGGCAGCTCCATGAGAGGGGGTTGTAGGGGGATGCTGTGTCCATGGGGCTGAGGGGAGATGGAGCCCATGGATGGGATATGAAGGTATGGGGTCATGGGGGGGATGCTGTGTCTATGGGGCTGAGGGGAGAGGGAGCCCAGGGATGGGATATGAAGGTACGGGGTCATGGGGGGGATGCTGTGTCTATGGGGCTGAGGGGAGATGGAGCCCATGGATGGGATCTGAAGGTATGGGGTCATGGGGGGGATGCTGTGTCTATGGGGCTGAGGGGAGATGGAGCCCATGGATGGGATACAGGGGTGTGAGGGGGCATGGGGGTCACGGGTGGGGGGGCTGTGCCCATGGGGATGGAGTGGGAAGGGGACTGAGTCTATGGGGGTGTGGGGCAGGGATATGAGCCAGGAGCTGGGGTACCAAGGCAAAAGGGGGGGTTCACCCCCCAGGAGGGCAGAGGGGTTCAGCACCCTTTGAGCTTCTCCCCGTCCCCATGGAGACCCCAATGTTGGGGTCAGCTCTGGGGGCACAGGGAGGGGGCGGACACCCCCAATCCCCCCTTTACCTGTGCCCATGGAGGCTCCTCTGCCCCTCCTTGCACTGCTTCACCAGCTCCTCCAGGCTGCTCCTCAGCGCCTCTGCCTGGCACAGACCCAGCGCCATCAACGCCAACGCAGCCCCCCCTTAACCCCAGCCCCGTTTTGGGGGGGGTGTTCCCAGGGCTCACCCCAGTTCGCTCGCACTGGAAGAGGAGGACGCTGGTGCCGGGGGGGCTCTGGTCCTGCACGGTGATGGCCAGCACGGAGCTGAAGCTGCCGATGGACAGCGCGGCCGAGCAGCCCTGGACGCTGCCCAGGGCGAAGGCATCGAGCTCCTCCTGCGGGGGGAAATGGGGGGCTCAGCCCCCCCCCTACAACCCAGAGTGGCCACTGGGGCCAAGGGGGTGCGGGGGATATAGGGGTGCGATGGGGGATAATGGGGTGGCAGGGTTAGGGGGTGTCACTGGGGGGATAGGAGGGTTTTGGGGTGCTGAGTGATGGGGGGTGGCTGGGGAGGGGGGGTGGGTTGGAGGGGTGAGAGGGTGTTAGGGATGTTGGGGGGCAAATATGGGGGTATCAGGGATAGGGGGATGCAAGGGTTGAATATGGTGATAGGGATGTTGGGGGGCAAATATGGGGGTATCAGGGATAGGGGGATGCAAGGGTTGAATATGGTGATAGGGATGTTGGGGGGCAAATATGGGGGTACAGAGATAGGGGGATGCAAGGGTTGAATATGGTGTTAGGGATGTTGGGGGGCAAATATGGGGGTACAGAGATAGGGGATGCAAGGGTTGGATATGGTGTTAGGGATGTTGGGAGGCAAATATGGGGGTATCAGGGATATGGGGATGCAAGGGTTGAATATGGTGTTAGGGAGGTTGGAGGTATACTGGGGTACCAGATGTGTTAGAGATGTTGGGGGGCAAATGTAGGGGTACAAGGATATGGGGACGCCAGATCTAGGAGAGCATCAGATTTAGGGGGTGGAATGGGTCAGGGTGGGTGTCAAGGCCCACACGAGGTGGGTGTCAAGGCCCACACGAGGTGGGTGCTAGTTTGGGGGTGCAGGGGGGGGTGATGAAAGGGTGCTGGGATGAAGGGGGGGTACCGGGGTTAATGGGGTGCGATGGCTGCAGCGGGTGATGGAGCCAAAGGGGTGCAAAGGGGCACTGTGGGGGTGCTGGGGTTATGGGGGTGTCAGAGCTGGGTTTATGAGGGTGTTGGGTGCGGGTGGGTGCTGTGGCCATTGTTGGGGGGGGGTCCCCCATGTGGGGGTGCTCTGCTCAGGGGGTACCTTGCTCTCCACATCCCTCAGCACCAGCTCCTGGTCCTTGACCTGCAGGATGAGATCCTGGCCCCACACCCGGCCCTGCGCCTCCAGCGCCCGCAGCCGCGCAACGCAGTCCCCGGCGCTGCGCAGGTCCCCGTCCAGCCGCGCAGTCAGCAGGTGCTGGGGGGCGCACACACACACACACAGGGCAATGGGGGTCAGGGGGGGGCACCCCCCGCCACCCCAGGCGCGGATTGAGGGGGGGTTTGGGGGGCTCCCACCTCGACGTGGTGCTGGAAATCACTCTGGGGCTTGAGCAGGGCCCGGCCGTACTCCTTGCGCTGGTCTGCGGGGAGGTGTGGGGTGAGCGATGGGGCCGGGGTTGGGGTTGGGGTCGGGGTTCGGGTCGGGGGGTGTTCGGGTGCTGCCCGCACTCACTGTAGATGCTTTTCCCGGTGGGGCGGGCGAAGCTGCTGGAGCGGCGCAGGGGGGAGCTCCCGTCCTGCTCCCTCCTACACGGGACCCATGGAACTTTGTGCCCCACAGCGCGGTCCCCTCTGCCCCACAGCCCCCGGGCAGGAGGCGGCGGGGGGGGGGGGGGTACCCGCACCCTTTGGTACTCACCGCATCGCGGGGCTGCTCCAGCCGCCAAAGGGATCTCCCATCCTGGGCGGGGAGGGGGGCTCGATCCTAATGCGGGGTCCCCAGCGTCACCGCGGGGGTGGCCCCAGCCCCCTGCACCACCCACCCCTCAGGGCGGTGGCATTACCCCAGGCCCCCCCCCCCCATGGCCCCACTCCCGGCCCCATGGGGCTCACGCAGCACCCGGAGCCCCATCCCATAGCACCGATCCCATAGCACCCAACCCTGTCCCATAGCACCCAACCCCATCCCATAGCACCCAATCCCGCCCCATAGCACCCAATCCCGTCCCATAACACCCAACCCTGCCCCATAGCACCCAACCCCATCCCATAGCACCCAATCCCATCCCATAGCACCCAACCCCATCCCATAGCACCCAACCCCATCCCATATCACCCAACCCCATCCCATAGCACCCAAACCTGCCCCATAGCACCTAATCCCGTCCCATAGCACCCAACCCTGCCCCATAGCACCCAGCCCTGTCCCATAGCACCCAGCCCTGCCCCATAGCACCCAACCCTGCCCCATAGCACCCATCCCATAGCACCCAACCCTGTCCCATAGCACCCAATCCCGCCCCATAGCACCCAATCCCATCCCATAACACCCAACCCTGCCCCATAGCACCCAACCCCATCCCATAGCACCCAACCCCATCCCATAGCACCCAGCCCTGCCCCAGCCCCCTGCACCCCCCTCAGGGCGATGGCATCACCCCAGGCCCCCCTCATGGCCCCAGTCCCAGCCCCATGGGGCTCCCGCAGCACCCGGAGCCCCCCCCCACCCCGTGCCCCTCGGTGGGGTCCCCCCCTCAGGGCACCCCCGCTCACCCCGATCCCGGTGCCCGCGGGACCCGCTCTGGGAAGCGCTCCCGGGAGCGGGGCACGGCCCTGACGTCGGCACCGCACCCGCGTGCTCTTTGCCCCCCGCATCTGCCCCAAGGCAAAGGGCGGGGACAACGGGGGGGGCACGGGGGGGGGGAGCTCCCCACGGCCCCGCTGCCCGGCCCAGGGCTGCAGCGTGGGGAGCACCCAGCGGGTGGCGTCAGGGAGGGTGCCCCCCCCCCCACTAGAGCCAGGCTGGGCCCCCCCACCCTGGGGATGAGCCTTCGGGATGTCCTGGGGGGCAGCACCCGGCCCTTCCCCATAGCACCCAATCCCGCCCCATAACATCCGACCCCATCCCATAGCACCCAGCCCTGCCCCATAGCACCCAGCTCTGTTCCATAGCACCCAGCCTCATCCCATAGCACCCAACCCCATCCCATAGCACCCAGCTCTGTCCCGTAGCACCCAACCCCGTCCCATAGCACCAATCCCATCCCATAGCACCCGGCCCTGCCCCATAGCACTGAACCCCATCCCATAGCACCCACCCCCATCCCATAGCACCCAACCCAACCCCATCCCATAGCACCCGACCCCATCCCATAGCACCCAGCTCTGTCCCATAGCACCCAGCTCTGTCCCATAGCACCCAACCCCATCCCATAGCACCAATCCCGTCCATAGCACCCAAACCTGCCCCATAGCACCCAGCCCTGTACCATATCACCCAACCCCATCCCATAGCACCCAACCCTGCCCCCTCGCATCAACCCCGTCCCATAGCACCCAGCCCCGTCCCATAGCACCCAGCCCTGTTCCATAACACCCCGCCCCGACCCATAGCACCCAATCCCATCCTATAGCACCAATCCCATCCCGTAGCACCAATCCCATCCCGTAGCACCAATCCCGTCCCATAGCACTCAACCCTGCCCCATAGCACCAATCCTACCCCACAGCACCAATCCCATCCCATAGCACCCAACCCTGCCCCATAGCACCCAACCCTGCCCCATAGCACCCAACCCTGCCCCATAAACCTCTGTGCTCGTACCCAGCAGTAACCCTGGGCTCCTCCCGCAGCCTGGCTGCTGCTGCTGCTGCTGCTGGGACCATCCCATGCTGTTCCCATGGCACCACTCCCGGCTTGGGCTGAAGGGACCTTAAGGTGCTGCAGCCCCGACCCCTGCCGTGGGCAGTCACCCCCAGCCCTGGGGTCCGCCCCTGCTCCCCCATCCCCTGCAGGGCCCATCCCTCGACACCCCCATGAGCATCAGGGACCTCTCTGCCCCCCTTGGGTACATGGGGTCGCTGCCACTGACCTGGGGTGGTACCCATGGCTCTGTCCCATGTCTCGGGGGTCCCCATCACCCTTAGGGGTGCTTGGGGACCATCGGTGACCAGAACCGAGGGGATAAAGGGGGGGGGGTGATGCTGGAGATGCCCCTCAGGTGCAGGGGTTGGAGTCGTGCCTCAGTTCCCCCATTGCACGCACGAACAGGGTGCAGTGACCACCTGCGGCCACCAGGGGTCAGTAGGGCCCCACATCGCCTCTGGCCCCAGATGTGCGGCTCGGCCCCCCCATATATAAGGCTCCAGATGTGCATGGTCCCAGATGTGCCCGGTGTCACCCCAGTCCTGCTGCCACCGCTGGGGACCTTTGGGTGACCCTTATAGGAGCTGACACACACACAAGTGGCTGCTGCTTTGTGTGTGTCCCATGGGAGGTTTGGGGTCACAGCACCCCCCAGATACACTGCTGGGGAAGGGAAATGGGGGGGGTCCCTGACATGGTCCCCCTCTTTCCTCCTCCTTAGGGAGAGAGCATCTTGCCTGGGATGGGGAGGTTTGGGGCGGTCCTCATCCTGCTCTGGAATGGGTTTCAATGGGATTTGGCATCCATTTAGGGTGCTGCTTCCCCCCTCACCCAGCACCATCCCACCGCCATGGGGTGCAGGGCTCGCTATGGGGATCAGGGAGCAGCGATGAGAGCTCGGGGTCACTCCGGGTGCCTGGATCCTTCCGGTCGCGGTCCCCATTGCTGGGGATGCTGCGGAGGAAGCGGAGCCCCTGTGCCCCCATCAGCTCAGGTGAGCCCCGATCCGTGCCCGCAGCGCCCGGCCCCTGCCTCAGTTTCCCCACCCGCACCCCGCTGCCCCCCCCAGGCGTGGCCGCGGCGCTGGGGCTGCGTCAGGCCCCAGGAATCCGGCTCCTTCCCGGCTCTTTACGGCCCCCGCGGGGCTGGGAGGGCTGGATCCCACCCCCATGGGCACCGCTGCGCACGGGCGGGGGGCTCAGCCCTCCCCTTCCCAGCTCCTCCCAGTCCCCTCACTGGGCACACTGGGAAGGGCTGCAGGGACAGCGCGCGCAGCCCAGATGCCCTCTGGCCCCTCCGTGTGCCCCCCAACCCCCGGTGTCCCCTCGCCCTTCTCCAGGCTCTGGAAGCCCTCAAGAGGAAGAGCCAGGACGGGGCCCGGAGCCTTTTCCCACCCCTCCAGCCCCGAGGGTGCTGGAGCCGTTTCAGGTTTAGCCGCCCCCAGCATCAAACTGGGCTAAAGCAGTGAGTGCATCCCAAAATGCTGTTCTGGGGAGGGAAATGGCCCCAGCCTGCACCCCCTCTGGTGCTTTAGAGGGGGGACACAACTGGATGCCCTTCATGATCCATCCCTCCCTTCTTCCCTCCCTCCCTCCATCCATTCATTCCTCCATCCATCCATCCATCCATCCATCCATCCCTCCCTCACTCCCTCCCTCCCTCCAATCCCTCCCTCCCTCCAGCCATGCATCCATTCATCCCTCCCTCCCTCCATCCATCGATCCATCCTTACATCTGTCCACCCATCCTTCCTTCCGCACATCATCCATCCATCATCCATCCATCCATCCATCCCTCCCTCCCTCCCTCCCTCCCTCTCTCCAATCCTTCCCTCCCACCATCCACCTCTCCATCCATCATCCATCCATCCATCCATCCATCCATCCATCCATCCATCCGTCATCCATCCATCCATCCCTCCATCCATCCATCAATCCATCCCTCCCTCCCTCCCTCCATCAATCTATCCTTCCATCCACCCTTCCATCCTCCCTCCCTCCCTCCAATCCCTCACTCCCTCCCTCCGTCCATGCATCCATGCATCCATCCCTCCCTCCATCCATCCATCCATCCTTACATCTGTCCACCCATCCTTCCTTCCATCCATCCATCCATCCATCCATCCATCCATCCACCCCTCCCTCCGTCCCTTCCTTCCTCCCTCCCTCCCTCTCTCCCTCCCTCAGTTCATCCATCCATCCCTCCATTCATCTATCCCTCCCTCCCTCCCTCCCTCCATCCCTGCTCCAGGGATACAGGACCAGCTCCTACCCCAGGCCCATGGTGCAGCTCTGGGGGTCCCTGCCAGCACAGGGTACACGTGGCTCCCCATGGCTCTTGTGGCTCAGGGTGCTGGGAGCCAGCCAAGGGCACAAACCACCCCACATCACCATGGTGCACCGGGATCTGCTCCTACTGCTGGCGATGGGTTAACCCCTTGGAGCTGGGAGAGCGTTGGACCAGTCCGGGAATGGCATGGAACAACAGCGCAGCACCAGGGCTGGGGTGCCCCTCTTGGTGATGCCCAAACCCACAAGCTGGTGTCCCTGCTATCTAAGCTGCTGTTCTGGGGTCACCCAGGGGAAGAGGTGGAGGGATGCTCGGTGATGTCCCGCTGTCACCTCCCTGCCTGTGCCCCCCTTGGTCCATGGGCATCCTCCCACAGCGCATCCCATCCCTGCCTGTGCTTTTAGACCCCTCTCCACTGAAGAGCTGGGTGCCTGGGAGATGCTCCTTGGGTGCTGGACCTGGGTCACATCCTGGCATGGTCACTGCAGGGCATCACAGACCCATGCCCAAGGCCACCGCTGGGTCCCTTTGCTGTGGGGGCCGCATCTCACCCTTCACCATCCCCAGAGCTCCCAGCCCGGTGCTGCCACCAAACCTCTTCCTTCCCTGGGAATTCCCTTGGAGTCACCCCAAGAGAGGCAGCCCTCAGGGTCCCCCCCCCTGCAGTGCCAGCAGCTCCATGGCACATCCTGGTCCTTGTTCTGCTTTATCCTGGTTTCAGGACTGCTGAATCCCAGCTCTTCAGAGGAACAGGAAGAAATCTCTGGGGCTTTTTGATCCATCCATGCAGGATTTCCAGAAGCAGCTCCCCAGGAGCTTCCTCCTTGGCTTTTAACCTGCTCCCTTCTCCCATTGAGGAGGGTTTTGAGCTGTCATCACATCCCCAGGCAGGGCAGGAGCCCCGGGACAGCACATCCCATGGGATCATGGAATGGGAAGGGAAGAGCTTCTGCCTAAGAGCTCAGCTCAGCCTCCCCTCGGGCAGGTTCAAGCCATTCCCCTTGTCCTATCCCTGCATCCCTCACCCAAAGCCCCTCTCCAGGCCGGTGGTGGGGAATGGGCACGATCCTGCAGAGCTCAGCTCCGTTTGCCCATGGCCACCCCTGGATGCGCTCTGCTCCCCCCATGTCCCATCCCGGCCACATCCCGGAGGCGCTGGGAGCTGGAAGGGCCCTGGCAGCACATGGCTCTCATTAGAGGTGATGGGAGCAGGTTGCAGCCTGTGCGGGCTGGGACATCCCGGGAAGCACCGGAGCTGCTCCTTGGGCTTCCCCATGCTCCGGGTGCCAGGAGAGGTGTCTGGGGATGGGAGAGGGCAACGGGGTGGGCAGGGACCCCCAAAGTCGTCCCTGCCTGTGCACGGGTCCCTACCCAGGGTGGGGAGCTCATCCCTGCTGTGGAGTGCATTGAAGCCTGAGCAGCTTGGGGACCCCAAGGAGAGCCTGGAATGGGGTTTACCCTGCTCCGCTTTGGGCATTTGGGATGAACACCCCCATGGGAAGAGCTGGAGGCTCCATTACCCTGGTGCTGCCCTTCCATCCTGCTGCCCACCCCTTCCCTCCTCATCCTCACTGCTCAAACACGGATGGAGCTAACCCAAAAGCTTCCCACCGTGCCCTGCCAGCAGCACCCTCTGCAACAGCAGGATCTGGCCCTTGGATCTTCTCTTCATCCCTAAAACCCCACAAATGGAGGGATGAGAAGAACTCGGCCACCAAATCCCCCGTGCTGGGAGGCTGAGGGACCCAAGTGGGGTTTGGCACAGCAGCAAAGGGAGCTTGGCAAGGCCCAGCTCTTCCCTGCAGGAAAAGGAGGGGAGTTTCTTGCCGGGATGGAGCTGGTTGGGGACCAAACCCATCACTGTCAATGATGCTGAGATTTGCCATTAGATATGGAACCTGGGGCCATGATGGAGAAGAGGAAGAGGGAAGTGGATGGGCTCGAGTTGCTCAACCCATGGTGTTCCCAGAGATGTTCACCCTTATCTGTGCAGGGATGTGCTGAAAGCAGCCGGGGAGGGGCCCATGGGGTGATGGCAGCACATGATGCTGAGCTGGGGCAGATGTGGAGCCTGCAGCCAAAAAAGGCAGAGATTTCCTTCTGGGAGATGAGTCAATGCCCAGGGAGGCTTCATGGGTGCTGGGATTGATCTGCTCTGGGGGGACCCCACTGGAGTCCCCAGCATAAGGACATGGAGCTGTTGGAGCAAGGGCAGAGGGGGCCATGAGGATGCTCAGGGGCTGGAGCATCTCCTGTATGGAGCCAGGATGAGAACACTGGGGCTGTTCAGCCTGGGGAACAGAAGCTGCGTGGGGTTGGAGCTGGGTGAGCTTTGAGGTCCCTTCCAACCCAAACCTCTCCATGACCCGAGGCGGCGGTGATGGGCACAGGGCTCCGGCTGCGTTGTTTGATGGAAAACCTCCGGGGGGAAGTTGTGAAAGGGCAGCAGCAGCGAGGGGCTGGGGCAGAGGTGCCATGGGCTGGGTGGGATAACCCACAGCAGGAGGTGGGTTCCTCCTCACGTCACCGGATGTGTCCTCAGCGGTGTCTTGGGTTCTTCCTACCCTGGGGTGGGAACTGGGTGAGAGGGGCTTGAAAAGGGAGAACTGGAGCAGGGCCATGAGGTTCTTGAAGTAAAACTCCTGCCTTCAGGTGGCATCTCCCACACTTGCCCATGGTGGGCATGGGATGGGGTCCAAGTGCCCCCAAGTCCCCATCACTGCTTCCAGACCAACACAGTCAGGACTTATTGGGACACAAACAGGGGAGTTTCCCCCAAAAGACAACAGTTTCCTACCAGGGAATCCATTTCCATCACTAAATACTTCAATGGAAATTGAGTGCCCTTCCCTTGTTTGGCTCCTGTGGGAAGCTGCTCAGGGAGGAGAAACCATTGACTTGCCCATCCCATTCAACCGCCTTCTGCAACCTATTCAACCCAGTTCTGGACCCCAGTTCTGGACGGGTGGCCTGGGTGACGTGGGCCTGTCCAAGACCATTTGCTGGCCAGCAAGAGGTAGATCAGCTCCTAAAACTGCTGTGGAAGCTTTTGGAGAGGAGCATCCACATCTCTTTGGCTCTCTGGTCTCTTCCTATCTGCAAGCTCCAGGCAGCATCTTTAGGATGAAGCCAGCTGAAAGCTGGAGCCTTTGGGAAGGGTCTGCCACCAATGGACATGGCAAAGGTAAAGGGATGGCAAGGCCAGGTGATTCACCGGTGGTTTTTGGTATTAACTCATCCCTATGGGTCCCCATGTCCCTCCTCAGCAAGCGCTGGAGATGGGAAGGGCTCTTATGGGGTACGAGGGAGCAGAGCATCTCTGAGCCACCTCAGCTGCTGGCAGATGGGGATGTCAATGGAGGAGGCTCTCGTCCCTGCCAGCGAGGGCTGGAATCTCTGCTTGGAAGCGTCAGCTTCCATTACTATAAAGTCAAACAAAGCAGCCAGATTCTGCCTTCAAAGGGACATCAAGGGGAAAGCCCTGCTCTGTGGTGGCTCAGAACCCAGAGGGGCACTCCCCAGGGTCCCATCCTCACCATCACCATCACCATCACCATGACCCTCACCATGACCCTCACCATCCCCATCCCCATTACCATCACCCCCACCATCACCATTACCATGACCCTCACCATCCCCATTACCATTACCCTCACCATGACCCTCACCATCACCCTCACCATCACCATTACCATCACCATCACCATTACCATGACCCTCACCATCACCACACCATTACCCTCACCATCACCATTACCATCACCCTCACCATGACCCTCACCATCACCATTACCATGAGCCTCACCATCACCATCACCATCCCCATTACCATCACCCCCACCATCACCATTACCATTACCCTCACCATCACCATCACCATCCCCATTACCATCACCCCCACCATCACCATCACCATGACCCTCACCATCACCCTCACCATCCCCATTACCATTACCCTCACCATCACCCTCACCATCACCATTACCATCACCCCCACCATCACCATTACCATGACCCTCACCATCACCCTCACCATCACCATTACCATGACCCCCATCATCACCCCACCATCACCATGACCCTCACCATCACCACACCATTACCATGACCTTCACCATCACCCTCACCATCACCATCACCACCATGCCTCAGGGAGTTTGGGGCTATTTGCTTTGGTTATTTCCAACTTTCCCCTTTTGTTTTCACTTTCAAGCAGCATCTTGTTGCTTGGGCAGGACCCGGATCCACCCAGCCCCGGCATGCGGAGCAGCTGGAATAGGACTGAGGGTCCTGGGCCACCTCCTTGGGTGCTCAGCACCCACCAGCACCTACATTGGACCCCACACAAGAGACAGGGGCTTGGGAGGATGCGTTTGAGCTGGAGCCTGGGGTGCTGGAGGGGTTAAAGCCGAGCTCCCGGGAAGAGCCGGCTCCTTTCCAGCCTGAGTAAGCCCAAGCTCCTGCCAAACCCCGTCACCAAGGGCCATTGGGGGGGGGCTTGGGGGCTGTAAACAGCTTCACACAACCCACGGGTCCGGCACCACGCTCAGCCCCGAGCTCAATAACATTCATTAACCACGAGCTGGCCCCAGCCCCGGCCATGGAGGAGGCACCAGCGGCCCCGGTGCTGCTTTGGGGTCAGGTTTGGCACAGCCTGGGGTGGGATGCTGGGAGCTGTGGCCATGGTGAGCAGCGTCGGGCCAAGCCATGGTGGTCACCATGAGCTGCCTGCACTGGGCCACCCACCCGCCCCACTGCTCTGGGGGCATGGAGAGCAACCGGTTGCATTGCACCAGAGGGGAAGGGATGCTCTACATGGGATGGGCATGGAGAGGAGGGATGCAGGGGGCATGGAGAGCAACCGGTTGCATCGCTCCAGAGGGGAAGGGATGCTCCAAATGGGATGGGCACGGAGAGGAGGGATGCAGGGGGCATGGAGAGCAACCGGTTGCATCGCTCCAGAGGGGAAGGGATGCTCCACATGGGATGGGCACAATGAGGAAGGATGGAGGGGGATGCAGGGGTTAAATTCCTCCTGGAAAGAGGCGGCTCTGAGTAAGCCCATCACCCTGCCAAGATCCTGCTGAAGGCCAGCACGGGGTTGTTCGTCCTCAGGAGCAGTGCTCGATGCTCAATGCACCCACTGCAGGGGCATGGAGCAGGGAATGCATCCCAGCAGAACCTGCCCTTGAGATGGTGATGCCAGCACCCCAAAGTGCTGCAGGATCTGGCCTGGAAGAGCACCCATCCCTGGCTGCAGCTCCGCAGCTCCATCCAGCAGCTCTGGCACAAGCTGCACTGTCATTATTTACAAGAAGGGGGGGGGGGGGGGAAGTTTCGCCTTTGCTTCCCTTTATTTTTAAGTCTATTTGCCTTTATTTTGGATTTCTGACTCATCCCTCGCTGTTGCCGGGAGGAAACCGGGATACAAAGTGCCCCAGATAGCATCTGTATCAGCTAAACCAAACCCTGCCCTGAATGCTCAGGGAGGGAAGAGAAGCAGCGACTCCGCAGGGCTCTGGACCCCCCCATCCCATTCCTATGGAGGAAGGAAACACAAATATTCCTCTTTCTTTTTCCCCCAAGCACAGCAGGTTTCTGGCTCTGATGCCCATGGGGTGCTCCATAGGGATGCAGCACCCATGTGGTGATGCCAAAACAGGGCATAGGGGGAGTTGGGGGGGATGCTCTGGAAGGGATGGGTGTCCTGGAGGGGAGGGTGTCACATAAGGAGGATGCCCAGTTAATACTGGTGCTTAAGAGATGAGCTGGTCCTATTAATATGGGTGCCTGCTTCATAAAGGGTGCCCAGAGATGCTGCAGCCCCTGAAATGAGGATGCCCTGAGATGAGGTTGCCCTAGTACTGTGGGTGCTCTGTTACTAAGGGTACCATGGGAGTAGGGATGCCCTGAGGATGAGGCTGCTCAAGAGATGAGGGTGCCCCATTATGGGTCCCTTTAAGATGAGAGCACCCTCATGTCTTGAGCACCTTCATCACTGTGGCAGGACTACAGGTCCCAGCGTGGCTGTCCCCATTAATCAGGGTGCCCCATTAATGATGGTGCCCTATTAATGTGGGTGCCCCATTGCTAAGGGTGCCATAGATCAAGGATGCCGAGGAGATGAAGGTGCACAAGAGATGGGAGTGCCCCATTAAGGGTGCCTTGGAGATAAGGGTGTCCCATTAGTGAGGGTGTCCCATTAGTGAGAGTGCCCCATTAATGAGGTTGCCCGGGAGATGAGGGCTCCAAGTGCTTTTCCTTCCTTCCTTTCCTTCCATAGCGGGTCAGGCAATGGGATGCTCCCTTGTTCCTTGTCCCTTCATCATCGGGTGACTCAGCACCCAGTCCTGGCTGGAATGTGTGGAGATCGGGGGGAAGCATCCCAAGAGCAGCACCCTGGGGATGTGTGGGGTGAGCAGCGCCTCCAGCAGCCCCGTCATCCAGCCCACTGAGTTCATCCCCCTGCCCAGCCCTGCAGCAAACCCGGATCCGCTTTTCCCTTTCCAAGGGGAAAACCATTTGGCTGATGCTGGGCTGATGCTGGGCCGCATCCTGCTCTGCTGCCTGCATAGGGTGAGTCCTGAGAGCTGATAGAAACCAGTTGCCAAGTGGTGGTCCTCATACCAGGAGGGGATAAATTTCCCTCCCTGGCTTAGCAGAAAGGCTCTGGAGGGATGGAGGAAGCTTGTTTGGCTCTTATCCCAATCCCAATCCATCTTCTACTGCAGCAGCATCTCCGGTCCTGCTCGCTGCCTGTGCTGGGCGCTGTGCAAAGAGGAGCCAGCAGCTGGTAGGGGTTGAGCTTTATCTCTTCTTACATCCACCTCGTGGAGGAGATCCTGGTGCTGATGCTCCTCACCAGACCCAGCCTTTCCAGCAGCTTGGAGTAACTGCGAGGTCCCTGCTCCCAGTCCTGCTCCGGTCCCTGTGGCAGCCAGGGGGGATTTTGGCAGCGCTGGGGATGGAGGTGGGCTCCATCCCACACTGTGCCGCTCTCTCCTTCTTTCCAATTGACATTCCCCTTCCTGCATCCTCCGATGGCTCCGGCATCAGCCCTGGGATGAGGAACCAGCCCTCCTTGTGTCGAGCCCGCGGGGACATCACCACAGGGGTGGGATGTGGAAACCACAAACGGTTCGGATGTGCTCATTACCCCAAACCCCACTTCCCGTGCCCTCGTTTCCCAACACCAGCTCCAGTTTGTCTCTACGTGCACCCAGGATGTGCAATGGGTGCTGTATGTGCAGCACCCATAGGTGCAAGGTGACGACCCCATCCACTGCTTTGGGTGGCCTTCAGGGGGTGGATGCACCCCTGGGCTGAGGCAGGGGTGGGTTTGGGGAGCAGCTCCAACACGGGTGAGAGCAATGTCCCGGTGTCCATCCCCATGGCTTGGGATGCATGGGTCACTGGTGCTGTGGGTCCTTAGGAAAAGCTTGGGGAAAGGTTATTCTTGAAGAGAAAATAGGAACAGACAGATTTCCTCTTTTCCTTCCTGGTCGGAGGCACGTGGGGGTGAGCTCATGGAGCGCCTGCATCCCGCAGGACATGCTTCCAGCTCCGCGTAATCCCATCCCCAGGGCCACGGCCAGGCTGGCTCTGGGCCGCCGATGGGGGAGGTTTCTCCTGCCTCTGCCCCCCTCCAGCTCCACTTTCCTCCTGGTCAAGCCACCACATCCTGAGCCAGCCCTCGGGCTCTTTCCGTCGCTCCCGCCGGCTTTCCCGGAGCGGCTTTGGCATCCCAGAGGCCAATGTGGCTTTGCATGGAAAATCAGCCCCAGATGTGGGCGAGCGGCTGCTGCTGCAGGGCCATGGGCAGAGATGGGGGGCCCAGCGAGGGCTTGGGGACATGGGGACAGCAGATGGGACATGAGAGCTGGAGGGGTTTATCCCACTCATTGGGGTGCTCTCTGCAGCCGGGTGCTCCCCAGGGATGGGTGATGAGGGCACCCTTGGGGACCATCACCGGGCCATGGAGCCTGAGCTAAGCCCTGGTACTGGGGCTGTGTGGAAGAGCCTGGCTTGGCCCTGCAGCCTTTGGCTCAGGTGCCCATGGGGCTGATCTGCTGCCGATTGCCAGCCTGGGGCTGGTTCCTGGGAAGCGGGATCAGTTGGAGCAGGAGGAAAGTCCCCATCACTGTGCCACCACCCTGCTGGCATTGCCACCAGGACCTGTGCCCTGTCCCCTGCCAATGGCGCAGCCATACCCGGGGTTCATCATGGGTTTTAACAGGTAAAGGATGCTTGGGGACCCCTGGAGACACCGTGGCCAAGGTCCCTGGGCCTGTCCCTGTTTGGTGGAGGGCTCTGGGGCAGGAACCACATGTTAATCAAAAGAGGATGGAAAAACTCTTGTGGTTGCTTGGAATTGAAGCCTGGCTATGAGCAGACCACAGCAGCCTCCAGATGCGACAGCAGTGGCTGCGGGATGGAATTCCACTGGATTAGACTTAATTATGAGCACTAATGGGGAGGATGACAGCAGCAGGCTGGATCTGTGGCATCACCAGGCTGGGGAAGCAGCGTGAAGCCCCTTCCCCATGGATCAGATGGAGTTTGAGGATGGATCAGCCCCGAAGCTCATCCTCAGGTGTCCTTGTTGAGATGGGACTTGCCTGGCTCATCCCACCCCCTAAATGTAAGCCTTTCCTTGGGGATCCTTGATCTATCCCAATGCTTGGAGACCCTCAGCATCTCTACCCTTGTCCTGCATCCTCCCCATGCAAAGACACAGAAGACAACCCAAACTCAGGGGTCCAGGTGTAGGACCCCCATAGCATCACCCTCTCTCCATGGCCACAAGCAGCCTCAGAGGTTCCTTATCGTGGTTTCCTGCTCCGCAGCCTCCCCGGGCACCGTTTCCACCCTTCGCCGTTGCGACACCGCCGTTGCTCCACAGGGCTCTGCCGGGGCCACGGGGCCGGTTTTCCCGCAGGCCGGAGGGACGATGGGTGGAGATGCAGCAGCTCCTGCCAAGATGCATCAGGCTCCGTGCTCCTGCCGGGGGCTGGAGGTTGTTTGTGCTGGCCTGGCCGTGATACAATGCTCTTGGCGGAGGCGCTGACCCGGCGCCCGGGCACATGCGGTGCTATCGGCCTGGAGGAGGGTGCGCAGGAGTACCCAAAGCATCTTCTGCTCCACAGCCCCAGAACTGCTGTAGGACCCCATTTCTGATGGGTTTGCTGCTATAGGACCTCATTTCTGACATTTCTGAGTTTGTGTTGGTTTTGGTTTGTGTGTGGTTTTGGTTTGTGTGTGGTTTGGTTTGGTGTGGTTTTTGGTTTTTGTGGTTTTTGTTTGTTGTGGTTTTGGTTGTTGTGGACCCTGTTTCTGATGGGTTTGCTGCTGTAGGACCCTGTTTCTGATGGGTTTGCTGCTGTAGGACCCTGTTTCTGATGGGTTTGCTGCTGTAGGACCCTGTTTCTGATGGGTTTGCTGCTGTAGGACCCTATTTCTGATCAGTTTGTTGCTGTAGGACCCTGTTTCTGACCAGTTTGATGCTGTAGGACCCCATTCTGACCAGTTTGCAGCTGTAGGACCCCATTTCTGACCAGTTTGCTCCTGTAGGACCCCATTTCTGACCAGTTTGCTCCTGTAGGACCCCATTTCTGACCAGCTTGCTGCTGTAGGACCCAATTTCCAACCAGTTTGCTACCGTAGGACCCTATTTTGAGCAGTTTGCTTATGTAGGACCCTATTTTGAGCAGTTTGCTGCTGTAGGACCTTATTTTAGCCAGCTTTACTGCTGTAGAACCTCATTTCTGACCAGTTTTGTCGCTTGCCTGTATGAGCACCCCACTTTCCAGCTCTTCTCAACACCCTCCCCTCACATTCACAGTTGGGATGATGCTCCGCAGAGCGGGATGGGATGTTTGGTCCTGGTTGAACAGGGAATGGGGTCCCTTGATGGAAGGACCATTGGTTTTCTTGGGAAGAGTAGCAAATGCATCAGAATTGGAGTCTCCAAGCACATGCAATCCGCTGGAGAAAGTTCACCCCATTGCTGCTGAGTGCTCGGCTCTGCTCTGGGGTGGAGTAGCAATGGATGGGGAAGAGGGTGAAGGTGTCCGGATGGGAACTGTCCCCTGGGTGGGAAGCTGAGGCTGCTGGAGCACCTCATCCAGC
Source organism: Neopsephotus bourkii (assembly GCF_033783945.1). Lineage (NCBI taxonomy): Eukaryota > Metazoa > Chordata > Aves > Psittaciformes > Psittacidae > Neopsephotus > Neopsephotus bourkii. The sequence continues at coordinate 2,056,091 of NW_026900918.1, read as the reverse complement.
TGCGAGGGACATGGGAAAGGCCAGATTTAGCATTAGCGTTGGGAAGGGAGCGTGGGAGAGATGGGAGCAGGCTGTGCTCACCGGGAGGTGCCAGCGTGATAGAGCCATGGAATCATGGAATGGTTTGGGTTGGAAGGGACCTCAAAGCTCACCCAACCCCAACCCCTGCCACGGGCAGGGACCCCTTCCACTGGAGCAGCTTGCTCCAAGCCCCTGTGTCCAACCTGGCCTTGAACACTGCCAGGGATGGGGCAGCCACAGCTTCTCTGGGCACCCTGTGCCAGCGCCTCAGCACCCTCACAGGGAAGAGCTTCTGCCTAAGAGCTCAGCTCAGTCTCCCCTCTGTCAGCTCATTCTGGCTCTGCTCGGTCCTGGCGCGTCCCCTTTCGTGCTGCTGGACCCGGGCTGCTCTTGCAGTGTTTGTAACTCATTTATTTGGTTGCCCAGAGCCCAAAAGATGCTTTCAATAAACCCGGGTAGATTCCAGAGCGTTCCCAAGAGCAGAGCTTGGCTGGAGGAGTGCGAGTGAGGCTGCAGAGTTTGTTGCAACACCCCCAAACTCCCCTTCATCTCCTCATCATCCCCCCCCCACGCCTTTGCAGTGGGTCCAAGTCTCCTGTTTTCAGCCCCAAATGAGCCGTTCTCCCCATCACCAGGCTGCCAGCACAGCGGAGCCTGCAGCACGCGTGTGCAGCAGCATCAACACGCACGGCCCTGGCAGCTCCAAACTGAAATGCATCCCTGTGATGGGAATGGGATGGAGCCAGGCATGGAGCCACAGGGAGCTCTCAGAGCCAAGGCTCCTTAGGGCTAAACCATGTCCGGCTTCCTTCAACCTGCTGTCGGCATCCTGCTATCCCTGGGTAACGGATGCTCCCGGAGCTCATCCCGGAGCCACAGGCAGGAGGGAGAAGTAGCTTCATGGTGCTAAACCCATCTCCTCCTAATGAAAAACAGGTTCTGTGCAGCCAAACAGCTGATACGTGGCCGTGGAGCTGAGTAATGCCTCGAATTCCTGGCAGGAGCTGCTTCCTTTCGGGAGGAGAGGGCTTCTGCCCCGGTCAGCAGGGCCCATGTGTCCCATCTGAACCCCAATCTGGGACTGGTTGTGCCCCCACTGTTCCTTGGGGTTGGGAGCTGGCATCAGGGAATAGGGTCATGGAGTTCTACATGCTGCAGGGGTGGGGGGTGGCGTGTCCATGTGTCCATCCAGCACATCCCATAGGTGTTTGTCTTGGTCTCCCTCCACCTGCAGTGAGGAAGAGGATGGAGGTTGAGCCCCATTGTGCCTGCAGCACCCAGCGATCGGTTGTCATCATCCGGGTGTCGCTTTGGCTCTCAGGGGTGTCCCTTGGGGTGGGGAGATGCAAACAGGGAGCTCAGCAGCTCCAGGGCTGGATCCTGCACTGGGGTGAGCTGCTGCTGGGCCCCTCCTTCCCGGGTGGCACGTGGGGACCCGGGATGCAGCCGGGGACACGTGTGTGTCCGCAGTGGAGAGCGGGGCCAGTCGCTGATGTAAACCCTGCACTGCAGATAAACAACCAGCCCCATGGGGAGCACAAACGGCTCCTCTGTTCCCGTGCGGGGCGGCTCCGGACCCATCCCCGAGCATCTCCATCACTTGGGGTTGGGGGCTCAAACCAGGCCCCTCCAGCCCCATGTTTGTGGGGGCAGCCCCATAAGCCCTGGGGGGGGGGGGGGTGCCCAATCTGGGGGGGTAAAGAGGGGATTTGGCACCTGGACCCGTGCTGAGGTCAGGGATGATGCTGGCTCCATCCATCGCACAGCCCCAACCATAGGGAGGGTTGACAGCAGCTTGTGCCCAGCCCTGGTGACAGCCAGGGACCCCCCAGCCTTCCCCAGGCGGGTGTCACCGGTGTCCCCATCCCATGGCACTGAGACCAGGCTTCCCTGGAGTGCTCCCAAGCCCATTGCCCATCCCAGCCCCGTTCCTGGTTCCAATCCCTGCTAGTGCCCGGCTGCTCCCAGCACAACCCCTGGATCCTCCATGGATCAGCACCTACTTGGCTCCATCCAGGCTGTGCTGGATGGTGCTGGGGTTGCACCATGACGCACTCTGCCACGAGCACTGGATGATGCTGAGCTCCCTGTGTGGGGCTGAGCATGGGAGCTGTAAATCTCCCCTATCACCCTGGTTCAGGGCATACAGTGGATGCTGGGGTGCCCTGGGTACCCATGGGTGCAGTGCCCTGCAGTGTGGGCACAGGGAGAGCAGCAGCTACTGCTGCCCCCCTGAACCTGCTGCAGGTGAGGGGCTGCCGGTGGCACCCCCCTGCCCCCCCCCCCCAGTCTCGATGGGTGCCATGGGGCAGGCTCCCAGGAAGGATTTTGGCTCCGGCTCCAGCTCCGACCGCATTCCTCGGTGGAGGGAGGAGTGGAGCTGGAGCCTGGCGTGACTCAGCCCCGGCCACATGGCTGGGGACACGGCGGTGACCCATGGGGGGCACAACCCGTCCTCTATCCCCCTGCCCCTGCCATGGGGTGATCTTTGTCCCTGCCCGCGGACCCCTCAGTGCGAGCCGGGGGTGCCATGGTCCCTGCGAGCCCCCGTGGTGAAGAACGGCTGGAATCTGGGTTAGGATAACCCTAAAATGGGGCTTCCTCTGTGGACACCGGACACATCCTGACCCTGTGGCTCCCTCACCCCAGCCAACAGCCACTGGATCCGGCCAGTGCTCCCTTTTGCATGGGTGCGCAGCCCATGGGGGACCCCAAACATGGGGATGCTCAGGAGGGTCCGGAGCGGGACAGAAGCTCCCAGTGTGGAGCCGGCAGCACGGGAGTGATGGAGAGGAGGAAGCGGAGGGGGGGGGTCACTGGGGGATGAAGGCTCCATCCTCATCCTGCCCCTGCTCCTGGTGCCGAGCGAGTCGCGGCGCTGGCAGCGCCACCCGCATTCCGCTGCTCCTCAAGGGACCGGCTCGGGACATTCCCACGGGGCTTTCCAGCCCGGGCACGCACCGGATCCTGCTGGTGCCTGGAGAGCGGGGGGGGGGGGAGCGGTCCCGGCTCTGGGGAGGCAGATCCCGGTGAATCACAGGGAGCTGATTCAGAGCCCGCAGCGCTTTCTGCTGCGGAGAACTTTCTCCAAGAGGCCGTTCGCAGCCCGGGGGGGGGGGGTCTGGGTGTGCTGTGGGTCCCCCCCCCCGCTGCGGTACTCACTGGCCTGAAAAACACCCCCCTCAAATGGGGCACTAGGTTGGAGTGTGCTCGTGCTCCCACTGGGGATGGGGAGAGGGGGATTGCTGGAGCTGATGGACCAGTGGCACCTCTGGATCCCTGAGCAGGAGGGTTGAGGTCCAGGGATGCTCTAACCTCATCCAGGATGCTCTAACCTTATCCAGGATGCTCTAACCTCCTCCAGGGATGCTCTAACCTCCTCCAGGGATGCTCTAACCTCCTCCAGGGATGCTCTAACCTTATCCAGGGATGCTCTAACCTTATCCAGGGATGCTCTAACCTCATCCAGGGATGCTCTAACCTCCTCCAGGGATGCTCTAACCTTATCTAGGATTCTCTATCCTCATCTAGGATGCTCTAACCTCATCCAGGGATGCTCTAACCTCATCTATGATGCTCTAACCTCCTCCAGGGATGCTCTAACCTCATCCAGGGATGCTCTAACCTTATCCAGGATGCTCTAACCTCCTCCAGGGATTCTCTAACTTCATCCAGGGATGCTCTAACCCCATCCAGGATGCTCTAACCTCATATAGGATGCTCTAACCTCCTCCAGAGATGCTCTAACTTCATCAAGGGATGCTCTAACCTCCTCCAGAGATGCTCTAACTTCATAAAGGGATGCTCTAACCTCCTCCAGGGATGCTCTAGCTTCGGATAAGGAGGAGATGCAGCTGCAAGTGGGATGGTCCTGATGGATGGTCCAGGCCTTTCAGAGACAAAAGCATCCTGCATCCCCCCACCTACATCCCTGCACAGGGCCAGCAGACATGGGGACCATCCCCCCCACCAGAATGCCCAGGAGCCCCTATGGCCTCATCTGGCCTTTCTCTATTGGGGTGACAGCCACAGGGCTTGGAGGTGGTCTTGGAGGACATCAGCTCCCACACGGTACTGGGGCTGTGACACTGCCACTGGTCCCAGTCTGGGACTGGGAGAGGCACAGGCAGGTTGCCCCCATCTCAAGTGTTGCCTCCCCAGCTTTCCCTGTCTGTGCTGCGGGTGCTGTCACACGTCACCACTCCATGTCTCTACTTGTGCCCCATGACTCAGGGATTTGGGCAGGTTTGGGAAGGGAGGAGGGGCAAAAGCCATTTCCCTGCCAACAGAAAGCAGAGGCAGCTGCTGCTTGTCACATAGGGATGAATTATTAATGCTGGAGGACAGCGTCCCCTGTCCCGGCGTCCCTCCGTCCCCCTCTGTGTGTCCCATGACTTGGGACGTGACACTTTTCCGGTCACTTACAAGGAGGAGGAGGAGGATGAGTGAGCAGGAGATAAAAAGCGTGGTCCTCAACCGGAATCAAAGGGCCCCACGTGCTGGCACGGGGTCCCCGTGAGTCACCCCTGGGGCTGGCGTCACCCGCTGTGTCCCGTGGGTGCCCACCCCGGGGTCCTCCCACTGCCAAGGCTCTGGGGATGGAGCACTGTGGGACATGAATCTGTTGGAACTGGAGGGGAAAAGGGGTTATTTTGTGAGTACATCTCCATTTTACATCTCCATTTTAACCCCAGCACCCTTCCTCCCTCCGTCCCCATCACTGTCAGCATCGATGGTTATCTGTGTGCAGCTGCCCATGGGTGATAAGGACGGGTAGCACTCGTGTTGCTGCAGATGTGATGCTGTGTCGGGGCTCTCACTACTGTCCCCATCTCTGCATGGCTCCCAGCTCTTCCCACACCCCCAATCTCCATCATTCCCCCACCAGGTCCCCGATCCCTGTGCTCAGCTCCGGGTTAGCTCAGCTCCAAGATAAGCCCTCAGCAGCTTCCGAGCCCCATCACTGTTTCCGTTGCCGGGGAGCTGATGCTGCCGCTTCCTCGAAGCTCGGATGTGGTGGCTTCCACCGCCACGCGGCCCCGTGTCACTGCCCCCTCGCCACATCCAGTGGGGTTTGCTGTCAGGGTGACAAACGCTTTGTCACCTCGTGGCCCCTGGCGGGTTCCAGTTGCCTGCAAGCATGGGAACCCCCAGGGCAGCGGATGCAGCCCTGCGCTTCCTTGCACACGGACCCATCCGTGCACTCGTGGAGCCCTTCGTGCACACCTGTGGGAATGGAGCTGGATCCATCTGGGCACATGTGTGTGCACGTCTGTTCATGCATGCCCATGCTAATGGACCTGCTTGAGCACAGGTGGTTTCATCCATACACATGGATCTATCCATGTGCATGTGGATCCATCCATGTACATGTTGATCCATCCATGCACATGTGGATCCATATATGCACACATGGATCCATCCATGTACATGTTGATCCATCCACGTACACGTGGATCTATCCATGCACATGTGGATCCATCCATGCACACGTGGATCCATCCATGCACATGTGGATCCATCCATGCACACGTGGATCCATCCATGCACACGTGGATCCATCCATGCACAGGTGGATCCATCCATGTACATGTGGATCCATCCATGCACACGTGGACCCATCCATGCACATGTGGATCCATCCATGCACACATGGATCCATCCATGCACATGTGTGCGCACATGTCTGCTCATGCATGTCCCACATAATGAAGCTGCTTGTGCACATGTGATTTGATCCATGCACATGGTTTCATCCACATGAAACCATGGATGCACATGTGGTTTCACCCATGCACATGTGGTTCCATCCATGCACACATGGATCTATCCATGCACATGTGGTTTCATCCATGCACATGTGGTTTCATCCATGCACACATGAACCCATACATGCGCATGTGCATCTATCCATGCATATGTGTGTGCACAGACCTGATCGTGCACACCCACATAAATGGAGCTGTCTGTGCACACATGGATCTGTCCATGCACACGTATCCTTTGTGCACACCCATGCGAATCCATGCAGGATGTATGTGTAGTTTACACACGTGTGCACACTGGAAAGGTGTTTGTGCACGCACACACAGTGAGTGCATGTGTGCATGCATGCACATGTGCTGTCACACATGTGTGTGCGTGTGTGCATGTGCCCAAGCGTGTGTGCACGCCCCAGTGCTGGGCATGCATACATGTGTGTGTGTGTGCGCACGCTCATAGGTACACGTGCCCAGGGGTGATCATACTCGTACACATACACATGCACATACACATGCACATGCACATGCACATACACATGCACATACACATACACATATGTGCAAGACCAGGGATTAATGTATGTGCATGTGGTGTGTGCGTGCATGGGTACCTGTGCCTAAAGGTGAGCGCACACATGTGCAAGCCCCAGGGCTGTGCATGTGTGCACATGGATACACATGTCCAGGGGTGACCATACATGTACAAACATGTGCAAGCCCCATGTGCATGTGTGTGTATATGGCACAGTGCAGCGTATGGGGTGGGCGGGGCTCACTGTCGATGCCAGCCGAACCGAACCGAGCCGAGCCGAGCCGAGCCGAGGCGATCCGATTGGGACCGACCCGATCCGAAGGGAGCCGAACTGATCCGAGAAGCGGCCGACCCGATCAGAGGAGGGGACGAACTAAGCCGAGGAGAAACCGATCCGATCCGAACGGGGCCGACCCGATCCGAGGAGCGACCGACACGACCCGAGAGGGGCCGAACTGATTCGAGGAGGGGCCGATCGGATCCGAGGAGGGGCCGATCCGATCCGAGCGGAGCCGAGCGGGGCCGAGCGGGGCCGAGCGCCAGCCCATTCTCATAAACCACATGCTGCAGCGGCGCTATAAAGGGGAGCGCGGCGGCGGTGGTGGCTCAGCCCGGCCCCGCTCGGCCCCGCCGCCGCCTCGCCCGCTCCGCCCGGCCCCGCCGCAGCCCCGGCCCCACGGCAGCCCCCATGCCCCGCCTCGGAGCCAAGGTAGGGCGGCCCCTTCCGTTATCCCGGTGCGGGGTCCCCTCGTAACCCGGTCACGCCGCGGGACAGGGCAGAGCTCGGTGTCCGGAGCCGGGGCTCCCGGCGGGGGGATGCTCCAACCCCGGTTCGGTTCATGGACCCGCGGGGTGAGGCTCCAGCCCCCTCCCGGTTCTCGGTTCCAGCCCCGGCTCTCGGAGCTGAGGGGTGAAGCCGCGGGTTCTCGGTTCCAAGCCCCGATCTCGCCTCCCGGAGCCGGCAGGGGGGAGGCCCCGGCTCCAGCCCGTCCCGTCCCGTCCCGTCCCGGCGGGGTGAGGCTCCGGCCAGCCGTGGCCGTGTCTCGGCGGTGGCATCTGGCAGCTTCACAAGAGGGGAGGATTTTGGACAACTTCCAAGGGAAATTCCCCCCCTCCATCACCCAGGCACCCTCTCAGTGCCGGTGCACCGGAGGGAGGGAGGGGGGGGCACGCATCATCCCCCCCCCCACCCCGCGGGTCTGCTCCATCCCCACCTCGGGGGTCTTCATCCCGGCACAAGCCCCCGTTGCCCACCGGGATCCCGCCACGGTTTGGGGCCTCCCCGCTTCGTTGCAGGGGGATTGGGAGGGGAATTTGGGGCGACGCCAGAGCTGCTGCATGGAAAGAGCCCGGCGGGTGCAGGCTCTGGAAGCTGGGGGGGGTCCGGAGGGTGGGAAGAGGATTTTTGGGGCTGGGTGGGTCGGTGCTGCAGGCGGCTCCCCGGAGCCGGGGTGGAGGAGAAGATGTGCAGGGGAGCTGGAGAAATGGTGTGGGAGAGCGGGATGAGGGCTGGATGGGGAATGTGGAAGTGGCTGAGAGCCACAGCCAGGCTTGTGCTCGCCAGGCTCCGGCCACGCAGCCCCTTGCGCTGGGCGCTGGGAAATTCCCTGCTGACCTGATGCTCCTAAAAATAGCAGGATAGCGATGGGAATGGGGCTGGAGGTTCATGGTGGGGTTATCCCGCTGGATCGGGGTCAAGTCCATCACAAAGGGGGGGTGGGAAAGGGGGGTTAACGCTGCTCCAAACCTTTGCTCTGCCATGCTCAGGTGTGCCTGCTCCGCTGCACCCTGCTCTCCTCCCTCCTCATCCTCCTGCTCTGCAGCATCCATGAGACGGAGCAGAACAGATACTGCCAGCAGATCATCACCGAGAGGCACCTGGCTGAGCTGGAGGAGCTGGTGAGTGGCCTCCTTGCACCGTGCCACGGGATAGGGCACAAATCAGCCCTTATTTGGGGCAAATCTGCTGGTTTTCACCGCCGGCATCAAAATGATGGTACCCAGGAGCTGAGCATCCGTGGGCACGAGGGATAAGCGGGCGCTGGGAGGGGGGGTGGAGGTGATTGTGCGGTTGTGCTTTTAGCATGGGCAGCCGTGGAAAAGTGCTGGTGGGATAAATGGAAGACGATGGGGAAGAAGCAGGAACGGGGCTGGGAATGGGGCTGGAGGAGGCAGGGGCGATGGGGAAGCAGCGGAGGGGACGGGTGTTTTCTGGGCGGCTGCGCAGGGGTTAAGCGGAGGAATCCGGCTGCATTCCTGAGTCCAGCTGCTTGCCTGGAAGCTGGGCTGGCAACGGGGCTGCGGGTGGGTGGCAGGCAGCGAGGGGGGCCGCTGGCCAGGCGATGGATGGAGCCAGCCAGGCTGTGGCCATGGGTGCCTTTGGTGATGGGTGCCTTCCCATCCACCCTGCGTGGTCCATAGGGGCAGCGCTGGATGCTCACACCCATCCCACAGGGATACGGCTCCTCCTGGCCCCATCCCGGCTGTTGGGGCCGTATCTTGTGCTGGCCCTTGGCTCACCCCCGAGTGTGGGAATCATGCGGATGTTCAGGGGAGAGCCGGGAATTGGGGGCACGCAGGGATTTAACTGGTTGTCGCAGATTAAATTCCACTGTGCCGCAAGAGGGGTCCTTTACCCCGAGCCTGTAAGCGCTGTGTCCGGGCTTGGTTTTACCTCTTCCTCTTCAGGCACTGAGCTGTAGTGCCAGGAGATGGCAGATAACGGCTTCTTCCTCTGCCCAAATTATCCCGAGGGGGGGGAGCCTTTGCTTTGTAATCCCATGGGATTGGAAGTGGCTGCGTGCTTGCAGGGAGAAAGGGGATGGAGCAGGTTTGAATGGAAGGGGTGGTTTTGCTGCTGGGGATTGCAGCCCTCTCCTCTTCCCGCTGGTGGAGGAGCCATCCCCTTGCTCCAGCCCCTACTGGATAATGGAGCAATTGTTTCCGGGCCAGTATTCCAGACTGGAATACCGGCCTGGAGATAGGGAGCTTGTGTTGGACCCCCTCACTGGGAAGGGGGGCGGATTCCCTGCTACGGTGTGATTCCCATGGGATGTGTTACCTCCTGCATGGTGCGATGCTCTTTTGCAGCCTGGCTTTAGCACTGGGGAGGAGAATAAAGCAGGGCTCTGCTGTGATGCTGGGAGGAAGAGGAGGAGGAGGAAGAGAAGCAGGGTGGGAGGAGGAAGGCATCCCTGGTACAGGGAGTGTGCTTATCCCTGTGTGCAGGGATAAGCACCCCATGGGGTCACATCCTGCTGTGTCTTTCCAGGCTGACACCCAGATGCAGCATCCAGGCAGAGTCTCCTTCAAGTTCATCAACAAGATGCAGTTGGTGAGTGGCTCCTCGCTGGGGGCACAAGGGGACAGGGACCAGGGCTGGCTGGTCCATAGGGGGGTGGTCCCTCGGTCCCCTGTCTCCTCTCTCTTGTCCCCTATTGTGGATGGCAGCCCAGGAGGGACCCATCCTGCCTGTAGGTAGCTATTGAGTCCTGGCTTAGGCAGCCTGCAGAGCCATTCAAAGGCATTTTGTGCCTCAGTTTCCCCAAGGCAGAGCGGGATGGGAGGTGCTGCTCTGCCCATCCCAGTACCAGTCTCACTTTATGTGTGTGTGTGGGGGGGGTGTCTGTATCCTCACAGAACGACTCCGTTTGCTACGTGAAAGCAGCTTTCCCTCTGCTGGGCAAGATCCTGGAGCGCACGGAGTTCAAGGAGAACTCCTCCAACGCCAAGAAGATGCAGATGGTGCGCAGGATGTACAGCCGCATCGACGAGAGCTTCGACCCCTGCATCAGGGAGGAGGATGAAGAGGAGAGGAAGGTGCGGTGTCCCATGCCACATCCACGGGGGAACGGTCCGAGCCCTCATCCCTGGGTGAAAGGCTTGCTTGGACAGAGCCTTGGGTGATGTGGTCAGTGTGAGGGGTCCCTACCCATGGCAGGGGGCTGGAACTGGATGATCTTGAGGTCCTTTCCAACCCTGACCATCCTATGGCTCTATAAATCACAGTATCACAGTATGTTAGAGATTGGAAGGGACCTCAAAAGCTCATCCAGTCCAATCCCCCTGCCGGAGCAGGAACACCTAGATAAGGTTACACAGGAACGTGTCCAGGCGGGTTTTGAATGTCTCCAGAGAAGGAGACTCCACAACCTCCCTGGGCAGCCTGGTCCAGTGTTTGTTACCCTCACTGAGAAGAAGTTTCTTCTCAAGTTTAAGTGGAACCTCTTGTGTTCCAGTTTGTACCCATTGCCCCTTGTCCTATCATTGTTTGCCACTGAGAAGAGCCTGGCTCCATCCTCGGGACACTCCCCCTTTATATATTTATATACACTAATAAGGTCACCCCTCAATCTCCTCTTCTCCAAACTATAGAGACCCAGCTCCCTCAGTCTTTCCTCATAAGGGAGATGCTCCACTCCCTTCATCATCTCAGTTGCCCTGCGCTGGACTCTCTCCAGCAGGTCCCTGTCCTTCTTAAACTGAGGGGCCCAGAACTGGACACAATGGGGTGTCCAGAGCATCCTGGGGTGGGTGCATGGGCACAGGGAGCCATGGAGCGCTCAAACCCTGCCCTGGGTGCAGTGTGGAACCCCGTGGTGGTTGTGGAGCTGCTGCTGAGCACGGCTCTTCCTCCAGCTCTCCCAGATGTGCTTCGAGGAGTTCACCACCTCCCCATACGAGATGCTGGTGCTGGTCAAGCACTTCTTCCAGGACATCAACCAGCTCCTGCAGAACCAGGAGACCTTCGAGCGGGATTGCAGCCAGGTCTACCGCAGGGCCTGCCTGGTACCCAGGAGAGCTGCAGCCTCCCCAGGTGAGCTCTGAGGCTTTGCCTCTGCCTGATGCTGGGCTGGGGTGGGGGGGAGCTTGGGTTCACCTGCATGGGGCAGCTTCACAGCCGCGTGTCCCCGTCCATGGGCACACGCGGGCGCCGTGGGCTCGTGTCTGCGTTGGTCCTGTCTCCATCACCGTCCCCAAGGGGTGGCTGTGGTGTGTCCGTGTTGAGCCAGGCTTGGGAGGAAGGGGCTGGCGGCCCCTTGGAGGTGGGATTCGGGCTGGATCCTGCTGGAAACGAGATGCTGAGGGGTGTAAGGAGGCATCACCATCGGCTTGGCTGGAGGCATCAGGCTTGGCTCCATCCCAGAGCCCCAGTGCATGGGATGAGCGTTAACACAGAGGATGGAGGCGCTGGGACTCCTGTGCCACCGACGTGCTGCATGACCTCGGCTGTGTCACTCCGACTGCCCCGTGCCTCAGTTCCCCTTGACCAAGCCTTCGGGGGGAGCGTTTTGGGGTGGAAGAGCCCCGTGTTGCTGTCCCGTGTCTGCATGCCCGTGGAGGAGATGCCTTGCTGTGTGCTGGAGCTGTGCCGTGTCCCTGACATTAAACGTGGCTGTCGGTCGTGGATAACCCGCTGCCATCGGCTCAGGGCACCCGGAGATGCGGGTTTGCTTCCTCCTGCCTGGTGCTTGTCATCTCTGTGCTGCCCCATCGCTCCCTGCTTGTTCCCTGCCTCACCTTTGCTCTCCTGGCTCTGGTTTGGGTGGCTCTTTGACCTGATTCCCCACGGGGAGGGACGGGGACGCTGCCCCTGACCTTGGATCTGCTGGCTGGGCCCCTCTTGGAGGCTGGTGACCCTACGGCCGTTTCTTCTCTCTGCTTCTTTCAGGTGTGGGGACAGATCCTGACTGCAATTGCCTGTCCCCTGCCCTCCCTCCTGCCACCCAGCCCTCCCTCTCCGCTGCCACCCATGCCAGCAGCGAGGAGGCACCCGCTAGCACCCGGCTCCCTTACAGCCTCCTCCATGCCACCCTCACTGACTTAGACGCCCCATCACAGCCCCCCAGTAACACGGACGGCGGCTCGGGGACCGGGGAGGTCCTGGCTGCCGGGGTAGGTGATGCTGCGTCGGTGCCATCCATTGGGATGCAGCAGCCAGCTCCAGCCGACAGCACCGAAGCCATCCTGGATGCAGCCGGGACCATTGGCCTGGCAGCGTTGGACGTCCCCATCCCGCGTGGGGACAGAGAGCTGCTGGATGGTGGCACTGGGACAGCGGCCGGTCCCCCCCTGCCGCATGGGGCCCAGCACCAGGGAGCCTCCATCCTCCTCGGGACCAGCACCCCCAGCAGCGGCGGAGCCAGGATGGAGCTCATCCCCCAGCTCCGCTTCACCAGGATGGCCCCGGGGCTGCGGGACCGAGCTGCGGGGGGCCCCGGGGCGCGGGGCTGGGGGCTGAGCCGGCGGCGGGAGCCCCAGGATGGAGGCACCGGGCCCAGCTTTGACTCTGGCTTTGTTCTGAGCACAGAGCAGCGCAGGAAGGAGCCGCCCGCCAGGGAGGGCCATCGGGAGCCCCTCGTCTACATCACGGTGGCCAGCGCGGTGGCCGTGCTGCTGGCCATGGGGGGGCTGCTCTTCTACAAGTACAGACCCAGGGTAAGGACCCCCCCAGCAGCATCTCCTGCCTCGGTGTCCCTGCTTGGCTCTTTTGTTCTGTGCGGGCTGAGCCCCGCTTTCCTCACCAGTGGTGCTCAGTGGGGTGGGAGGGTGTTGTGTGGGTGCAATGAGAGCCCCCCCCTTTGCAGCCCTTCCCTATGGCTCACCCCCCCATTCCCCTTCCCCATGGCTCACCTCCCCATTCCCCTTCCCCATGGCTCACCTCCCCATTCCCCTTCCCTATGGCTCACCTCCCCATTCCCCTTCCCCATGGTTCCCCTTCCCCATGGCTCACCTCCCCATTCACCTTCCCCATGGCTCACCCCCCCCATTCCCCTTCCCCATGGCTCACCCCCCATTCCCCTTCCCCATGGCTCACCCCCCATTCCCCTTCCCTATGGCTCACCTCCCCATTCCCCTTCCCCATGGCTCACATTCCCATTCCCCTTCCCCATGGCTCACCTCCCCATTCCCCTTCCCTTCATACAGGTCCTGGAGCGGCCACTGGAAGATGGAGACCGTGACCCCGAGGAGCCAGAGAGGAGGTGTGTGCGATGCCATCCTGCTTGGGGGGGGCTTTGGGGGCCCCCACCCTGCCCTAACACCCCCCCCCCCCACCCCGGCTTTCCCTTGCAGGGCACTGCAGGGAGCAAGGGAATGTCCAGACCTGGAGACTCAGGACCTCTGAGGTGAGCAGGGGCTGGATGGGACCTTGCTGGGCTCCGCTCCAAGCCCATAGGGATGGTGTCGAGTCCCTGGATCATCCCCAGTCTTGACCATGGGCAGGGAATTTCAGCTGCAGGCAAGGGATGGATGGGGATGGGAAGAGCGGGAGAGTCCCAGGTCCGCTCCCCAGTGCTGCCAGCTGTGGTTTTGCAGCCCATTAATCCATTACCAGCACTTCCTTAATATATAGAGTGTATTTCTTCCTGTGGTTTTGATGTGCTTCTCCCCACGCCGCCTTCCCTGGCTCCCTCTCATCATTCCCTTCCTTCCCGCAGGGCCCGAGGCGGGATGTGAAGCTGCTCGGGGGCTGCATCCGGATGCTCCTTGCTGTGTGCAGGAAGGGTCGGCGCGCACCGGCCCCGCTGCGGTCCTGCCATGATGCTGACGCTCCCTCTTCCCTCGCCCCAGAGACTGCACAAACCCCCCTGGCAGGGACAAAAGGATGGAGGGGGGGGATGTGGGGACCCCCGGGCTCCGAAGGGATTCAGGATGGTGGCTGTGGGTGATGTGACGCCGCGGTGCTGAGCAGGACGCTGGAGGTGCTGGATGTGGGGTGATGATGAGGATGGATCCTGCTTGGACATGGCCAGCACTGGCTGAAGATGGAGGGGATCAGCTCCATGAATCTTCTCCCACCCCAGCATGGCGAGGCTTGGAGCAGCACCCATCACTTCATCCTGCCATTCCCAAGGCTTCATCTGGAGCATCCTGGATGCTGGGGATGGGGACTGGGGGGGGTGGCAGTCACCTGGACCCCCTCCAAGCTGCACAACCCCAACTCGCAACTGCAACCCTCACACTGTGAATATTTAAAGCCCACCAGTGCCCGTGTCCCTGCATGGGGATGGGTTTGGGGGTGATGCTTGGCACCGTCCTGCTCCTCATCCTCCTGCTCCCGGAGCTCCGGCTCCGGTCCCGGTCCCGAGCTGGCCTCGGTGTGCTGCAAGGGGTTTATTTGTAATAGAGCAAATCAAAGTCTTTTATCCCACAGGAATATTTGGGGTGGGGGGGGGCCCTCCTGCCCCATTGCAGGGTTCTTGCTGCGAGCTGGCCTCGCCTCCGACTGGATTTCCTCTTGTGACTGCGCTTTAAAGAAGGGAAATGGGGCTTGGGAATGACTTGGATCAATGGGGATGCATGGGATGGAGATGCACAAGTTGGGTAGTGAGGGGCTTTTTGGCTCAGCCCCGCTTCCTGGCTTTGGGAATAGCCCGGTTTGGGGTGCACCAGTCCCGGTGGTACCCAAAACAGTGGGCTTGGGGCGCATCCTGCATCCCTCTGGCCCCAAATGTGAAGCGTGGCCCGCGCTGCTCTTGGGTTTTGAAGTATTATTTTTATATGATGGAAGAAAACGTGGACAAAGCCAAACTGTTTTTAAAGAAAGCATTACTATTAATTGTGGTTTATATATATATATATATATATATGTATGTATGTATGTGTGTGTATTTATGACTGCCAGAAGGAGGGGGTTCCAGTGCAAGGGACTTGGTGTAAATCAGGAGCAAAGCCCTGACTGCAGCAAGGAGCTGTTGGTGGAAGCACTGATTTGCACCATGGGGAAAGGGGGGGGCCCCATCTCGCCTTTAAGCTGTTGTTGGATTTATTTTTGCCTTTTTATTTTCTCCTGGTTTTGATACAAGGAAATGTTGGAATATTTTATACAAAGTCATTTAAAGAAGTTTATTTAAAGAAAAAAAACATAGAAAGCAGCTTGTATATTTAATATTATTAATAATAAAAGGTGATGTGGAGCGCTGTGTCAGTGGGGGAGTTGATGGGGGGGCAGTTTTGGGGTTCCTCATGGGGGGATGGCACTAAAGGTGGGATGATGGGGTCCCCATGCCTTGGAATATGTGGGAAGGGGGGATGGAGACCCTTCATCCTCACTCCAGGATGCTCCTGGGCTTGATCCAGCATCCAAGCTTGTGTCTCCTCTTGTGCTCTGCACCTAGGGGTGCTTCGGTGTCTTGCAATGGGGAATCCATAGGGAAAGCTCCTGGAGCAGAGGGCTGGATGTGGCCAGCACCGGGCTAAAGGTTTGGGGTCACGCTCCCGCTTTCCTGTTGATCCAAGCAGGAGTTCACGGCCACCGGCATCAGGGCCGAGGGATGCATCCGGCTTTCCTGCCCCAGCCCACCCGCATCCTGCTGCCATTGGGGCGCTCCTGCCATGGGCTCCCCTTCCCCAGTGTTGGGGCCCCCCCAAAACCTCCTGTGGGCAGTTGGGAAGCAGCTGCTTAAAGCAAACACACCCTCAGCAGCGCTTCCTGAGAGCACTTCACTTGAGAGGCAGCGCTGGAAGAGGCATTTCCGCAGGGAATGGGGGAGCCCTGCATCCCACTCCCTTTGCATGCACCCAGCATCTCCGGTGGGGTGGTGGTGGGGGGGATACCCATGGAATGAGGGGCTTTCAACACCACCCTGAGCCGGTGCTGGGGTGCAGGGTTAACCCCACCGCATCGCTCCCATGGGATGGATGGGACCCGGGAGCGTTTTGTGGGTGCTGGGGCTGAGCTGTGTTTGCTGACAAACAGGATTCCTCGAGGGGAGCTGAGTCAGCCCAACCCTTCCTCTCCCCAGCAGCAGCCGGGGGTTTCCCAGCTCCACATCCCCTTCCCAGGGAAGTGGGACCTATATATATCCCATTGGATTGAGGCCACAATCATTATGGTTGGATTTATGGGGGGGGGGGGGGTATTTAAGGTCAGAGGCTGCTCTTAGGGGTGGGCACAGGGCCCAGGCTTGGGGGCAGCTCCAGGTGGAAGCACAAGGGAGGGTGTTCACTCTGGAGCTGAATGATGGCTGGGAATGGCTCTGGGATACAAGGAGCAGTGGTTCCCACCCCATCCAAATGTACCCCACAAACCCTCATCCCTGCCCTCCTCTGGCTGCTTCAAGCAGCTCAAACCTGTGGAAGAGCATGGACAATGGAGGAAAATAGGAAAACCCCATCTTGATGCCCTAAGGTTCAGGCCAGGAAGGTCCCTTTGCTTCCCATGTCCCCACATGGTGGCCTCTTCCCTCCTCCTATGATTATGGGGGGGAGCAGAGAGGTTATTCCCTACCCTAACCAGCACCCCCCCACAATGTGTGTGGGGGGTAAACCTGCTCTCAGCCCCCCCCCACATCAGAGACCCCATAGCCAAGGGACCTTATCCCTGTCCCTTATCTGGGGCTGAGTGGGGCACAGAGGATGGGGGCACCCTGGGGTCCAAAATGGGTGTTTCTGCCTTTAAATCTGCCAGGATGGGGTGAAAAGGGGTGATTTTGGGGACACACACACAGAGCAATGAGGGGCTCCAGGACCTGTTGGGAGTGGGAGTGTGCATCACGGGTACCACAGATGGGGGGCACCCCCAAGCACCAAAGCCGGGGGGGGTTCCCCCCATCCCCAGTGTTTGCAGCATCCAGGGGTTGGGACCTCCCAGCTTCACCCCATTGCCCTGAGACCCCCCCCAAGCACCCCAAGGGGGCTCAGCCCACCCTGGGAAACGTCCCCGTTCCCCCCCCCCCCGGGTACCGCAGAGCTGCTGACGGGGCAGAAGTGCCCGGAAAGGGCCCCGGGGCCGCGGTTCGCGGGGCACAGCGAGTCCGGGACAGGGTTTGGCTGGAGGAGGTTGGTGGCCAGAGGCTGCTTTTGCGGCCAGACGTAGTGATTTTGGTTAAAAGCCGTTATCTGTGCCCCCCCCCCCCCCATCCCTCCGTGGGGTTTAACCCAAAGGCTGATGTTTTCCCAGCTTGTGTTTGAAGGAATACCACTGGGAAAGCAAAGGACAAGCAGGATCCGGACTGTCCGTGGTTGTCCTTTAGGGGTCTGGGGAGCAGGACGGGGTCAGAGCGCCCTGCGGGCAGGGTTGCTGCTTTCCTGACTGTCCTGGCATAGGGACACGAGCCCATCCCAAAGCCCATTTGGGGCATGGGGGTGATGCTCGGAGGGGACAGATGGAGACATCTCAGTGGGGATAGAGGCATGGGCTGCACAGATGGATACCCATCGGTGTCAGGAGCTGTGACTGATCCCTGCCTGCTCCCTACCTGCATCCTTCCTGCTCCCTGCCTGCTCCCTGCCTGCTCCCTGCCTGCTCCCTACCTGCTCCCTGCCTGCTCCCTACCTGCATCCTTCCTGCTCCCTACCTGTCTTGTTTGTTTGTCCTACCTGCTCCCTACCTGCATCCTTCCTGCTCCCTGCCTGCTCCTTACCTGCTCCCTGCCTGCTCCCTACCTGCATCCTTCCTGCTCCCTGCCTGCACCCTCATTCTGCTGGAGGTGTGCCAGTTCTTTGAGGGTCCCGGCTGGGTGCAGCATCCCATGGAGTTGGGCTGGGGTCCCCCCCTCAAACGGAGGGGCTGGTGTAGACCCTACGGTGGGGCCCCCAGTGACGGTGATGCTGATGCTGATGACGAGGAGGGGAGGAAGGCAGCCCTGCCCATGCCCAGCACTCCAACCGGGGCTGAGCGCCCCCCAGCCGGGCTGGGTGGTTCCTGGAGCTCAGCTCCT
The DNA here is from genome assembly GCF_033783945.1 of Neopsephotus bourkii. Lineage (NCBI taxonomy): Eukaryota > Metazoa > Chordata > Aves > Psittaciformes > Psittacidae > Neopsephotus > Neopsephotus bourkii. Next base: position 2,038,113 of record NW_026900918.1, on the reverse strand, counting down.
GCCGCCATCCCGCCCGAGCTGATTTTTCCTCCTGATTTCTCCATTTTCTGGAATTTTTACTTTCTTTTTTTTTTTCCTCAGGAGTTTTTTTCCTTGCGTTATTATTTTTTTCCACAGTTATTTTTACTGTCTTTCCGCGGAATTCCTTTCCCTTGATTTTCCTAGAAATCCTCCTCCTTTCGCTTTATGGGCCCTGATTTGGCTCTGATTTGATTTAATCCCTGCTTTTCCCACGGCTCCTCCTCCCCCGTCCCCAGGGCCCTCCACCGCCAGGGGGCGCCACGGCACCTCGCCCTCTCCTCCCGACGCCGCCGTGTGGCCTCACTTGCCCGGCGGGTGCGTGCTGACGTCGGGGCGCGCTGACGTCACGGCGTCACGCCCCTGAATACCGAGAGCGGCGGCCGCAGTCTCCGCCGCAGCGCGGTACCGGAGGGAGCCGAGCCGAGCCGAGCCGAGCCGAGCCGAGCCGAGCCGAGCCGAGCCGAGCCGAGCCGAGCCGAGCCGAGCCGAGCCAAAGCGCTCCGCCTGCCCGCCGTGCCCCGCTTCGCCCGGTACCGCGGGCGGCCGCGGCCCGCTCCGCCGCTGCCGCCTCCTTCCCCTCAGGATGTCGGTGCTGGAGCCCGCCGGCGGCGAGGAGCTGAAGCAGGCCAAGGAGGTGGAGGACGCCGAGAAGTATTCCTTCATGGCCACCGTCACCAAGGCCCCCAAGAAGGTACCGGCACCGGTACCGGCGGGAGCAGCCCCCGGTTTGGGGGCTGCAGCGGCGCTGGCAGGAGCAGCCCTATGGGGATGGGGGGGGTGGGAAAGCGGGAGCGGGTCCGGTTTGGGGGTGACTGAGGATCGGGGGGGCTGTCCCCGTTCATTGCGGTCGGTACCGGCACCATAGGACCGGATGGGACCCCCCCTCCAGTCCCGGTTCAGAGGGCCTGGGGCCAGTGTGGAGAGTGCGGAGTCGAAGGGGGGGGTTTGACTGCGGTGTGGGGGTGCCCGGGGGTCAGGGTGACCCCAGCAAGGGCACGGGGAGGGGGGGTCCGGGAGGCCCTGCGTGGCGGGGGCCTGTTAAACAGGGCAGTAGGGAGCTGGAGGTGATGCTGTGGGCCTGAAGGGCAGCAGGAGGGAAGTGGGAGCTGGGAACCCTCAGTGGGGTCTATGGGAGATGCTGATGGGAGCACGTTTGGGGTTGGGGATGCGCTCTCCTGAGTCACCTCTGCGCCCTTTCACCCTTGAAGACCTCCCAGGAGCATCAGTGATGCTGTGCCCCATGGTGCTTGTGTGAGCCTATGGGGTGCGATGGGGGGGAGCACCCCCAGTAACGTGGGTGAGTGCTCCTGGCTTAGTGTGGACCTGCAGGGCTTGGTGACTGCTTGGCACTGCTGCCGCTGCCCTGGTCCTGGCACTGAGGTGGGTTTGTGCTCCCAGTGCTGCACAGATCCTGCTGCAGCCGGAGGTTCTGCCGTGCTGAACATCGCGTTCCCTCCGGGGCTGCAGCCGCTGCCTCCTCGGTGGAAGCAAAGGCAAAGCAGTCACGGTGGATGGGAACGTTCCCTTCTCTCGGGGAGCATCTGCCCCCCATGGCTGGGTTGGGAGCATCTCTCCTCACTCAAGCTCAGGGCTGCTGCCAGGGAGCAGGAGCTGGATGCTCTCCCTGTGCCCCTGCCCTGTTTATCCAGGCTCCGGACATAGCCCGGAGGAAGGAGCAGAGGAATGTGAAGCTGGGATCTGCCTCATCCAGTCGTGCTCAGCACAGTTCAAACTCAGGGCCTGGGTTTACCTTTTCCTTACTGGCATCTTCCTCAGAGCTCCCAGTGCGAGGCTGCAGTGGGGAGCACAAACTTCCCACCTGGAGTATCTTAGGGGGCCCAGATCTATATCCTGAACCCAAGTGGGATGTATTTCTAGGTGGGAATCAATCCAGCACCCTCAAAGGCAAAGTTTCCTCGTGGTTTTGGGGTTAGGGGAGGCTTTATCACCTTGAATTTGGTGCTATAAACACAGGCTGGTCGCACACATGAGGAGCCTCAGGCAGGCTCCGCAGTGTTTCCTGGCTGGGGGATGATGTTAAAGGTGCCCCAAGCGACGCAAGAGCTTGGGGCTGACAACAGCAGCAGCAGCAGAGAGATGCTGGGGAGCTGGGATGTGGCTGAGGTCAAGGACAGGGTGCTTCTGGCCACTGTTCCTGCCTGGCTAGTTCCTGTGAATAGGCTGGGTAATAGCAGAGGCGTTGGCAGGAGGATAAAAGGAGGAGGAAGGGAGAATTCCCCTCCTGAGAGAAGGTGTTGAGTGCCCCCAGCTCCCATCCCTTCAAAGCAGGATCCCGATTAAACCATTAAAACCCCCGTTTTGATGCAAGTCAAAGTGACTTTTGTGCTCTCAGCGTGCTCCGAGGCCAGTGAAGATGGCTGAGAGAGATGGTTTTACAGCATCAAGGTAGCAGCAGCAGCTCCTTGAACTTTGCTGATGCAGTTTGCATTTGGAGATGGGGAAGGTGGGAATGGGGCCAAGCTTAGTGCAGGCTCCATCTCCTCAGTGTGACTGCTGCTGCTCAATGGCTTTCCAAAGAGGAGCCCTCATTCACGCTGGTGCCTGGGGAAGGTGCCAGTGTGCAGTGGCAGAGCCGCCCTGTCCCGTGGCCAGCTCGGACCTCAGGGAGCATCTTGGATGTAGCTGGAGGCACATTGGTGCATTGGGAGCCCCCAGAGCGAGCCTGAGCGGTGCAGCCATCCCAAGGGATTGCTGGCATCTTCGTGTCCTCTCTTGTCAGGGGCTTGGGTGAGGTGGAAAAGGAGGTAAGAGATGAAGTATGATCAACTCTGGGGTTAAGCAGGAGCTGCTGCATTGGGGTGGATGGAGCAGGAGCCTGTCTGCAGGAATGGGGTGGATTCTCCCTTAGGAACCAGGGTTCCTTGGCTCTGCTCAAGCTCCTCTGTGGTCCAGGCATGGTGGTTCTTTGGAAGGGAGTCTGGTAAGGGCAGAGGCTGAGTGATGCTGAGCTCTCTCCTTCCTCCAGTGGGTGCCTTGGTGGTGCTTGGGTTAAGTGAATAGGGCGGTGGGGAAGATGGGAGAGCTCAAGGGCAGGTTGTACTCTTCCAGCTCCTCATGTGCCCTCACCTCTGCATCTGAGCATCCTTGGAGACTGGGTGCCCTTGGCAGCAGTTGCTTTCCTAATCCGTGTCAGTGCTGGAGCCTTCAAGTCGGAGCTGAGCCGTGGGTGCCCTCGAGTGGGAAGGACGTGATGTGGGTGCTGTCCCTGTCTGTCACCCCACCTGATCCTGTGGGGCTGCTGAGGTGCCTGGTGGGCTCCGGGGTGCTGGCAGACAGACAGACAGACGGCTGCTCTGCACAGATCTGCTTACTCATGCAGCACGCATGGAGCGGGAAACAGGCACAAGCCTTGACTTTGCTTTTGGGTGCTGAGCTTCTCAGCACCTCTGTGCCCCCTGGAGCCTGCAGGGGGGGGGGGGGTGTTTGAGTTGGTGCTGTATCCCTGCGGATGCTGGCTCCGGAGGGATCCCGCCGAGGCTGCGTGGCAGGGAATGCTAATGCACAGCGCTGCAGCTCTGCAGGGGTAGGAGCCGTGTGCTGTTGGCATGGGGGTGGCAGGAGATGGGAGAGGGGGATGGAGCCCATGGGGGGGCTGGATGCCTTCTCCAGAGCATCCTTGCTGCTGCTGTGTGGTGCAGCTGCCTGCAGAGCTGCTCTCCTGCAGCCGGAGCCGTGTCTGACCTTGCTGCATCCCGCTGCTTCCCTGCCCTGCCACAGCCTGGGTTTCTGCACTGTTCTCCTCAATCCCAAGTCATCTCTGGTCCTGCAGCTCTGCCAGGCTGGGTGCTGGCACCTCGCTCTGCAGGGGGGTGACACTGGCCTTGTACTGATGGAGCTCCTTGGTTTCCTTCTCCAAATTCATCCCTTCACCCATAAATCCTCTTCCTCTGTGCTTCCCTGGGCCGGTGGCCACCAAGCACCTCCTCCCCGCTTCCTTAACCAGGTGCCCTGCACCCAGCTGTCCTTGCTTCCTTGCCCAAATCCTCTGTTCCTTTGCTTTCTCCCTCTCCTCCTGCTGTGGTTTTCCCTTCTCATGATGAGATGCCCAGGCTGGGATGAGTTGAACGGCTCATCCCGCTCCATATGGACTCCCTGGGATGAGTCTGGCCTTGTTGGGGTGCAGGAAACCCTAAGCAGTGACCACATTGTGGTGAGATGGTCACAAGCTGAGCTGGTCCTACCCTGCCCCATGGCAAGAGCAGAGATGACCTCCTGGGGCTGGGAGCAGACAGAGCACTGCGGGGCTGTGTTAGCAGCAGGGATTTCTGTTACAAGTCACTTTGGGGTCCATCCCATCCCTGTGGCTTTCTGGAGGACCTCATTGCTGTCCAGAGGGGGCTTGTCCTTGGCACCCAGCGCTGCTGCAAGGCCACAAGATGCTTCATTAAGTTGCTGGACTGGAGAGCAGAAGAAAGGAGGTTTTGGGCTCTGACAAACTCAAGTCATCATCGTCCGTACTGAGCCGTGTGGCTTTGGCTTCTCCATTCCCCCCCTGCTGCAGTCCCATGAGGTAGGCTGGGTTTCCACTCCGCTCTGGAGGTGGGAGAGGGGTTGGGTGCTCGTTCTCCTCAGCCTCCAGAAGCATCTCCTGTCATGGTTTGATGGTGTGGGTGGGTGGGGGGCACCCATCTGAGCAGCGCTGCTGTGCTGGGTGCTGCCTCCTGCCCACGGGAGCAGCCAGGTCTGCAGTGTGGGAAGCATGCTGGCAGCACAAGTGGTTGCTTGAGGCCTTTCCCAAATGCAGCTTCTCTATCTCCACTGCGGCTCCAGCCTAGCACAGGGCTTCCTTTGGGACCTGGGTGGGTTTCCCCCCTGCTTTCCTGCTGTGCTCCCTGCTAGGGCTTGGGATAGCTTTGCTCTTTAAGGTCAGGTTGGAGCTGATCCTTCTGGATAAACAGCTACAGGGCTTTGCAGGTGAGCATCCTGCCCATGCTGTTCCTCTGAGGAGTGGGTGAGTGCCTCGGCCCCGGGTGTTTGAGCAGGGGAAGGGGTTTGCTGGTGCCTGGTGGTGGCTTTTATCATCAGGAGGTTCCTGCTGGCGACGTTTGCATTGGGTTGGTGCATTTCCTGCTGAGCCCTTTGATCAGGGCTGCTTATCTGGGGCCTCTGACTCACCTTCACTCACCAGATGGTGGTGACATTCGAGGTGATGGGCCCGGGCCGGGTGCTGGCTCCAGGGAGCCGCAGGGAGCAAAGGACCTTGTGTGAATGCTGCTGCAGAGCGCAAGGCCCCGGTCCTCAGCAGGGCCATGGCTTGGATCTGTCACAGAATCCCGGAGTGGTTTGGGTTGAAGGGACCTTAAAGCTCCTCCAGCTCCAACCCCTGCCACGGGCAGGGACCCCTTCCACTGGAGCAGCTTGCTCCAAGCCCCTGTGTCCAACCTGGCCTTGAGCACTGCCAGGGATGGGGCAGCCACAGCTTCTCTGGGCACCCTGTGCCAGCGCCTCAGCACCCTCACAGGGAAGAGCTTCTGCCTAAGAGCTCAGCTCAGTCTCCCCTCGGGCAGGTTCAAGCCATTCCCCTTGGCCTGTCCCTACAGGCCCTTGTCCCAAGCCCCTCTCCATGTTTCCTGCAGCCCCTTTAGGCACTGGAGCTGCTCTAAGGTCTCCCCTTCAGGAGCCTTCTCTTACTCTAAAGTGGGGCTGGGAGCTGCTGTAGGAGCAGTGGGGTGCCTCACCGAGGAGGAGCCGCTTGTTACCACCTCAGCAGGGTCTGCTGGAGCCTCTTAGCAAAGCCCTGGGGCATCCTGCTTGATGCTCCAAAGAGAAAGCTGCCTCTTGGGATGTGTTTCTGAGCCCATGGGAAAGCAGGATGCAGGCGCTGGGGCTATTCATGCCTTGGGGAGGCTGCCCCGAGTGCCCTGTGTCACATTGAGCTGCTTGAACTGTGTGCATTTTAATTACACTTCAGGATCAATACGGTGGCCTTGGTAACAGGCTTATTGCTGCTGCAGAATCTGTTTACTTCAGGTTGGTGACAGCCAAAAGAACCGAGGTGGCCGAGGACATGATGTTCCAGCTCGGCAAAGAGGCGGCATTGTAATGGGGCTGAGCTCGGAGGTGGGTCCAGCTTCCCCTTGGCTGCCTCCTCTGGACCTGGAGCTCTCTGCCAGAGGAGCTGCAGTGATTGCAGAGCCCTGGGTTGGGTGGGGGCCGTAGGAACCTGCTTTATCTGCAAGGCGAGGGCATCCGGAGCAGCCTGGAAAGGAGGCGCCTTGGGCTTTGCCCTGCTGGAACGCGTGGTTTGGGCTCCTCCTGCCTGGCCTGGGCTGAGGCTCAGCCCGTGCCTGCTGCTCTCTGCACCTCTCCTCCTTCCAGCTCTCTGCAGGGAGCCCCTTCTGGCACCGTGGCCAGAGGCTCGTGTCCAGCCTGGGCCGAGCGCATCGGGGCCATCCCTGTTGAGCTTGGAGCTGTTGGCCCCCATCCCCAAGCCCTTCTCCAAACACCTCCGAGCTCACCATTCCCACAGGGATGTCACTTCACAGTATCACAGTATCCCAGTATGTTAGAGATTGGAAGGGACCTCAAAAGCTCATCCAGTCCAATCCCCCTGCCGGAGCAGGAACACCTAGATAAGGTTACACAGGAACGTGTCCAGGCGGGTTTTGAATGTCTCCAGAGAAGGAGACTCCACAACCTCCCTGGGCAGCCTGGTCCAGTGTTCTGTCACCCTCACTGAGAAGAAGTTTCTTCTCAAGTTTAAGTGGAACCTCTTGTGTTCCAGTTTGTACCCATTGCCCCTTGTCCTATCATTGTTTGCCACTGAGAAGAGCCTGGCTCCATCCTCGGGACACTCCCCCTTTATATATTTATATGCACTAATAAGGTCACCCCTCAGTCTCCTCTTCTCCAAACTTATCCCTCCTGCTCCATTTGAAACACAGGGGCTGAACTGAGCCAGCCCTGTTTGCAGGAAGGGGTTGGCTTTGCTCTGGCACGAGGAGGGGGATGTTTGTCCATCCCAGCAGTGATTCCCATGAGGCCTGAGCAGTGAAGAGCCTCAACTGGAGCCCAGGGGTTCCTTCCTGCCTTGCCTTTAAGCAGACACATCAAAATCAAGGTGTTTTCCAGGGCTGCAGGCTGTTGGTGAATGAGAAATGGGCAGCTCCAGGTGACTGGAGATACCTTTGTGAGGGGTCTGTGGGGCTCAGAGAGGGCAGGGGCATGGGGAGGATGTCATTCTGGTTTTCCTATTGCAGGGCTGCATTGCAGACAGGCTGCTCCTGTTTAGGCACTGGTCCTGCTGGGCATCTTCCTTTAGAGCTGGAGCATCGGGGCTGGTCCTGCTGTGGTCCTGCACGTCAGTTCTGGGGGAGAAAAGGAGGCAAAAGGGGTCCCTGGGGCACCAGGTAGATGGGTTCCTGCCCCAGAACACTGGGGCTGCTGCAGTCTCAGGCTTGGTTTCAGACTGAAGCCTTTTGTGGCTGACCCCGACTCCAGACCCATGTGGTGGAGCTGGATGAGCTCTGCCAGCTCCTCCAGGCCTCTTGGGGAGCAGCTCTCTAAGGGAGTTCAGATCAATGCTTGTGGAGGCTGCTTGCCCATCACCTGTGGCACCACCACCATCCGTGGGCTTCCAGCTCTGGCTCAGGCCCTTGGTTTGCCCCCAAGCCACTGCCAGTGATGGAGCCCCAGTCCTGCCAGCGAGGTAACTCCAGTTAATCCTCATTATCCTATCCGGAGGTGGGGAGTCTGGGATGTCTTTAAACAGGGTGGTTTGAAGGCGGGATGTGATGTTTGCCATGCAGGCCTCATGGGGTTATCCTGGGAAACACGGTGGGAGTTCTCCACCATTAAGGATCCCAGGTAATCCCAGGGCCTGGACTTTTGCTGGGCCTGCTCTCAAGGAGATGCCTCTCTGTGTTAAAGCAGGAGTGAGCCTTTGCCTCAATGCCTGCAGTCCAAGGACGAGATTCCTTATCTGCTGGCACAGAGCTTTCCCCACACCTTTGGCCTCAAGGTGTTCATAAGGCGCTTGTTATTCCCAGTTACTGTTTAACAGCTGGGCACTCAAAATCCCATTTATTCCCCTTAATCCCACCTCCTGTTTGCTTTTCCTATGACTGGCATTTCCAGCGCTTCCCACGATGACTGAACTCTTGCTGTGATTTCCAGCCTGTTCACACTTGGAATGGGAATGAGCCCATTTCTTTCCTGGTGCTGCTTTTGCATCGAGCTTTGGGATCGGTGGGGAATTCCTCATTCTCCTCCTGGCCTCACAGGGACTTTGGTTTGGGACGTTTCCCCAGTGCTTTACCCCAGCACTGCCAGTGGAGGATGGAGGCTGCTCCCAGGGCTTGGCTGCTGGCCTGTGCCAGGACCGCAGTGCCCTCTATTTCCTTGTCAGGAGCAGTGTGAAGGATTCCAGGCCCAAGCTCCTGAGGTTCCTGCGCAGGGAGGGGTTGGGGAGAGAGCCCAGGTGGGTCCCTGCCTCTCCAAGGGGAAAATCCTGCCCTGGGAGCTGCAGGCACTGACCCAAGCAGAGGGCTCCAACCTACAGCAGCGCCCTCAGGGTGCTTCTCCCAGCCCCAGTGCTGGGCTGCACCCCCAGAGCGAGCACAGGGCAGGGAGGGGATCCTGCCCCTCTGCTGTGCAATGGGGAGACCCCCCCCTGCAGCCCTGATCCAGCTCTGGGGCAGCAGCACCAGAGGGACCTGGAGCTGTTGGAGCGAGGCCAGAGGAGGCCATGGAGATGCTGCGAGGGCTGGAGCAGCTCTGCTCTGGAGCCAGGCTGAGAGAGCTGGGCTGGGGCAGCCTGGAGAAGAGAAGGCTCCTGAAGGGGAGACCTTAGAGCAGCTCCAGTGCCTAAAGGGGCTGCAGGAAACCTGGAGAGGGGCTTGGGACAAGGGATGTAGGGACAGGCCAAGGGGAATGGCTTGAACCTGCCCGAGGGGAGACTTGGATGAGCTCTTAGGCAGAAGCTCTTCCCTGTGAGGGTGCTGAGGCGCTGGCACAGGGTGCCCAGAGAAGCTGTGGCTGCCCCATCCCTGGCAGTGCTCAAGGCCAGGTTGGACACAGGGGCTTGGAGCAAGCTGCTCCAGTGGAAGGGGTCCCTGCCTGTGGCAGGGGTTGGAACTGGAGGAGCTTTAGGGTCCCTTCCAACCCAAACCACTCCAGGACTCTAAAGGTTTGGGTTGGGGGATCCATCAGGACAAGTCCTGTTGCCAAGACCACCCCTGGAGCAGAAGCAGGTCCTGCATCTCCATGTAACTTCTCTGTCCAGGGTTGTGCCACATCAGCCACGTCCACCTTCTCCTCTGGTATCCCTGCAGCGTGGTGGGCCTGAGGCCATGGGTATTGCTAACTCACCTTGGGAAGGGGGGGGAAATGGGGTTGGTTTAGGAATCACATCACTAAATCCACCTCAAGCTGCTCCCCTTGCTGGTGGTTCAGGGATGCGGATGGTGAGTGGTCTGGGGATGCCTTGGGATTCCCAGTGTCCCGAGTACCTGATTTTACTGTTCCTTCAGTCCTTATGGAATGCTGTGGTCCAGGAATACTCCTCCAGGGCTGGGGAGCTTCACAGGGAGAGGAACCTGACAATGCCACCCTGAAATCCCTGTGTGCTGTCGGATCATGGAGCAGGAGCCGTGCCCCTGGAGCGCTGGGGCTGCGGTGGGATCCCTGCCCTGTGTCTGGACATTGTCCTGTGGGAACTGGGGCTTGGCTTTCCCAGCCTGGCAGCAGGATGGGGGGGTCTGAGGACACCGAGTCCTCTGAACAAACCCAGTGCCTGGTCACGGTGGGACTGGTGCCAGTACTGGGGCCAGGCATTGGGAACCTGCTGGGAGCTGGATTGGGATGGCTTCAGCCCCTCATCCCGAGGGGTTCAACGTGGCAGGAGGCTGCGAGGGGGTCAGGAAGCCCTCCAGGACCCGGGTGCTTGTGGAAGCAATGAGGAGGTGGCACAAGCAAAGCTTCTCCTTGACCTGGCACAGGAGCAAAGGCTCCTGTTGGTTACCTCATGGGGGCCCTGGGCTGCCTCTTCCCTCCCTCGCTGCCTGCAGAGAAGGGAATTCACCCACCCTGGCCTTCAGGAGCAGCCAAGCTCAGGATGCAGCACCCAGCTCCCAGTGAGAAACCAGCCCGAGCTCCATGGGAGGCCCAGTCCTGCAGGTGATGACCCCTCTGTGTCTGCTTTGAGCTCTAAACCTGGCTGAGCTCCCAGGACTGCTGGAAGGGTGAGCCTCAAAGATGGGATGCACGAGGGCTGCACCAGCAGCCTTGGGTGATGCTCAGAGCCTGCTTTGGGACCCCATTCCCAGCCCATTCCAGGCTTGAAGCGTGCGTCCTTCACACCGCTGTGGCTGTGCCATCACTCCTGTTGTCCCTACAGGCAGATAATCATCAGGAAGGGTTTATAGGTACCCTATAGATAGGGGGGAGCTCACTGAGGGTGGCTGCTCAGCTTTAAGGTGGTTTTGGGGTGCACCAGGCAGTGCAGATGGATAATACAGGTCTGAGTGTCCTCAGCTGACCCCTTCCACGGGATATGGGGCTGTATCAGCAAGGATGATGCTCCCTCCCTTCCTGCCCTGGGAGGGGTGCTTCGAGCCCCACTGTTGGGAAATGTCGTATCCGCATGGGAATGGGTATGGCCACACCAGGTTTCGCAAGGGGAGAAGATGTACTTGAGGCTTGGCAGGTGTGGGAGTGGGCAGGGAGCAGCGTTGCTGTGTGAGAACATAGCAGGAGATGCTGGATCGGGGTGTTTTCCTGCAGGATATCTCCCACAAAACCCATTCTGTACCACGGGAGGAGCTGCTTGTTGGACACGGGGCTGGCCCAGGACCCCGGTCCTGTCTCTGCCTGGAATGGGATGCTGATGCTGGCGAGCAGCCCGTTCGTGTAGCTCTGCAGAGGAGCGGGTGCTGCCTTCCTTCACCTCCGTGCTCAGGAATTGCTGCGCTGGGAAAATATTTTCCTTGCTCTCAAACCCTCGTGCTCCACCCGGTTGGAAAAGCTGCTTCCAGCAGGGATGTGTCCGGTCCCGGTCCCAGTTACCCCTCACTGCAGCCGCTTCACCTGCAGCTGGGGATCCCATTCCTTGATTCCTGTGTCACACTCAAATCCCCCTAATCCCAGGGGATTTTCTCCCTTGCCTTAATGCAGCTACGGAGCCCAGCACGTGGATGGGGATGCGGCTCGTGGTCACTCACATTGGGTCCCTTTGCACCCGCATCCTCCCTCCTCTTCCTCTCGGCTGCTTGCGGGTGCTCTGCTCCTTCCCCAGGCCTGCAGGGGGTTGGTGTGTGGAGGATTCCTTGGATTTGGAAGTGGCGTGCAGTGGGTGATGATAATTTTAGACAGGGCAGATTGCGCTAAGCTCTGGAGTTCAGCTGAGCTCTGCTAAAGCCACGCAGGGGATTACTGTGGTTAATTCAGCACTTGGGCTCTTTAGCAGTGATTTTTTATCTCCCCCCCCCCCTTCCTCAGATTTGAATCCCCCATTTCTGGAACTGTTTCCCCTAAAAAGTGGAGCTCTGGGGCAGGCTCATGGACACTCCCTGGAGGGGATGATGCTGTCTGCTCTGTCTTGGTTGTCTTGATGGTGTGGATGCAGCAGCTCTCCATCCCCAGCCTCTCCTTCCCATCCCATCCCAGAGCAGCTTTGCTCCGTGAGGCCATCCACATAGATGCTGTAAGCCAGGACAGACCCACCTGGGTTAGCTGTTGGATTCACCTCTTCCCTGGAAACCTTTCCCTGGGATGGAGCCAGCTCCTCAGCTGACACTTGAAGCTGGTTTAATGCCAGCAGCTGCTTTATGGGGCGTGTTTATGGTACCCTCTGCTTTGATGCGCTGCCAGAGGAAGAGGTGGGTGCAAAGGGTTGGGAATCCTCTGTATTGAAATGAGTGCTCTTTGTTTCTGCCTTCCCAGAGGTGCCTCTGACCCTGCACCCTGAGGATGCTGCTGCTGGTGCCTCCTGGAGCTGCTTCTGCACCTCTGGGCTCTTGGTGCCCTCTGGTTCCTGCTGCACCCAACCACCCGCACCAGTTGCAAACACAAACTTGCAGACTCCATTTATCATTCCCATTCCTTCTGTTAATGCTTTAGTGGGATTCAGGCTCCCCATAGCCTGGCCCAGAACCACCCCGTGTGCTGGGCTGCACCCCCAGAGTGAGCACAGGGCAGGGAGGGGATCCTGCCCCTCTGCTGTGCCCTGGGGAGACCCCCCCTGCAGCCCTGATCCAGCCCTGGGGCAGCAGCACAAGAGGGACCTGGAGCTGTTGGAGCGAGGCCAGAGGAGGCCATGGAGATGCTGCGAGGGCTGGAGCAGCTCTGCTCTGGAGCCAGGCTGAGAGAGCTGGGCTGGGGCAGCCTGGAGAAGAGAAGGCTCCTGAAGGGGAGACCTTAGAGCAGCTCCAGTGCCTAAAGGGGCTGCAGGAAAGCTGGAGAGGGGCTTGGGACAAGGGCCTGTAGGGACAGGCCAAGGGGAATGGCTTGAACCTGCCCGAGGGGAGACTGAGCTGAGCTCTTAGGCAGAAGCTCTTCCCTGTGAGGGTGCTGAGGCGCTGGCACAGGGTGCCCAGAGAAGCTGTGGCTGCCCCATCCCTGGCAGTGCTCAAGGCCAGGTTGGACACAGGGGCTTGGAGCAAGCTGCTCCAGTGGAAGGGGTCCCTGCCTGTGGCAGGGGTTGGAGTTGGAGGAGCTTTAAGGTCCCTTCAATCCAAAGCAGTCTGGGAATGTATGGATTTGCACTGGAATGGCAGGGATGTCTGCTGGCAGTCTGGTTTGGGAAGCAGATACCCTGCTGTCATGTGTCCAGTATGGAGGAGATGGGTAAAAACCTTTCATCAGCATCACCCATTGAAATATCTGGGATGTTAGGTTGAGCTGGTGGATCTGAACCAGTGCTCATAATTCCTGGAGGGGATGCTGGAGTTGCTGCCATCACCCCTCATCACCCCAAATGTCCTCCTGGGGCTGAGCAGTGGCTTCCATGTCCCTGTTTCCCCCCCTGAGCGATGCTAACGCTGCTTTTAGTCCATCAGCTGGGTTTGTCCAGGACCCACAGCTCCATTCACAGCCACACAAGTGCTGCAGCCCCCCAGCCCGTGCTGATCCCTCCTTTCTGGCCTGCATCATCTCCACTGCATAGTTTCATTCTTCTCCCCTTGAAGGCCGCTTCCCACATCAAAGCTTTTGGGATGCTTGTGGCAGGGAAAACCCCTCCTGGAGGCCACTGGGGCTGCCTCTTTCCATCAGCTTCATTTCCATGGGGCTCCATGGGGGTGCTTTGTGAATCCCACTCCCTGCAATGAGATCTCACCCCTGCGAGGTGGCCGAGTTAAATCCTGCGGGGATGGGGATGGGGAGGGGGGCATCAGCCTGGATCCCCTGCTGCTTTTCCCCCATTCCCTTTCATCTCCAGCATCCTTCTCATGCAGGAGCAGCACGGAGGCGCTTTGCTCTCTGCACACAGGGCTTGAGGCAGCGGCTGAGCAGTCCGGGGCTGTTTTCCCTTTGCTTTCAGCTCAGTGCACTTGCATTGGATGTGCTGGTGGTAGGTACCGGAGCCTTGAGTTGCCTCTGGCTGCGGGAGGGAGCGGCGGGGCTGGTTTCAGGCTTCTCTTACAATGGAAACATCTGTAGTGCAGAGGAGCCTGCAAGCCAGCGCAAAGTCAACTGCTCCTTGTTGGAATGTTCTCTCTTGCCCAGTTTTTCCCCCCCCTCCCTGCTTTTAGTGTCCATTTTGGAAGGCTCCGGCGTGTTTTTAACCTGTGGGATGCTCCCGGGCCAGAGCCTGGAAGCATCGGGGCTGGGAGGTTCTGCTGGGAACACCCCAGCTGCGGGCAGGAATCCATGAGGATGAGGTGGGCCAGGGGCTCTGCCTGCCCGGGTTGGAAGCGTGTTTGTGCATCACCTCCTTGGAGGAGCCCCAGGAGGCAGAGGTGGGCTCCAAGGGTGCTGGAAGCTTTGCTGGGTGCTCATCTTCAGGTGTTGAATCAGCTTTATCTGTTGGTGACATGATCAGGGAGAGAAAGGGGCTTCATCTGTGGCATCTGGAGCCATGGGTCTGCTCCTTGATGCATTGGGGATGCTCTGTCCCATGGCTCCAGCAGGGAGAGTGGATAAGAGGGACCCAGAGGTCCATGCAGCCTGGCAAGAGGATGTGCCACAAGGAGCATCTCCTGATTGAGCTCTTCTCTTCCTTTGCCCCTCTCAGCAAATCCAGTTTGCAGATGACATGCAGGAGTTCACCAAGTTCCCAACCAAGACGGGCCGGCGCTCCCTGTCCCGCTCCATCTCCCAGTCGTCCACTGACAGCTACAGCTCCGGTAGGTGCCAGGCTCCTGGTCCCTGTTGGTCCTCTCCCAGGTGCAGTGTTGGTGCTGCTCACACCATGTCAGGATGCTGCATGCTGTTGGGTTATACTGGGATGTGGAGGGGATGATTCGGGGGCGTTCCTGAAGCTCAGGCATGGATTACCTGGTGATTACAAGGCCAGGATGGAGCAACCTGCTCTAGTGGAAGGTTGGAATTGGATGAGCTTTAAAAGTCCCTTCCAACCCAAAGCATTCCATGATTCTTGGATAACCCTGTTACCTCCAGGTTGTTTTAGAGAACCAGAGTGCAAAATCCCTGCTGGACATCTGCTTTCCTTAGGAGATGTGTGGTTTGGAGCATAAGTGTGAGAGCTGGGAAGTGAAGCAGCAGGAAGCTGAGGGGTAGGAGGTCCCCAGCTCCTGAGACCTGGGATAACCCTGTTCCTCTCCTGCCTTCAGCTGCCTCCTACACGGACAGCTCTGATGACGAGGTGTCCCCCCGAGAGAAGCAGCAAACCAACTCCAAAGGCAGCAGCAACTTCTGTGTGAAGAACATCAAACAGGCAGAGTTCGGGCGCAGGGAGATCGAGATCGCTGAGCAAGGTACAAGGGGAGCATGGAGCTTGTGGGTTTGGGTGCTGAGCTCTCTGGAGAGCAGGGGCTGAGCCAGGGCCATTCCCACACCTCATGCTACAGCCTCAGCTCTCCTGCCTTTCCCCCTGCCCCAGCATCAGGGGATATGTGGGGAAGAGCTGGCTGGGACACTGGGACACCATGAGTGATGTGTGGCATCGGTTTCCTCACAGCAGCAGAGCTTGTGATGGGTTTAATGTTCTGGTGGCTTTGAATAGAAACCTCGAGGGGCAAAGATCTTGCAACACCTTCTGAGACACGAAAACCAAGAGTCCCAGCCCCTTCCCCTGGGGCTTGTGGGAAGCTGAGTTTCCATTTCCAGTGGGTGATTGGGTAACTTTGCTGTCGGCTGCTTTTAGACACAAGCTGCCAAAGCCATAGAAGGGGAAAATAATCCAGGCACAACCAGAGCTGCTCTTCTGAGAAGAGAAGGCTCCTGAAGGGGAGACCTTAGAGCAGCTCCAGTGCCTAAAGGGGCTGCAGGAAACCTGGAGAGGGGCTTGGGACAAGGGATGTAGGGACAGGCCAAGGGGAATGGCTTGAACCTGCCCGAGGGGAGACTGAGCTGAGCTCTTAGGCAGAAGCTCTTCCCTGTGAGGGTGCTGAGGCGCTGGCACAGGGTGCCCAGAGAAGCTGTGGCTGCCCCATCCCTGGCAGTGCTCAAGGCCAGGTTGGACACAGGGGCTTGGAGCAAGCTGCTCCAGTGGAAGGGGTCCCTGCCCGTGGCAGGGGTTGGAGCTGGAGGAGCTTTAAGCTCCCTTCAATCCAAAGCATTCTGTGTGCTAGCGCTGTTCTCATCCTCTTTAGGTGCTTCTCCTCGGTGCTGCCCTGCTGCAGGGCTGGTGCCTGTCCTTGGCAGTGCCTGTGCCAGACCTCTCTCATTACGTGGTTAAGTGACAAATGACCCTGGTGGTTTGGTCCCGTTCTGGGCAACCCAGACAGGCTCCTGGCTCTGTAACAACTGGAGCCAGTGCTGTGGGGTGGATGGAGCTTCGAGAGCCCAGAAAGAAGAGCAGGTTTGGAGCAAGCCCGCAGTAACCCCTCTCTCCCTCTTGCAGACATGTCTGCTCTCATCTCCCTCAGGAAACGAGCTCAAGGAGAGAAGCCTTTGGCTGGAGCTAAAATCGTCGGCTGCACCCACATCACAGCGCAGACTGCGGTGAGAGCAGGGTGATGTTTGCTGGGTTCCTCATGTCCCGGCGCTGTTCCTGGGCTGCTGTGCCCATCACCGCTCCCTCAGGCCTGCTGCTCCCCTCCTTGTCGTGCAGGTGCTGATCGAGACGCTGTGTGCGCTGGGAGCGCAGTGCCGCTGGTCCGCCTGTAACATCTATTCCACCCAGAACGAGGTGGCAGCCGCCCTGGCAGAAGCTGGTGAGTGCAGCAGAGCCCTGCAGCCCTGTCCCTAAGGGCTGCTTTGAGGGGTGGTTTGACCCCAGTACCTTCCAGTGCGATACTGGTGGGGGCTGTGCTGTGAGCTCTGCGTGGTCCCTTGGCTCTGCTGCTTGAGTTGGCCAAGCAGGAGCAGGAGAGAGCTCTGCCAGGCTCGGCTGGTGCCAAGGATGCTCCTCTTCTTCTAGGTGTTGCTGTGTTTGCCTGGAAGGGGGAGTCGGAGGATGACTTCTGGTGGTGCATTGACCGCTGTGTTAACATGGATGGCTGGCAGGCCAACATGGTAATGAGCCTCCTCCCAGCCCGTCCTCTCCCTCTGTGGAGTGGTCACTGGGTGCTCCTCACCCTTCCCTCGCTGGGGATGTTCCTGGGCTTTGCAAAGGCCTCTGAGCCCCATCAAAGCAGGGATCCTGGAGAATGGCAGCCAGAGCTGGGTTGGGGGTTGCAGGAGCTGCAGAGTGATGCCCTGGGTCCCACCAGCTGCAGAGGTGATGCCCTGGGTCCCACCAGCTGCAGAGGTGATGCCCTGGGTCCCATCAGCTGCAGAGGTGATGTCCTGGGTCCCATCAGCTGCAGAGGTGATGTCCTGGGTCCCATCAGCTGCAGAGGTGATGTCCTGGGTCCCACCAGCTGTAGAGGTGATGTCCTGGGTCCCATCAGCTGCAGAGGTGATGTCCTGGGTCCCATCAGCTGCAGAGGTGATGTCCTGGGTCCCATCAGCTGCAGAGGTGATGTCCTGGGTCCCATCAGCTGCAGAGGTGATGTCCTGGGTCCCATCAGCTGCAGAGGTGATGTCCTGGGTCCCATCAGCTGTAGAGGTGATGTCCCACAGCCCAGTGGTGTGGAAGAAGAGCTGAGAAACCCCAGGACCTCTTTCCTCCCGGGGTCTACCCTATAGGAGCTGCCCCAACTGCTCCTCCCCAAAGGAGAGGGGGTCTCTGCAGGGGCTCTTTCCCTTGCTGGAAGCAGGTGACACCTCAGTGCATGGGCCATGATCACTGATGGTGCAGTAGCACATGTCAGCGGGCTGTGACAGCTCCTGCAGCCTTTCCTTTTGAGTCTTTGCTTTCAGGGCATGCATGCTGTGGCATCCTTCTGCTCTCAGTTAGTGCTGTCTATGGGCATGTTTGCAGGCTGCAGAGCAATAGCAGAGACACAAAACCTTGTTAGGATCCGTCATGGGGAGGAGTAAGAAATCCTCTGTGCTTTGGAGGACACCCCAAGTCATTGGCAAGGGGAAGGCCCCAGGTCACTGCCCCACCACCCCTCCATCGGTGCCTGAAGGTGTTCTCCATCTCTTGTTCCCTGTCCTGTCTCCAGTAAGTGTTTCCCAGCGGAAGCCCTGACTCCTCCGTGTTCTTCCCTAGATCCTGGATGACGGCGGGGACCTGACCCATTGGGTTTATAAGAAATACCCCAGTGTCTTCAAGAAGATCCGAGGGATCGTGGAGGAGAGCGTGACCGGCGTGCACAGGTAGGGCCTTTGGGAAGCATCGCCTGGAGGTGGCCCCTTGGCTTGCTGCAGTCTGCTCTGACCTGCCCCTGCCCTCTTCAGGCTGTACCAGCTCTCCAAGGCTGGGAAGCTCTGTGTCCCAGCCATGAACGTGAATGACTCTGTCACCAAGCAGAAGTTTGATAACCTCTACTGCTGCCGGGAGTCCATCCTGGACGGGTGAGTCCAGCCCTGCTCTCACTCACGCTGTGCTTGGCCCTGCCTCCTCTGGCTCTTGCCTCTTTGCTTGCAGGGCCTGGGGATGGGGCTTGTGCCATCAGCGGTGTGCGCTTGACTAATCCCAACACAGGTCTCTCTCTGTCCCCCAGCCTGAAGAGGACCACGGATGTGATGTTTGGAGGGAAGCAAGTGGTGGTTTGTGGTTATGGGGAGGTGAGTTTGGGAAGCAGCACTGAGTCAGCCTTCCCCTCAGCTCAGCAGCCTGCTGCTTCCCTCTGCAAAGGCCTCTTGCCCTTGATACAGGAGTAGATCAAACCTGGGGAGCAGTTACCGTGCTTAGACCCTGCTGGGGGCCTGGAGAACAAACCTCTCATTTCCCACTTTGCCTGCAGGTGATGGGGCTGCAAACCCCACACTTCCTGGGAACACTGGCTTTGAATTCTAAGTACCCATGGGTGCTCCCATCTGCTGCCTCTGGACTGAGTCCAGCATCCAGCCTGGCTGTCACTGAGCCTGGGGCACGGGAGCTGGGAGGGTCAGGCTGCAGCTCACTGGGAATAATCCTCTGGCAGAGGGGAATTGTATCCCAGTCTTGCAAGTGAGGCTGCCCTGGGAGAGCGTGGAGCTGGGAGCTGCCACCTTCCCTCTGTCTATGCACTGGTAGGGGGGTGTTCATCATCATCCTGTGCTGCACAGGGCCTGGCAGGAGCTGCAGATGCTCTTCCCATCAGGAATATGCTCACTGGTCTCTTTGGACCGCAATGGAGCCCAGCTCTGCTGCACCAAGAGGCTGCCCTGGCTCTCCCCCAATGCTCTGGGGTGGTTTGTGGGGCTCCAGCCAGGAGCTGTGCTGGGAACTGGAGTCTCCAGGGCCTGTCCCCACTTGTACCGGACACCTTGAGAACCAGGGAGTGCTTCCACCCTCACCAGTGTCCCCTTCGGATGTGGGTTGCAGCCCCAGTTTGCCCTGCCTGGCTCTGGTCAATAGACCTGAGACTGGAGCTGGGTGATGTGAGGGGGTCTCTGGAGATGTCTCTTGCTGGGCTGAGCAGGGTTCTGTGCAGGTGAGCCTGGTGTTAGTGGGGGTAAGTGGTGTGGAGAAACAGACTGCAGCTGAGCTCAGTAGGGAGGAGGATTTGCTGGTCCAGGAGCTCTGCTCTCCCCATGCTGAGCATGGGATGGGGGCTCTGTCCCCCAGCAGTGCAGTGCAGGGACCCTTTGGCTGGGGAAGTGTGTGCTGCTCCAGCCTGGCTTTAACCTGCTCCTGGAGGAGGGCTCAGGGGGGCTCCCATGGGGCTGGGGCTGCACAGGCTTTGAGCACGTTGGTTTGGGAACTCCTGCCCATGCTGCAGGGCTGGGGGCTCGGAGGGGCCGCTCACCAGGTCCATCCCTGAGCTCCTGCCATCGGGCACATGCTCAGGATGGGGCTGGTTTAGGGAAGGGATGGCAGCACCCGGTGTGTGCTCCGTGCTGAAGCTTTGCTCCACAGGTCGGCAAGGGCTGCTGTGCGGCTCTGAAAGCACTGGGAGCCATCGTCTACGTCACGGAGATCGACCCCATCTGCGCGCTGCAGGCCTGGTAAGATGGTACCTGAGCATCTCCGCTGCTCCCTGCCATGCTGCAGAGCCTGGAGATGCTCCAGGAGGAGCTGTGGCTCTGTCTCAGAGAACAGACTTTGAGGTGCTCAAGACACAGGGGCTTGGAGCAAGCTGCTCCAGTGGAAGGGGTCCCTGCCCGTGGAGCTGGAGGAGCTTTAAGGTCCCTTCCAACCCATTCTGTGGTTCCGTGCATCTGGCATCCCTGGGGCTGTGGAAGGGTGGCCTGGCTGCTGTGTGAGCAGGGAGGGATCAAGCTTCTCCTCCTCATTGTGGTCTCTCTGCCCCTTTTTCACCAGCATGGATGGATTTCGGGTGGTGAAGCTGAGTGAAGTGATCCGTCAGGTGGATGTTGTCATCACCTGCACAGGTAGGGATGGGGAAGCAGGGGGGAGCCTTGGTGCAGGCTGAGGAGGAGCGGATGTTCCCAAGCGGGTGTCTCAGGGGAGCTGGGGATGGAGGCCCCATCACTGTCATGTGCTGCTTCGAGCTTCTCCTCCCATCCCACCCCAGTCTGCTCTTTGGCCACAGTCCTCCTCCCCTGGGAGAAGCGACACCACAGCCATGTGTCCCAAGGGTGTTTTGGGGTTAGTTCATGGCACCAAAGATCAGCACTGATCCCATGTGTTTCTCTGAGGGCTTTCACATCAGCCCCAAGCTGAGCTCCTCCGACTTGCATGCATGGAAGGGCAAATCCAAGGGCTGATATTGGCTTCACCTGTGCCCTCTCTGCCTGCAGGAAACAAGAACGTGGTGACCAGGGAGCACCTGGACCGCATGAAGAACAGTTGCATTGTGTGCAACATGGGCCACTCCAACACAGAGATCGATGTGGTGCGTCTGCCCCCCACCTCCACTGCATCCACCCCCCCATCCCCTGTCCCCCCAAAGCCTCACCCCAGCCTCTCCCCCTGCTCTTGCAGACCAGCCTGCGGACCCCGGAGCTCACGTGGGAGCGGGTCCGTTCCCAAGTGGATCACGTCATCTGGCCGGATGGGAAGCGGGTGGTGCTGCTGGCTGAGGTGTGCTTTGGGTCCCCGCAGGTGGTAGCAGGGAGTGAACCCGGTGGAAAGGTGCCAGGATCAGACATCAAGAAAGGGTTTCTTCACTTGCTTCTCACCCCTTTTCTTGGGGCATGGGAGGTACCGCATGCACCACACGGTGCCATCTGGCTCTGTTCTTCCGAGCCTGGAGCCATCCCTGTCAGCCACGTGCCATCTGCTTCTGGCTCTGGCTCGGTTTCCCATGCAGCAAACTGGTTGGGAGTTTCCTCTTCCCACTGGAGCTCCTGTGGCACTAGGAGGGACTGGTTCTTTCTAGGACCACAGAATCTCCATGCTTTAAAGCTTAAGGGTTAGGGTGGAAACGGAGGCAGAGTGGGCCTGGAATCCCTGTGCTGTGGTTGCCCCTGGCTCAGGAAGGGGATAGGGGCAAATCCTGTCTTGAGACTCGGTTTGGTTTGGTTCTGGGGGCAAGTTGAGCTCTTGGCAAACTCCTGCTGTCCCCTAGGGCCGGCTTCTGAACCTGAGCTGCTCCACGGTTCCCACCTTCGTGCTCTCCATCACGGCCACCACTCAGGTCTGTACCTGCAGGGCTGGGGCGTGAGGGATGGGGGGTGCTCTGGGGCCTGGTATGAGCCTTGGGGTGGGGATGGTTTGGAAGAAGCTGGGACATTGCACTTGAATGGGTCCTTGGGATGGCACCAGTGCCACAGGTACTTGGCTGCCACCTCTTGCCTGGGGTGCAGTTGGTGATGGTGTGAGCCTGCTGCTGTGGTTACAGCTGGGAGAGAGCTTCTAAATCACTGAATCAACCAGACTGGGAAAGCCCTTTAATCCCATCCAGTCCAACCCTTACCCCAGCACTGCCAAGGCCACCCCTAACCCATGGCACTGAGGCCTCGTCTCCACGCTGTGTGAACACTTGCAGGGCCGGTGCCTGCAGCCCTGCCCTGGGCAGCCTGTTCCAATGCCTGAGCACCCTCTGGGGCAGGAATTGTTCCTCAGCTCCATCTAAACCTGCCCTGGTGCAGCTTGAGGCCGGTTCCTCTTGTCCCATCCCTTGTTCCTTGGGAGCAGAGCCCAGCCCCTCCTGGCTCCATCCTCCTCTCAGGCAGTTGGAGGCAGCCATCAGGTCCCCCCTGAGCCTTCTCTTCTCCACACTGAACCCCCCAGGTCCCTCAGCCCTTCCCCACCACACTTGTGCTCCAGGCCCTGCCCCAGCTCCGCTGCCCTTCTCTGGCCCCGCTCCAGCCCCTCAATGTCTCTCCTGTAGTGAGGGGCCCAGAGCTGAACACAGGATCCGAGGTGCGGCCTCACCAGTGCCCAGTGCAGGGGCTCAATCCCTGCCCTGGCCCTGCTGCCGCACTGGTGCTGGTACAGGCCAGGATGCTGGGGGCTGCTTGGCTGCCTGGGCACAAGCTGCTCGTGTTCAGCTCCATCACTCAGCACCCCCAAGAGATGATGCTAAGCCCACCCCACCAAAGAACAGCCACCAAAGTGACCCCATCCCCAACACCTTCCCCACAGCACAATCCCTGCCCTGGCCCTGCTGCCGCACTGGTGCTCCAATACAGATTGTTGTGTATTTCTCTATCTATGTATATTGATTTTAAAGCTGTTAAAGAAGATCAGCTCTAGATGAGCTTTAAGCTCCTTTCCAACCCTAACCATGCTGTGAGGCTATGGAAAGAGCCAGGCTTCATGGCAGAGCTCCTGCTGCTCTGCCAGCCCCTGCAGAGCCCCCTTAGCCCAGGTTTAAGCTGACCTCAAAGCACGGCTTTGCTTTCCCCCCATGGCTTTCTACAGCACAGCTTCCCTCCCCTCACCATGGATGCTGCCTGGGTGGGCTCAGCCTGCTCCTTGCACTGCTGTGACTCTGCCTTTGCAAGGAAAGCAATGGGTAAATGGGGCTCTGAGGTCTGCAGGGGGTGTGAGCAACCCTGCATCAGTGATGGGGGAGACCTCCAGGGCTGGAAGCACTGGGGGGGATCGGTGGTTGGGGACCCCCATGCTGATGGTGGGGATTGCCTTATCCTTGCGCTTGTGGGTCTGAACTGCTGGGGACCAGGGCTGTGTTGCAGACCTGTGAAGCAGCATCTGGGGCAGTGCAGTTCTGGTTCTGCTGCTGAGTGGCCGTGGGGTTTGGAGCAGCACCACCAGCTTCAAACCAGCAGCGGCAGCCGCAGGGTTTAAGGGAATTGGAGCTGTGCCCCTCTCCTCCATCCTCAGGCTCTGGTTTCCCTAAGGGGTTAAGCCCAGGTGCTGCTGATGTGGGGCTGTGTTCAATGCGTACAGCCCTGGGGCAGCAGCACAAGGGGGACGTGGAGCTGTTGGAGCGAGGCCAGAGGAGGCCATGGAGATGCTGCGAGGGCTGGAGCAGCTCTGCTCTGGAGCCAGGCTGAGAGAGCTGGGCTGGGGCAGCCTGGAGAAGAGAAGGCTCCTGAAGGGGAGACCTTAGAGCAGCTCCAGTGCCTAAAGGGGCTGCAGGAAACCTGGAGAGGGGCTTGGGACAAGGGATGTAGGGACAGGCCAAGGGGAATGGCTTGAACCTGCCCGAGGGGAGACTGAGCTGAGCTCTTAGGCAGAAGCTCTTCCCTGTGAGGGTGCTGAGGCGCTGGCACAGGGTGCCCAGAGAAGCTGTGGCTGCCCCATCCCTGGCAGTGCTCAAGGCCAGGTTGGACACAGGGGCTTGGAGCAAGCTGCTCCAGTGGAAGGGGTCCCTGCCCGTGGCAGGGGTTGGAGCTGGAGGAGCTTTAGGGTCCCTTCAACCCAAACCATTCCATGGGTCTGTGATCTCTCTGGTCCTCTGCCATTGGCAGCAGAATCCTGGAGACCCAGAGAGGGAGGTACCCTTGGGGGGGGGGGGGGGGGGAAGCTTTTCCCTCAGGGCATTTTGGAAGCAGCTCTGGCTCCATCAGGCTCCCAATCCCTTCTCCCTGCTGCCCAGAGCTTTGTGCCCCTGCGGTGGCCGTCCCTGACTGTCCCCTGTGCTCTCTGCAGGCTCTGGCTCTGATCGAGCTCTACAACGCTCCCGAGGGCCGTTACAAGCAGGACGTGTACCTGCTGCCCAAGAAGATGGGTGAGTGCAGGCAGCCGGGGCTGGGTGAGCCCTTGGGTCGCTGTGGGTGGGTTTGGATGGAGGGAGAAGCTCAAACGTGGGCTGGGAGAGGCTTCAGGAGCGGGAAGGCATCAGAAGCTGCAGCCGTGTCATCAGTGCGGGCTGATTGATGTTCCTCAGTGTCCTGCACCCTTGTGCCTTGTGGTGCACATCCAGCCCTGCTCACCTCTGCCATAGGCTTACATGAGGGTGAATCCATGGGGCCATACAGTGAGTCCATGGAGTCCATCCACCCCCCAGCAGTGACAGCGGGTGCCGGGCACCCCCTGATCCCCCCCTTTCCCCCTTGTCCAGATGAGTACGTTGCCAGCTTGCATCTGCCTTCCTTTGATGCCCACCTGACAGAGCTGACGGACGATCAGGCCAAATACCTGGGACTCAACAAGAACGGGCCTTTCAAACCCAATTACTACAGGTCAGTGGTGGCCAGGGCAGGGAGCTGCTGCGGCCCCATCCCATGGGTGCCGCATCCCCAAAGCAGCCATGGCCTCACCCTCGCCTCTCTTCTCTCCTAGATACTGATGGACCATGCAGGAAGGACCAGACCACACAAGGCAACATTAGAGAGATTATTTTTAAAGATCATTTTTATTTGGGTTTACTTTTTCCTTTTTATTTTTAACCAACAAAAAGAACCCGGTTTTACATTGACCAATGTGATTTTAAGGTCACTTTCCTTCCCTTTTTTCCCCCCTTCCACCCCGCATTTTACCCTTTTATGTGCTCACATCTCTGATCTTAGCAGCCAACCTGGGGATGTGCTTCTTGCTTTCATGTGGCTGAAGCCACTGGTGGCTCCTGGGGAGGGTTTTCCCTTTCCTGCTCCCTCCTGCAGCGATGGTTCTGGGTTGTTCATCCCCTTTGCAGCCCGGGTTGCTCAGTGGGGCCCTGCCGGTGCGGAGATGCTCTTTTGCCCTTCTCTTTCTTTTCTTTGTGTGGATGAGCCGCAACTTCTGAATTGCCTTAAAAAGAGCCCGGGTTTGGAGGCTGGAGCCCGGCTCGGGAGCAGAGCGGCCCCTGGTGGCCACCTCCAGAATAGGTCCCCAAGCCATATGGGGACCGCTGGTCCAGGGTGCTAATGTGAATCGGGATGGGGGCCGCTCAGCCAGCGTTATCCTCATCTCTCCTAGGTTTGTGCTGTTGGGTTATAGCCAGACTGCACCTTAACTGGGTTCAGTTTGGTTTCCCTTTCCTCTTTTCCTTTTGGATCCTTAGGATGGAGACGCTTTGGAGGAGGAAGGGAAGCAGGGATGCGGCCCCGTCTCCTGCAAGCAGCACGGTTGAAGGGTGGCTGTGGGGGGGTTATTATGGGGTGGTTCTGTTTGAGCTGGACACAGAGCTGAGCCTTTGCTGTGCCCCAGAGCCCTCTGCTCCCCAGCGCTGCCCCTGCCCTCTCGCAGTGCGTTTCAGCCGCTCTCATCGCCGCCTTCCTCCCCTTCCTCATCCTCTCCGGTGATGTTTCTCCTCTCCACCTCTCACCGCTTGTCCCAGGGAGGGAGGTTTCTCTTGGCTCCTTTTCTCCTCCCCAAATTGCCTCTTTTGTGCTTTCCCCCCCACCCCGAGAGCATGGAGGGAAGGAGGATCCCGGCTGCCGGCATCTCCCGGTACATGGATAATGGAGATGCTGTGGTCCCCCTGAGGCTGCTCCTTCACCTCCAGCCCCCCCCGTGCCTGGGTCCCTCATTGGGGCTGTGCCGGTTTTGGGGTGCAAGGCTCCTTTGTGGATGGAAGGAAAGGGGAGGGATGCTCATGGCGTCGATCACCCTCTTCTTTTCCTCTCAGCTTCCTTGTCCTTTGACTCCTCTGCCTGCCTGCTCCCCCCTTTGCCTTGGGATCCACCTGCTTCCCTTCCAGCCTTCCCGCTGGGATGGATTCCTGCAGGGAGGGACTGGGATCATTCCCCTTTGTCCTGTGTGGGGATCCCTGCATTGAGGGGGTGTCCCAGACCCCATTTCCCCCCCTCCACGTTAGGGCCGAGCCTTGGCTCCGTAAGGGCTCCGTCTCTATAAGCCATGTCACAGGGGGAGCCTGGGGCCGGCGGTGGCAGCGTCGGGCCGGGAGAGGTTTATTTTGTATATGGATGATTTTTAATGGATGCAATATTAATCCTCGCAGATGAGCAATAAATCATTAAACTCTAATTAAACTCTTAGGAAAAACGAAGCACTTCGGCTTGTGGGAAGTTTGTTTTGGAAGAGGGAGAGCCCCATCCGCACCCTCTGAGCATCTTCAGGGGCCTGGACCCCCTCTCCCCCCTCTTACTTGGGGTTTAAACCCCATTGGGTCCCTCTGAGTGCTCTCTGTGGGGTCCGAGCCCCTTAAACCCCTTCATTTGAGGGTTCCCCGCCCTCTCGTTGCGGACAGACCCCTCCTTCCCCTTCCGGCCACTCTCAACATGGCGGCCCCCAGGGGTTCCCAAGGGAGGGCGGAAGCGCCTCTCCCAAGATGGCGGCGCCCAGCGCGGTGCCACACCTAAGATGGCGGCGCAGGGGCGGAGCCCGCGGCCGGCCGGTCCCCGCGCTGCCCGTGTCCGCCGGGGGCGGGCGGAGCGGGGCGGTGACGCGGCCGCCGCGGCGGGGCGGTGGGGCCGGCGGGAGGAGCCACATCGCAGCCGTTCGGCGGGGACCGGAGCTCCGCCGGTGCCACTCCCAACATGGCGGCGGCGGCGGCGCTACCCCGGCTCTCCCTGCCGCTCCCGCGAGAGGGGGGGGTGAGTCCTCGCGAGAGCTCGGCGCGGTGAGGGCGGCCGACATGGAGCCGGGGGGCGCGGGGCCGCTCCCGGGGAACAACAAGGCCCGCGGCGGGGCCGCGCCGCCCGCCAAGGGCCGCGACCTGGGCCGGCCGCCGCGGAAGGACTCCGAGGTCAGCGCCGCCGCCACCGGGCTCGGCTCCGGCTGCGCGGGGGTGGGGAGCGGGCGGCCTGTCCGGGTGCGGCGCGTCCTGCCCGCTGCGGGCCCCTCTGGGCCTGGGCCTGGGTCTGGGTCTGCCGGGGTTCCGGTACCGGGCCCCGTGGGGCCGGGCCTGGGCTCGCCTCGGCGCCGCTTTCCCGTTCCCCGAAGCCTGGAGCTGTTTGGCCCGTGTGGGGCATGGCCGTGGCTCGGTTCCAGACCCGGGGGTCGTACCGGGGCTGTGTGCTGAGGGCAGCGCTGCCGGGTCCCTGTGGGCCGGTCCCTGGAGCTGACTGAGGAGATACCGGGGTCCTGGAGGGGAGGTTAGATGGGGGGGTGTGAAGCTCATTGATTCCGGGGTTTCCCACCTGGTTTCCGTGTTGGGATGGTTTCAGAGCTGCCCACTCCCATGGGTGTCCTCAGTAGGGTCGGGGATGCGCTCTGAGGAGGTTCCTGAGCCCTCGATGCCAGGGAATGGCTCCCAGCACCTTTCAGGAGCCGGCACATTGGATCTGCCCCTTGCCCACGGGTGGGTACCCTGCGGTTCAGGACTCATTTCCTGTGGGTCCGCCTGGATGGCTTTAAGGGAGCAGCTGCTTCGTGCTCGGAGGTTCTGGATGGTTTCCCACCCTCGCTGAAGCTCTTTGAGTGCTTTCATTCTCCCCATCTCAGTGCTCAGCACTGGGGGGATAACCCCGGTTCTCCCAGCTCTGAGGCCTCCCTGCTCCTGCAGAGCCCTGAGGTTTGGCCACATCCCAGCTCCCTGCCCTGTGGGAGTGTTCAGAGGTGCTGCAGTGCCACCAGGGCAGCTCCATGCGGCTGCGGGTGCAGGAGGAGGAGGACGAGGGTGGGAGTTGCCTTGGGAACACTGACGCGGCTGCGGGTGCAGGTTTGGGGCTCTTAAACACAAGCTCCAGGCCTGCATTCCCGGGCAGATGAGGTGCATTGGGAATGCTGTGGGAATCTGGGGCTTCCTGCAAGCCACTGGCATTGAACTGAGCTCTTCCTCTGCCTTCAGGGCTACTCGGAGTCCCCAGACCTGGAGTTTGAATATGCAGATACAGACAAATGGGCAGCAGAGCTCTCTGGTAAGGAATCCATCTCGATGTATCAATGAACCGGCCGTGATTTGCTTTCCTAGTGGGGACTGAAGGAGCTCTGACAGCTCTGTTAGTGCCTTAAACACCTTATTCAGTGTCTGTAATGCATGGTTTCAGCCCTATGCTGCTTGTAGGGTTTGCTTTTCTCCCCTCTTGGGTGACCGCGGTGCACCTTGCTCTGCCAGCTCAGTGGCGGTTTCCCTCTGTGCTCTCCCTGCAGAGCTCTACAGCTACACCGAGGGCCCAGAGTTCCTGCTCAACCGCAAGTGCTTCGAGGAGGACTTCAGGATCCACAGTAAGACCTTTCTCTTGGCCTCCCTGGGGAGCACAGGGCTCTCCCAAAGGAGGTGCGGGGCTTGCCACGTTAACACTGCAGCAGCTCGAGCCACGCAGTGATGATCACAGTATCCCAGTATGTTAGAGATTGGAAGGGACCTCAAAAGCTCATCCAGTCCAATCCCCCTGCTGGAGCAGGAACACCTAGATAAGGTTACACAGGAACGTGTCCAGGCGGGTTTTGAATGTCTCCAGAGAAGGAGACTCCACAACCTCCCTGGGCAGCCTGGTCCAGTGTTCTGTCACCCTCACTGAGAAGAAGTTTCTTCTCAAGTTTAAGTGGAACCTCTTGTGTTCCAGTTTGTACCCATTGCCCCTTGTCCTATCATTGTTTGCCACTGAGAAGAGCCTGGCTCCATCCTCGTGACACTCCCCCTTTATATATTTATATACACTAATAAGGTCACCCCTCAATCTCCTCTTCTCCAAACTATAGAGACCCAGCTCCCTCAGTCTTTCCTCATAAGGGAGATGCTCCACTCCCTTCATCATCTTAGTTGCCCTGCGCTGGACTCTCTCCAGCAGGTCCCTGTCCTTCTTAAACTGAGGGGCCCAGAACTGGACACAATATTCCAGATGAGGTCTCACCAGGGCAGAGTAGAGGGGAAGGAGGACCTCTCTTGACCTACTAACCACCCCCCTTCTAATACACCCCAGGATGCCATTGGCCTTCTTGGCCACAAGGGCACAGTGTCGGCTCATGGTCACCCTGTCGTCCACCAGGACCCCCAGGTCCCTCTCCCCTACACTGCTCTCTAACAGTGTTCCTGTGGTTTGTCCTGGAGCCATCATCAGTGCGCGTGGGCTCATCCCATTGCTCTGCCTGCCTCCAGTGGTGGTGTTGGTGTCTGAGGTGGTTCAGCAGCACCAAGCTGGCAGTGCTCTGGCAGCAGTGGGAGCATCCAGCTCGTTCCCATCGGCTCCACTTCAGATGGATGTGATTCATCTGATGGCTGATGGGAAGCAGGAGGCGGCATCCCCGCACCCTCACTCCCCAGCGTTACTCTGGGTCCCATCCTGCTCAGTGCTCTCATCCTGTTTGGTGTCTCCGTGCCCTCATCCTGCCCACTTTGCCTTTGCAGTGCGGGACAAGAAGTGGACGGAGCTGGACAGGAACCAGCACCGCACGCACGCCATGCGCCTGCTCGACGGGCTGGAGGTCACTGCCAGGGAGAAGAGGCTGAGGGTTGCTCGAGCCATCCTGTATGTTGCCCAAGGTGATGCTGGGCCCCTGCCCCTTTACTCCTCCCCATTGCTAAATCCAGTGAATGGGCTGAGGACTGGGAATTTCAGCTGTTTAAAGTCATTCCTTTCATTTCTGATGTCACCTGGGATGTTTGGAATGAAACTGGTTCTTCTGGAAGTCACCCGGTTTATGGGAGTTTGGTTTAAAGTTTGCCTGATTTCCCCATGCTGTCCTGGCTCTGCCAGGCCAAGAGAGCAGCTCCATGCTCTGCATCTGACTTTTTGCCTTAAGGCTGTGCTGTTCTTTCCCCATGCAAAGTGCTCTGGGGTGGGGAGGGCCTTGGGATCCCAGTGGAGGTGGATGGCATCCAGAGAGGGTGTTGTTGCAGGCACGTTTGGGGAGTGTGGCTCTGAGGCTGAGGTGCAGGCTTGGATGAGGTACAACATCTTCCTCTTGCTGGAGGTGGGGACGTTCAATGCTTTGGTGGAGCTGCTGAACATGGAGATAGAGTGAGTACTGGGGGAAAGCACTTCAGAACTGGCCCTGGGGCTCCTTGGCTGGAGCTTTTCCAGTCTGTGGCAGTTGCAGTCCTGGACTGTCCATTGCAGAATCATGGGATAGTCTGGGTTGAAGGGACCCTAAAGCTCCTCCAGCTCCAACCCCTGCCACAGGCAGGGACCCCTTCCACTGGAGCAGCTTGCTCCAAGCCCCTGTGTCCAACCTGGCCTTGAGCACTGCCAGGGATGGGGCAGCCACAGCTTCTCTGGGCACCCTGTGCCAGCGCCTCAGCACCCTCACAGGGAAGAGCTTCTGCCTAAGAGCTCAGCTCAGTCTCCCCTCGGGCAGGTTCAAGCCATTCCCCTTGGCCTGTCCCTACATCCCTTGTCCCAAGCCCCTCTCCAGGTTTCCTGCAGCCCCTTTAGGCACTGGAGCTGCTCTAAGGTCTCCCCTTCAGGAGCCTTCTCTTCTCCAGGCTGCCCCAGCCCAGCTCTCTCAGCCTGGCTCCATAGGTTATCCCTGATCTGCAGCCACTGGAATGACTCCTGTTCTTCCCAGTGGCTGCATAGTGAAGGGTTATACCTGATTTATACAGAAACGCACTGAGCTCTGCTGCCAGCAGCAAACAGAGACTGCTCTGTTCCTCCTTCCTTGTCTGCACTGTGAACAGGGGACTCATTGCAGCAAGATCTGCCCCAGGGTTTGCCTCCGGTGTGCATTTTGCTCATGGTAGAGTTCAGATGTGTCCAGAGGCCCCTCTGAGGCTTTTTTCCCTCCACAGCAACAGTGCAGCTTGCAGCAGCGCCGTGAGGAAACCAGCCATCTCCCTGGCTGACAGCACAGACCTGAGGTATGGAGCAAGGACCGGGTGCTCTGGGTGTGAGGAGGGGCTCCAGTGGGTGCCGGTTTCTTTGGGAAGCTGGGACAGGCCAGCAGGCACCAGGGGTAGTCCCAGCTCCCTGAGCAGCATCACTGTGCTCAGCCTGCACTGCATGCATATGGCTGCTTGGAGACATGAAAGCAGTAAAGCAGGGGGCAGTGAGAGCCTTTTCCCCAGTGCCTGAGCACTGATGCACTGGTGCGAGGGGTGCATGGAGCTGGCTGTGGTCTGGGCTGATCCATCTCCTCTGTGAGCTTGCTGGTGGCTCCATCACCCATCCTCTGACCTGCTCCTGCTTGCAGGGTGCTGCTGAACATCATGTACCTGATTGTGGAGACTGTTCGGCAGGAGGCTGAGGGGGACAAGCCCGAGTGGAAGAGCATGAGGCAGACCTTCCGAGCAGAGCTGGGTGAGGGCCAGGAGCCTGGTGGGGGGTGGATGGAGGCAGCCAGGGCTGAAGAGACAGGGTTTGGCTCCAGGCCTCTGTTAATGGGGGCTGGCAGCACTGGGTTGGTTTCTGCTGGGCTGAACCTTGCTGGTGGGGTGCAGGGGGAGCCAGCGGCCTGGAGGAGAGGAGCTCTCTGGGGTGAGATGGGCTTCTTGGAGATGGGGAGTGTGATGGTGCTGGTGTCTGGGATGAGGACAGGGGTGAGACTGTTGCTGCCGTGTGGTTCCAGGAGCCCCCCTGTACAACAACGAGCCCTTCTCTGTCATGCTCTTTGGGATGGTGACCAAGTTCTGCAGCGGGCACGCTCCTCACTTCCCTATGAAGAAGGTGCTGCTCCTGCTCTGGAAGACTGTGCTGGTAAGGAGAAGCTGTGGAGGGCTGATGCATGCCTTGTGGTTTGCCAGTCTGCAGGGGAAGGAAGTTCTGCCCTCAGAGCTGGCTGCAAGTGCTCCATCCTCTTCAGCCAAGGAGTTAGACCCAGCCCCAAGTTTCACCTCATAGGGGAGCACTGAATAGTGGTGTCTGGAGCTTGGATACCAGGAGCAGACCCAAAGCAAAGTCCTCATTGGGGGTCTGCATGAAAGAATCAGAGAATCTATGACAGAGATGGTTTGGGTTGGAAAGGACCTTGAGATCGTCCAGTCCCAACCCCTGCTCCACAGGCAGGGACCCCTTCCACTGGAGCAGCTTGCTCCAAGCCCCTGTGTCCAACCTGGCCTTGAGCACTGCCAGGGATGGGGCAGCCACAGCTTCTCTGGGCACCCTGTGCCAGCGCCTCAGCACCCTCACAGGGAAGAGCTTCTGCCTTAAGAAAGAGAAGGCCCAAACGCTTGAGTTGTGTGTGCCTGAACACCCTCCTGTCCCTTGTGCCTTTCCCAGTGGCAGGAGCAGCACAGGGACAGTTCTACCCCCTGGGGAAGGATCTGGGGCTCCTGGAGAGTGGCTTTGGGAGCCACTGGCAGCTGGAGATAGCCCTGGTGTTAAGGAGCCCCAGGTGCTCAGGGTGCTGTGCTCTCCCTCGCAGTGCACCCTGGGGGGCTTTGAGGAGCTGCAGAGCATGAAGGCAGAGAAGAGGGAGCTGCTGGGGCTGCCGCCGCTGCCGGAGGACAGCATCAAGGTGATCCGGAACATGAGAGCTGCCTCCCCTCCTGCCTCCGCCTCCGACCTCATTGAGCAGCAGCAGAAGCGGGGCCGGCGCGAGCACAAGGTGGGGACAGTGACATGAATGAGGGGACAGTGCTCTGGGCACTGGGGCAGCTTGGTCACCTCCCTCTTCTCTCTCCAGGCCCTCATCAAGCAGGATAACCTCGATGCCTTCAATGAGCGGGATCCCTACAAAGCTGACGACTCCCGTGAGGAAGAGGAGGAGAACGATGATGACAACAGCCTGGAGGGGGAGACCTTCCCCCTGGAACGGGATGAAGTGATGCCTCCCCCCACCCAGCACCCCCCCAGCGACCGCATCACCTGCCCCAAGGGGCTGCCCTGGGCCCCCAAGGTCCGGTGAGTCTCTGGGTCTGCCCTGTGGGGAGAGCTGGAGTGGAAAATGGGGGTTGTTGGATACTGAGGGTGTTGGGGATGGGGTCACTTTGGTGGCTGTTCTTTGGTGGGGTGGGCTTAGCATCATCTCTTGGGGGTGCTGAGTGATGGAGCTGAACAGGAGCAGCTTGTGCCCAGGCAGCCAAGCAGCCCCCAGCATCCTGGCCTGTACCAGCACCAGTGCGGCAGCAGGGCCAGGGCAGGGATTGTGCCCCCGCACTGGGCACTGGTGAGGCCGCACCTCGGATCCTGTGTTCAGCTCTGGGCCCCTCACTACAGGAGAGACCTTGAGGGGCTGGAGCGGGGCCAGAGAAGGGCAGCGGAGCTGGGGCAGGGCCTGGAGCACAGTGTGATGGGGAAGGGCTGAGGGACCTGGGGGGTTCAGATGGAGAAGAGAAGGCTCAGGGGGGACCTGATGGCTGCCTCCAACTGCCTGAGAGGAGGATGGAGCCAGGAGGGGCTGGGCTCTGCTCCCAAGGAACAAGGGATGGGACAAGAGGAACCGGCCTCAAGCTGCACCAGGGCAGGTTTAGATGGAGCTGAGGAACAATTCCTGCCCCAGAGGGTGCTCAGGCATTGGAACAGGCTGCCCAGGGCAGGGCTGCAGGCACCGGCCCTGCAAGTGTTCACACACCCTCAGTGCCATGGGTTAGGGGTGGCCTTGGCAGTGCTGGGGTAAGGGTTGGACTGGATGAGCTTAAAGGGCTTTTCTGAGCTGGTCGATGTCAGCGATTCCTTTATGTGGTCACAAGGCTTTTCCTGGGGCTGTGCTGGACCCAGGGGCTCCCACAGGGAGCTGTGACTCTTCCCCTTTTCCCTTTGCTGCAGAGAGAAGGACATTGAGATGTTCCTGGAGTCCAGCCGCAGCAAGTTCATCGGCTACACGCTTGGCAGGTGGGTTCCTGCAGAGCCAGCCCTTGGAGGGGGGGAGAGGCTGATGCTGGGGGGATTGTGGTGGAAGCTGCTAATGTGGGGGCTGCCATTGCCCCGTGCTTAGCAGCAGGGAAGTCCTGAGCTCCTTGGGGTGGTGGTTGGTGGTCTCTGAGCCAGCAGCTTTGCTCTGGCACCCAGCCTGGCTCTTCCCCTTCTCTCTAGTGACACCAACACCGTGGTGGGATTGCCCAGGCCCATCCATGAGAGCATCCGAACCCTGAAGCTGGTGAGTCCATTGAGGAGTTCCCCCAGCCCCTGCTGTTGTGTCCGTGCCCCTTCTCCCTCCCTCTTGCTTCAGTCACAGCTCGGTGCCATAAGGTGCATTTTCGTCCCCTCACTCCCACTTGCTCAGCCCTGTGGTGAGAGCAGCCTGGAGGTTTTGTCCCATCCCTGCTCTCCCAGACTCAATGAGCCCCTTTCCTTACTGGGTTCATCCCTTTCTCACTGGAATTGCTGCACCCTGCCCATCAGCATCAGTCAGGAGTAACAGGGAGGGACTTAGGAGGGTGATGGGATGGCAGCATCGAGGGGTCCCATGGGGTGTCCCCCTGCTCTCTCTCTCTGCAGCACAAGTACACGTCCATTGCAGAGGTCCAGGTGCACATGGAAGATGAGTTCCTGCGCTCCCCGCTCTCTGGAGTGAGTGGGGATGAGGATGGGATGGATATCCTGGGCTGGGGGCATTTGGTCCTGTCAGGACTTCGGCTTTTGGCAGGGCTGGGGGGTTTGGTGCACTGGGGAGGGTGGGTTTTGAGGGGAGGCTTTGGGTGGGAGCTGGGGGGATCCTGCCCTTGGGGTCAGGGGTGTCCTGCCTGGGGCTGAGCCAGGCCCGTGGCACCAGTGGCAGCTCAAGGTCTTCTGCTCTTGTGTGGCACCAGGGTGAAGAAGAAGTGGAGCAAGTCCCTGCAGAGATCCTGTACCAGGGCCTGCTGCCAAGCCTGCCCCAGTACATGGTGAGCTGGGGAGCAATGGGGGTCCCCAGGCATGGTGGAGGTGACCTCCCTCCACTGCTCCATCCCTTTCCAGTGGTGCCCTCAGGCTCCCCCCCATACACACCCCTGTTCCTCCTTGCCCCAGGGCTCCCATCCCATTTCCCTTCTTTCCCTTCTCCCCAGATTGCTCTGCTGAAGATCCTCCTCGCTGCAGCCCCCACTTCCAAAGCCAAGACAGACTCCATCAACATCCTGGCTGATGTCTTGCCAGAGGAGATGCCGTGAGTGCCGGTGGGGGGTGAGCAGAGGTGCTGCTGGGAAGGGAAGGGAAAGGGAAAGGGGAAGGGGAAGGGGAAGGGGAAGGGAAGGGAAGGAAAAGGGGAAGGGGAAGGAAAGGGGTGATGAGGAGGAGCCAGGCAGGGTGGTGTGGTTTGGGCTGGGGCTGTGTTGAGGTTCTCCTGGGTGACCTCACCACCTTCTGCTCAGTGGGGTGCCAAGTGTTGGGTGCTGCTGGCAGGGCACGGGGTGGCAGGGCTGCCTGCAGACAGTGCCCCAGCCCAAGGAGCCCTCTATGTCCCTTAGGACCACGGTGCTGCAGAGCATGAAGCTGGGGGTGGACGTGAATCGGCACAAGGAGATCATTGTCAAAGCCATTTCTGCTGTGCTGCTCCTCCTGCTCAAGCACTTCAAGCTGAACCACATCTACCAGGTGAGGTGGGACAGGGTCCAGCCACCCTGCCCGGGGCTTTGGGGATGGGCAGGACTCAAACTGGGTCCCCATTCACTCATCTTTGTCCCCAGTTTGAGTACATGGCCCAGCACCTCGTCTTTGCCAACTGCATCCCTCTCATCCTGAAGTTCTTCAACCAGAACATCATGTCCTACATCACTGCCAAAAACAGGTAACGAAGGGAGCTGCCCACCCATGCCCCTGCTTGCTTTGCCCCCTCGTGATCCCCCCTTGGCTGTGGGTGCAGGTGGACCTGGGGAAGTGCTCACAGCAGCTTCCAACCCAAACCATTCCACGATCTCCTGTGGGTGGGAGGTGTGGGGCTGTTACCCGCAGGCTGGGTAGGATGTGGGGGAGCAGCACAACACCCTTCTCCCTGCAGCATTTCTGTCCTGGACTACCCATACTGTGTGGTGCACGAGCTGCCCGAGCTGACAGCAGAGAGCCTGGTGAGTCACTCCTGGCACCCTTGGGTGCTCCCTGGAGGGGGGGAACATGGGTGCATGGGGGCATCAGAGCTCCAGCATCCACTCCTGCACTCAGTCCCTGGGACTTTGGGGTGGTGCATGTTGAGCTGTACCCCTTTGGGTACGGGTCTTCAGACCGGAACAGCCTCCCCTCATCCCTGTTCCCATCTCCTGCGTGACTCCTGCCCCTGCATCCCCACAGGAAGCTGGAGACAACAACCAGTTCTGCTGGAGGAACCTCTTCTCCTGCATCAACCTCCTGCGCATCCTGAACAAGCTGACCAAGTGGAAGCACTCCCGCACCATGGTGAGGGTGGGGAGCCCACTGGGGCCCAGCCCAGCCACACTGGGCTCCACAGGGTGCCTGGGCTGGGGATGCCTTGGGGTGCCCCTGGGGTACTTCAGGGAGAGGGGGGGTGCTCACTGCAGTGAGTGGTGCCACACCCCACAAAGGGACCTGGACACGCTTGAGAGGTGGCCAGTGCCAACCTCATGGAGTTCAACAGAGCCAAGTGCAAGGTCCTGCCCCTGGGTCAGGCACAGCCACAGGTTGGGCAGGAAGAGATTGAGAGCAGGCTGAGGTGAAGGACTTGGGGGTGCTTGGTGGCAAGAAGCTCCCCATGACCTCGCCAGACCCCCCCCCCCGCTGGGCTGTACCCCCAGAGCGTGAGCAGGGAGGGGATCCTGCCCCTCTGCTGTGCTCTGGGGAGACCCCACTTGGATGGAGCTCTGTGTGCAGGTCTGGTGCTCCCAACACAAGGGATGTGGACCTGGTTGGGCAAGTCCAGAGGATGCCATGGAGATGCTGCAAGGGCTGGAGCAGCTCTGCTCTGGAGCCAGGCTGAGAGAGCTGGGCTGGGGCAGCCTGGAGAAGAGAAGGCTCCTGAAGGGGAGACCTTAGAGCAGCTCCAGTGCCTAAAGGGGCTGCAGGGAACCTGGAGAGGGGCTTGGGACAAGGGCCTGTAGGGACAGGCCAAGGGGAATGGCTTGAACCTGCCCGAGGGGAGACTGAGCTGAGCTCTTAGGCAGAAGCTCTTCCCTGTGAGGGTGCTGAGGCGCTGGCACAGGGTGCCCAGGGAAGCTGTGGCTGCCCCATCCCTGGCAGTGCTCAAGGCCAGGTTGGACACAGGGGCTTGGAGCAAGCTGCTCCAGTGGAAGGGGTCCCTGCCCGTGGCAGGGGTTGGAGCTGGAGGAGCTTTAGGTTTCCTTCCCCCCAAACCATTCCATGATTCTATGTCACTCTCTGTCCCTGCAGATGCTGGTGGTGTTCAAGTCAGCCCCTATCCTGAAGCGGGCCCTGAAGGTGAAGCAGGCCATGATGCAGCTCTATGTGCTGAAGCTGCTCAAGGTCCAGACCAAGTACCTGGGCCGGCAGTGGAGGAAGAGCAACATGAAGACCATGTCAGCCATCTACCAGAAGGTGCGGCACCGTCTCAACGACGACTGGGCTTACGGCAATGGTACGTGAATGCCAGGGGCTGCAGAGCATCCCCTCAGCCAGGTCCTTGCTACTCCAGGCAGGGACTTGTTTGCACCCAGAGCTGTCCCTTTGCTGCCTTTAGGGCTGGGGTGTGGGGAGGGATTTGGGGTGGTGGCATCATGCGGAAGAGGGGCCGTTGGTCTCTGCCTCCTCCATGCTCTTTGTAAGGACCTGCAAAGACCCTGCGGGATGTGGGCTGGCTGAAGGGCCCCGCTTCCCCTCTGACTCCCCTTTTCCCTGTACCCAGACCTGGATGCTCGTCCCTGGGATTTCCAGGCAGAGGAATGTGCCCTCCGTGCCAGCATCGAGCGCTTCAACTCGCGCCGCTACGACCGGGCCCACAGCAACCCCGATTTCCTGCCTGTGGACAACTGCCTGCAGAGCGTGCTGGGCCAGCGCGTGGACCTGCCCGAGGACTTCCAGGTCAACTACGACCTGTGGCTGGAGCGGGAGGTCTTCTCCCGACCCATCTCCTGGGAGGAGCTGCTGCAGTGATGGACACCGGCGAGGCCGCAAGGGGGTTGCTTTGGGGAGAGCTCAAGGCTGCTGCTATGGGGCAGGAGGATTGAAGCTTTGGAAGGGGTCTGTGGGTGCCCGGACCCCCCTGTGGTGGGCTTGGGAAGAGGCTGGAGCTGTGGGGTCCTCACCGAGGCACCATCCTGCCCCTTCTGTCTCCTTCCAGGCTGTGCCAGGCTCAACCCTGAGCCGAGCGTGAAGGTTTGGTGGAGGTTGTGCCCTATGGGGTGGGATGGGGACACAGACCTGTGTGTGCACCCCAGGAGGCAGCAGCACCAGCACCCTCCTCCTGCCCCCCAGCAGCCGGGGGCAAGAAGGGGGAGCAGGCAGTGGGGTGAGGGTCCCTTGGGTGCTGCTGTGGGGGGACACGGGGAGCAGAGGCTGCTGTGGCAGGAGAACGGGGGGGCCCTGCCTGGCTTCGGGGTGCAGGAAGGCGGTGGAGACTGCAGTGCCCTTTGTCCCCGCTGGGGGGCGCGGGGGAGCTGTACGCATACATCTGGTCCTGATGCTGTCCGAGCGTGGGCTCTGTCTGTCCGGATGGATCCAGCGGTGGTGCTGGCCTTGTCCCTGCTCCCTCCCCGTGTCCCGCTGCGGGGATGATGTGGCCCTGGAGGTTGCTTTGTTATCTCGCAGTGGGGAAAGGCAGGAGGAAGCTGTTTGCTTCCCTGCCTCGTTGGGATGCTGTTTGCTGCTGGAGCAGCCCTCATTTATCCCCCATGGTCCTCCAGGAGTGAGCCCAGCCTGGGGGATGCTCAGCCCTCATCCTGGCCGTGCTCCCGTGGGCTCTGAAGGCAGGAGGCAGCACACTCAGCCCTTCATAGGCATCAGAGAAGCCACTCTGGGGGGATTCCTTCAGTGTGGGTGCCCCCCAGTGCTCAGAACCTGGTCCTGTGGATGAGGTGTGAGCATCCCCCCCTTGCTCCAAACCATTCCCAGTCCGCGGCTGTTGCAGCACAGAAGGAGCTGCTTGAACCTGTGCTTTATTGTTCCTAAAGGATAACAAAACCCTCTCCAGCGGGAGGGAGCCAGAGCACGGGGTGCCCCAGGCTGGGGGGCACCCACTGGGTGCACAGCAGGGCTATGGGCTGCCTCCTGAGGGGGGGGCACCCCCTGTGCCTTTGCTGTGTCTTGAAGCATTTGGGCTCCCCCTTTGAGCCAAATGGGGCTGCCCTGGGAGGTTTGGTGCCCCCAGCACCCCTATTGGGGCACCCGGGGTGGTACCAGGTTGGGGTCCCATGTGCACCCCCTCACCTCATTGATCTGGGTGTCACGGGCTATGGGTGCCCCCCCCCCGGGCTTCAGCTCAGGTGTCTTCCTCCCACCCCATCCTGGTTTATCTCCAGTGCCAGGGGGGTTGTCCCTTGTCCCAGAGCTGATCCCCATTGCAAGGGGTGCATAAAGGGCAGCCGATGGCCTGGGGGGGGGCTTTGAGGACTCAATGAACACAATTGCCCCAGTACCCCCCCCGAGCATCTTGGGTGGGGGTCTTCCCACTATGGCTGAACTGGGACATGAAGAGCCCAGTTTCTGGTTGCACTGGGAAGGATGCAGTGGCCACATGGGCTGGGGAGTGGGGTGCTGCCCCCCAAACCAACCTGGTCCCCCCCCCCAGGGAGGCCCTGCTGCAACCCACCAGTGTCTCCATCAGCTCCTGTGGTCTGAAGGTGCTTGGGGGGGGGGGTCCTCAGGGTTCTTGGGAGCCGCTTTTAGGGTCCCAAGCTCCAGTTCCAGCCTTATTGGGGCAGATTGGGTTTGGGGGTGACCTTCATCCCCCCATCATCACCCAGGGGTATCCAACAGCGGGCTGGGATGCAGGGAAGCTCATGGAGATCAGGATGCACAGGGGCCCCAGCAACCTGCTCCCAAACCCTGGTGCTGGGGGGGGGGGTGATGGTCCATGGATCCCATGGGATCATGTAGCCCAGTTCAAGAAGCTGCTGGTGGCCTCTTTGCTCTTCACCCTCAGCGGCACCAATGCAGGGGACTTGTGTTGGGGTGCGGGCTCGAAGGGGGGGGCGCCCATGGCCGGGGGGGGGAGGCCGTGCAGGGGGTAGAGGCTGTTGATGGTGGGATGGGGGCCGGGAGAGGCGGGGATGCCCATGAAGGGGGTGATGCTGCCGTGGGGATACGGGGACAGGCCAGGGGCCGGGATGCTCTCAGGGGGCAGGAGCCCTGCGGGGTTCCTGGGGCCGGAGCTGGGCCAGAGACTGGTCTGGAGCTGAAAGAGAGCAAGAGAGAAAAGCCCCAAGTGAAATGGGGGGGACCCCGTTACCCCCCCATCCGCACCCATTGAGCCCCTTCATCCGCAGCGTGCGCTGCGAGGGATGCCTTTGCTTTGCTCTGATTGCCCCAAGGGGGTTGAATCCCGGTTGGAATCTTCCCTCCCTTCCCCATGCAGGGATTTCGGCATAGGGGAAGTGCATGGAGTGGAGATTTAAAGGATTTGTGTGTTTTTCAATGTTGGAAGGAGGGGGAAAAAGGGGGGAGTTTAGCAGGAAAAGGCCAGGAAGCATTGCTGGGTGGATGTGGGAGAGCTAAAGGTGTTTGCGGGAGGGACACCCCAAAACCTGCCCCAAAGGGTGTGTTCCCATGGGAAATGGAGGGGGATATAAAGCAGCATTGTCCCGAATGTGGCATGATGTGATGCTGCTTTTATTCCCTTCCTTTTCCACCCGGGCCCATGTGTTTTTCCCAAGGATGGATGGAACCACCTGGAGAGAAGGGGCAAACGCGGGTGATGGGGTTCATCCCGCAGCGATCCCTGCCCGGGATGGGGGATGCGGGGTGGGAAGCGCTCTCACCTCCTGGATTTTCCCATAACGTTCCCGTTTGCGCCACTTGGCTCTTCGGTTCTGGAACCAGACCTGGGGATGGAGGGGGGGGGGGGGCTGAGGTGAAGCATCTCTGGGGGCAGATGGGCAGCCCCTGCCCTGCTCCATGCTCATCTTCCCAGCTGGAAAAGAGCCCTAATGCCGTATCCCAGCATCCCGGTACACTGGAGGTGAATGGGGGAAGCTGCCTGTGTGCAGTCCTGCCATATAATATATAGCTGTATATGTATGGCTGTATGTATGTGGCCATGTAAGATACACATATATCCATATAATATGTGGATAATACCTTATATCCCTCTTGGAAAACAAGTGCTCCTGCTCCATGGATGCTGCTTCTCTCTCTTTTTGTCCTCCTGGGCCCTCTTTACCCCCGGTTTTGATGCAGAATGAGGCTCTTGGGGTCCTGTGTGGTCACTGTGACCCACCTGCGTGTCCCCCCTGAGCTGCTGGATGGGGCTGGCAACTGGTGCTGGATGCAGGCTGGGATGCAGGACTGGGATGCAGGACCAGGATGCAGGCTGGGATGCAGGGCCGGGATGCAGGACCGGGATGCAGGACTGGGATGGAGGGCTGGGATGCAGGACCAGGATGCAGGACTGGGATGCAGGACCAGGATGCAGGACCGGGATGGAGGGCTGGGATGCAGGCTGGGATGCAGGACTGGGATGGAGGGCTCGGATGCAGGACCGGGATGCAGGACCGGGATGCAGGA
This sequence comes from Neopsephotus bourkii, assembly GCF_033783945.1. Lineage (NCBI taxonomy): Eukaryota > Metazoa > Chordata > Aves > Psittaciformes > Psittacidae > Neopsephotus > Neopsephotus bourkii. The sequence goes on along the minus strand of NW_026900918.1, from coordinate 1,996,914 downwards.
CCGGGATGCAGGACCGGGATGCAGGACCGGGATGCAGGACAGGGATGCAGGACAGGGATGCAGGACAGGGATGCAGGACCGGGATGCAGGACCGGGATGCAGGACCGGGATGCAGGACAGGGATGCAGGACAGGGATGCAGGGCGGGATGCAGGACTGGGATGCAGGACCGGGATGCAGGACCGGGATGCAGGGCTGGGATGCAGGCTGGGATGCAGGACTCGGATGCAGGACTGGGATTCAGGACCGGGACGCAGGACCGGGACGCAGGACCGGGATGCAGGACCGGGATGAAGGGCTGGGATGCAGGACTGGGATGGAGGGCTGGGATGCAGGCTGGGATGCAGGACGGGGATGCAGGACCGGGATGCTTGCCCCAGCACTCTCATGGTTACAGGTAATTGCATCTAAATCCACCCCAGACCAGGGCTTGGAGGTTGTGGCGGGTGCCTTGTCCCCAGCTCCTGCCTCATGGGGAGGGGAGCCCCCAGCACCTAATGGGTGCTCCCTGATCACTTCATGTCCTGCCCGCCTTCCCTTTCCTCCCTGCCGGGTGCCCCCTCCAGCCGCCCCTTCCCACTGGGAGCCTCAAACCGCACGGAGATGCCCTTGGAAGGAGCTCACTGGTTTGGTACCGGGGAGGTGAGGGAGGGTTAGGGTTAGGGGTTAGGGCTGAGCGGCTCCATCCCTGCACTGGAGGGAGCTGAACTGGGGGTTGGGGTGGGAAAGGGGTCTGGGATTGAGGGATGTGCAGCGTGGGATCACATTAGGGGATGCGGGGTGGGGGGGAGCTCCCAGATTCCCACCCCTCGGGTGCTGCAGAGAGGGGACATGGGGAGAAGTGGAGGGAGCTTGGGTGAAGCCAGAGCCTGGCCTGGGATTTAGCATCATCCTCCTGGGAAAACATCCCCATCCACCCCTATGAGAGCCGGGGGAAGGGGTCTGGTACCTGCACCCTGGCTTCGGTCAGGTCCGTCTGCAGCGCCAGCTGCTCCCGGGCATAGACATCGGGATAATGCGTCCTCTGGAAAACCTTCTCCAGCTCCTCCAGCTGGAACGTGCTGAAGGTCGTCCGGTTCCTGCGCTTCTTGCTCTTACCCAGGGGCTCCGGGAGCTCGGGGACCCGGTGCAGGCCGCCCAGGGGGGCTCCCATTGCGCACCCCGGGCCTTTGGGGAGCTCCCGGCAGGGCGCGGGCATCACTTGGTACCCACCTCTGCATCCCTTCTCGCTGCCTGGCAGGGGACAGGCACAGGATGGGGGGGTGTCAGTGATGCTGATGAAGACAAGACAGCCCCAACCCTCCCTTCCCACCCCTGTATGGTCCCCGTCACCCCAGGAGGGTGCTGCGATGCGGTCCCATGGGCTCAGGACAGGCACAATCCCTGCTCATGGGGGGAGCTGTGGGCAGGCAAGGTCACAGTGGGGGGGACCCTCTTGGATGCTGCTCTGGGTGAATGGAGGGGCGGTAGAGGAGGTGAGAGCAGGGTCCTGCAGACACTCGGCCCTTCCCACCCTGCTCCATTCCAGCACTGATGCTGACAGATCCAGACCTCCCGGGCTCTATCCCATGCAGTGTATCCCATCCCCTTGCTCCTGCTCTGGCATTTCCCTATAGCTGAAACTTGGGAAACCAGCTGGAAAGGAGTGACCCCCCCCCGAACCCCTCTTCTGCTGGAGGACTTCCCCCCCCCCCCCCCCTCAGAGCTGGAGCAGATCTGGGGGTTCCCCCCTTCCCTTCACTGCTGCTGCAGCTCAGGGGTGTCCAATGAAGCGGCTTCAAGGGGATAAATCACTGCCCCACAGTAAGAGGTCACCCTCCTCCCCATATGGGGATGTAGGGATGCACACGGGTACCACAGCCAATGCTGGGTGCTGCTGGCACCCCAGGGAGATGAACCAGTGAGGAGGGGACTTAGAAGATGGGGGGGGGATGATTTGGGGTCCCCCAGCACTGAGGGGGTTCAGCTGGGAAGGGGAGAATGTGCCAATGCTGGGGGTCACTGTGGTCTCCCCCCCAAGCACCAGCTCCAGCGACTCAGGCAGGGGGAGACCCCCTGGCCCCCTTGTAGGGGCAGGATTGGGCCCACGGCAGGGCCTGGGGCCAGTGAGGGGGGAAATGAGCTCCTTTGGGATGGATCTTCCTTCCCGGCCCATTTAACCACCACATCCTAATGGAGCGGGGGAATGGGGGTCCCCATCCCTATGGACTCAGCCCCTGCTGAGGCCTTTTCCGGGCTTTTGGTTTTGATTTTTGGCTGTTTGCTAATGAAGGCGATTTGGGGGTTCCGGAAGCAGCCGAGAGCCCGGCTCCAGCTGCTTCGGATTAGTGGGAAACCGTTCTTTGGGGGGAATACTGGCAGCGGGAATTGCTCCCCATCCCCTCGGTACCGGCCTGCCCCGTGCCCGGCAGTGGGTAACGGTGAAGGGATGAGGCCAAATCGCTGTTTCCTGCCCGCTTTGTCCTCCGAAGGGCTGGGCCGAGGGGTTTGGTGATCCAAACCGAGTCCCAAAGGAGCCGAATGAAGGGAAAACGCCCAAATAGGACTAAAAACTGGGAAAACGGACCGAAATAAAGCTAATCCCGCTGCATGAGGCATCGGGTTTGGGCTTCCTCCCTGTTTCCCAAGGCAATTCCTGAGCGACCCGCGGCATTGGAGACAGATGAATAAATGGCCCGAAAGAAGAAGAAAGCAGGAAGGGAGAAGGATGCGGGTGCGTAGCTAAATCAACACGGCGGCGCAAGGGGACAAAGAGGATGGGAAAAGGGGATATAGTGTGGAATAGTGCTATTTCCACCCCAAAAGGTTCAGCGGCTCTGGGGATCTCGCAGCTGGAAAACAGCTGTCCCATTGCTGGGGGAAAGGCGAACTCAAAGGGATCATTGGCGACGGGATGGGGCATGGAAAAGGCTCCCAGGAACCGGGCAGGACACAGCAGTAACCGGTGAAAGCTCCCCCCTGGACCCAGCAGCATCCCCGCCGTGCACCGGGAGCAGGTAAGCGCGGCCGAAGGGACCGGTCCCGGTGCCCCCGGTACCCCCGGTACCTGTTCCTCCCGGTTGGGAGCTGCGAGGGGGCTTTGCTGGGCCCCACCTGGTTCCCGTTACACCCGCGGCGCTGCCTTGGTCTTCTATTAAGGGGTGGTAAAAGGCCCGTGGGACCGGGGAGCCCCCGACGGTCCCGGCCGGGAGGGGAAGTGCGAGGGAGCGGTGAGAGTTCGGCCGCTGGAAGCAACGGGAGAGCCCCAGGGAAGCGCCTCGTCCCGCCGGGATCCGGTGTGGAGCCGACGGGAACCGGGAGCGCTGGAGCTCCGGAGCCCCGCACCGGGCTGCGCCTTGCGAGCCCCGGGTCCTGCCCGCTGGGGCCTTTCCAGCCTCCCCCGGGGGACGGGGCCGTTCTCCAGCCCCGGTAACGGGCTCTGGCCCCGGCGGGAGCCGCCGTCGCGGCAGCGGGACCGGGGTCTCCGCCGCTGCCTCTTTTCGCCTCGGTCCTGGGCGGTGGGGCCGATCCCGGAGCCCCGGGTCTCTGTCGTGACACAGCCCCGGCTGCCCGACCCACGGGCGCATCGGCCCGGTCCTTGCCGGCTCCCCGCTCCCGTCGGGGGACGCCACCCGCGATCCGACGGGGCCGTATCGCGACAGCGGCCGCCTCGGTGGAGCCGGGGCCGCTCGGGAAGGGCTCAGGGCTCCGGGTCCCTGCAGCCACCGAGGGCAGGGGCAGAGAAGGAGGAAAGAGAAGCAGAAGGGGCCGAGGAAGAGGTCGGCGGCCCCGGGGTCCCCCATCCATTCCCCCCCCCCTCCCTCCCCGCCGCTCGCCCCGGTACCTGCAGCCCCGGCCGGGTAAAGCGGCTTCCCATTGACGGCCATGGCGAGGGGGCCCGGGCTGGAGAGCGCCCGGTACCGGGGCTCTGCCCGCTCCTGCGGACACCGGGCCAGGCGGGGGCCGAGCGGCGGCGGGCGCCGGAGGGGACCCGGGGGGAAGGCGCTGGGAGGCCGGGGCAGCCCCGGGGGGGGCCCGGCCCGGCGAGGCGGGGGGAAGGCCGGGCAGGCCGGTGCCTCCATGGCGCAGGTTGGAGGGACCGGGGGGGGGCGGCCGGAGGGGAGCGGATTTTGTGCGGGGGCCCTGGGGAGGAGGAGGAGGAGGTGGTGGAGGGGGGGGGCGGTGATGGGAAGGGAGGGATCGCTGAGCCCCCCCCATGCACACCCCCACCCCCAGCCAGTCACGTGCGTCCAACCACGGCCCCTTCGTTAACCCTCGGATCCCAAATCCCACCCCCAATTGCCCCCAGCTCCTTCCACCGGGGGGGTCCGAATCAAGCAGCAGCCCCCCCCCCCTCCACCCCCATACAGGGGCTTATGGGGGGAGACCCCTCCTCCCCTCCCAGCGCTCCCAGTGTCTCCCAAGTACAGGAAATGCCCAGGGCCCTTCCTTCATTGAGAGCCTCGTCCCAGCCGCTCCGAGCAGCCCCAAATCCCAATCCCGGAGAGAAACTTCCACGTTTCAGTCACCCTCTGGGCTTTTCCCCTTCCCAAGTTTTCCTGAACCCATTTGTAGCCTCTTCCTCCCACCAAGGCCCCTGCTGAGGCCTGGGCAGGTCAGTTCAGGGTTGGTCATTATCCTGGGACATGGGATCTGGGATCCTATGGGGCCATTTCTGCCTTTAGGGCCGGGGCTGGGCTCTCTTGGTTGGGTTTTGGTCACTCTCAGCACCGGGGAGGCCCTGTCCTGCTTGCTCTGTATTCCTGCTGCTGGGTCCCCCCATTCCAGCAGTGGGCACTGGCGATGGGGATGAAGGGATCGGCGCTCGCCTGGATCTTCTTTCTTCACCCTTTCGCCTCCCTTTTTGCTCCTCGGCATCCATCCGCTCCGGAGCTGCTTTGCCTGCTCCTGGAAGCAGGCGTTCTCCTGATGGATGCACAGCTTTGGGGGTGTTTGCATGCAAAATGCTGGGGCAGGTTTGGGAATTCCAAGGCTTGGTGGGAAGGAGAGAGGGGATCAAACAACAGGCACGGAGCAAGGAGCCGTTACCTGGGCTGTGGGGTGCTGGTTTCCACCTCCGGTTGCTGTTTTCCCCGTTGCACCACAGATTGTGGCTTGTAACTTCCAGCTCTTTCCTGGGCATCCCTCCTTTTCCTAGAGGGAAACAGCCTGCAGGTTTCAGGGCTGCAGGGGATGAGCTACGAGCAAGCAGCACAAAGAGGTGCAGAAGGAGCTGGTGGCTTGCAGGGGGTGATGAACAGCGGAACAACGGGATAACACTGGCCGTAAAACCCCATTTTGCAGTGGGATACTGCTTGTTTTGGCTGTGTTTTGTTACTCCAGGCACGGAGCAAACCTGGAATCACAAGACAGGCTTGTTCCAAAGTGCTTATGGGGAGCATATAACCCAAGCCTGGTGTCTTGGCTGCAGGTGATGTGAAGTGGTTGCAGTGAAAGCCCCGGTTCTCGCAGGAGCGTCAGGCTTGTGGGGTGTAAATCACAGCTGGATTTTCCAGGTCCTGGTCTGGGGAATGGCATTGGCAAGAGGAATAGCGGTTGGGATGCGCTCCTGGGATCAGACTCATTGAGGGGCTGGCTCTGGGATGCGGGGCTCTGAGCGTGCGGTGCCCCCTCCTCGCCCATCCTTGGGATGGATGGTTCCCTCTGCATCCCGCAGCATTCCCGACGCCTTCCCTTGGCAGCAGCAGGAGCTGCCGAGGTTTTTCCCTGTTCACAGCTGGCTGTGTGCTGTTAATTGTGGCTAAATAGGGGCTGTGAGTCCTGCGGCTTGCGGCCGGTCATTAAACACTATCAAAGGGCAGAACTCCTGTAAAGGCTTCCACGTCCCTCTCCTGCTTTACTGCTGGCATTTAAGGGGTTTTAATAGCAGAGGGATGAGTCTCTCCATGTGTGCTGGTGGTGCGGAGGGGCACGGGTGGCTTGGTTTGGGATGTGCTGCTTTTCCAGGCTGGAGCCATCACCAGGACCCTCCTGGGCAGGTGGAAGTGAGCTCGGGAAGGTGGGAATGGGGTGTGTGAGACCTAGGGAGGGGTTGCTTTGTGGGGCTGCTGGTTGGTCCCTCTGGTGAGCAGGGCTGAGGACAGGGACTCCTGGGGGCTCCTGAACCTGACACCAACCCGTGGCAATGGAGCCACCAAGTGCAGCGGGAGGACTCCAATGGGATGCTCTATGGGCACTCATCTTCTCTCTTTGGTTTCTCTCTTGCTTGATGGAAGGAGGAATTCCTCTCCCCCCCCTCTTTGCATCCCATTGGCTTTCCCGACCATCTCCAGTGATCCCAGAGGATCATTCTCCTCCCTTGGGATCATGAGAGCTCAGCAGGAGGCCAGGAGGGTTTGCGTAGCTCTGTGCTTTGTATGAACATCCCTGCACAGGCTTTGCAGAGTTATCCAGAGCCTTGGGAACGCTGGTGGGGCACGGAGCAATGCCTAATGCACGGGAATGGGAATGGGCTTCTCCTTCTTCAAGGACAAGGTCAAATAGGGTAGATGAGGACCACGAGTGCTTGTGTCCCCTCCTCCAGGTCCTGCATCCCATGGTGAGGACCTGCTGAGCCCAAGGGGAAACCCATCCCTGGCTGGTCTACACCCATGCTGAGTGTCAGCATGGTCTAGTTTGCCTCGGTCACATCCCACAGGGACAATGATCTCAGCCCTGAGCAGCAAAGGGAATCCGTGCCCTCTCCTATGGTTGTTTTTCATTGCTGCAGAGCTATCAGGGTTCAATCCACAACCCTTTCCCATCTGCACATCCTTCTCTCCTTCCCCAAAACATCCCATAAAGTCCTCCCATTCCTAATATCTGACTCACTGTAGAGCTCCGGCCCAGCTACGGTTTGATCTCGCTTAGGAATGTGCACGTCAATGGCAGGAAAAAATGACTTTATTGATTCCTGTGGGGAAATCTTTGCTGATCACAACCAGAGCCCAAACAGGGTCAGGTTTGCTCTTTAATGGGGTAGAAAATGGCCCTGCAGAATCACAGCCACAAACATTCCCCTGCGTATCATAACAATGCACAAGAGGCAGGGCACAGCCTGTGGCACACACGTGCTTCATGTGTTTGCACATGGATTTATAGGCACACGTGCATATTTACATCCATAGACATGCATATTTATACATATACACATGCATCTTTTTATATATACATGCATATTTACGTATAGACACACATTTGTATGCACATAGAATAGTTAGGGTTGGAAAGGGCCTTAAGATCATCCAGTTCCAGCCCCTTGCACATCTGTATACACATGAACATTATATGTACATACACATTTATATGCACATACACATTTATATACATATTTATAAACACATTTATATACACAATTATATACACAATCATATTGATATACTCATGCACATTTATAGCCACCCAGATAGACACACTGATAAATCAAGCCCATGCAATCGTACATGGTAATCCTGCACACAAACACAGTGCGTTTCTGCATTCCTCCCTCTTCCTACCACGTGGACACAAAAATCGTGTAGATTTGTGTCTCCATTGCATCGAGATAGAATGGAAATGGCATAAAAGACCTCAACCGGTATAAAATGATATTCCAATGGGATTGCGTGCACATCCCGATCTGCTGCGCTGTGTTGGAGCCCTGCGGATGTAGCGAGGAGGGACACATCGGCTCTAAAAGCAGTGCCAGTTATGGGGATTTTCCTGGGGAAAAGAGTGAATCTGTTGGAATTCCAGTTTTTGGGGGGTTATTTTGGGTGTGATTGAACCTCTCTGTTCCCGTTTTCCTGCGGGCGCTGTTTTCCAGAGCAGCATTCCATGTCGGAGCGTGCTGTAAAGGATTGGTAGCGAGACCGAGCGAGGAAAGGAAACCCGCGAACACAAAGTGCGGGATTAAAGCTGAGCCCATTGCTTTGTTTCCCTTTGCATTTCATGGAGCGAGATGAAGGGGAAAGAAAATTCCCAATAAATCCAAGTGATTTGGGCTGGATTCAACCCAATGTAAAAACTCATATTATTTTGCAGCCGTTGAATAAATCCCCCAAGTGTTTATAAGGAATAAATCAGCTTAATTCCCTCAGGCTGCTTTAAACAAGGACCCAGCTCCTTCCTTGCAGTTGGGAACATGGGATGGATTTCTCCCACCGCTTCATTTGGTCTTTATAAAGTGATTTTTCCGATGGGATGGAGGGATGGATCCTTTCTCCCAACGATTCTGATGCCGTTCCGAGCCGCCGATCGGCTTTCTGCTTCCACAGGGAGAGATTTGTGCTAAATCCATGTGTGGGATTTTCAGGCTGCTTTGGAAAGTACTTCAGGATGCCGAGTTCAGGCTTATTTTTCCTTCCATCTGCTCCAAATATATATTATATATATGTATATGTGTATATATATACACATATATAAAAAGGGATGAAATGAAGCCTGGAAGTGGCAGCGGCTGGGATTTTTGGGAGATATTCCGGGCTGGATGTGTGTTTATGGCATGAATCCCTCTAAAATACATGGAGCTGGGAGCCGAAAGGGTCTTTGACTCCTAAAAATCTGATAGCAATCGCAAAATCAGGAATACATCAAGGGATTAAAGGGAATTCCAGCTTCGCTCTGTCAGGAAGCGGTAGGACCCGAGTCAATTGGATTTCCTTTTAGAGTAACGCCGTAACGTGGCATAAATCTAACAGCACGAAATAAATGGATTCCCTTTGGATTTAATATGTACAGAGCCAGGAGCAGGATCCGGCCCCTGGGTTATCAGAGCAGCTGGATAAATGGGTGTAAACTGGAGTTAAGTTGGTGCTGGGTGCTGGTGCAGATTAATGCTGCCTGTGGGATGTACGGCTCCACTGCCAGGGGATTCTGCTGCCCTTGGGGGTTTATTCCCCATGACCCTGGGCTGAGTTTGGGCTTTGTATGGAAAACGGATGGAAAATGGTGAAAATGGGGGAAAAAAAGGTGAAAAGGAGGGGATGTGGGGAATGTTCTTGGGGTGTTGGGCAGGGGGTTAAGCCCAGCTCCTGTCTGTGCAGTGAGGGATCAGGAATAGATACAAGCCCTTCCAGGAATGAGCTTTGTAAAAGCAAACATGTTTGGCTCCAGCTTTCCCTGCTTGTTTGGGATCAGGGAAACAGGGTCCCTGCACCACACCGGGGTCTCAGCACCCCCCAATTCCCTCCCAGCCATCACAGGGGGCAGGACCTGCATCGTGCCCCGGGATACCCCCCTCCTTGGGGCTCCTTTGTGCTTGGCCATCCTGAATTATCCCAGCGAGGGCCCTGCTCCGCTGAGGGAAACCCCAAGCCCCTCCATTGGGATTTGCGAGCAGCACACGGAGCTGGACAAAGCCCTTCCCCTCCCCAAGGGACTGATGGATTTATTCATCTCATTCCCTAATGAGCCACTTCCAGATCCCAGTAAATTATACGCACCGGGACAGATGAAATCTTGCTCCATAAATCAGATGTGAGGCTTGACAAGTGCTGCCTGCATCATTATCCCGGTGAGCTCCGCAGATCCCAGGTTTCGCCGCCTCCTTTGCAAATCCCAATAAATCTGGGAGTAATCATTCCTGACAGAGAGCCAAGAGAAAAGCGCCAGAAAACGTTTTGTTCCCTTAAAAAGTAAGTGGGAAATTTATAGCAGGGAAAGCAAAAGTTTTCTCTGGAGAGTCCATAACAAACAGCGATGGAAGGAGCCAGTGCGATGGCATCGCCTTGTGCTCACTGGGATAAACGCGTAGCAGCCCTTAAACGTTAGGGAATATTTTGTTATGGAAGCAGGAAGAGTGCAAAATGAGGGAATGTTGTTTTAGGGAAGTGGGAAGAGTGAAATAAGGGGGGAAAAAATAAAGCCAAGTGTTTGCAAGCGTGCCCTGAAAGGGCAGTGGAGCCAGCGTGCCGGAGTCCGCTGCCTTCTGGTTTGTGTTTAGCCTTTGGGAAAAAAATCCACTTCCCATTGAAAGCTCCACTTTCCTTAAGGAAAAAATTTATGTTATGAACTGGCCAACACCTGAAAGTAATTGGGATTTTTGGTGGCTGGAGAGGGGGAAGGAGCCGTCCCTGGGGACTCTGCAGGGAGGAGAGCTGCGTGTTCTGACTTCTGGTGTTTTTGTATCACATCCACTCATCCATCCGTCCACCCATCCCTTCATCTGCACATACACCCATCCATCCATCCATCCATCCATCCACCCACCTATCCATCCCTCCACTCATCCATCCCTCCACTCATCCATCCCTCCACTCATCCATCCCTCTACTCATCCATCCCTCCACTCATCCACCTATCCATCCCTCCATCCATCCATCCCTCTATCCACGCATCCGTCTGTCCATCCGTCCATCCATCCATCCATCCACCCACCCACCCACCCACCCACCCTTCCTTCCTTCCTTCCTTCCACCCACCTGTCCATCCACCCACCCACCCATCCATCCATCCACCCATCCATCCATCCATCCATCCCTCTATCCACACATCCATCCATCCATCCACCCATCCATCCATCCCTCCACTCATCCATCCATCCATCCACCCATCCATCCATCCATCCAAGTGGACGTGGTACAGGAGCTCACAGGTGTTTCAGGCTGTGTTTGCTGGTGGGTGCTGGATGCATTCTTCCCCTCCTGGTCCCATCAAGGAGACAATGCCAGGGGTCAAAGTGCTTCTCTTTCGGATGGGGAAACTGAGTCACATGGCATTGACACAGGTGTTGAGGGTTACAAATCCCCCCCCACACACACTCTTCCTTGGGTGGTTTGTTGGTGGCTTGGTGATGCTTTGGCTGTCTTCACAGCTGGAGGAAGCCAGGGGAGGTGAGGCTGACCCCAAGGAATCACCTTTATGCATCTCAGGAGGGTGTTTTTTCCCCTCTTTACCTTGTGCTTTCCACTCTTCCCAGCCATTTCCCAGGAGTTCTTGTGTTTCCATAACAGGCTGGTGGTGATCCCTGTTCCTGTCAGGATGAATGAGAGGTGACAACACCAAGAGCGCAGCGGAGGCTGTGTGAAAACCAGATGGGCTGTCAAAGGTTCTTCCTCCCCACCGCTTTGCTGGGAATCAAATCCAGCCTGGCTGGGACGGCTGGTTTACGGTGTGTGAGGACCAGCTCATGCAGGGAGAGGGAAGGAGCAGGGAAAGGGGAGATCAAAACGCCCAGCTGCTTGGAGCACTGGTTGGATGGGCATCATGGTGTTAGTGTCCGGGATGGATGGAGGGATGGATGGATGGATGGGTGGGTGGATGGGTGGATGGATGGATGGATGGAAGGAAGGATGGATGGGTGGATGGATGGATGGATAGAAGGAAGGATGGATGGAAGGACAGATGGAAAGATGGAGGGATGGATGGATGAATTTTGTGCCCAGCCACCCCTGTATTTCTGCACAGCCTGGAGGGGTCCCAGCACCCAAACCCAATATGGGGTCCTCCTCTGTGTCAACAGCATGAGCCAAACCAAACGCAGCAGTGCTGGGAGGGACATGGAACAGATCCAGAGAGCTGAGTGGCCACCAGTGGGGCTGACCCCTTTGTTGCAGTGGCCTATATCCACTTTGGGCAATGGTAAACCCCAAACCATCATGTCACACTGCCTTTAGTTCCCTAGGAGATGGGATTGTGGGGCAGCCTTCTCTTCCATGGCCTTGCTGTAGGTCTGGAGATAGGGCATAATTCCCGTCTCCTGGGTTTCTTCCCACCTTTTGCCATCAGCACCTCATCTCCGGTGCCCGGTGCTGTGTCCCCAGCACGACCTCCACTACCCGACCTAGAAGGCAAAAGGTTTCCTCTTTGCTGAGCCATTGCTGATAAGGAGAACCAGAAACAGCTTTGACCTTTCAACCGTGAGGAGCCTCAAGCGGTTCCCTCTCTCAAAGGTCCCTTGATAGGAAACAAAAACCTTGCCATTGACCTTTTAAGCAATTTCAGCCCTCAAAAAGCCTCAGACACCCCAAAACAGCTCAACTGAAGAGCACTGGCTGGTTTTAGCCCTGCTGAGGAACGGGGACAGCACGCATTAAGAGGTGTCTTGGGTTGCTCCGTTGTCTGGAGCATGACCCATGTGCTCTCTCCTTCCCTTTTGGCTGCTGCAGTGGAGACCCACTGATGGGGTGCAAAGGCTCTGGTACCTCCTTTTGTCTTCTCTTAGGGTGAGAGACCCTGATTTACCCCTGCTGGCCCCAGGAGGAGCAGGACAGAGGGGAAGTGATGGTGCCGGTTTGCACGACACGGGCTCATTGAACCCCTGGGATAACGGATGTGCCTATGGAAGCAAACCTCCATCCTTGCTGGCTTTCCCAGCCCGCAGCCGTGTGCTGACACCCTCTGGGTCGCTGCTATTACAGGCAGGTGATGGCTGGAGGTGTTGGAGCTCATTAATTGCTTTGAGCAAGTTAATTGGCACAAGTGCAACAGCGGGAGCTTTGCCAACGGGATCAGGCAGGATTCCTATGGGTTTGTGGCTGTTCAGACCCTGGAAACCGGGTTAAGGCTCTTGGGGGCTTGTTCCCTTCACTGCAGCGTGGATGTGGGCTGCATAGGGGAGACAGGAGCAGTGTGCAGTGATACCCCCCCAAATACAGCCCTGCATGAGCATTTCCACACTGGGTTTTCGCCCTGCATTGGGTGTTTAATAAGAACAGCTCCACGGCATGAATCCCGGGGCTGTCGCAGGTGACGGGGAGCTGAGCATCCCACAGAATCAGGCCCTAAACACCAGCAGGCTCCCTATATTTCCTCTGATATTAACCCTCCCTTTTCCCTGCTGTTGCTTAACCCCATTAACGGGATCTGAGCCGGTTCAAAGCCTTCGGAGCAGCAGGGGGGGAAGGTCAGTGCAATAAGTGGAGGCGACCTCTGCCAAGCTGGAGTAAAAGATGTTTTCCTCCTGCTTCCCAAACAGCCCACAGCATTTTCCCATTAAAGCTCTGTGCCCAGAGTAGCTGGGAAGGAAGAAACAGCCAGGATCAGCCCTTTCTGCATGGAGAGGGGCAAAAGGGGGCTGTTGCCTCCTAGAGCAGGGGGTAAGGGCTCAGCATCTGACCCCGTGGTCTAAGGATGAGAGGATGCTCCAAGGGGGATCATCCAGAGGAATGAGGTCACAGAGTGTGAAGCCTATAGGAAAGTCATCAAATCCAGGTACTTTAGAGGAAATGGGGTGTTTTGAGGGGTTGGGTGAGGGGAAAAATGATTATAGGGTCTGGGCACCACATTCCATGGGCAGAATGGGCCATTCTGGGGGGAAAGTGGTGATTTGTGGTGATCTTTCTTGATGCTGTTTCCTCAGAGCATCATTGACGGGGGTTCCTCAGCCCAGCTGGGCTCTGCAGAGCCCCACAAGCTGGAGTGAGGAGCTGGAGATGGGACCCATGTGGCAGAGGGAGCCAGGGATGTGCTGGGCACTTGGGAGGGACCCAGGGTTCTGGGTGCTGGGGTCTTGGGGCACCCTGTGCTGTTGGGGGGGGGGGCTCCCTATGAAGTGGTTTCATTGGGACCAAAGTCCTTGGAGCACAGGGATGCTCACAGAGGCCAAATGTTAGCAGCTTGAGTGACCATCACATTTGGGACTAAAGCTGTTAATGTGGCTGATATGGATCCCATCGTTATTACCCCATTACACCCAGCACACAGCTACCCCATGAGCAGGATCTGACCTGCACCAGTGGCTCCCCTTTGCCCCTCTCCTTCCTTCCCAGCAGCATCTCTGTCTGTGCCTCCATCCTTCCCTGCATCTTTCCTCGCTTCTGCCTGTAGAAGAGGAGGAAGAGGAGGAAGAGGAGGAAGGCTCCCTGCCACCCTGTCTCATGTTTCCCACTACCCTATCGCATGTCTTCACCCCAGGACCTGCATGGTGATGCAAGAAGGCAGGAGACGATGACCAATGGGTTTTTCTCCCCCCCCCCCATTTTTGGGGCATGAACAGGATCTGACCTGCACCAGGAGCTCCCCTTTATCCCCTCCTTCCTCCCCAGCAGCATCCCTTATCTGTGCCTCCGTCCCTTCCCTGCTCTTGGGCTTTTCCCAGCCCCACTGCTGCGAGGACACCGCTTGGGGGAGAGGAAGCAGGGTCCTGACCCTTCTCCGGGGGACACGTGGGACCCACCTCGTCCCCAGGATGGGGTTTAATGGATCCCACCTGGCTCCCAGGCACCAGGCGCCCCACGGGGGGAAGCAGATCCAAGAACTTCAGCGGGACACGGGGCTTCCCCAGGCACTGACCCCCCCATCCCCTGCCGCAGTCTCGGCTGTTGTTAACCCAGCCCGGAGGCAGAGCAGCGCTCCCTGTGCCGCTGCTCCCCACGGAGGGGATGCTCTGCTCCATCCTCTCAACCCAACGGCACCTGGGGACTTGTGGAGCCGGGCCGGGGTGGAATTGCCCAGGGAAGGTAAATCGGGCTCAGGGAGCTCTGAGGCTGCTGCAGCAGCTTCTGTTCCCTGTTTGCTGCAGCTCGGGGGGTTTGCTCTTCATCCCCCTGCACAGCAGCATCCTCTGCCTGTTGGATCAAGGCTCAGGGAGAGCTTTTGCACCATGCCCTGTCTCCGGTAGCATCCCCCATGGATGCTCCCATCAGAGGCGGTTTGGTGAGTGTGGGGATGCTTTCCCATGCAGGAAGGCACAGAGCCTTCTCTGTGTCCCTCTGATTCGACTCGCAGTAATTGCATTAACCGGGTTCATTCAAAGGAGGCCAGAGCCCGGCGGCGTGGGACGCGCCGGCGCTATCGCGGCTGCCTGGTCCTGCAGGCTGCAATCCATCCCTTCATTGATTCCAGCAGCGCCGTCTCCCAGCCCAGCCCAGTCCAGTCCATTCCCCTTGGCTGTACAGGAAGGATTCATCCCCCCCCCCCTCCCCTTTTACCCATGAACACAACCACTGCTGGGGGAGAAGGGGAGCTCGAGGTGGGGAAGGTTCATCCCAGGAAGGAGTGAGGGGTTGCATCCAGCCCCAACGGGGATGAAAGGGAAGCAGGAATTCCCTCCCTGGTTTCAAAAGCAGGAAGAAAGACCATTTGCTATAGGGAGTAAAATGCATCTGCTTTGCAGGAGTCAAGTGCAGGAGTTTGTGCCTCACATGAGATCCATCATCCCAACACCCCTTTGTTTTGCTGGGATCCCTCCACCCCAATGGGACCTTCTGTGACAACCCCTCTTCCCATGGGGAGCCCCCATCCAAGCAGCTGCATTTGGGATGATGCTTTCCCCCCCCCCCCCCAAGGCTCCTGCTGGCTCCTCAGGAATGTTCGAGGGCACCTGGAGGCAGAGCCCCTGTTTGTTGTTTTAATAGGGAGCAGACGGCTCTGCCGTGCCTCTCCTCCGAGGGGCTGCATGGGCTGGGAGGGAGGAAAAGCAGGGAAGATGCTGGTGGAGGGGCTCATGGGGACGGGGTTTCTTTTGGAGGCTCCCTGCAAACTTCTTTCTTGCCTTCTCCTGCCATAGCAGCCTGTAGAAGAGGAGGATGAGGATGAGGAGGGCTCCCTGCCACTCTGGCTCATGTTTTCCCACTCCCCTATTGCATGCGTTCACCCCAGGACCTGTGTGGTGGTGCAAGGAGGTGAGGAGCAATCCCCAGGGTATATCCCAAATGCACCCCGATTTGTTTCACCCTGCCCATAGGATGGGTGCCCCCGAAGGGACCTGAGCTCCGTATCTATCCCAGCAGCAGCCAGTCTGGAGGCACCAAACCCCATCCTGGCTCCCAGGGCCTCCCATCAGCCCCAATTTCCTGCAGCCCCCGGTGATAAGAGGCTGATCCTCAGCCATGGAAACCCAATGCCCCGGTGTCAGGGAATGCAGGTCCTGGGGGCTGTGGAAATGCAGCTGAGAATGAGCAGATCCTGCTGCTTTCCCTCCTCCAAGGCAAGAAACCCCTATGGAGGATGGATGTGGGCTTAGTGCCGCTCTCCGGCGTTGTGGCTGGACTGCATCACCCTGCCTCCTGTCAGCAGTGCTGGGTTCTGCCCCGGGCACAACTGCACCCGATCCATGGCTGGGTGCTCAGCCTGGGTTAATGCCATCCCTCTCTTTTAGGCTTTGCTGCGGTTGCTGAAGTCCCAGAGACTCGTGGATCCCCCCTGCTCCCGGGTAAGGTTTGAGTCAGGGACTGCAGGACAAGGCTCCGTCTGTTTTCCCATCGCTCTGCCCCTCGTTTGGGGATAATGCCCCAAAACAGGCAATAAACCCTAAAATGTCTCTCCCAAACTGGTCAAGGAGCCCACGTGTGTTGAGGGTTTTGCACCACAGCACAGGGTGGACCAGAGGAGCTGAGTAATTCTGCCTTCTTTATTCCCATCTTTATCAGCTCAGCTCAGGAGAGAGTCCGTTCCCTGACCTCACCCCCATCCCTGCATCCTGGTGCTGCTCTCTCTGCTCTGCTGGATCTGGGAGCTTTGATCTCCCAGCTAGTCTTCAATTTGGGGTGAATTCCTCCTTTTCCAGGTATTCCTGCGCATTTTCCCTGTGTGTTTCTGCTGGAGCTGCCTGCCCCAGACCTGGCCACCTTGGAGAGAAACCACCTCCGATTCCCAAACAGGAACAGATTCAGCCTTGGGGCTGCCCTATCGCGGATGCTGGTCCCGGAGGGCAAAAGGAAGGTGGGATGCTGAGGCAGAAAACCCAGATGCGCCCAAAAGTGCCCTCTGCTGATGGAGTGTCCTCCTTGAAGGGCCGTGAATCCAGAGCTGACGCACACCCAGAATCACACTGATTTATCAGAGCTGCTTTCTACATGGGTTTGTAGCCATGTGCCAGCCGCTGCAGCGATGGAGCTAACCTGATTTTCATGTGGGATTCCTCATTTGAGAGGCCTGGAATCGGCTGCTCTGCTGCCAGTCCAGTCAGGCAGTTTAATTCCTTGAGGCTGGTTGGTCCCATGGGATCGTGCATGGGTTAAAGAGGCTGTGTTACCCTAGAGAGACGATAGCTTGGGATATAGCTCCCACCTTTGTCTTGCTTCCGCTGCTTGTAGCTTGTCTAAGAGGGGGTCTCTGTTGCTCGGGGGGCTCAAGGGCTCAGGGTTTATGTGCAGCAGGGAATTTGGGATGCTCCTGGGTTAGGAACGTGGGGAGCGCACGTGAATCCAGCCCCGGGGCCGCTGCAGCAGAAATCCCTGCAAAGCAGCCAAAATCTGCCTCTTTTTCCACCCAAATAAAGTCGGAGCCAGAACATGGGCTGGATCCCGCGCAGCTGGCGTTTGCCAAGCTCCATCTGCGATCCCTTTGGACCAGCGCTGGGGTAAGGAGGGCTCCGGGCATCACATCCGGAGGGGATGGAGAGGCTCGGGATGGGGGGGCGACTCGGGCTCCCCCAGAGCCTCATGGAGATGCTCCACTGCCACCTAGTGACAAGGGGACCCCGGAGAGGGAAGGTCGGTGGTGCCCAGGAGCTGCTCTAAACCGTGTTCTAAACCCTGCCTTTCCCTAGAGGAGCTGATGGGAGCAAGGTGCATCTTTGATACCCAACTCCTTCCAGCACCTTGGATGTGCCACGGCCTCCTGGAGCATCCCTCTGCCGCCTCCTCCCTCCCTTCCCTCACCCATGCAGTGAAACTGTTTAGTGTCTTTAATATAACCTACACCCTGCATCCCTGTTAGCGCTGCCTGGCCCTGAGCTTTATCTTGCCTCCCGGTTGCTAATGCTTCCCTCTGGGTGATTATAAAGCAGGAAAACACTGCAAACCCCAGCCCTGTGCTGGAGGCAAAGGAAGAAACAGGGCACAGAAGCCGTGTGTGTTAATAACATCAACCCACCTCAATCCCACATTGCTCGGTGGCTGCTTAGCTCCATCATTCATCCTTCCACCAAGCTGTTAATGAGCCCGTAGTGGCTCTTAGCGTACACGTGTGTGTAAAGTGGTGTGCGAAGCTGCTGTGTCATCCCCATTCCCTGCTTTTGGAAGGTGATTTCCCTCCCAGAGCTGTTTCCCCAAGCACATCACGCTCCTCAGGCTGCCACCTGAAATCACGGCAGGGTTATTCTGTAATTACCTTTGCTTATGGTAATTGTGTAATTGGGAGAGGCAATCACCTGGTGAAATGAGATGGGAAGAGAGGCTGGATCCTGCTCCCAGCGCAGCTGCTCGTGGGGGAAACCAACAGGAGGGTTCACAGTATCCCAGTATGTTAGAGATTGGAAGGGACCTCAAAAGCTCATCCAGTCCAATCCCCCTGCCGGAGCAGGAACACCTAGATAAGGTTACACAGGAACGTGTCCAGGCGGGTTTTGAATGTCTCCAGAGAAGGAGACTCCACAACCTCCCTGGGCAGCCTGGTCCAGTGTTCCGTCACCCTCACTGAGAAGAAGTTTCTTCTCAAGTTTAAGTGGAACCTCTTGTGTTCCAGTTTGTACCCATTGCCCCTTGTCCTTTCATTGTTTGCCACTGAGAAGAGCCTGGCTCCATCCTCGTGACACTCCCCCTTTATATATTTATATACACTAATAAGGTCACCCCTCAATCTCCTCTTCTCCAAACTATAGAGACCCAGCTCCCTCAGTCTTTCCTCATAAGGGAGATGCTCCACTCCCTTCATCATCTTAGTTGCCCTGCGCTGGACTCTCTCCAGCAGGTCCCTGTCCTCCTGCCCTTCTGAAGAGGGGTCCTGTGTGTTTGGTCACATCCTGCTCATGCAGCAGATGAAGACACCCCTTCCCAAGCGCCCTTTTCATAGACCACAGACTCGTTTGGGTTGGAAGGGACCTCAAAGCTCCTCCAGCTCCAACCCCTTCCACTGGAGCAGCTTGCTCCAAGCCCCTGTGTCCAACCTGGCCTTGAGCACTGCCAGGGATGGGGCAGCCACAGCTTCTCTGGGCACCCTGTGCCAGCGCCTCAGCACCCTCACAGGGAAGAGCTTCTGCCTAAGAGCTCAGCTCAGTCTCCCCTTGTTAGGACCAAAGGGGATGGGTTTAAGCTATCAGTCTCTCTCGCCAGCCCCACTCATACCTTACCTGCCACATTCTGTGTGATGGTCAGAACACATCCAGGGGCTCTCCTTTAACCTCTTTCCTTCCTGTATTCCCAGGCAGATGTCTCAGTGCTTGGCCCATCCCCAGCCTGACCCTGCTCCCTGTGATTTACATGGATAAACCCTTCTGGGATGCTGGAAAAAGGAGGTTGAGGTCCCAGGGATGGATGAGGCAGGGAGGGGAGGGTTTGGAGGAGGGTTTGCTCCAAGATTAAGGATCTGTCTTTCTTTAGATGCAGCTTTTTCTCCTTGGTGCTCTGAGCTGATTGCATTAAACCGCTTGGTGAGTGATTGCTTGGGATGTACCTTCCCAATTCCCTGGGCTCTTCCTTTGGGACAGGCTTTTGGAAAGGAGCTGCCTGGACTCAAAGTCCAATGTGGGCCTGCTGGTCCCCCCCTGAACACAGGGCACAGATTCAGCCCCCAAATCCCCTCCATTGCCTTCAGGCTCCCAACTCCACCGATGCCCCCAGGGCCATTCCAAGCTTTTGCCTTCCCCAGGATGATTTCACCCACGAGGGTTGGTGTGTGGCTCCGAGCCCAAGTGATTGCAGAGGCCTGACAGGCTCATCACAGCTGGCACCCAGCATTTGGATTTCAACACCCAGCTTTCCCAATGAAGAAAAGGAAACCCTCGGCCCAACACATTCAATCTGCTGGCAGCACTAATCCTGTTTGTAAGACACGTGGCTCCAGTGCCTGGATAAAACCCTAGAATTCCCAGTTAATGGGATCCATGGTGCTGGTGGGCAGATCCAGACCAGCGAGGGATTTGGGCACTTACAGGAACCTGGAGACTCCTCCAAAGGGCAAGTGATGCCCAGGCTGTAAATCAGTGCCAGCCACTAAGCCAATGGGACTATGGATGCTCCATTGTGTGAGCAGATTCATGCAGTGCAGCCAATGGGCAGCTGGTGTTTTGCATATGTGATGAAGTAATAATTAGCAGCTGGGTTTTCCCTCCTACCCTGAGTTCCCAAATGGGGGATAAAAGGGCTATGGGAAGCACAGTAGCTCCTTGTTGTTCTTTGTGTTATGGTAGGGCTGAGATAAAGACCTCATGGGCTATAGCCATTGCGATAAGGGAGACCCTCACCATGGCAGGGGCAAGTGGTCCTCTGATGGGGAGTCCTGGTCCAGCAAGAGAGATCCCACACCGAGGAGCACAGGGGATGCCCCGAATTCCAGCTATTTCTGTGCCCATTCCAGCCAGTTGGCATCAGGTCGGCCCTGGTGGGTTTGGGTGTGGGGGAAGCAATGCTGTGGGGATGGCAACCCCTGAATGAGGGGGCTTGGGGGGAACCTGCAGGATGGGAGCCATGGGAAGTGCGAGGGTGGTTTGGTACAGAGGGAGCTGCTGGGGAGAGGGGGGATAATTATAGCTGAGAGCAGAGCTCGGCAGCCCCAGGTGCACGTCCCCTTCTCAAGTGCTTCAGTTGAGGAGGATTTAAAGAGCTGCAAGGGATTGGGGCATCTGCCTGGTTCTGTGCAGCATCTGTGGCTGCTCCGAGCAGCTTCTCCTTCCCCTGCTCCAGTGTGGCTCTGCCGGAGGCTGCTGGTCCCAGCAGGTTGTTGGTGATGGAGCCCTGGCTGGTCCCAGCCTCAGCACTGCTGCTGCTTTCCCCTCCATCACACTTGGGATGCTCAGGGTCTGGGGCTCATCCTGCTCCATCCCTGAGTGCCCCCTGTGGTCCAGGCTGGTGCTGGGGATCCGTTCCCATCCCTGGCAGCTCTTGCAGCAAAGCCGAGGCAGTGGAGCTGAAATGAGCCCAAGCAATTGCAAGCACCAGCGGCAGATGGTCGGTGCAGGCTGTCTCGCCGCCTCCTCGCTCTTCCCTTTCCTCACCCTCACTCCCAGCTCCTCTTATTCTTGTTTTTACTGACTTATCCCACCCAGGAGTTCCCAACCCTTCCCCACAGGGGGACCCCCCCATTCCCATTCATTTCCACCTTATGTCCACCCTGAATGGAGGTGCAAGGTGCAAACCCAAAGCCTCATCTGCTGAGCTGATGTTCAGGTGAGGAGGTGCCTTCATACATGGGGAAACTGAGGCAGGATGGGGATGGGGATCTCTGGTTCCAGCCTTCCTTCCCCGTTCCCAGCTGCAGAGATGGAGGTTTGTGCTTTCGGCTCCAGCTTTGACCATCTCCTGTGAACTGTAGCTCACAAAGGGAAGGGAAGGTTGAAACACCCATAGGGTCAGCCTGGTTGGATGGTTCCTGGTTTATCCACGCTCCTTCTGCATCCCCCATCCCTCCCCTTGCTTTACAGCCCCCAGCTTGTGCTCAGCCTCCCCTTGGCTCTGCCTGGGGTTGAGTTTCCAGGTGCTGCAGCCGAAATGAAGCCACAAGCTCAGGGCTCTGACAGGACGGTGGCTCAAAGGGCCGTGGGCTTTGCCTGGGCTGCATCAAAAGGAGCGTGACCAGCAGGTCCAAGGAGGGGATCCTGCCCCTCTGCTCTGCTCTCATGAGACCTCACTTGGAGCACTGTGTGCAGTTCTGGTGTCCTCAACATGGACATGGAGCTGTTGGAACAAGGCCAGAGGAGGCCACGAGGATGCTCAGGGGCTGGAGCAGCTCCTGTATGGAGCCAGGCTGAGAAAGTTGGGGCTGTTCAGCCTGGGGAACAGAAGCTGCGTGGAGACCTCAGAGAAGCTTCCAGTGTCTGAAGGGGGCCTATAGGGATGCTGGGGAGGGACTCTTCATTAGGGACTGTAGTGACAGGACAAGGGGTAATGGGTTCAAACTGAAACAGGGGAAGTTTAGATTGGATCTAAGGAGGAAATTCTTTCCTGTGAGGGTGGTGAGGCACTGGAATGGGTTGCCCAGGGATGTTGTGAATGCTCCATCCCTGGCAGTGTTCAAGGCCAGGTTGGACAGAGCCTTGGGTGCCATGGTTTAGTGTGAGGTGTCCCTGCCCATGGCAGGAGGTTGGAACTGAATGATCTCAAGGTCCTTTCCAACCCAAACCATTCTATGATTCTATGATTCCCCTCTCCCAGTCCCAATCATCCCCCACATTCCTCCACGGTCCCTTTCTCAGCAGTGGGGGCCGTGCCATCGAGCCAAGGTCGAGCCTTGCAGCAGGGACCCTGCTCTATCCCGCCCCATTGTGTTCTTTGGGGTTGGTTTCTCTCCTCACCTCCTCGGGGCCTCTTTGGCCTTGCCAGTTTTGTTGGGTGTCCAAATCTCCTCTGGGGTGGCAGCGGCTGAAGCCTGACCCGGACAATGGAGCTCGCTGCTGTCTTGGCAGGGGCTCTGTGTGCTCACAGCCGTGGGGATGCTGGGGGGGAGGGGGATGGGGATGAGCAGGCACTTGGATGGGTTCCCATGTGCAGGCTGAGCTGGGTGCGTGTTTCCATGGGAAGATGCCCCGGGAGGTCCTGGAATGGCTGCTTTCGAGGTGTTCCTATGGGGGTATGCATCGAGCTGGGATCATGCAGTGCTGTGGCTGAAGCTCCAAGCATTGATGAACAGGGAGGAGAATTCTGATTGCTGAAGCCTTGGGAATTCCTTCCCTGATCCATCAAGCGTTGCTTGGTCTTAATGCTGGCTCCAGCTTCCCTTGGCTTCAGGCACTGCTGGAGCCTCAGGGGAAGGGATGGGGCACAGTGTGTGTGGGGGGAACCCCAACTTCTCAACCAGCACAGAAGGCTCTGGGCACTGGGGAAAAGGAGGAGAAACCAGGAACATGGGAGGATGGAACAGGAACAGAGCCAGCCCTGCTCTGCCTGGGGTACCCCCATCACACTGCATGGCTGGGATAGGGATACCTATCTTGAAGGTAAGGAGATCTGGGGAGGAATAGCCCCTTTCCCAGCCCCGTGCAAAGCTGCATCAAGCTGTGCCTCGGCTGAGAAATCCCCTTTCCCAACATCTTGCAAAGCTGCTGCAAACCCTGCCCCAGCACAGGATGCTCAAGGCATGAGCCTGCATCCCCAGTGTGAGCTGGATGGGGCAGTGAAGACACATTGGACCCACACAGTTCATCCCAGGAGATCCGACTGAGACAGCAACGCTCCCCAAAGCTCTTCCAAGCCTGATTCCTCCTCCTGGCACCCGTTGCAGTTGGGCTGGGTCTGTGCTGTTGGATGGGAGAGAAGAAGAATCAGCCCCAGAGGGCTAATGGGGAGGAGATGCCTGCGTTCGTGCCAGCTATAGTGGGGCAGCCTGGCTCTTGTGGCTGGGAAAGGGCTCTAAAGGGGCTGAGCATCAGCCGCTTCTCCACAGGGAGGCAGGGAGAGGCAGCTCCACGGGTGCTCAGCGGGAGGCTGAGGATGGCATCCAGGCTCTGCTCTCCAGCAGCGTTTCACCCACCTCAGGGCTGGCTCTGTCCTCACAGCGCAGTGAAACCCCCTCGTTGGGGAGCTCCGAGGGCTGCGGGGCACAAGGGAGGGGAGCGCGGCGCATCCCAACCCGCTTGTCTTCACGTGAATGATGGTTTCCAGCTGGAGCACTGGGATGGGGCTTTCGTTACCAGCGTGAATCCTCCCAGTGACCTCTCCCAGCCCCAAGACCTCCTGTGGCTTCCCCGTCCATTGGTACAGCTCCGGGGGAGATGCATGGAAAGACCCATGGAGATGCCCATGTGGGTGATGTCCAGAGGGTTCCAAGAGAGAAATCCAGCTGTTCCAGAGGCCAGGGTAAGGAAACGGGCTCCTCCAGCCAGATGGTTTGGGTTCCTTTCAGGGGTGCTCGCAGCACATCCAAGGGTGGGTTTGTGCCATGTACAGGGCACTGGGTATCCGCACAGCATCACCATGGGCACCGCTGAGGAAGGGCACGGAGATGCTTGTGCTGGCAGCGAGATCCAGTGGGAAGTGCTGAGAGGCAGCTGGAGGTTACAATTCCTGGGAGCAGGGAAAGGATGGGTCAGGTCTTTGCCCTCTGCTGCTCTCCACCAGCCCTGGGTGAGCCCAAGCAGCTCGATGGGAGGTGAAGAGAGGCTCAGGCTCAGGTTCCAAGGGGCAGACAGTGGCTGTTTCTGGGTTGAGACACGAGTGAGGAGCTCAGTGCTGCAGTGCTGCAACGGTGCTGGAGCAATCCCATCCCTGCCCACATCCTTCTCCTCAGATGGCCCTATCCTGCTCCTGGAGGTGCTCAGGCCTGGGAGGTTTGGGGTTTGGAGGCTCACTCCTGGTCAGGGCCAGGATGCAGCAGCTCATTTGGGGCTGGGATGGAGGGGATGGGATGGGGTCTGGCTCCCAGTTGCATGCAGACCCTGGTTGGTTTGGTATGGGGAGGATGAACCCACCACCCTGAGTGGCTCCATCTGATGCTTTGCTTCCTGCATCCTCCCTGTGGGGCTGATGTCCCCAGCTCCGGCTGCTGGGTGAGCTGGGAATCTCAGCCTGTGGTTTGCCCACCTTTCCCTTGTTCTGCCGAAGGGGGTTATTGAGCATCACCCCTCTCATCCTCAGCTCTCTTCAGGTGCTAAAGGGTGACCCGGCTGCAGGGAGGTGGCACTGAGGGGACAGGGGAGCTCAGTGCCTCATGGAGGGAAGCTGAAGGGGAGATTTGGGAACTGTTCTGCCTGGAAAAGTGTGGAAAGCAGCATCCTGGGAAGCAGGTGTGACGTCAAAGGCAGTGCTTAAAATATACCCAGGGCAAAAATCACATGGCAGCTGGTGGAACCGGAGACAGCGGGCTCCAGGCACTGCATCCCAAGGGATCCGGGGGCTCCGGTGGGAAGCATCCCCCAGCTTTGATTTCTCCATCCCCTTATTCCAGCAGCTCCCTGGCCCTCGCTGTGACCCGGGAGCTGCATTGCCAGGCTGGGCACAGCGGGAAGTGCTGGCTGGCTCCCATCTGCTCCCATCTGCATGGCCCCGGGGTGCTGCTGAGTGACTTCTGTTGAAAGCAGCTACTGGTGGGGACTGGCTGGATGGGGTCCGGCTGCTTCCCATTAACTGAGCTACACAAGGGCGCTGGGTGCCAAGTTGCTGGGGGCTACGTCCTCATGGGGGGATGATGAGCCAGCCCTGCTGAGATCATGGAATGCTTTGTGTTGGAAGGGGACCTTAAAGCTCCTCCAGCTCCAACCCCTGCCACGGGCAGGGACCCCTTCCACTGGAGCAGCTTGCTCCAAGCCCCTTCCAACCCATTCCCCTTGGCCTGTCCCTACATCCCTTGTCCCAAGCCCCTCTCCAGGTTTCCTGCAGCCCCTTTAGGCACTGGAGCTGCTCTAAGGTCTCCCCTTCAGGAGCCTTCTCTTCTCCAGGCTGCCCCAGCCCAGCTCTCTCAGCCTGGCTCCAGAGCAGAGCTGCTCCAGCCCTCGCAGCATCTCCATGGCCTCCTCTGGCCTCACTTGATCCACTCCAGAGATGCTCAAGAGCCCAGGACGTGATTTTTCTCCCTAGGAGATGTGGTTTGGAGTGAAATCCTCTGGTTTTGGCTCTTTGAGTCTGCCGGGCAGGTTCCACAGCTGGGTTGAGCACTGGAGGAACAAGCCATGTGCTGGTTTGGGCAGCATCAGACAAGGCCGTAGTGAACTCCCTCCCTGCTGGGCTGCGTCCTCCTTTTGGGACTAGCAGACACATGTCCCCACTCAGAGAAGCTGGCCCAGAGGCAGGCTGAGGTCTCTCCGTATTCCAGCAGGGATAAGCAGTGCAGGCAGCAGTGGCCATGCAATGGGATCTGAGGCTGAGCAGCCCTTTGAGGGCTCCTCGCTTTCGGTTCCAAGGAGGGAATGCCCAAGGACTCGCACAGCTTCCCAGAGCCGGTCCGGGCGCTGTGGCTGTCCCATATCCCATGCTCAGGCCTTTGTGCTGGGCTGGATGTGTCCATCCCTCTGCAAACCCTGCTGGGGAGATGGCTTAGGTGGGGAGAATGGACAGCGAGGAGCATCACTTGGGTGGGGGAGAAGCAGCATTATCAGCCATGCTACATGGAAACCATCCAAAACCCCTCCAAAAAGAGCCATCCAGAGGCACCTGGAGATGGAGCCCAGACTGAACCCACCCCATTGCACAACACGGGCATGGGAAGAAAATCAAGAGCAGAAGCTAGGGGCAGCAGCTCTTTCAAGCTGTCCTGCTGTTAAGGAGCCCTTGCCCAGGGCGTCGGGACATGGTTCTCATTCCTCTGCCTGTGCTGGGTTTTGTTCTGTTCCCTTCTATTGTGCACAGTCCCCTTTCTTCCCTGCATGCTCGTCCCCTGCGGCTGAAGGGAGCAGTGTGGTTTTCTTCTTGCGCTCAGACACACATTGCCTCCTCCCAACCACCCTTCTGGTTGCCAGACATGATCCCCAAGCCAAAAATAGCTGCTCCTTGCTGAGGAGAACCAGCCACCAGGTGAGTGCATGGAGGGCACTGGGGCTGGTGGCTTTATGGTCACTAAGAGATGGGAGATGCTTCTTCTAAAGGTCGTTCTCTCCATCATTCCTGAGGTTTCCAGCTGGGGCTGTCTGGCACTGACCCCTCTCTTGAGGACGTGGTACCCTGTGGGGCTGTCATCCCAAGGAGGTTTGGGAGCCCTTGGGAGTGGCTCAGCAGTCACCGAGGGTCCCTCTGCACCCCCCTTGTGATGGTGAGGATGGGGAGGGCAGATCCTGGTTGGGATCCTGGCTGCGCCACCCCTTTACCTGTAGCCTTGGGCGCGTGCCATGGGATGGGGGAAGGAACTGGGAGCCTTGGGTGGAAAATGCTCTGTTCGAGCCAGAAATTCCTTTGCTTTGAGTCAGGCTGGGATCTGCTTTCCCAGGCTCTGCAGCTTTCCCTCCCTGTCAGCAGCATCTGATGGGCCCTGGCTCTGCAGGCAAATGCGTGCTTAGAAACCAGAGGGCATTATCCCCTTTGCTTATTATCACTTGAATGTAGGTCAGCTTGACAGCTTAGGTGGAAAACCATCTTCTGGGTGCACTGACAGCACCATGCTCATTGTCCTGTTAATCCCTACCCCATTAACATCTTGTTTTGGGGGGGGGAAACCAGGCTTAGGAGCTTTTTCACTAGCAAAGGAGGCACTAAAGTGAGTTACTGAGGCAGCCACCACCCAAAGAGCTGTGTTCAGGAGGGGTCTGATGGGGAGATCAGTAAATGCATCTCCCCATGCTGGCAGCACCCTCATGATGCTTCAGCCTGACCAGGGGAGGGATTCATTCATCCCTGTGCTCCCTGCTGATGTCCGTCCATCCCTGTTCTCCATCCATGCAGGCTTGGCTGTCTGTCCCTCCCTTCCCATAGCTCTGCCCAGGTGTGGCTGCAGTGGGTTTGGAATCACAGGCTGCGCTGCGTTCCTATTGGGAAGCACAGCTCCATCCTCACCCGCTCCATCCTTGATCTAAACCTCCCCCCTGGATTTTCCCTCCCCGAATGGCAACTTCCATCCTATTAAAAACCACCCCCATGCCGGGCCCCCTCCCTTGGACCAGTCCTAGGGATGTATGAACGGCTGGTGGCCCTGGGATGCCATTTCCATGGTGACAGATGGCAGCCGAAGTGCGGGAGCAGGGTCACATGAGAGCAGCAGGGAATTCAGGTGGATATTTATAGGCTGCCGCTCCAGCTCTCTGGAATTGCGTCTGTCTCCGCGCGTGGTACCAGCCCTTCGCTGGCTCTCCGGGGCACTGCTCTTCCAGGAGAGGCATTACTCATGCTCTGCTTTAACCCAGACTGCTCCTGCTGCTCCGGCTGCCCTTGGAAAAGTACCGGCCTTGGATGCTCCTGGTTTAGCCCTGCGGTGCCCACGGAGCACTCTGTGCCTCAGTTTATCACCCAGCAGCGCGCTCTGGTGATGGGTGCCCGGCCAAAGGGGGTATTTAAAGCCATAGGGGAGGATTTGTGACACCTCAAGGTGCCATCGAGCCACCCGTGATGCTGGAAGTGCCCATCCCCACCCCGAGCAGGCTCATTCCTGCTCCCCACTGAGATGTGCAGGGATGTGGAACGCCCGGTTCGGCCCCTCTTAATGAGGTTGCTTCATTTCCCTTTGCTCAAGGCCCCCTTCAGAAGTCACTGCATCTCCTTGTGTTCAACCTCTGGGTGTGCAGAGCACTTTGCACCGCTGGCATTTGCAGCCCCTGGGCTCTGCAGTTCCCCTTCCCCAGCACTCCCAAGCTCGCACCCATCTCTTCACAGAGACGGTGCCAGGATGCAATAAATATCCCTATCTTTGGAAACGAGGAGGGGTTTGTAGACATCAGAGCGGTTCCTCCATCACTGGTGCATGTGACAAGCCTGATGCTCTGCACAGGGGTGGCTCTCACCTTGCAGCCAGGGGAGAGCCCATCTCGCACCAACCCTGCTTGGGGCTGAATTTCATGGATGGAGAAGAGCCTCCAGCACCCTGTGATGGCTCCTGGTCCCTCTTCCCCTGGGCTTTGTCCCACAGCTCTGACTGCATCCGGATCCCTGGGCAGTCACAAGGGAGCAGAGCAGGGAGCATCCCCATACAGGGCTATTGGTCCCCATGGACATGACGTGATGCAGGGCACATTTCTCTCTCCCTGCTCATTAATACCTGCCATTGCCTGTCCCCTGCATGTCCCAAAGGGGAGAGCAGGAGACCTCATTGGTGTCCCAATGGCTCTAAGTTTCATCTTCTCAGCCTGGGCACTGCACCTCTGCCCTGCACTTCTGCTTCTCCCATCAATCAGAAAGCAGGAATCAGTGAATCCCAGAACCCCAGCCTGGTTTGTACTGAAGGGACCTGAAATCTCCTCCAGCTCCAACCCCTGCCACGGGCAGGGACCCCTTCCACTGGAGCAGCTTGCTCCAAGCCCCTGTGTCCAACCTGGCCTTGAGCACTGCCAGGGAAGGGGCAGCCACAGCTTCTCTGGGCACCCTGTGCCAGCGCCTCAGCACCCTCACAGGGAAGAGCTTCTGCCTAAGAGCTCAGCTCAGTCTCCCCTCGGGCAGGTTCAAGCCATTCCCCTTGGCCTCTCCCTACAGGCCCTTGTCCCAAGCCCCTCTCCAGGTTTCCTGCAGCCCCTTTAGGCACTGGAGCTGCTCTAAGGTCTCCCCTTCAGGAGCCTTCTCTTCACCTGAGATGTGCAGAGCCATGGCAGCAATAAGCCAAGACAGGCGATAAATCCTGGATGTGATGAGCCTCTTCCCATTCAGTTGCCACATTGAGCTGCCTTGTCCCTGCCTGGAATGGGCAAAGGTGCAGGTTTAATGGAGCGTGGCCTCGTTTCTCCTAGGTGGGGAGGAGGGATTGCTCCAAGCATCACCCGGGTGCTGGATCTCAGAGCAGGCACTGGCCAAGCTCCCAGGTACCCGGGAGGATTGATTATTCTGTGTTTAATAGGCTGGAAAAGGAACCAGCTCCAAAGGCCAGAAATGTGCACAAATGTTGAGGTCCAGGAGCCTGCTTTGGGCTGGAGGCTGAATCCTCCATGGTTTGGCTCTTCCCAACGTGTTTTTTTCTCCCATCAAGGTTTCTCACAGGCTCAGGAGATGGATACTGGTACCAGTATCCCCAGCACATCAGGCGTCCCCGGTGCTCTGTTAGCCACACCACACCTGCTGCATCACAGCACCCTAAGTGAGTGGCAGTGATAAATTAAGCCTCAGAAGGTGGATTTGGGTTTTGCTTGCTCTGAAGAGCTGTGCTGAAAGAAGGTGTGTTTTTGACTTGGAGTCACCATATCCTATTGTGTTGGGATGTGAATGGGACTCTTACTGCAGAATTTCACCATCAGCATTCAAGGTGAGTTCATAGATGCAGGTATCTCATCCTCTAAAGCTGGCTTACACCCCCAGCTCACCCTTGCTCCGGTCTGTGCTGCTCCTGGGCTCAGCTTTGGTGTGGGAGAGAAGTGATGTGGGTGGAGATGTGGTGCCCTCTGAGCTCAGTGTTGGGTCTGGGGTCCGTGAGGGTCACCAGGCTTTGGGCCAGCAGCAAGCATCACTGGGCAGGTTCCACACTTGAGCTATGGGGAGCAGAATCTGGGTCCTGACTGCTTCCCTTTGTCCCTGTGTGGTCTGAGACAGTGACTCCTCTGCATCCTTGGAGATGCTGCGAGGGCTGGAGCAGCTCTGCTCTGGAGCCAGGCTGAGAGAGCTGGGCTGGGGCAGCCTGGAGAAGAGAAGGCTCCTGAAGGGGAGACCTTACAGCAGCTCCAGTGCCTAAAGGGGCTGCAGGAAACCTGGAGAGGGGCTTGGGACAAGGGCCTGTAGGGACAGGCCAAGGGGAATGGCTTGAACCTGCCCGAGGGGAGACTGAGCTGAGCTCTTAGGCAGAAGCTCTTCCCTGTGAGGGTGCTGAGGCGCTGGCACAGGGTGCCCAGAGAAGCTGTGGCTGCCCCATCCCTGGCAGTGCTCAAGGCCAGGTTGGACACAGGGGCTTGGAGCAAGCTGCTCCAGTGGAAGGGGTCCCTGCCCGTGGCAGGGGTTGGAGCTGGAGGAGCTTTAAGGTCCCTTCAACCCAAACCAGGCTGGGATTCTATGATAGGGGTTCCCCAATCTCCAACCTTTCCCCACAGACCCCCCCGAGGCCGCTCTTTTGGGGCAGGGGATGTTATAAAGGGAGTTTTGCTTTTCCCCACAGCTCTGGGATGGGAAAATCCAAATTCCCCCTTCGGGCCGGACTCGTTTCTGTTTATTTCTGCCTTTTTAATGCCAGAACCCTCA
Organism: Neopsephotus bourkii; assembly: GCF_033783945.1. Lineage (NCBI taxonomy): Eukaryota > Metazoa > Chordata > Aves > Psittaciformes > Psittacidae > Neopsephotus > Neopsephotus bourkii. Next base: position 1,966,415 of record NW_026900918.1, on the reverse strand, counting down.
TCTGAGAGAGATGGGGGGAGGGGGGTGCCGGTACCCCAGCTTTGACGTGCAGCCCTGGTGACTCAAGCCTGCGTCAGGGGCTGCGTGTCCCTCATCCCTTATTGCTTCCTATTTTCAATCGCTTTTCCTTTCGGTGCTTTTTGTCTGCTGGGGAGCCCATCGGAGTTACCTCCCCTCCGGCGAGCGGCAGCGGGGCCGGGCCGAGCCCAGCGCGCATCCGCCGAGCGGTGGCAGCGGAGGGCGGGTTGGGAGAGGGGGGGGAAAGGGAAAGCGGCCGCCGGCTCCCCCCCTCCCCGCAGCCGCCCATCCCCGCAGCCTCCGGTCCCCTCGGGCAGCGTCTCCTCCTCCTCCTCAGCGACAGCGATTCCGCGCAGCACCGGGACCCAGGTACCGGCCCCGCCGCCGCCTCCTTTCCTCATCGAGGGCAGGAACCGGATCAATTTCTCCTGGGAATCTGCTCCGTTTCCTCCAGGATTTGCTCAGTTTCTCCCGTTAACGGGTCAGTTCCCCCCCCCCCCGGAGCCCCGCCGCACCCCGAGGTAAGGATGCTCCTTCCGAGGGTCTCCGGTCTCACCGAGCGCTGCCGGCTCTGTCCGTGCCCCCCCCACCGCTGCCCCTTGGTGGGGTGGAGATCCCGTCCCTGGGGAGGGGGTGGCAGTGGGGGGGACACCCAGGTGTGAAGGCATCGAGGGCGGTGGGGGGACATTAAGAGACAGCAAACGGCTTGAGCCACCCTGGAGAGGCTGGGGGGGACCACAGGGGATGGCACTGGCCGCCCGGCTGGGGTTGGTGGGGGCTCACCCCGTTTGAGCCTGAGGATGGGTGGAAATGCAGCTTCCAGGTTGACCTTGACAATAACATTGGGAGAGGAGAAAGCATTTGGTTGCGATGAGGATTTCATCCCTGGCCCCCCAAGTGCTGGGGGGGGGGGTGGGTTATTTTCCCCTTCTTTTATTTCTATGCTGCTCCCTGAATGTAGATGTCTGGTTCTGAGGAGGAAAAAATGGGGTTTGGGGTCCTGGTTACTGGTACAGTTCTCACTACTGGGTGTGGGGAGTCCTTATTCGCCCGTATTGCATCGCTGGAGGTGCGTGTTTCGGGCTGGCATCTTGGCCACAGGCACATTTACATCATTCTGGGGATATGGGGCTTAAACCAGCTGAGAAATCTGCTCCCAGCTCTTTGGAAAGGGCTCGGAAGGTGAAATCTTGCTTCTTGGATCATACCTTGTGCCTGAGACACCTGGGCTTTGAATCCAGCAGGAGCTGATGCAACTGTTTCTGGTCTCGGTAGGAAAAATACCCCCAAAACGCCACAGCAGCGGAGTTATTCTTGGCAGGGCATAGAGTTCCTTGTGAATATTCCTGTGGAGGTGTCAGGACTAGGTCAAGGAACCTGGATGCTGCTTTGGTGACAGCTCAGCTGCTTGGAAGGGCAAGGAAATGGGGGTCTGCGCTGTCCGCTGGGATGAGTCGGAGACGGCTGTTGAAGTCAATGGGAACAAAAGGGTTTGGTTGGAATGTGGAGTGACTCCCCTGGAGTTCTCCCCCCGAGCTGGAGTCACGAGGATGAAACTCACCCTCGATCAGGTGCTGCTCGACGCACACCCAGAGCAAACCATTGCCTTAGGAGGAGCTGCTCTGCTTTTACCCCATCCTTGGGTCTCTTTGGACTTGTTTGTTTACAACCGTAGCAGCAGCATCATGAATTACCAGAGGGAGAAGCAGGAGCTTGCAGAGGGCTCTGGGTACCACCCGGTTTGCTGCCTTTTAGGGTAAACCAGGCCTGGGGTTGGGGTCAGTCGCTAACGGGCAGCTGGATGGGGTGAGCTAAGAGGGATCTAACTGGGAAAAGATCATCTGGGGAGCGAAAGGGAGCCCTGGAGTGCTCATATGACGGCTGTCATGCTACTGCAGCTGATGGAGGTGTTCACGCTACTAAATGAGTCACGGGAGGAGAGCAGATTCACTGAATCAATGTGCTCATGCACTTCGTGACCAGCCCAAGAGCTGGCCCCCCCTCCTCCAGTGCTGTTGTGTCTGTCTCATGACCCAGCAGCAAAACTGCTCTTTCCAAAGGTCTTTTTTGGCATGTATTGAAGGGAAGAGCTGTTGTAATGCCACAGCATCCCATGGGGCATGAACCCCCCGGAGCTGGGAGCGTGTGGTGCCAGCTCTGCTTGTCTTTGTGGGAGATGGGGGGTTATTTATAACATCTGGGTGCTTTCACCGGTGAAAGCCACTTGAGTGGGTGTAAGACAGAAGCGGAGGCAGCTCTGATTCATCAGCCAATGTGAACCGCTCCTGTGTCACGATGCTAAAACAGACCTGGGTGTTTGCATGGGAAGGACACAGCCAAGAGCATCCCCAGCACCACCGGATGCATAGCACCGAGCTGCTCTTGGTCCCACACCATTGGGAGCTTGGTTCCAGCGAAGCTTCTTATGGGTGCCCCTTTCCCCGGTCACCCTGGGCTGTCCCATCAGGTTGGCTGTGCCTCTTCATGGGTGGGTGTAGGGGAGGGAGCACCCCAGGGTGCAGCTCCGTTGGTGGGATTGAGTCACCTCGTGTCATCCCTGCGGGGTGGTGAGGGCCTGGTGCTGATTTACAGGGATCATTTGGAGAAAGGGAGAAGCCCCACTGAGCGCAGATGGCAAAACCCTTCCCTGTGGAGCCAGAGAGGATGAGCAGGGAGGAGCAAGCCCCAGCATGGAATGGATTTAAGATGGAGGCATCTTGGACCAGCCTTAGGGTTTTATGGCAGTGGGTGCAGTGAGGTCCTTGGAGCAGGGCTGGGGGGATCAGGGCTGCGATGCTTGGGGACAAAGATCTCTGCTCATGGCTTGGAAGCGGAGTTTGGATGCTGCTGAGAGGGTCCTGCCCTTGGTTTCTTGCAGCTTGTAGGAGTGGGATACATCCCAAGGGACCTGCTCTGCCAGGGTGATCCTTGTCCCATCCTAGAGGCATTCCGGACTGCAGGGAGCAGCAGGTATGGGCCTGGAGCTGGTTTGTTCCTGATCTGGTCTCAAAGGCAGGTTGTGCACCCAGGGTCCTTCCCTTTGCTGCTTGGCTTTGCAGAGTATGGAGGGATGCAGGAGGGATGCGTGTTCCTTCCCCCCTTCCCAGGCTCTCTGGCTTCCTGGGTGACCTTGGATCCATCCCTTCCCCTTCCCATCTGCAGCAAGCAGCCTGCTCCTGTGTGCAAGCTTTCCCTGTCCCTGTGGGTGTTAGGAGGATGTGGAGCTGTGAATGGATGCTCAGGTCTCCCTGTCCAAGCCTGACAGTGGCCTTCCAGCTCCTGGAGGCCCTCGTTGCCTCTCTCTGGCCCTTTGCACTTCCCTCCCTTCCCTGCTCTGTGACCTTGATGGAGCGAGGATGCTTTTCAAGGAGCATCTTCCCCCTCTCCTTTAGGAGCTGCGGGGGATTTGCCTGGAAGCTGAGTGCAGCAGAGTCACAGCTCAAGGAGAGGTGTTGGGGTAGGGAGGCACCAGCAGAGAATCCCTATGGTTTCAGTGTTAACTGTGAATTCACTCCATCTCAGCCTGTTTCTTCCTGCCTCATTTTCCCCTTTATGGAGTCAAACAGGGCGTAAGTGTAGAAGCTGGATATAGGAGAGGAGAAATCTGCCCCTGTGCCCATCCTTCAGCCCCAGAGCGTGTTGGTGGCTGTCCATCCCCATGCCCCCCTGCCTGCCTCTGCACTCCCAGGCCTGGCTGAAAGCTTTGCTGACACGTTTCCAGCCTCCTTTATTGCTCTCCAGCCACCTTCCCAAGAAAGCAAGGACAAGCTGAGGCAGGACACATGGCTTGGAGCATCCCTGCCCTGCTGAATGCTCCGTGATGCTGCAGGCAGGGCTGGGAGATGTGATACCCTCAGCTCCCAGAGCTCTCCGCTCATCCCGAGCAGCAGCCTGTCCCCAGTGGGTGTTTCCATTTCCAGTTGGGGTCAATGGGAGCCACAGGGTAGGGATCAAACCTCCTGGGTGTAGCAGAGCTTCTCCTTCTCTGCCCCTTCCCTGGGTGGGCTGAACGCAGCCTGTACCACGTGCCTTGGACCCGCTGCAGTGGTGTAAGCGCAAAGGGGCACCGTGATTGAGGGTTGGCTCTGAAAGACTCGAATCTGTCTTCTAAAGAGGAAGGGAAAATGCACATGGAAGAGAATTCAGGTCACGAAGGCGAAGGAACGGAGCTGAATCTCCATCTGGCAGTGCCAGGGGTTTGCTATCTCTGCCCAGCGCAGCGAGCTCCTGCTCGTCAGCTGAGCCGCCGCTTCCTCGCAGGGTGGGTGTTATTTTTGGCAGATGAAGTCCTGATCCAGTTCCCTTTCCAATGGAAGCAAGGAATGGAAATACCTCTCCCGGGTGGATTCAGACCCTGCTCTCCCATCTGAGGGCTGCTGAGCTTGCAGGTGATGCAGGATGCTCTGGAATGCTGACCTCGCTGCTCCCAGGATCAGGTCTCTGTGCTATGTGTGCCAGTGGCTTTGTGCTGGTGTTGGCTGTGCTCCTGCCATGGTTATTCCCTGCTCTAGTTGAGTTTGGGTGCATCTCCCATGGGGAGGAAGGCTTGTACCTTTGCTGTCCCAGTGCCTACAGAGCTCTTGCTCCACCCCGGGAGAGCATCCAAGCATCCCAAATCCTTTGGGAATGTTATTGTCATGGGTGTCCTCCGAGGTGCTAAGAGCCCCTGGGGCTTTGGAGGTGCTTGAAGAAACCTTCTCCTCAAGGACCTGCTGCCTCTCAGCTCCTAAGGATGCTTGGGGGACCTAAACTGAGGATGGGGATAGGTGGAGGTCCAGGGAGAGGTGCTTTGGGGTCCATCCTGGCCCCAGTGCGCTGGCCTGGCTCAGCATCCCTGGAGCTGGGCATCTCCAGGCTTTGCTCCAAGGGGTTGAGCTGTCCCAGGGGAGCAGTTTGGGTTCCCCTTCCATGGGGCTCTGAGCTCTGGGGGCTCAGGGGCTCAACCAGGAGATCCCAGGTTTTCTAGGCTCTATCCTTAGCATATTTTAACCACAGAGGCTCAGTCCTCCTGAAGGTCTGAGTTGCCTTTGCTCAGAAGGAGCTAAAGTGGCTGCTGAGCAGCCAGGGAGCACCAACCAGCTCATGGGTGACTGAACCAGGTCTGCACCAATCCATAAAGAGCCTGGTTGAAAATCGATGGCAATCCCAGTGATTTCCTGGCAGCTGGATGGAGCCCTTCCCTTCCCTCCCCTCTGTGTCTGTGTCCGGCCTGGCTGAGGATGCTCCAGCCACGTGCTGGTAATTGCCACGATTGAGCTGTGAGTGTTTTATATGAATGGGCCCTTGTTAGGAAGTTAAACATTGCTGGCCCAGGCTTGAAGGAATAATTCAAGCGGCTTCTCCGGAAGAGCCAGATCCAGGGAAGATGCGGAGCCGACACCGTTGCCTGGCAACGGATGCAGCCGACGGCCAGAAATAGCTTTTTTAATAGGAACAGGGCCTGGCAAAGGGGGAACTTTCTTCAGGGGTGAAAAAACAGCAAGGTGAAGGCGAGGGAGGGTGAGGATTCCCACTGCCGACGCTTTGCATCCCTCCCGCTCCGGGTTGGGAATGCTGTGCGTTGGTTGGGAATGAGCTTTGCTGCCCAGGCTGAACCTGCTGCTCTGAAATGGGCTGAATTGGGTCTAAAAGATGGATGTTGGGCCAAAGGGAAGAAGAGATGGGATGGCTGTGGGAAATCAGGAGAGAGTTGTACCTTGGCTCAGCAGAGGGGACAGCGGGAGGTCCATCCTGCATCCCCCATCCTGTATCATCCATCCTGGTAGCCATCGGCTACCTGATGAGGCTTGGCTGCCCCAAGGACTGTGCTGGTGGGTTATATGACCTCTGAGATACCACCTGGGTCTTGTATGAGCTCTGAACTGAATGTAAAGCCCTCAAGGTGAGGTGATGCTACAGCCATATTGGGCTGGGAGAGGGCCCTGAGCACATCACCATCACTCTTCCAAGGGCCAGTGACCAGCCTGGTGTCCTCTGGAAAGGGTGGACAGAGGGAAGAAGCATGGCCCTTTGGGAGAATCATTCCTCCAAGATGTGGGGTTTCTGGTGGGGTTTCTTGTGTTTCCTCCTCCCCAGCTGGTGAAGCACCATGGTCCCTGCTTGGGATGGGAGCAGTCACTCACCCCCAGTCCTCCCAGTATGGAGAGGAAGCCCTAGTGGAAATGTGTGACCCACCACGCACATCCGCTCATCACCCACGCTCCCTCCCTGGGTCCAGAACTTACCCTGCCTGTGCTCATCCCAAGCTCTGCGCCCATGGGAACTGGTGCCATTGGTTTTGGGAATGAGGTGGAGTGGGCGAACTGGTGTGAACTGGTGTAACCACACGGATGCTGCGGGCTTGGGGCCGGTACGGCTCTCCCTGGCCTGTGACCAAGGCTGGGAAGGTGGAGGAGCCAGGATGAGTGATGGCTTTGCCTTGGCAGCTGCTGTTTTGCAGCCGTTATCTGCTGTAAAGCTGCCTGGGAAGATTTAGATGCAGATTCCCAGGCTTTTAAGTCACTCCTGATAACATCCAGGGACAGAGATACAGCCTGGGTGTTTGTCACCATCCCGTGAGTGCTTCCAAGCTGCTGTGGGGCTCAACTTGGACTCTGCCTATGGGCCAGGAGGGAGGGACCAGTGCTGGATGTGCTATCAGCCCTTGTGGGGGGATCAGCCGCTAGTCCAGGGTAGTTAGAGAGGACAAGAGGCATCACAGTGATGTGACCGGATCCATCACTCAGCACCAGCCCCTGCAGTCAAGGGGAATGCCCTCCTGTGGGTTGCAGGAGGTTTTTGTCTATGAACATTGAATCAAGGGGTGCGCAGGGTCCATCAGTCATGACGAAGGGGGTCCTTAGCATCCCCCAGTCCAAAGGGAGGTCCCCAAGCCATGGGGGTGATGGAGACCCTGGTCCCACCAGCAAGGCAAAACCATCTCACCCTCTGTCAACCCATGCAGGTCCTGCTGATGAAGAGGAGGTGAGGCCCGAGCCGTAGCTCACCCGGGTGCCATTCCCTGTGGGAAGCTCCTCTTCTCCCCTCGCCCCATCCCGCCCCTTGGGGCCGCGTGGAGCCATTCCGATGCCGAAGAACAGCAAAGTGACGCAGCGGGAGCACAGCAGCGAGCATGTCACCGAGTCGGTGGCCGACCTGCTGGCCCATGAGGAGCCCGTGGACTACAAACGCAGCGTCCTCAACGTGACAGGGGAGACCTGGGACAAGCAGAAGGATGGGGATGAGGAGCTGGACGCGGAGAACCGGCCGGCGTGGAACAGCAAGCTGCAGTACATCCTGGCGCAGATCGGCTACTCCGTGGGGCTGGGCAACGTCTGGCGCTTCCCCTACCTCTGCCAGAAGAATGGAGGAGGTGGGAGATGGGCTCAGCCCTTGGGAAGGGGATATGGCTCAGTCCTGCCTTGCTGCACATCAGGGTGGGCATCCTGGGGCTTATTTGGGCTCGGTTGTGGGGTTTGGGGGCTCTGAAGGAGGAAGGGGGCAGCCAGGGGCATTGAGCATTCAGCAGTTCAGGGATGCAGACTCTTCCTGAAGGGTTTCCAGCCACCCACTCCAAAGTCAAGGGGAATCTCAGCCTGGAGCCAGGATTTCTTCCTGCAGCCCCCAATTCCTGCTGGGGCAATTTGGAAACGGGTTAAAGGGACTCTTCATTAGGAACTGTAGTGACAGGACAAGGGGTAATGGGTTCAAACTGAAACAGGGGAAGTTTCGATTGGATATAAGGAAGAAGTTCTTTCCTGTTAGGGTGCTGAGGCACTGGAATGGGTTGCCCAGGGAGGTTGTGAATGCTCCATCCCTGGCAGTGTTCAAGGCCAGGTTGGACAGAGCCTTGGGTGCCATGGTTTAGTGTGAGGTGTCCCTGCCCATGGCAGGGGGGTTGGAACTGGATGACCTTAAGGTCCTTTCCAACCCAAACTGCTCTATGATTCTATGAAAACAGAGCAGGAAGGAGGAGCCCCACCATTTCCCTATGTCCTGAAGCCACGTTGTGGAGGCTCCAGCACTTTCCCAAGCCCTCCTTCCAGCCACCCCATCCTCCCATTGCACCCCATGCCCCCTGCTTGAGCAGGAGCAGCCCAGAGGGCCAGGTTTCCCCCAGCCATGCTGAGACCTGGCACCCTTCATGACACTGATGGGTTGCTCTTCATTACCCCAGACCCAGCCCTCGGCCTTTGCAGTGAGGAGAAGCAGCCTCAGTCAAATAGCACTGAATAAGGCCAGGAGCAGCCCAGCTTCCCCCTTTTCCCCTTGCACTTCCCTCATCCCCAATGCTGCATCATTTGACGTGCCCCAGCCTGGGAGCCTGCAGTGCTCTCAATAATTAAAACATCTCTGGTGTCATCTTCAGGATGAGTCATTCTCCCAAAGGAAAACCTGTCCAGTCAGCACTTCCCACCCCAGGGCTGCTCCCACCCCCATTCCCTCCCTTCTCGGCTGGCATGGAGCTGCGGTCAGCTCCTGCATCCCAGCATCACCCCAGCCACTGGCACACGGCTCCCAGTGCCCTCAGTTGGGGTTGCTGGGTGGCCTGGAGGAGGTTGAAGGCAGGGCCTGGGGTGAATCCAGGCATGGGATAGATGGATGTGCCCTGATGGATTCATCACACAGCTCTATGCTTCTTCCAAGCAGGTTTTCCTGATTCAATGAGCTTAGGAGGCAGCTCAGACCCAGAGCTGGAGCTCCAGAGTCCTGCTGCTCTGTAAGCACTCAGCTCAGCCGTGCCTCGGTTTCCCCACTGGCACAGCAGTGGAATTAGTGCTTACACCGAGGGCTCTGCTGTCCTGTGTGTCTGCAGGGCTTTGGCTCGGCTTGTGTTCCCAGGCTGGATCCATCCTGGTGGATTTGCTGTCTGCACTGGGGGAGCGTTAAGCAGGTGGTTTTAGACAGAAGGGCGGATGTGATGGGAAGCGGGGACAGGGAATTGACCCTACAAGAGGCCTGAGAGCTGCTGCAGTGGAGGAGATGGGCAGAGACTGGGACACGGAGCTGGTGTTGGGAGCAGGTCATCAAAAAGGCTTTACAAACAGCACCCACCATTGCCCCTGGTTTATAGATAGAGAATCACAGAGTGGGTTGGGTGGGAAAGGACCTTAAAGCTCATCCAGTCCAACCCCTGCCACACCAGCCACCAGCAGCACCACGTCCCAGGGCTGCTCACCTCCATCACTGCCCAGCTCCCTCATCCATCTGCCTCACAGGACAGGAGCCAAGGGGGGTAAATACTGTGGGAAGAGAAGGCAGAAAATCAGTGCCTGCCCCATGGGGAAGGGGAGGGGATAACACTCGGCTAAAAGGAAAAGCTCAGGGAAGCTCAGCAATCTGCTGCTCTGTGCCTCAGCTTCCCCATTTATCAATCCACCTATACCTGCAAGGGCAAACAAGAAACCTGGAGAGGACAAGGGGAATGGGTTTAACCTGCCATGGAGGATACTGAGATGAGCCAATGGGCAGAAGCTCTTCCAACCCAAACCATTCCATGATTCTCCCAATCCCAACCTGCTGGCTCAGGACCAGCATCATCTGCCACAGGTCCTGCCCGGAGCTGGGGGTGGTGGCTGTCACCGGGGCATAAATCCAGCTGGGGATTTGCCCAATGCATCCAGGGTCCCTCATGTGCCCATGGATCACCTGCAGGTTGTGAGCTCCCGAGCCCGTTCCTCAGCTCCTGGCAGGAGCCGGAGCAATCCATCAGCCGAGCGCTGCAGCGTGAGTCATTGCAGCCTTTACGGTCATTGGGTTCTGCTTTGGGAGCTGCCAATTCCCCTTCAGCCTCCTCAATTAGGCAGGGATTAATTCTGCTCCTACCAGAGCACCTCGCTCCGTGCCGGGGGCACCGGGATGCTGGTGCTGGGAATGTGGGGTGCCAATGGGGGGATGTGTTGGTGCAGAGGGCTCGGCTGTGCTCTGATATGTGTGTGCCAGCAGGACCTGGGTCAACAGGGAGCTGCTCCCTGCCCGTGTATCCAAGACGGTCAGGACCATGTGCACGTCGCCATGGGTTGGCTCATGGAGGTGTCTCCTTGTGTGGGGGGTGATGTGTATGCATGGATCCAGTGTCTTTAGGTGTGTTGGGGTCTATTCCACACAGGCTCATGCTGGCAGGGGACGTTGCACACACTTTCCTTCCATGCACAAGTGTTTGCTCCTCTCCATGGCTGAATTCTCCTGCCCAAGCACTGATCTGCATTCCCAGATCCATTGCAAATGAACCGATGGACCAGGCAGAGCCTGGCCCTCCATCCCTGGCTGCATGAGAGCAGGCAGAGGTGGGCCCATGCTGAGCTTTCTCTCCCCTGCCAGGTGCCTACCTGGTCCCATACCTGGTCCTGCTCATCATCATCGGGCTCCCCCTCTTCTTCCTGGAGCTGGCGGTGGGGCAGCGGATCCGCAGGGGCAGCATCGGCGTCTGGAATTACATCTGCCCGCGCCTGGGAGGCATTGGCTATGCCAGCTGCCTGGTGAGCGCACCCATGGGTGCCCTTGGGCCCCTACCTCAGGGGGATTCTGCTGCAAAGCTTGGGAGGGGAGCCTGGATGCAAGCCTTGAGGGGCCCCATGTGGAGGATTGAGAGGTCAAAGGGAGGTTTTCCAGTTCCACCCCTGGGTAAACCCAGGGTTGGTTTGGGAATGGGCCCTGAGTCCCCATCCAGCCAGAGGTGTCCTAGGGACAGCATCATTGCCCTGTGATTTAACACCATGTCCTTGTTCCTCCTCCAAGGTGTGTTTCTTTGTTGGTCTCTATTACAACGTCATCATCGGCTGGAGCATCTTCTACTTCTTCAAGTCCTTCCAGTACCCTCTTCCCTGGAGCGAGTGTCCCATTGTGAGGAATGGCTCCGTGGCTGGTAAGAGGTGGCCATTGACGGGGGGGAGCAGTCCCCAGGGCAGGGGGCTGTGGGACACTGGGGACACCCAATGTAAGTCCCAGGTTGGGCACGCTGGAGGTTGAGATGTCTCCCGGGACATTGGGTACTCTCTGGTCCAGCTGCCTCGATCATTTGGAGATGTTTTCCTTGGGCTGGATGAGCCTTTCCCCCACCTTGGGGTCTGTCCCCACTGATGGGGTTTGGTTAGTTTGGGGATTCAGAGCTTGGGTCTCCAGGCTGCCCCAGTGCTCAGAGATGGGGTCTGACCCAGGATCCTGGAGGGAGGCAGCAAGAGCTAGGCAAGGCTCACCTGGCTGCTCCATCAGAGCCTGACCGAGATGCTGATGGAGCTAATGGTGTTTAATAGCATCTGAGCATCTCCTTGGGACACTTTGGGACGTTTTATAGCACATGCAAATGTCTCTGCCTGTATTTAATGTCTCATTTGGGCTTTATGGCCCATCTCCTCTTTTTCCTGCTAACAATGAGCACCATAAATTCCTGTTCCTCTTTGGCCAGCTCCAGCAGGTCTTTGACATTAGCTGATGTTCATCCCCTAAGAGATGGTGGTGACTCTACCCCATGCCTATGCTTGGTTGCAGTTGTGGAGACCGAATGCGAGAGGAGCTCGGCCACCACCTACTTCTGGTACCGGGAGACCCTGGACATCTCCAACTCCATCTCAGAGAGCGGGGGGCTCAACTGGAAGATGACCCTGTGCCTGCTGGTGGCCTGGAGCCTTGTTGGCTTGGCCATGATCAAGGGCATCCAGTCCTCAGGGAAGGTGAGTATCAGTGGCCACCTGAGCCTGGCTGGGCTCTGTCCTTGGGGCAGAAACCTTCTGCCTGGACCACAGTCTCCTGCCCTGAGCTCGGTGGCTGGGCAATGCTGTGTCCCTTGGGATGCTCCCACCCCCTCCAGAGTTGGGGTTCTCTCTGGGGCGATCCAGAACAAGATCAGAAGAGGGTGTAGGGAAGAGGCTCAATCCAACTGACACTTCCAGCCACATCAGGGTAGCCAAGTCACCTGCCCAGCCCCTGCATGGGGGGCCATCAGCTCTTTGATCCCTTGATGCACACCATCTGGAAGGATGCTCCTAGGATGGAGGGGTGAGAGCTGAGCCTTCCTTTGCATCAGGAGCACTGTGTCTCTGTGCAGAAGCAGGGCAGGGAGGAGCAGAAGACGCTGTTGGCCTGCAGAGGCCACTGATGTTTCAAGCAAGGCTGTGTAAGCAGTGGGGTGGGATGCAGAAGGGTACGGTCTCCTGGGACACTTGAACATCCCTCTCTCCAGATGTGCTTTACAAAACATCTGGTGTGTTAGCCGGTAGCAGAGGGCAAGGAGACCCCTTCCCTGAGAGCAGGATGGTAGTGAGCTGCGGAAGCAGGACCACAACAGCAGCCACAATGGAGCCCCATCTGCATCTACCCATCGTGCCAGGAAGCAGGAACATGCCTGGAACCTGCAGCCCTGGGTGAAAGGGATGGGGATGCAGAGCTCTCCTTCCCTTGAGCACTGTGAGCCCCAGCAGTCTGTGTTTTAGGGCTTTCCTGAGCCAACACCAATATCTGCACATTCAGCAGCCCCAAGAGATGAAGTGTCTCCAAGCACAGTGCAAATCCACTTGAGCTTCAGCACTTACAGAATCATAGAGTCAACCAGCTTGGAAAAGACCATTAAGCTCATCCAGTCCAACCATTGCCCAGCCCTGCCAAGGCCACCACTAACCCATGGTACTGAGGGCCTTGGGTCCATGGTGTATGAACACTTGCAGGGATGGTGACTGCAGCACTGCCCTGGTAACATCTTGCACTGGGGAGTTCCACAGCTTAACCCTGCACTGCCTGAGGAGCAGACCTTGTTTTGGGGAGGGCAAACCCCTGTTGTGCTGTCCTTGGGTTGGATGGGAGGTGGCTGAGCTCAGCCGGTGAGATCATGGCCACGTTGCATCCCTCTTGCCATAGGTGATGTACTTCAGCTCACTCTTCCCCTACGTGGTGCTGGTTTGCTTCTTGGTACGGGGACTTCTGCTGCGCGGGGCGGTGGATGGGATCATGCACATGTTCACACCCAAGGTGAGAACCCCCAAGCCCAGCAGACTCTAAGCAGGTTCTTCTGGCTGGTCACAGTTTATTCCCCTATTTTCCACCCCAAAACCTAGAGTACTAACCCCAAACTACACCAGAGGTCCTGATACGGCATCAGGATGTGCCAGCAGCACCCTAAACACAGGGTATGGCCAGCACAGCCTAGAACCTTGTGAACTCACCACCCTGGGGCTGCTTTGAGCCTCAGCATCACTCCTGTCACTTTTAGGTACCCAGGTGCCAGGGTGGGGGCATGGGGGTGGCCCAAGGTGGCCTATAAAGACTTCATGGGAAGATGCTGGCTGGCAGCAAACCCTCTGTTGGTGGCATCATTAACCAGCTAATTAATGAATTAAGCAGAGATGTTGATGAATCATCTCAGCTGGTGTTAGAGCCTCTTAGAAGATATTAATGATGATCTCGTGGCGAGTGATGCTCAGAGGCCTCCAGCTCTGGCTCGCAGGAGAGGGGGGATGTGGTTTGGGAGGTTAAACAAACCCAGCAGCCAAGATGTTTGATTTCAAGCACTCCCTTCTCTGGAGGCAGGAGATGTCCAGGGGAGGATGGAGAACCATCACTGGGTGACATGTGGAGCCCTTAGGTGAAGGGATGGGGATACCAGCTCCCCAGGGCTGCTAGGTGGTCCACTGGGAAGCTGTAAAGCTTTGCACTGGAAGGTTGGACATCCACCTTGGGCTCTGGGGCAGATGGAGCACCCAAAGACATGGTCAGATCAGACTTTCCCCTGCCCACCTCCATGCCTCAGTTTCCCCCTCTGTGGGAAAAAGGACCTATGAGAGCTGGGTAATGCAAGACCTGAATGTGGTAGATCACAGCATGCCCATGGCTGCTCCCAAACCAACCTTTTAATTCAGCTCTGGCTCCACTGGGATGAGTTGTGGGGCCACCAAGCCACTTAACAACTTCTTCCTATGTCTTCCTTCCAAGCTGGACAAGATGCTGGACCCCCAGGTGTGGCGGGAGGCAGCTACACAGGTTTTCTTTGCCTTGGGGCTGGGCTTTGGGGGAGTCATCGCCTTCTCCAGCTACAACAAGCAGGACAACAACTGCCACTTTGATGCCACCCTTGTCTCCTTCATCAACTTCTTCACGTCCGTCCTGGCCACCTTGGTTGTGTTTGCTGTGCTGGGCTTCAAGGCCAACATCATGAATGAGAAATGTGTGGTGGAGTAAGATTTGATGCTTTTCTGTTTGGGGTGGGCAGGTCCTTGCTAGTGGTGGTGATGGGTCTGGAGGCAATAGAGTAAGTGCTCTGGAGCTGGGTGATGCTGTGTTTTGGGGGATACAAATTCCTGATGGTCAGGACTTGGATCTCCAGAGGGATTTGGGTATTCAGCTCCTCCAGCCTAAAATCCAGCTCTAAAATAGGCTCTTAGTCTACATATTGAAGGTAAATCCAACATGTCTGGTCACATCAACTGGCTTTCCTCCAGTTCCTGCACATCATAGGGTTCCCTTGTCTGCAAGGGGAAGGGACCTGCTGAGCTGTATCTAGAAGCAGCTGGAGGAAGGTGAATTTATGCACTCTGTGTTATCTTTAGACACTGAGCTGCATCCATAAAACATCTGGGCCATGCAGTGTGGAGCCCCAGAGCAGGAGATAAACCTGAGGAGGAAGCACAGGGAACCCATTCCCTGGTGGGCTCCCATCTGCATCCTCTCTCACATGGCCTAAATCACTGTTTACCTACAATAGAGGTCCTCTGACCAGCACGTGGGTTACACGACCCAGGGAGGTTCATCCTGCCTGGAGTAAAGGGCTTGCCATGGTCAGGCCCCATCCTCTACCCTGGGAGGAATGGGACATCTCTGGTGACCAGGCTCCTCTCTCCCTTAGGAACGCTGAGAAGATCTTGGGCTACCTGAACACCAACGTGCTGAGCCACGACCTCATCCCACCCCACGTGAACTTCTCCCACCTCACAGCCAAAGACTACAACGAGATGTACAGGGTGATCATGACCGTGAAAGAGGCGCACTTCAAAGAGCTGGGCTTGGACCCCTGCCTGTTGGAGGATGAACTCAACAAGGTACCTGGTGGGACTCTTGGGAGGACCCAGAGGTCACCTTCCCCATTGGCTCTCTCTGGTGGGAGCTGCTCCCCTTGTGTCACTCCTGGCACATGGATTGGGAAAAACTATTTTTAGGGACTCTCCAGGCATGGGGATTCCCTGTGGTCTTGCCCAGCACACAGTGGTCCTTCCTGGGGTGGGGAAAAGCACTGTCCATGGCAAGTCCAGTGGGGTCATCACTGCTTCCAGGCTTGGATCCAGACTGGATTTTTTCTTTCCTTGAAGAATCCTAGAATCCCAGGTTGGAAGGACCTCAAGGGTCATCTGGTCCAACCTTTCTAGGCAAAGCATGACCTGTGTAGCCAAAGAGTGGTTCAGTGAGGCATGCAGGGGCTTGCAGGCTGACCCGGACATGTTCCTTCTCATCCTTTGGTCCTCTCTTCCCCTGAACAGTCGGTGCAAGGAACTGGCCTGGCCTTCATTGCCTTCACAGAAGCCATGACCCACTTCCCAGCCTCACCCTTTTGGTCCGTGATGTTCTTCCTGATGCTGATAAACCTGGGGTTGGGCAGCATGATCGGGACCATGTCAGGCATCACGACACCCATCATCGACACCTTCAAGGTGCGGAAGGAAGTGTTCACAGGTGAGGTCTTTTCTCCTGCAACCTCCTTGGGAAGGGGTGGAGGGTCCCGGTTGTCCTGGGGAGTTACTCCAGGGGAGTGTGGACATCGTGGCCATGTAACTGGACCCTGCTAGTGCAGGGGATGGACCTTGTGGTGGAGGCCTTGGCTCCATGTGGGGTGCTCTGACTGTGCCTCGTTGCTTCCCACAGTTGGCTCCTGCATCTTTGCCTTTGTGGTGGGACTGATCTTCGTGCAGCGCTCTGGGAATTACTTTGTCACCATGTTTGATGACTACTCAGCCACGCTGCCGCTCACGGTCGTGGTCATCCTGGAGAACATCGCTGTGGCCTGGATTTACGGCACTAAGAAGTAAGACATTTGTACAACAAGAATACTCTTGTTATAACTCTTGGCTTTCATACAGTTGCTGTTACCACCTGCCTTTCAAAACCCTCCTTCCAGCTCTTTTCCATATGATTTCTTCCTCAAGAGGCCAGCTCTGATGGAGCAAATACTCCAGGAGAAGCTACCTTATAGGCAGGCATTTGGTTCACCTTGATTCTCTTGTCCTGCCCTAAGTGTAGCCCAGCCCCAGGAGCAAGTCCTTCTACTGGGTATCTGCTGTTGGTTGTAGTGCTCTATCAGTTGCAATTACCCTTTTATTTGAAGTTTCCAGGTAGCTCTGGAAAGAGACCTTGTTCACTTTAGTACCTGTTCTTGCTGCCCATGAGTTGGCAAAGGGGGCTCTGGCTAATGCTCAAATGGCCTTTTCCTCAGGAGGTTTCCAACCAGTCCTGCAGGCTTGATGGACACTGGGATGCTTGTCTGGATCAGCTGCATTTTCCTTCAGGCTCTACCTTGAGCATAATTCACAATGGGGGCTCCTGGGTGGGAGTCTCTTACTTGTAGGGGGCAATGCCATGGTTTCATCTCTTCTTCTCGGCAGGTTCATGCAGGAGCTGACGGAAATGCTGGGTTTCCGGCCCTACCAGTTCTACTACTACACCTGGAAGTACGTCTCTCCCATCTGCATGGCCGTGCTCATGACTGCCAGCATCATCCAGCTGGGAGTCAGTCCCCCGGGCTACAGCGCCTGGATCAAAGAGGAGGTGAGCACAGATCCCTTCCCCACCATCACCTCCCACTGTGGTCCACGCTGAGCAGGGGGCAGCTGAGAGCTGCAGAGCACCCTGCTCATAGAATCCCCAGGACCTTCTGATCATCCAGCTCCAACCCCTGCCACGGGCAGGGACCCCTTCCACTGGAGCAGCTTGCTCCAAGCCCCTGTGTCCAACCTGGCCTTGAGCACTGCCAGGGATGGGGCATTTACTTCTCTGGGCACCTTGTTCCAGTGCCTCAGCACCCTCACAATAGGGAACTTCACTGCTCTGCTCATTTCTCCTCTCCTCTCCTGCCTGTGGCCACTCATCCTCTGCAAGCCATCAGGTTTGTCCACGTTGCCCAGAAGCCTTCAGCCAGCTCTGACATGAGAGCTTGGATTTGGTTGGCTTCCACAGCTACATACTGTGTGCAGGACCATGGCCTTTTCCTTGATTTGAAGCCACCTTCCAACAGCTTCATGTGGTGCCCCTGAGGATGAAGAGTGGCAGCAGGAATTGTCTAGAGATGGTGTGCATCCCCTTTACTGTAACAGCCCCTTGACACTGGTGTTTGTCTCTTCTAGGCTGCAGAGAAGTTCCTTTTCTACCCAACCTGGGCCATGGCCATCCTCATCTCTCTGATCATCCTGGCATCCCTCCCTCTGCCCCTGGTCTTCATCCTCCGGCAGTTCCACCTCGTGTCGGACGGCTCCAATGCCCTCTCTGTCACCTACAAGAAGGGCCGGATGATGAAGGACATCTCCAATTTGGAAGACAATGATGAGACCCGCTTCATCCTGAGCAAAGTGCCCAGCGAGACCCCGTCCCCCATGCCCACACACCGCTCCTACCTGGGTCCTGGGAGCAATTCCCCCATGGAGATGAGCAGTGCCCCCAATGGACGATATGGGAGCGGGTACATGCTGGCCAGCACCCCGGAATCCGAACTGTGATGGTTGCCTGTGGACCACCCCCACCGGGAGAGGAGGTCACTGGGGAGTGGATCCTGGCTGTCCAGGCAACAGGAAAATTACTTACTAAGGAAGATGAAGAAGAAACCCCTCTTAAAATCGTAACCAAAAGCAGCCATTTCTAGGATGACATCAGGAAGAAGGGATTGCAGGAGGGGCAGGACTCCTCCGACAACCCTGGGTGGAAAGGCAGGATCTCCCCGAGCCTTCGGGGATGGGAGGAGGAACAAGAGATGCTGCAATACCTTTCCAAGAGTTGTTCTCAATGCAGCTGAAACCTGAAGCAAAGAAGCTCTTTTCTAAGCAGCTGATGGTTGGAAAAAGGACCTGGAGGCAGGTGGAAAGCCAGCACACTTCCTCCTGTCACCCAGCACTCTTCCCTCCCACTCTGTTGTCCTTTAGCCGGGAGGAGTCATGGCCTTATTCCAACGAGCACAATTACCCATCGATGTTCGGAGCACAAAAAGGTGCTGTTGTTGTCACCATCGTTGTTGTTGTTGTATCTCCTGTAGGTTTTTATAGCTGTGGACACACCTAAATAACCCCCACATTTTGACCAGGGTTGCCAGGGAGCAGCACGGGGCTGGCTGAGACATTGCAAGGTGTGAGACAATGGATGGTGGATCCTTGATATCTGTTGTGTTGCCACCAGCATGGGGACAGTGTCTGTGGGTTGTTGTGGGCCACGGAGGTGTCACATCCATGGGGTGCTCCGTGGCTGGGCAGTTACTGTGATGAGTGGCAGAAGGACCTCAAAGTGAGGGTGATTGAGATGGGTGAGCGTGTGGGGTCTGGATGGGGTTCCCATGATGGGGGTCAGGAGCGCTCTCTTGGAGTTACTCCTGACGTGTGGGATGCTCTGCTGAACCAAACCCCTGGCATGGTGAGCATCTCCTCTTGCCATACTCTTTAGATGTCCCAGAGGGACAAGCAGAGAAGCATCCAGCTTCTCTGGGGAGCATCCAGCTTCTCCAGGGGCATCCAGCGCTACCACAGGCCTGGATTAGCTCTCAGGAAACCACCTCCTGACTTACCTCCCTTGCACCCACCAGTGCAGTGACCCGGGCAGGTCCTCGTTTCTCCTAGCTTCAATCCAGGAGGTCTGCAACACCTCCTGTTGCACTTCCACAGGAGCCCACCAGCCTTCAGGTGGGGGTAACCAGCTCTTGGGGGCAGCAGGCATCTGCTGAGCAGCAGTTATTGGGAATCAGTGCCAGGTCCTGGTGTCCCCGCTAGCTCTCGATCCAGGCTGGTGATCCCTTGTTAGAGCCCAGGGGCTTCTATCACCCCCATCCACATTGTCTGGGGACCAGACTGATGGGACCTTATGTTGGTTTTCCACAGGCTGTCTAGGAAAGGTTGGGATCTCCCAGCTCCGAGTCTCTCCCACGGTGCCTGAGGGTCATTTCCTTGAATCCTACATGTAGCCAAGCATTGCTGTCAAGTATTAGGTGGCATCTTCCTTCTTTCCCAAATGGGACAGGAGAGCAGCAGCTCGTTTGCCCCCTCTCTCCTCTCAGCATGTTACTATGGTCTCCAAAAGCTGAGAGAACTCCTCATCCTTGGTTCTGCTGGGCTTAGATCATGCATGATGGTGCTTCAAGCCAGTCTGAAGGCCAAGTTTGTGGGTGCTTGCCCATGAGCCCTTTACTCCTCTGCTTTCATGTCAATGGGTTTTACTACACCGTGTTTCTCCCTTTGGCTGGGAGGTGAAGTCAGAAGGTACCTTCTCTTGCCATCCCTGAGGCCAGGAGGTCCCCTCAATGATGTTTCTCTTGTGGACTGTGATCCTTTGCAACCCTTCTTCATGGGCTTGGCTGCTGACCCTAAGACTCTTCCTGGACAATTAGCTCAGGCCCTTCATTAACCATTTGCCATGGGGAAAATGGAGACGTGGCCTGAACCAAAGCAGCTCAGTCTTCGATGGCTCTGAGAAGTGCCAGCCGTGTGTGGGCTCTCCTGCAGTGGTCCCCCCATCACCGTCCCCGCTGCTGCCTTTCTCCTTCCCCTGCCCATGCAAAGGGACATTAAACATTGTCTCTGAATGGGAGAAGCACAAACCCTGTGGCATTTCCCCATCATTAGGCAGGATGTTCCCTCCCATCTCTTACTTCTCCCTCTGTCCCCACTTTCCTTCACCCAACCAGACAGAGGATGAGCCAAATCGTTGCCCAAAGTCACCTTCCCAATACCCCTAACTGCGGGGCTGGATTCCTACCACAGCTCCCATGGAGTTCACAGAGCAGGACACCAAAGGGCTCAGTCCCATCTGCTCCCATGGCGTGATGCTCCTCAGACCCTGGGAGGAAGGATCCAGGCTTCCATCTCTCCCATCACCATTCCCAAGCCAGCCAGGGAGGTGTTCGCTTTCCTCCTCTCTTCTTTGCAGTGTCAATAAGAGGCAAAGTCAATATGAAGGTAACAACAGAAGCTCTATTATATAGATACATAAAGCATATGCAGAGAGAGGAGATGGAATCATAACCTGGAGAGTCTCTATTTCTATTGTATATTTACTCTGTAAATGTTACTGTAAATGCTGTTAAATGACAAAACATATCCCAAAGTGGCCCGTGACCTATTTCCAGTCCCAGTGCTGTACAGATCCATTCTCATTGTATATTGGGACCTATTTCTACCTTTTGAGTTCTCATGTGTGGCTCTTCCTTCCCCCCCCCGCCTTAGCCCAGGGCATCCATCATCCCTGGGGCATCCAGCAGAGAGGAGGAGGAGGAGGGATGACACCTTCCTTTCTATCTGTGGCAATACTGTATTCCTTCGTGGCATTTGCTCGGTGTTGGACGCGGGGTGTGGGGTTGGGCTTGTGTGTTACAAGTGGAAGTGATCCGTGTCGTTGCCGTGTGAGCGTGCGCGTGTTGGTCCGTAGATGCCGTGTGTGTCCGTGTGGATGGGTTTGTTTGGGATTCACTTTCTCGCTGTCCTCGGTCACTTTTGGAGCCTGGGGTGTGTGTAGGGGGGGAGTTTCTCCTGCTCACTGGGGCAGGTTCTCCCTCCACACACCTCCTCAGGGTCCTGAGCTGCGGGTCAGGCTGATCCTCAGTAGCTTTTAGCCCTAGAAATCACTTGTTCCCCTCTTTTTCCCCACAGAGGCACAGGGAATAGCTGCTACTTGTGAGCACAGGCACTTTTCAGTTCTCCTCCAGGCAGTGGGAGAAGGAAGGGGAACCACTGCTGATATCCCTGTCCTGCTCGGTTCCCAGCCTGGATCCCGTTGCTCAGAGCAGGATGGTGGGGGACAAGGATGTGCTGGGTGGATCAGGAGGGGTCAAACCAGTGTCCCCTCCCTGGGGACAGACCTGGGGAGGGGTTCAGTGTGTCTGGAGAGGGGATGGCTGGTGCTGGCGGTGCTGTGGGTCTGGGGGCTGGATCTGGGATGCTCCATCCAGAGCATCGGATCTGCTGTTGGTGCCCTGGTGGGGCTGGACCTGCCCTTCACCCTGATGGGGATGGCTGGAGATGGGTGTACTCTGCTGACTGGCACCATCCCTGGGTGTCCCTTGGCTCTTTCCCCTCCAATCCAGCCCCCGGCCTCCTCCCAGACCCTGTCAGATCACGTTAAACCCCTCCATGGAGCAACCCCCAATTCCTCCATGGAGCAACCCCCACTGCCTTCCTCTCATCCCCATCCTGCCCCGAGCCTGGGTCTCACCCAGAAGAGCCGGGGGGCCTTGGTGACCATGGGGACGGACACACGGCATCATGAGGATGTGGCCACCTCCCCTGTGGGCAAGCACAACGCTGGTGAACCCCTCCTGTACAGGTAAAAGCACAGATCTCGTAGTAACTTGTCCCATGTATCCTCGTAGCCGGTGTATTTACCACGCGTGCCGTGCCGGCCCGACTCCTCAGCAGTGGAGAGAACCCTGTAACAGATGTAATGGAGTCTGATTAAAGTCTCTTCTTACCAAATCTCACCACGACTCTTCTGTGTCTCTGTTTCCTATGGGGGCTCTCTGAGATTTGGGGTTGGAAAGAGCTAAAGCAATGGGCTCTTGGCACCCATGGGATCGATGTCTCTGTCCTTCCCTGGCCTGTCCATCCCCACTGGTGTCCTTCTGTCTCCCCTCATCCTCTGATTCGCATCCAGCACCAGCCTCTGCAAGAGGCTCACTCAGGATGCTTCAGGAGCATCGTGGAGGTGATCTTCCATCCTGGACCAGTTCAACCAGTACACACAAACTGGTAAGATGCAGCATCTACTCCTCTGCACAACACCCGGTTCTACTGCTGGTGGCCTATCTGGAGCACTGGGAGAGTCTGGAGGTCCCCTTTGGAGAAGGACCAGGGATTTCCAGCAGCCCCAGGTGAGTTCAGCTGCTGGGTACCCGCTTAGGAACAGGCTTGGCTGGGAGTATGGCTGCCTCTTCCCTTCCCTACCATCTTCTGTAGCTCATTTGATATCTCCAGGGTTGAATCAGTCCTGGGGAGCATGAGAAAGGGGGGGAAGAAACAGGATGGATGGGACCAGATGAGATGCACCAGCACTGGAGATGCCATCAGGGTATCACTGTGGCTGTGACCTGGACTCATCCATGCTGCAGTGGCAGCCATGAAGGAGCAGAGCAGGTTCCCTGAGCACCTCTGCACCATCTGGAGATGTTGGTTGAGTGTGTGACAAGGGGTTGGAGCAGCAGCACTGGCCGTGATGGAGGCTTTGGGGGGAAAACATCCCCCAGGCATGATAACCAGGACACGTAGAGCAGCTCTGAGCCCCAGTGTGGCCCTGGTCTGTGGAGTAGTGATGGAGATGCTCCCAGCTCCTCCTCATCCTCAGTGCGGTGGCACAGATGCAGGATTACAGGTGCTGCATCACTGAGCCTGGCTCAGGGGGATACCTCAGGGTCTGTGGTACCCACACGTGGCGCTCACTGCTGTGCTGAGCTGCCCACTGTGCTGTGTGTGCTGGTGTCTTTGGGCTTGGGAGGAGGCTCAGATCAAGGATCCGGAGGCCCTGGACAAGGCTCATTGTCCCCAGGTCACCCCACAGCATGGAGGGACCTCGGTTTGTTTGATCCCTCTTTCTGCCTGCAAAAGCAAACCCTGAGCAGCGCCTCTGTTGCATCCTTGGGGTTGCAGCTACCACAGGGATCTCAATGAGCTGCTGCCATGGAAAAGCCCTGGGGCAGGAAATAAGTGGGGCAGGATTTGGCTTCATCCACCCCACAGAGTGTCAGGGCCCTGGTGCCACAAAACAGCAGAATGAGACAACCTGCAAAGGGTGATTCTGGCCCTTGTGGGGGGAGAAAAGAGACCCAGGTGTGAAATTTAAGCCAAAACCGCGTGTTTTGGGGGTTTATTCTTTAAATGATGTCCCATGACAGTGAGGCAGGGAACCTTCAGAGCCTCGTGGGAGGTGGAGGCTGCTGATGTTGGATCAGGAGGTGGGTTTTGCGTGTCCCATCCGAAAACAGCTCTTGACCAGGGTACGGACACACGGTGGAGCCACTGACAGCGTCGTGAAGCGGTTCCCTGAGCACGCCAAAAGGAAAACAGAGGCAGTTATCCCGGTGCTTAAAGATGGGGAAACCGAGGCTCAGCAGGCTCATGGCCCGTTCCCAGCCATTCCAAAGGCAGACGCTCGCCATCCCCATCCCCGCTCCAGCGCAGCCTCCTCCTCCTGCCCCCAGGCTGTGTTTATGGAGCACAATTACATCAGTGATGCTGTGGATGGAGCCGGATTCGCCGCCGGACCGAGACGCCCTCGTCTGCTGTGGTTTGCCTTTGCCTTGGCTCCAGCTCCGTGGCAGGACCCACAAGGTGGCACTGTGCGAGAGCAGCCATGGGCGAGCAGCGCTGCGCTCTCCGGAGCAAGCTGGGGTGCAGGCACTTGGTGGGGATCACGGGATGAGCCGGTTCCCCTTCCAGGCCGAGCATAGGGAGAGACAGGGGTCAAAGGGTGTCCAAGCACCCCTGTGCAGCCCAAATAGCCCTGTTCAGCTGGTGGTGAGCAATTTAGTGGCAAAATCCCCCCCAGCGGAGGTGGACCTTGCCCGCAGGTTGTGACCGATGCTCTGGGAAGATCCATCTTCCAAGAGAGCATCCCAAAAGGTTGCTTGAGGCTCATCCCCTGGGGAGCTGCTCTGTAGCATCAGCACCTTGTGGTGCTGCGGGTGCCACCATCCACAGACCTGTGATGGGATCTGTCCCACCAAAAGCATGAAGGGAGGAGGGCAGAAGCCTTGACTGGAGCATCTAAGGGGTTGCGGAGGTTCAATGCATGCTCTTCATGAGCAGAATCCTGAGCTGGAAGGACCTGCAGAGGTTGCTTTGTCCCCCTCTACCCCAAAGCAGGACTGTCTCTCCCTGAAGTGAGCTGAAGTCCACCTTCCTCCTCTGTCCCTCCATGGATGGGGATATGGCACAATCCCCAGCCTCTCCTTTAGGCCATGCAGCCCTTGGAGCATCCTGTGGCACACCATGCTGGCCTTGATGTGCCAAGCTGGGGACACGTCCTGTGTGCAGGGCTCAGGGCGCTGTGCTGGGTCAGGGGGAAAACAGGGCAGAGACCTAGGGGGGACACCCAGACGTCCCCTACCCATCCTCAGGACCCACCTGAGGGCTGTGGGACCCACCTGCTCTTCAGTGCATCCCCCTGTGGATGTCATCTGAGGTGCCTTCAGCCTTGCAGGAGGTCCCTGCGGAAGTGACTCCTTCTTGCTCCAAAAAGGCCCTTTTTTTATCAAAGCTCTTTCTATTTTCTCTCTCTCTTTTCCTTTCTGATTTTTTCTTTTTTTTTTTCTTTTTTTTTTTTTTATGGACATTAACAATCCAAAGGCATATTTCGAGAGCAGACAGCTTTGGGCGGGTGTTGCTGGCTTAAAGATCTCTTCCTTCCCCAGATACAACCCATTTGTCTGCCTGGCCACCTCCTCCCACCCCGGGATCAGCCACGCTTGGGTACACCAAGATCTCCATGGGATGAAAGCCACCGGGATGAAATATTAGGAGCAGGTCTCAGCATTCCTTCCCTCCCGGCCCAGCCCGCGCTCCGGGGATGAGGAGCTGAGCTGCAATGCCTGGCCGGTGATGCAAGGCTCCATCTTCCCAGCACGGTTTTCCCTGGGGCTCCGAGCTCTCCCGCTGGTGCAGCCCCGGGTGGTTTGGGTGTGGAGCTACCCCAGCCTCCCCCCGCTCAGGATCCGGCCCTGGAAGCTGTTGCAGTTACTCTTGGAGCAGGGCTTTCTTGGGGGTAAGATCTGAAGCGCGGCTCTCACGCCTCGTGGTGGTGGTTTTGGGTGGAGCTTTGCCCCCAGTCACCCCCCCAGCACCCCCAGTAAGGGACAGACTGGGGCAGGGGGTGCGGAGGGACATGGGGGGATGCTCAGAGCCTGGGGAGGTGCAGAGGGGGATGCTGGAGTGGGGCAGCATCCCCCGCTCACTGTCCCTTCACCC
The DNA here is from genome assembly GCF_033783945.1 of Neopsephotus bourkii. Taxonomy (NCBI): domain Eukaryota; kingdom Metazoa; phylum Chordata; class Aves; order Psittaciformes; family Psittacidae; genus Neopsephotus; species Neopsephotus bourkii. Next base: position 1,941,303 of record NW_026900918.1, on the reverse strand, counting down.
TGCACCAAGGACTCTGTTATCCAAGTGCTGACCCCCCTCGGTTCACCCCCTGACACCCCAATAGCGGGCCTATGCTGGGCTTGGATCCCATCTGCGACCCCAAAGGACGCGCCTGCACCCCCTCACCCTGGCAGCATGGGGTCCCTCGGGTCTTCACCGTGCTGACAGCCTTGTCCCCTGGGCCACCGCAGCTTTTCTCCTCCTCCCCAGCCCCAGGAGATGGGGCTGAGCATCCCCAGGAGATGGGGCTGAGCATCCCCAGGAGATGGGGCTGAGCGTCCCCAGGAGATGGGCTGAGCATCCCCAGCACCCCGGGGGTACGAGACCCCCCCCAAGGAGGAGGGTTTAGGGGAAGGGCCCCTGGTGCTGGGGTGGTTGGTACCCTGCTCCCAGCCTCGAGGTGCAGCCGTGGGGAAGGGGCATCTTCCACTCGAGAGCTGAAAGAGGACGAGGAGATGCTGAAGGAGGGTGATGGGAGGGAAGGGGGGGTCTGGTCTGTCCGCAGGCACCCGGCTCCCCACCGGCCACGGCTCCGCGCTCGGGGTCGGTCTCTCCTGACCTCCCGGTGAGCGAGGGATTGCGAGCCAGGGAGGGATGGGATCTGCTCGAGCCTCTGCCAAGAGCTGGCTCCGGATCCGCAGGCAGCTCCGGGCTGCATTTCCCCTCCGGCGCGAAGCGGAGCCGGGGTGTCCGGGGTTCACTCCTCGCTGACACCGAGCCCCGAGACCCTCACCCGCAGCCGCGGGGAGGTGAGCGGGGCCTGGGGGTGCGGGGGGCCGGGGGGGAGCCGGGGCGGAGGGATGCGGGATGGAGGAGCGTGGCTGGGAGGGAGGGATGGAGGGATGAAGGCGGGCGGGGGGCGCAGCGGGGGGCTGTGAAGCCGAGCGCTGGGGCTCGGGGGAGGGGGGGGGTCCCGGCTCCCGTAACCCCGCCGCTTGCTCCCAGATCCATAAAAGCCCCGGGGGGGGGCGGCGGCGCCGCGTCCCCCGCCGAGCCCCGGAGCTGCTCCCGCCGCCGAGCCGGGAGCGACCGCGGGGCGCAACAGGGCCCCGCGGCCCGGCCACGCGTGAGCGCGGCCCCCGGCGCCGCAGCCCCCCCCCGGGGGAAGGCAGGGCCCGGGTGGGGAAGGGGGGGGGGCGCAGCGGGAGGGGAGGCGGAGGGGTCGCATCCATCTCCCCCCCCCTCAAGTCGGGAACCAGGAACGAGCCCCCCCCCACCGCCGCCGTTCCCCCTCTCCCCGAGCGCGGCCCGAGGGGGGGGGCGGAGGGAGCGCGGAACCGGTGGAGCGGGAGGGGCGGGCGGCGGGGCCCCCCCGCGCCGGGCGCTGCAGGTACCGGAGTCGGGGACGCGCTGCCCGGTGTGGATCGGGGCTCAACCCCCCTGTGTCCCTCCTCCCTCGGCCCGGCCTCGGCGGCGGCAGCAGCAGCAGCAGCAGCATCCCCAGGCGGGTCCGCATCCCCCGGGTCAGCCGCTGTGTCCCCCCCCCCGCCCCGAGCCCCCTCCTGCCGCACTTGTTGCTGCCCGGCGGGGCTGGGCTGGCTCCTGGGGTTTAGGGCGGTTTTATTCGGGGTTGGGGGGTGGTTTTGGGGGGGGTGGAGGTTGCAGCCTCCCCTTGCTGTGCCCCCCAGCAGCCAGCGGTGTCCGGCTCGGCTCCAGCTTGCTCCCCTCGGAGGCCGGAGCCAAGGCTGAGCCCCACCTTTTCCCCCCTTCCCCAGTCCCATCTGTGCCCCCCATCTCCCGCCTCCGCCGACCCCCAGCTCCTCGCCCGGAGGAAGGGTGCGCGTAGCGTGCATCTCCCATCCACCGAAATCTATGATCAGCTCGGTGTGTGTCTCCTCCTACCGTGGACGCAAGTCTGGGAACAAACCACCCTCCAAAACATGCCTGAAGGAAGAGATGGGCAAGGGGGAAGATTCGGACAAGATTACCATCAATGTAGGGGGCACCCGGCATGAGACCTACAAAAGCACCCTACGGACTTTGCCGGGCACCCGCCTGGCCTGGTTGGCCGACCCCGATGCCCAGAGCAACTTTGACTTTGATGGGAAAAGCAATGAGTTCTTCTTCGACCGTCACCCTGGGATCTTCTCCTACGTGCTCAACTACTACCGCACCGGGAAGCTGCACTGCCCCGCGGACATCTGCGGACCCCTCTTCGAGGAGGAGCTCACCTACTGGGGCATCGATGAGACGGACGTGGAGCCGTGCTGCTGGATGACCTACCGCCAGCACCGCGATGCTGAAGAGGCCCTGGACATCTTCGAGAGCCCCGAGCCTGGTGGAGGGGCTGGCGGAGAGGAACCCGAAGAGGAAGGGGGTAGGGAGATGGCCCTGCAGCGCCTGGGCATGGATGACAGGCCCCCAGGCGCGGCGGGGGCTGCCGGAGGGGCTGGCTGCTGTCGGAATTGGCAGCCCAGGATGTGGGCGCTCTTTGAGGATCCCTACTCGTCCAAGGCGGCAAGGGTAAGCTCCTGAAACACAGTGGGGAGGTGGGATGGGAAGATCCTGGGGTTGTGTCTTCATCTCTCCATCGCCATGGGTGAGATGGGCTTTGCTAGTGGGCCCCACCATAGCCATCCCCTTCCCACGATGGGGCACATTGGCCATACCTCATCCTACAGGAAATCTCTTCCATCATCTCCCCATCCCCTCCCAGTGCGTCGCATTTGGGCTGAAACTGGGAGCAAACCCATCCCCTGCCCTCTTTGCCCACCTCCTGGGCACACAGAGATGAGGGATTGTCAGGGAGGGTCCTTGACAAGGTTGAGTCCTGCTGGAGTTTCAGGATGCTCCAGGACAGGCAGGGTTGCTTGGGTTCCTCTCACTGGGTTGTGTGCAAAGCCACATCTAATGACCCAGGTATGGAGTGGGGAGAAGGGGCTGGTGCCTGCTGGCTCCCAGATCAGGTCCTGAAGCAGATGGAATTGTCACAGTTATCCCTAGGGAGCCTGTGCTCTTCTTTTAGAGCCTCAGCAGCCCCAAAGGACACCCTGTGCCTCTGCATAAGCACCTCTCCCTGAACCCCACCAGCACCCTGGTCCCATCATCCTGGGCCCCACCATCACCGCATCAATGCTGCCCACACACGGCATACAGTGCCCATCAGAGCATGTGAGCACAGGCTCTGAGCCACAGTAACACACAAATACCTCCCCTTCCCAACCCTCCTCATCTTCACACATCCCTGCGGACCAGGTACACCATGTACTCACACAGAGGAGCACGTACATGCACAAACACCCCCCCGTTACCCCCCTTGGCCATGCAGACAGTCCCTGCCCACAGACACTGACATGCTCAGGATGTATCCCATGGAACCAGGAGCATCTCTGAGCTCCCAGCCTGGCCTGGGCACTATTCTGTGCCTGTGTTTCCTCTCCCAGCTACTCCTAGATCATTCCCAAAGTGCTGCCCACTGACCCACACACACCCCCCCATCCCATCCCATCCCATCCCATCCCATCCCATCCCATCCCATCCCATCCCATCCCTGTGTGTGTATCCCCCATCACCCAGCTTATCAATCCACCACATGCACACATCCAGGCATTTGGGCTCTAAATGAATTCTGGATGTATTTAGAGGTGTAAAAAAAACAGCCCTCAATGGTAAGAAATCCTGCAGGCATTTCACACCCACCAGCAGCACACGGGGCAGGGGGTCACTTTGTCAAGGCAGTGTTTTTGCTGCTAACACAAAAGCAACACACACACGCAGAGGATGCTTGGCCAGCAAGAGCTTAACTTGTTTTAAAGGGGTTACCTGATCCTTTGCCCATCCCTGAGGGCTCGCCACCTCGGAGGGATGCTCTGAGTGGTGCAAAGCTCCAAATAAAACAGGGAGGAACCCCCAAAATAAACCCGAGCACAATAATTCAGCCCAGATTTTTCACACCGTTCTTTGGTTCTGCTTCTCCCGTGTGCTGAGCTGCTCTTGGAGAGGCATTTGCTTTAGCAGGAGTGTGTTGGAGGGAACAGAGAGGGAACAGGTTGTGATGTGAGCCCTGGGTTGGAGTGGGACCAGTCTGCACTGGGAGCTCCCCACTTCCTTCTTCCTGCTCCACAGTAAAGGCACAGCTTAGCCTTGCCATAGGGATGGTGGCCTTGCAGAGCGATCCCCCTTATGTCCCACTCTCAAATATCAGTATAGCTCTGCAATGGCTTAGAACTGCTTTGGCAAAGGGGAAACTGAGGCATGGAGCAGTGCATCCTGCCCAGTGCACCCAGTGAATGTGGGGAGCTGCTGCTGGCTTGGAGTCACCATCCATCACTGGGATGCTTTGGAACCCATGAGCATCTCTGTGTGTGCAGTGCTCATGGTGCTGCCGTGGTGTTTTGGGGTGGCTGAAGTGGCATTTCTTTAATGCTGCCCCATTTTAGAGTCTCCCCGTTCCTTTTTGGAGCAGAAGGGGTGCTGCTGACCCCCATGTTTGGCCTGGGGATGCACTGGAGAGCCGGTCTTCGCCAGCTCTCCCAGCACTGGGCAGGAGAGCGGCACCAGGTTGCGTGTGTGAACCCTCTCTCTCCATTCTGACAGCAGTGACTCGAGGGCTGCCCATCTCCAGTCCCTGCTCCTTCTTGTCCATGGAGCAGCCCCTTGGGCCTTGGCTCAGTTGGCTCCTGGCTATTTCCATCTTTCCCTCCTTCCAGCTTCTCTCTCCCAGCACCTCCTGAGCTGGCAGCTGGGTGAGCGTGTGGTTAGAAACTCTCCTTCCCAAGATTTTAGCCTCTTTTCCTTGTAGCATCAATCCCATGGGATCACCGGTTCCTGTGTCTCTTCCAGTCTCAGTGGAAATCTGGTCCCTAAACTCCCAGTTGGAGTTTAAAACTCCTTTTCTCCCCATGAAAAGCTGCCCTCGTTGTGATTTCACCTCTACTTCCAAGCCCTCCCTTTGCAGCCCAATTTGTGGGGTCCTGAACCTCACTTCCATTGGGAATTCCAGGCCAGTGACCCCCTCTAGGGTCATGGAACATCCATCTCAAACTGTTGAGCACATGTTGAGATCGTGTAGATCATCCACAGGTTGTGGAGGGTTTGTCTGGTGGGACTTCCAGTGCTGTACTGGTGGTTACTTGAGCTTGGAGCAGAGGTGAAAGCTGCACTGAGCCGTCTCTGGTCGGATCTGCAGCTGACACAGAACTGGAGCAGCACCATTGACTTTGCAGGGGGACGATGGCTGGCACCAGCTGTGAACCTGATTCATCTATTTTTAGAGGCTGCTTTTGCTCCTGGGGCTAAATCAGTTCTCACCTCCATGGCTCATGCAGCAGTTGCTTCATTCCCACAGCGTCCCAGGGTCTCACTCTCTTCCTTGGTAATTTCTTCCCTCTTCTGTTGCCTTGAGTTGAAGTTTTTACTCTTCCAGTTTCCCTGTGATTCCCCATCCAGGGAAATCCGGGAATGTTGCTCAGCCTTCTGCTGAAAAGTGGGTTATTTTGGCCGTGTGTGGACATGTTTGTCTGCTTAAACCGGTCTTGCTTTGAGGTCCCACTTTTTTGTGGGTTTGCTTCCCAAATTGTGTATGGCTGATGGGTGAGGGCTGCCTTTGGAGGTGCCCCCCATGGAGCCACATCACAGCATGTGGTCCAGTGTGGTCTTATCTGAGGGGCATGGAGCATCTCAGCACATCCCCAAGCAGTTGTCTGTCACCAGGGCTGGAGAATCATCTTCCAGAGGTTTCTTCATCAATTAGAGCCTGGCTTAAACTTTATTCCTAACTTAGAATCATGGAATGGTTTGTGTTGAAGGGACCTTAAAGCTCCTCCAGCTCCAACCCCTGCCACGGGCAGGGACCCCTTCCACTGGAGCAGCTTGCTCCAAGCCCCTGTGTCCAACCTGGCCTTGAACACTGCCAGGGATGGGGCAGCCACAGCTTCTCTGGGCACCCTGTGCCAGCGCCTCAGCACCCTCACAGGGAAGAGCTTCTGCCTTAGATCCAACCTGAACTTCCCCTATTTCAGCTTGAACCCATCACCCCTTGTTCTGTCACTGCAATCCCTGATGAAGAGTCCCTCTGCAGCATCCTTGCAGGTCCCTTCAGACACTGGAAGCTGCTCTGAGGTCTCCAAGCAGCTTCTCTTCTGAGCAGCCCCAATGTTCTCAGCCTGGCTCCACACAGGAGCTGCTCCAGCCCCTGAGCATCCTCTTGGCCTCCTCCGGACTTGCTCCAACAGCTCCATGTCCTTCTTATGTTGGGGACACCAGAACTGCACCCAGTGCTGCAAGTGGGGGCTCACGAGAGCAGAGTAGAGGGGCAGGATCCCCTCCTTCATCCTGCTGCTCCCACTCTGGGGATGCAGCCCAGGGTACATTTGGTTTCTGGACTGTGAAAACCTTTGGAGGGCTGAAGCTCTCTGTGCTGCACCCACATGGATTTGCCCTTGGGGACACCCCTCAAGGATGCTCCCAGCAGGCTCCAGGGCTGCTGGCACATTGCTGCTGGTGGCCAGGGCTGGGTTACTCTCAAGCGTGACTCAGGCTGTCTCTGCTGCTGATTCACTCCAGCCGAGGACCTGGGCTGTGTCTCGGTGCCGCTGCCTGCAGAACGCAGCCAGTCGGGTGGCTTTGACAGCACAAGGTCACATCCTGCTCGGGTGTGTGAGCAGCAAAGGGTGCTGAGTGGGATCTGCTCAGGGAAGCCAAACCTGCCGTGCTTCTGTGCTGGAGGAAGGTAGAAGAAGAGCTTTTCTGCTCCGAGTCTTTTCCTCAGGGCTTTTGGGAGCAGATGGGTAATGGACTCATCATGAGCTCATCCTGTCTGGAAAGGCTGAGCAGGATTGATGGGGGGACGACAAAGTGGTTTCTTTCTGACACAGCCTGAGGTTTCCATTGTGTGTTGCTTGCCCCTTCTCACTCTCATCTGAGGCAAAGCAGGGAGAAGGTGATGTAGAAGGGATATAAGAGGTCTCCATCCAGTCCAACTGGCCTCACTGGTTGGGAATAGCGGAGAAATGGGAGTATCTGGGTGACACCAGGCCCAGGCATCAGCAGGACGCTAACCTCTGCCTATCGTCTCTTCCTTGTCCTGCCCTCTCAGTGCTGGGAGCATTGATGGGCACATCGTCTACCCCTGCAGGGAGGGGACAAAGGGACATCTCTGATACATCCAGACCCCAAACCTCACAGTTGTGAATGGTGTAAACATCTCATCTGGGTGGGCATTGGGATGAAAGTGGGGGAAGGATCTTTGACTTAGTCTTCTCAAAGTCCCCTTTTCATGTGTGTTCCCAGTGAAGGCTTGCTCCAAACCCATGTGCTGCAGGTCTCCCTTCATCCCCATCGCTGGCATTTCGGGCACATCTCCAGCCACATCTGGAGCCCAGCACATCTTCCCCTGCACCTATCATAACACTTGGAGAAAGGTTCTGGACTGATGGCCCCAAACACCGAGGTTTGCTGTCAACTCACAGGATGGCCCAGGGAACCCTCCTCATTTTCAGTCCTTATGCTTGGGGAAGTGGGTGGCAGCAGCTTAGCTCTGGGGTGGTTTGAGTCTGGCACACTTGTCTTACTGATTGAGGACTTCTCCCATCCTTACTATTGCTATTCACTAGCAGGGGTTAGAAGAGATGGACCAGAGGCAGGTGACACCAGAAGTGTGTCTCAGGCTGCCCCAGTTGTCACAGTGGTTCATAATTGCTGCTCTCCTCCAAAGAGGAGAGATTGTCCTAAATCAGAAGGGGTTGACCCAAATCAGCTAATGGCCCATGTGGTTTCTACTACTGCAGGTAGTTGCTTTTGCCTCGCTTTTCTTCATCCTGGTCTCCATCACAACCTTCTGCCTGGAGACACACGAGGCCTTCAACATCGACGTCAACGTGACGGAGACCCTCGTGGTTGGCAACACCACGACCATCCTGCTGACGCATAAAGTGGAGACGGAGCCCATCCTCACCTACATCGAAGGGGTCTGTGTCCTGTGGTTCACCCTCGAGTTCCTGGTTCGCATCATCTGCTGTCCAGATAAGCTTCTCTTCGTTAAAAACCTGCTCAACATCATTGACTTTGTGGCCATCTTGCCCTTCTATCTAGAGGTAGGTCTCAGTGGCCTGTCCTCCAAAGCTGCCCGGGACGTACTGGGCTTCCTACGGGTGGTCCGTTTCGTCCGGATCCTCCGGATCTTCAAGCTGACCCGGCACTTTGTGGGTCTCCGGGTGCTGGGCCACACACTCCGGGCCAGCACCAATGAATTCCTGCTCCTCATCATCTTCCTCGCTTTGGGGGTCTTGATTTTCGCCACTATGATCTACTACGCCGAGCGGATTGGAGCCAAGACGTCCGACCCCCGTGGGAGCGACCACACTCACTTTAAGAACATCCCCATTGGGTTCTGGTGGGCTGTGGTGACCATGACGACCCTGGGCTATGGCGACATGTACCCCAAGACCTGGTCGGGCATGGTGGTGGGGGCTCTCTGCGCGCTGGCCGGGGTGCTCACCATCGCCATGCCCGTGCCTGTCATTGTCAATAACTTTGGGATGTACTATTCATTGGCCATGGCCAAGCAGAAGCTGCCAAAGAAGAAGAAAAAGCATATACCCCGTCCAGCCCCGCTGGACTCCCCGACCTACTGCAAATCCGAGGAGAACTCCCCCCGGAACAGCACCCAGAGCGACACGTGCCCCTTGGCGGTAGAGGAGGGGGCAACTGAAAGGAAACGGTCAGGTGAGACCCCCAAAGTGGGGCAGAGGGAGAGGGAGACCTCCAGGAGGAGCCCCCAAGGCAATGTCTTTGGTTCCCTGTATCCCAGAGTCCCTGAGAGCTGCCCTGCTGCTGGATATACAGCCCCCAGCTCTTGGGTTGGTGAGATCTTGGTGCAGAAAGGGCTGAGGCCCTTGGGTGTCTGGGTGTTGGGTGCTGTGTTGGGGGACCAGGATACTGCAGATCAAGATCAGGGGAGTAAAGGCCAAATCATGCTTTCCTGATGGCATAGATGAAGTCACGATAGTGTGATTCAAAGTGTCCCTACCCAGCCCATCTCCTCCTCACACTGGCAGAGGTCACTTGCCCGGTTCCCATCTTAGCCTGGTAATGCCCTTGGGGTAGATTTTGTTTTGCTTCCTCCCACCATAAACCAGGATAAGCTTCACCAGAAAGGATAAATCCATGGATATTCCCTGGGACTTGACCCTGCCTCCCCATGCATTTCTAGTAGATGCAGCATCCCTGCCTGGTAAGGTCAGAACCGATCCAAATCCCGCACTCAGGCAAGAGCAAAGTCAGCCCCTCTCTCTTTACGGTTTGGTCTCATGCACTGAGCTGAAGTTTGGGGTTTGGCCAGTCTTTCCTTCAGGTCAGGAGAGTTAATTTGCAGCGAGGAAACAGGAAAGACCCTGGTTGTGTCCTAAGTTGTGCCACGTTAATGATGTGGCATTCGCTGAGGTCAGCCCTGAGCAGCCACACATCTGGCCACATGTGTGTAGCAGTGATCGTCCTTCACCTGTGAGGATACAAGGAGCTCCAAATTCCCTACAGCAGTTTTCCTTTATGAATCTCCCTTTTCCACATGCCTACACATCCCAACTGCTCTTGAGGAATGGGTCAATCCCATCCCTTCACCCCACCACTGATAGAGGAGCTCAGGCCAGATTCTGAGCATGGCATCCTCTCAGCTAACGAACCACAGAGTCAGATGCCATCAATTAACACTTCACCACTAACCTGAGCAGCCCTTATCTCAGCTGTGGGAGTTTTGGAGAGCTAATCCCCATCAAAGAGGTGGGTGGATCTCAAAGACCAGGGGTGTTTCTTCTCTGCTTGGCTTTGCAGGGTATATAACCCTCAGCAGGAGTAAAAGCTGCTCTTTGCTGCTTGGGATCTATTGTTGTCCTGCTCCCCTGGTCACCCTAAGTTAGCATGTCCAGGCTGGGATGGCAACCTGGATTTGTGGGTGTTGCTTTGGGCCACCTGCAAAGTGGTCTTCTGCTTCCCTGCATGGTCTAAGCAAACCCTTCCATCCACCCCAAGCACCTCATCCTGTGGGTTTCTTGACTGCTGATGGGTCTCTGCCACCTTCTTGCAGACTCTAAGCAGAACGGTGAGGCCAACGTGGTGCTGTCAGATGAGGAGCAGCCGCTGTCACCCACCGAAGAGGAGAAGCGGCCCATGCGGCGTTCCAGCACCCGGGATAAGAACAAGAAATCCTCCACGTGCTTCCTGCTGGCCACAGGCGACTTCTCCTGTGCGGCGGATGGAGGCATCCAGAAAGGTATGGCTGATGTGGGATGTGGAGGTTTGTTGCATTGACCCAAGACAGTGGTTCATGTCCATCTGCCTGCCTGGGTGTTCTCTGCTCCCCAGATCCACTTGTCCTCCTGCCTCTCCATCTGCTTCATGTCCGTCCACCATCTCTCTCTGTGCTAGCTCTACACTTTTGCTTTTTGCTCCCCCAAGTTCTCCTCTCCTATTGTCACCATTTGGGGTCTGTGACCCCAGGCTGGCTGCACTGCCCTTCTTGGGGACAGCACTGTCCCTTTGCTCCTCAGTGCTCTAGCTTCTCCTGTCCTTCCAACTCTTCTCCCTGGGCTTCAATCACCCATTTCAGGGTGGTGTGAGGGGGGGCATCTCTCCTGGGGCTGGGACTGAAGGTGGGCAAAAGGTTTTCATCAGGGAAAAGAATTCATAGGCTTTTCTCTTCCTTTCCCCCTCTGATGTCTTCTGGTGGGTTCGAGCGTGGGGAGCCGTGATGTGTCAGGTGCTGCCTTGCCAAAAGCACCGGGCTGCCAGCAGGGCTGTCTCCTCTGGGTTTGGAAAGTGAGAGTTGAGTGTTGAGGTTTCCAATGGGAAACTGTGGGGGAGATGAGTCAGGAAAACATAAAACTCTTCTTTCCCATGACAAAGCAATGTGCTCTTCAGCCTGATCCCCTCAATGAGCCTCCAGCCTTCTCTGCCCCACCACTGAGCATGCCCTGGGCCTGACTCCCAGCACCCCAGCCCCCAGGAGGGCAAATCCAGTCCCCACCTTCACCCACAGGATCCAGCTGCACCCTTGAATGCTGGGATAACTCTTAAGACACAGCTCAGCTCTTTAGTTCTGTAGTTTGTCTTCTGTGTCCAGGGTGGTGTGGGATGAAGACCTACCTCTACCTCCTTGGTACCATCATGCCAGTATCTCACAGGGAAGGGGGCATGGGAGCTGGGACCAGGGAGGACAAAAGATGACGTGCAGCATCTCTGAGCTGCACATCCAGGCCTGTTGGCTCGTGGTGTTGGTGCTTTGGAGACCCTCAAGGGTTTGTTGCTATAGCATTGCTTGGGATGGTAAAGGCAAGATGGGCTCTGGGACACAGGGAGCTGTTTGGAGGCAATCACATTTATTACATTAGTAGAAGCAAATTGGCTGCTTCTTCAAGGGAAATCAAGAATTCCCTTTGGCATTCCTGCGCGATCTCATCCCTTAGGAAGAGGGAAGAAATGCAAAGCTTTGCTCATCTTTGGGCAGGAGGGTGCTAGACAAATATTGCCTTGAAATGCCTCATGTTTTTCCTGGAGGTGTCTTTTCCTGTGCAGTTCATCTCTTAATGCCTGCTAATGGAAAGGGGTGAGGGGGCTCTGGTCCTGCTCCAGTCTGGGGGGATGCTGAACTGGAAAGGATGAAGTGGAAGGATGAAAGCCAGTACTTACAAAATAGGCATCCCTTCAACTGAAGCATTTGAGCTTGGTCCTGCAGAGTAGATCTAAGAGCTGAGGATCCAGTGCTGCTTTTGCTGGGCTCCCAAATCACATTACTCAGTTGCAGGAGACCAGGAGGTTCTTTTCCTTGCCTGGTGGCAGCAGCTATTCAAAAATGCATTTTGGTAATCTTTCGTGGCCTGTTCTGGTGTCTTTCCTGCAAATGTCATCATTAAAACCAGATGTTGACATAGGTCACTTACCCCCACCTTGCTGAAATGGTCTTTCACCTGGAGAAATGTGGGTCTGGCGTCCAGAGTGGCTTGAGTGATGCATGAGACCTTTTGGGAAGAGGGAACCTCAATATCTGGGACCAGGGAGGGGAAGAGATGATGTGCTGTGTCTGAGCTGCATACCAAGCTCTGTTGGCTCATGGTGTTGGTGCTTTGGAGGCCCTCAAGGGTTTGTTGCTGTAACACTGCTTGGGATGCTTGGGCTTTTGGGGATGGACTGGTGCGATGCTTCTGTGGGAGCTCAGGGATGATGTCTTCCCTGTGAGATGCTCCAGTGTGGTCAGGGTTAGTGGTGACCAGAGGTGATGTGTGGGGCAAAGCAGCCTCATATGCCCAGACGTCGGGAGCCACAGAAGAGCCTCTTCCCTCATCCTGATTTATCTCCCGCTGAGGCTGTTTGTTCTGGTACTGGGATGTTGGCAGCTCTGCAAATTGAGATGAGCTTGGTTCTGAGCCTGACTTGCTGATGGCCATCTGTCAGATCCTGGGACAGGTACTGATGTCTGTACAAGCTGTGGAAATCGGGAGCTGGAGCTGGTTCAGGAATATGCTGCAGATCTCAGCATCCATCATGGTTCGAGACCAATTCCAGTGGTTGGTCTCATTGGAGCAGCTCAAAGAGAAAAGTTACCCCTGCCCATCACCCCTTGGGCATGGGCCTTGGAGAAGATAAAGCTGAATTGCAGTGGATTGCTGTGTGGCCTGTGTTTCTTGTCCCTGTTGCTGCTTCCTTGCTCCCTTGTTGCTGGTGACATATCCAGATCCTTTATCTCCCTTCAGCACTCAAGGCCTGCTCAGCAGTCCCCCAGAATGTGTCCTACTGGGGCCCAGACACATTGGGATGAGTCTGTCTTGGCACATGAGCCCCTGTCCTCTGCTTAGGTGGAAGGATATGGAGGTAGGATGAGTCCAGCATCCCCCATGCCACTGAGACCGGTTATGATGGTCTAGGGAAAAGGTAGTGATTGAAACCAGAGTGGACAAGGGGAATGGCTTGAACCTGCCCGAGGGGAGACTGAGCTGAGCTCTTAGGCAGAAGCTCTTCCCTGTGAGGGTGCTGAGGCGCTGGCACAGGGTGCCCAGAGAAGCTGTGGCTGCCCCATCCCTGGCAGTGCTCAAGGCCAGGTTGGACACAGGGGCTTGGAGCAAGCTGCTCCAGTGGAAGGGGTCCCTGCCTGTGGCAGGGGTTGGAGATGGAGGAGCTTTAGGGTCCCTTCCAATCCAAACCATTCTGGGTTCTATGATTTCAAGAGGAGCCACAGCCAATGGGGTTACATGGAAGGAAGGGGATTTACCCTCCTCCAGGTCAGCTCTTGCAGCACCTCCTCCTCTTGCATGCACCTCAGCATGGCAACGTGGCAATTTTTGGCTTGGTTGCCAAACCCCGAAGCATCACAGAGCTGATTTTTAGCCTGCTGCTTGCTATTAGTGCAGGGCTGTGACCAGCATGTGGCTTGAGCAGTGTGGGCTCGAGCGCGGGGATGCTCATGTGAGTGATGCTTGGGTTAGGAAGGGGGGAATGAAGCGAGGACAAGCCCACGTTTGCACGGGAACACACGTGTGAGTACATGCACACACAGCTGAGCACCAGGCCGTTGTTATCAACAAGCACAGGCGTTCCTGGGCAATGCTCCTGCTTGCATTACCCTGTCCCCATCTGCTGCTGGCTCAAAGCATATGTGAGCGTGCACGTGCGAGCGGTTGCTGGTGGGCAACACGGCATTGCCCCACTGCTCTGCTCAGAAGATGCCTCTATACGGCTCCTTGGCAACAAACCCCTATATAAAGCAATCCCAGTGACCTCAGTTGGCACCTATGTGAGTTACTGGGATACCGGCTCCGTTAAGGAACAGCACTGGTGGCAATTAGCACAGCACAACTCTAGTGCTTTGCTTGAGTCCGTGGTGGCACCTGGCCATGGGTTTGGTGGCATTGAGGGCTGGAGCCCTGAGCTCCTTCCCAGCTGCTCCCATGAGTGTGGTTTAGGAACAAATTGAAGGAGAAGATGAAGTGTTGGGCTTGGGGTGGGTTTGCCCTTGGAGCCCTGTTGCAGAGGGACCCTGGGGCAATCGAGCATCTTTGTGAAATGCCACCCCAAACGGCGATGTTTGAGATTTAATCAAACCTGGCAGCAGGACTTTGGCCCTGTTCCTATGCCCATTGCCATCCTTTTCTATGCAGTGATCTGAGCAAGAGGGCAAAGAGCATCCCTATAAAGTGCTCAATGACTTTAGCGGGTCCTTGCATTGCCAGCAAGCCCTGCAACATCTCTCTGCCAAACTGATGTTGTTTAGGTGCCGGATCCATCCATAACCCCAAGCTTTCAGGGACCAGTTGTATCTTGGCACTATTGCTTCCCATTGCATGGGCTCAGGGGTGGCAGGGGAATATGTGAGCTCTTCAAGAAGCCTCTGTGCTCCTGGGAAAAGAGCCAGGTTTGCAGAAGGACGAGCCTGAGAGAGGTTTTGGGGGGTTATTCAAAACAGCAGGGGCTCTTTGCATCAGCTGCAGGCATCCTCGATGGGAAACATCCCCTGCTCCCACCAGCTCAGTGCTGCATTCGCTTCCCTCCTCACTTGCTGGGTAGATTCCTGCCAGAAAGGAAATAAGGAAATTGCTCTTCTCTTCTCTGGGGCCTGATTCTGCTCCTGCTTCCAATGTGGGAAGAGGAAAAGCTTTGCTGAAGTCAGCAACAGGCTTAGGCAGGAGGCATTCCGTGCCCTGGACATGGGGGCTGAGTTATCCCTGCCAGCTGCTGAGGCTGGGAAATGGTTAGGGAAAAGGTATTAAAAGGGGATAAAAATCAGATTTAAAGGGACAGGGCTCTGGAGCCTTTTGCAGACGATGCTCGTGTCCCAGCATCCTCCTTGGGGGTGAGCATTAAGCCCGGATCCAAGCCTAAAGCCTCCTCAGCCAGGGCAGCACTCGCTGTCAGTGCCTTTGCATGGAAGCAGAACCTGAGGATGTGCCATGAAGTCCCCGGGGGGATGCGGGGCCGGTTTCCAAGGCTGGCACTGCCGAAGGGGCCATCCATCACCTTGTTTTTCTGCTGTCAGGGAGCCGCCTCCCTCCTTCCCCTCCCCGTGTCCATGCACCCGCTCGCTCCAGCGCTCGCTGGTGCTTGCAGGGAAGGCAAAGGCTCAGCTGGATTCGCTCATCCCGGGAGGATGCAGCACGGTGTATGATGGTTGGGCTCATCCTGAATGGGACCATCCTTATCTTTCCATGTCTTGGGAGCCGAGCTGTCCCTGCAAGACGCAGCGATCCAGAGAGAGCAGCTCTTGGGGCTCATGCCTGAACAGGGCTGCTGCAGAGACCTAAAAAGCCAATTTTCACTGCAAATAGGTAGCTTCTGTCCAGAAAAACAAGTGGCTTTTGACCTGTGAGGGCATTTGTTCTGGCTGTTGCTTTCCAATAAAAGCTGGAGCAGTTTCTGGCTCTTTGTGGGGGGTGGGAAGGGTTGTTGTGCTTAAAGCAATAGAAATATCTGCTCTTCCATGCAGTTTCTCATGGAAAATCATGAGCGCATCTACCTGCTCCTTTCCATACAGAAAGGTGTCAGCAGCAGCTTGCTGCTACAGCCGGCTTAAAAACGGGAGCCGGGGGAATATCTCCTTCCAAATCCCATGTTTGAGTTCTGCTGCTTTTCCCCATTTGCTTCAGCCCACAAACCCCCCAGATTCATTCCTCATTCAGAGCAATTTGGGAAACCAAACCCAACACCCCCAGGAACGGTTTGGTTTCCCAGCATCAGTGACTCCAGGGTCCTGGATTCGGCTGGTGCTGCTTGGGGAGCTGAGGGCAAGGGAGGGGAAGGTCTGGATGATCCCAGAAGCTTGGCTGCCCTCGATAAACCCTTCTTGATTGTTCTTTCAGGGGTTGAATTGGGGTGTGGGGCTGGGCGATGCTCACCCTCGTGCTCTTTGCTTTCCGAGCCTTAGGAAGGAGGCTGCTCGGCTCTAACCTGTCCCGTTTTCTTCACCAAGGCTATGGAAAATCCCGGAGCCTAAGCAGCATAGATGGCGTGGCAGGATCCACGGTGGGCTTGGCTCCCCTCACGTCCCACTGCAGCTCTCCCTGTCCTCTGCGGCGTCCCTGCTCTCCCGTCCCCTCCATCCTCTAACGCGCCGCCTGGATCCCGCTTTGCCGTGTTGTGTTGCTCTGTGCCCCCTACCCCATTCCCCGGTGACACCGGGTCCCCATGGGAGACCGAGCTGGGACATCTCCAGCCCTGAGAAGCGGGTTCTGATCCGATCCGATCCGGTCCAGCCGCTGTGTTCCCCCTGCCTGGTTTGCAGGACGTGTAACGTCTCCGTGGAACTTGTCTCCTCTCCATGTGGTTGGGACAATCCCTGGAGCAGGTGGGGTTTTCCCTTCTCCCCCTCCCTCCCCTTTATTCATCCTAAATAAACTGGGCCAACCCATGCGATTCCCTCTGGTGTCGAGCCCTCCTTCCCGTGGGCTGTTTGCACTTGGGTTAAAGGGTGGTAGAGACGCAGGGAGGACGCATTGACTCATGCAATTATAGATCATTGTGCTGGAAATGGCTGAGTTCGCATCATTTTAGGTCTCTTTAACTCTGAGTTTGAAAAACAGCTTCAGGTTTCTGGGGGCAACAGATGAATAAACCTCGATTCCCTGCCCAGCAGCAGTTCCCCCCTGGTTTGTGCCTTTTTCTGCCTAAGTCACTCTTGCTCCTTCCCTTCTTGTGTCTGCTTCTCTGTCCAACCTCAGCGATGGTTGTGGGGCTCAGTGTGGCTTTGGCATCCATGAAAACCAGACCATGGAGGTTCTAGGGCCCTCAACTGGGTGTGGGGAGAAAAAGTAGGTTGGGATAAAGGTTTGGCAAATAGACATGGATGCTTCCATGAGGAGCTGGGAGGTGGTGGGGAGAGGAATATGGATCCCCAGGAGTGGTTGGGGAAGTGCTACTCCTGTTGAATAGTGGGGAAATGAGAGACTTGCAACAAAACAATGCCTAAATGGATGGAGGGGTGCATTCTCTTTTGAGATGGATGCAGGGTGCTATGGAGAGAATCCCCTTGGGGATGGGAGCCGGGTTTGAACTCGGTCATCCCCATCCTCTGGAGGATGTCGTTGGAGTGCCCAACTGCCTGTTGTACAGCTGTTTTTTGACCACATATGTTGGGTTTTGGGATGATTTTGAGTGATATTCCAGAACTGGAACAAAACCTGTGATCCCATGAGTTCTGGCTCATTTCACAGATTCCCAGAGTGGTTTGGGTTGAAGGGACCTTAAAGCTCCTCCAGCTCCAACCCCTGCCACGGGCAGGGACCCCTTCCACTGGAGCAGCTTGCTCCAAGCCCCTGTGTCCAACCTGGCCTTGAGCACTGCCAGGGATGGGGCAGCCACAGCTTCTCTGGGCACCCTGTGCCAGCGCCTCAGCACCCTCACAGGGAAGAGCTTCTGCCTAAGAGCTCAGCTCAGTCTCCCCTCGGGCAGGTTCAAGCCATTCCCCTTGGCCTGTCCCTACATCCCTTGTCCCAAGCCCCTCTCCAGGTTCCCTGCAGCCCCTTTAGGCACTGGAGCTGCTCTAAGGTCTCCCCTTCAGGAGCCTTCTCTTCTCCAGGCTGCCCCAGCCCAGCTCTCTCAGCCTGGCTCCAGAGCAGAGCTGCTCCAGCCCTCGCAGCATCTCCATGGCCTCCTCTGGCCTCGCTCCAACAGCTCCAGGTCCCTCTTGTGCTGCTGCCCCAGAGCTGGATCAGGGCTGCAGGGGGGGGTCTCCCCAGAGCACAGCAGAGGGGCAGGATCCCCTCTGTGCCCTGCTGTTTGCTCTGGGGATCAGCCCAGCACTGCTGGCCATCCAGTTTCCAGCTCCACTAACCCGGTTCTGCCCTCTCTGGAGGCATCTGGGTCTTGGGGGGCTGAAAGGAGCTGGTTTGGTGGGTGCAGCCCTGCCCTTGTCTGACAACCTTCTGCTTTCTTGGCCTCTTTCCTTACTCTGAGTGCATCCAGCTCAGTGGCACTGGAGCCTGGGGACTCTCAGTCAGAGGATGGGGAGCAAAGCTTAGCTTTGGCCGTGTTTTAGAATAGCAAAAGCCTCAGGAGCTTTCTGGGGCTCTCACCCTTCCCCTCCATCACGGCCAACCCAGAGCTGGTGTTCAGGGGATGCTGCAGTGTGCGGATCCCCTTGGTGGATGACTGCTCCCTGCACCTTGAAGGAGCTGAGCATCATTTTGACAGATCCCACACGCAGGATCCCCCTGCTCCTTCCCAGGCTCCCCGTGCCTCAGTTTCCCTCCGTTTAGACAAGGGGGAGCACCGGGAGCCTCCTGCAGTAAAACTCCTTGCAGGCACAGTGCAAGAGATGCTACACAAGGAGGAAGCGTTGAGTGCTTCATCTGGCTCGGTTTATTTCCTCCCTACTGAGTTGAAGGAGCTGCCAGGAGGAGCCAGTCACCACATCTCCAAAACAGCCCCCTCCAAGCCCTACACGAGGCCAACAACAAGCACTTGCCTTTTATTTTGCTTTTCTTCTTTCCTTTCTGCCTTCCCCTGCCTCAGCCTTGGGAGCAGAGCAGACAGAGGTGAAAGGAAGCAGAAAAGAGGCAAAACCCCTTGGTGCCATGAGCTGGATTATGGGGGTTGATGGCAGCAGCTCAGCACCACACAGACCCAGTGATGGAGCTGGATTCTGCTTGGATTCAGGGTGTAGTTAGGAGGAGCATCCATCCTCTGCCCAGGGTGTCCTGTGGTGGTTTCTGTGCCATGGTACTGATTCACCCCTCACCAGCAGCACCCGGGTTGATGGTGTGTGTTGGTGTAGCTGCATCCCTTGGATTTCTGTAATTAAAAGGTATTCCCACCTCAAGCAGCCGGGCAGCTCTCCAGGCTCCTGAATCACCCCAAACCCCCATGAACTGGGTGAGTACGGTAGCACCGTACTGGTGCTTGTCTGGCGCATCCTGCCCTTGGGAGCTGCTCCTCTCAAAGCAGGAGGAGCTGGAATAGCCCCAGCCCGTGCAAGAGGGAAGGTCACCCTGGTTGCTTTCAGTGGTCTCTGAATCATAAATGATTTAACCAAGGTCGTGCACTGACTTTGGGGATGAGCCAGGCATGAAAACCCAGCGCTGCTGCCCTGTCTCTTGCAGAAGCAGCACATCAAGGGCCTCAGACTTTGGGGTTGGAGTCTCTTGGAAGCAGAGGATTAACCCTGGAGCAGACCCACAGCCACAGATCCCAAGAGATCCCATCCTCTCCTTTCCCAAAGCAGATCACCCAAACACCGGGGCTGGTTGCTCCATGTGGAAAAACCTTTGGTGGACCCCCAAAACCCCTTCATTCCCCATCAGAGCGGCGAGGCTTGAGTGTGAGAGCTGACATGGAGCCGGTAGGAGGCAATTTTTAGCAGTGGCGTTATGCAACTCGGGAGAAGGGATGACTAATGTGCAAAAAGCTCCTCTAAACCAGCCCAGCCCCGAATGGGAGACGGAGGGATTTCAGTGGGAGGCACCAAACTGTTGAGAAACCCATCGCATCTTGTCCCTCTTCCTCCCCGCCGCCTTCTGAGCAAGTGATTTGGGGGATGCAGGAGGGGGAAAACAGCATGTTGGTATTTTTAGGTGGGGTCTGGGTTGGTTTTGGGGGCGACTTGGCAGCGGTTAATCCCCTCTTGCCTAGCACTCTATGAGGAGCTGGAGCGGAACAGAAGAGCAGACCACTAAATAACTCTGGAGCTCAGGGTTTTATCTCAAACAGCGGCCAAAATTGGCTGCCTAGAGAATAGGATAAGAATAGAGCAAGAATATACGATACTTCCCCCGAATATCCTCCCAGCCACTTATCTATGTTTAGGGATCTGGCAAGGAACACGCGTTCCAGCTAAGGGGAAAAGCAGGGAGAGAAAGGAAGGGTGCTTGATTTATGCCCAAGTCCTAAAATGGCATTTAACCCCCCCTGAAAATCAACTGGTGTGCAGTGACTGTCAGGGCAGTGAGCTCACCAGCCTGGAGAAGAGGCTTTCCCATGGGATGGAGGGAGTGTGTTGGGTCTGATCTGCTGGTTTATTCCCAGTGGGATGCTGTGATTGAGTAGGAACATGCAGATAAAGCATGGTGAACACCATATATATAGCATGGTGCCAGGTTGGACACAGGGGCTTGGAGCAAGCTGCTCTAGTGGAAGGTGTCCCTGCCCGTGGCAGGGGTTGGAACTGGATGAGCTTTAAGGTCCCTTCCAACTCAAACCAGTCTGATTGTATGATCTATATGTGCCCTTTGCCTATGTATAGTGTAATGCACAGCAGTGTGGTACCAGGGGGAGTTTTAGTGCCCTGTAGTCCTCTTCCCACCATGGCCGCAGATGCACGTGATGCTCAACAGCAGGATCAGAGATGCTTCATTGGGATGATGCTGGTGTTGCTGCCCTGAGGCTGAGTCCTTGCATCCCTCTCTGTGTGTGTCTGCTGAGCCCAGCTGCATTAGAACAAAGATCCAGCCCCAGTGCAGAGAGCAGTGGTGCAAGGAGTAACACCAGAGCAGCCTCGTCCTGTGGATTTGGAGGGATTTGGGGATGGTTTCCCCCTTCAACAGCAGCTTTTCCCTTCTCTCTTCCTCCTGGAAGGCTCCGGAGCCCAGGTGCTGCGTGGAGGCCGTGCTGCCATCCCGGGTTACATGCATGTTATTGGTGCAACAACTGCTCTGTTTCTCAGGAGATGCCTGAAGGAGCTGAGGAAACAGAAAGGGCTGTCAGGGAGCCGGGCGGGAGGTGAAGATGTCAAGAGAGTAATTGCTCTACCCAGAAGCAGCCTGGTTCTGGCTTCCCCAGCTCTGCCAGGAAAAATCCTCCGTGCTTATTTGACGACAATAAAACCCGATGTAGAATAAATAGCAACCCCATCCCTTGCCCATGCTGACGAGGAACAGGGAGAGCAGAGGCAGATGCAAAATAAGATGCAGTTGAGCTTATAAATAGGTGCCTCCCAGCTCCCAGTCTCTTACTTAACCTGGAGCAGACGCAGCCACAGATCCCAAGAGATCCCATCCTCTCCTTTCCCCCCATGGGGCTCCCAGAGCAGCTCATCCAAACACTGGAGCTGGTTGCCTGGTGTGGAAAACCATAAGGCCAGGTTGGAAGGGACTTTGTGCCCCAGCCTCCACTAGGGATGGGATTCTTATGCTTTTCCCCCATGGGAAGGTATATGGAGGCTTGGAAAATGTTTTGCTAACTGCTGGGGAGTGGATCATGCTCTTCCCCTCATGTGGGATGGGCTGGGGCAGGGAATATGTCCTGGTGGCCATGGAACATATAATCCTTTGGCTTTCTGTGGGGACAGAATCAGCCCAATGGCAGCACCGCGCCAACACAAGGCTGGGGACCAGCCCTTGGCTGGTGCAGAGGATGCCCAAGGTGAGAGGTGGCTTTGTAGATGTGCAGACCCCCAGGGTAGCATCTCTGGTCCTCACAGATGCAGGTGGCCACTGGCTTTTGTTCCATGATCCTGACATCCTCCATTGTTATGTGGTCCATGGGGATGGGCACTGTGGGAGATGCAGATGTGGGCTGGGAGGTGTTTAACTCCAACCTATGGGGAACACAGTGGGATGCTCTGCCCCATGAGGCACTGCTGGCTCTACCAACCCCTCCTGTGTCAGTCGTGGAAGGAAATGGACCTGAAAAGTGTCCTGGTGTGGCCCAGGGAAGCCTTGGAGAGGCAATGATGGGGGCCAAACCTTGCAGGAGTGTTTTGGCTTTTGGTGATTCCTCTTTCAGCAGCTCCTGAGCCTCTTGTCTGCAAACAATGTGGGGGGAAAGAAAAAGAAGGCAAAACCAGAAGCAAGTGCATTGGCAAAGCAAGAGGAGTTAATGTAGGACCTACCCAAACATTGTGCTGCAGCAGCTGGAGGCTGGCAGCCTGTGAATGCAGCACTTGAGGGTGTTTGGAGAGATGCTTCGCAGGGGAAAGTGGGACTGTGTGAAACCCAGCAGTGTGTGCCTGCACCCCCAGAGTGAGCACAGGGCAGGGAGGGGATCCTGCCCCTCTGCTGCGCTCTGGGGAGACCCCCCCTGCAGTCCTGATCCAGCTCTGGGGCAGCAGCACAAGAGGGACATGGAGCTGTTGGAGCGAGGCCAGAGGAGGCCATGGAGATGCTGCGAGGGCTGGAGCAGCTCTGCTCTGGAGCCAGGCTGAGAGAGCTGGGCTGGGGCAGCCTGGAGAAGAGAAGGCTCCTGAAGGGGAGACCTTAGAGCAGCTCCAGTGCCTAAAGGGGCTGCAGGGAACCTGGAGAGGGGCTTGGGACAAGGGCCTGTAGGGACAGGCCAAGGGGAATGGCTTGAACCTGAGGAAGGTTCTGTGCACTGCGAGGATGCTCTCAGGGCTGGAACCTGCCGCTGGAGCTGGATGAGCAATAAGCTGAGGCAGGAGGGCGGTTTTCCCGTGGTGGCTTTGTCTGGGGGGCAGTGATTTAACAACGAGGAGAACAGAATCTCTCTGCTGTTGTTATTTATTTTTAGTGGTGCTAATTTTCTCCGGGGCTCGGAAGCTGCTTTCCAAGGCAGGTCCCTGGGGGCTGAGGGCAGCAGGGCTCGAGCTCACACACAAAATGGCTTTGAACGGGGAGGAGATGGGAGTTAAAAGCCGAGCCGTGTCCCTGGGAGATCAATCAACCTGAGGGGGAGTGTTTCGAGCAGGCCACGAGCTCTGCCAAGAGCTTTTAGCTGCTCACAGAAGTGATTGAACCAGGAGTGGGGAGGTTTCGCAGCAGCCGCTTTGTACTGGTCCTTATACTGCTGCTGGGGGATGGTGATG
Source organism: Neopsephotus bourkii (assembly GCF_033783945.1). Lineage (NCBI taxonomy): Eukaryota > Metazoa > Chordata > Aves > Psittaciformes > Psittacidae > Neopsephotus > Neopsephotus bourkii. The sequence goes on along the minus strand of NW_026900918.1, from coordinate 1,918,631 downwards.
GGTCTCCCAGACCAGCCCTTTTGGCAGCTCTGTATGTGTGGACCTCTCCTGCAAGCCTTGGGATTGAGGGACTTTAATCCCAAAGGCTTTTTCCTGGATGTGTGGCTTTGCAAAGCCTCTGCATCTGAATGCTGCTCGTCCAAGCTGCGCAGTGATGCTCAATAGGTGATGAGGCCTCTCTTTTGGGGAAAATGAGATGCTTTTGGAGCTGTGTTTGGTGTTCAGGGGGGAAAGCTGGGTCAAAGCCCTGCTCAGGAGCTGGCGGGGAGGGGTTGCACCCAAATCCTTGGGTAGAAAGGGCAGCTCCGTGCCTAATCGGGTGGATCAGGCACTGTCTCCCTGTCTGATGGCCCCTCGCCTGGAAGCTGGGTCCTGGCACATGGGGAGAGGCAGTGTTGTGACTCAGAGCTCCAATCAGTGGTAATTAATTCAATGACAACGAATGAGAGGGACAAGGAAAAACACTGGGATATTAATGCACCAGGCTTGGCTTTGGGACATCTGGCTAAGGAAGTTTTTGTCAAGAGCAGCTTTCTGCAGGAGGGGGCTGCAGCAGGGACAGCTTCTTTCCTCTGCCCATCATTTTTACCCCAGGATCATCCTGACTCCACGTTGTTTCCCAAGTTTCCATCTCTGGGTCCTTTCTGAGGCTTTGTAAAACATTTTTCCCGATTTACTGAGGGAACAGCAGCATTTTATCCCTCCGGAGAAGACCATTTCACTTTGTAGCTACCCTGGTTTCTTCACCCTGCGATGTTTGGTCCCCTGGAAGCTCAATCTCGCTCTCCCTGTCCTGTTTCTCCACAAGAGCTGATGAAAGCAGTGTCTAATGTGTTTAATCCTTGTGTCTTTAATTGCAGATACCTGCCAAGACGTCCTCTCTTCCAGTTACCCCCAGGGTGAGGTGGTCACCTTCTCCTGAGCTCTGGCTGGATGCAGGCAGCACCTCGGTGAGGGATGCTGTCCCTGAGGGATGCTCTCCCCAAGGGATGCTTTCTCCAAGGCAGAGGGATGCATACCCTGAGGGATGCATTCCCCAAGGTGGTGGGATGCTGTCCCTGAGGATGAGGGATGCTTTGCCCAAGGGATGCATTCCCCAAGGCCAAGGGATCCATTTCCCAAGGCTCTGGGATGCTCCCTCTGAGGCCAATGGATGCTCTTCCCAAGGCTGAGCAATGCATTCCCTGAGGGATGCTCTCCCGGTGGCCAAGGGATGCATTCCCCAAGGGTGATGCTCTCACCAATGCTGAGGGATGCTCTCCCCAAGGGAGATGCTCTCTCCAAGGACAAGGGATGCATTCTCCAAGGGAGCTGCTCTCCCTGAGGCTGAGGGATGCATTCCCCAAAGGAAATGCTCTCCCCAAGACTAAGGGATGCTCTCCCCAAGGAAGATGCTCTACCTGAGGCCAAGAGATGCTCTCCCCAAGGCCGGGACATGCATGCCCCCAGGGATGCTCTCCCAGAGGAGCTTTCCTTGCCCACCACAGAAGTCCAAAGCTCCAGCCACCAGCTCTGTGGCCGGGCCAGGGGGTCCCCCACCAAGAGGTGCTGCAGAGCCATGGGACCAGGTCGGGGTGCTGGGGGTGGCCTCGCTCCCCTGCCTGCTGCCAGCCCTGCCACATACACGCTGCCCATGTCCCCAGTGCACCCCCAGGCTGCCCCCTGCCCCTTGCCCATTGCTTTCGGATGCACCTCGCTCCTCCGGCTCCAGAGCCTCACTGGGACATCACCATCCACGCTCTGACCCCTCCATTGTCACAGAGCTGCTGGGGACCCTTCTCTGGGGCTTCGAAGGCTCCGTTTGAGGTGCCATGAGCAGGTGGCTGCCCCATCACTCCCTTCCCATGGGTGCTCACCCCAAGGTGCAGATCCCAGAGGATGATGGGGACAAGCGGGTGAGCTGGGGCACAGGGATGGGGATGGGGAGCGATCGGTGGTTGAGGTGGGGTGAACCCGGCTGGCCTGGAAGGGTCAGTGTCTTTCTAATGCTGTTACATATCTCTGTGATCAAGGCAATACTACTCCCGTTTGTCTGTCCTGTTCGCATGCCTCTACCTGTCCAACCGTACTAGAGTTCAAATAAAGACATCCGCGAGCTGAGTCAGCTCCTGTACCCCTCCTGCTGATGTGTTTCCTCCCCATCAGCATCCTTTGTGCCCACAAAGCCCTGTCCCAACGCTGGGATGTCCCTGGCAATGGGAATGGTGATTTCAGCAGCCGCGTTGCCTGAATGTTGTAGCCAAGCTCCTCACTTTATTGCACATCTTGGAGCAGAGCCCACTGGAAAGCCCACAGCAGACTGGTTTCACCATCCACACAATATTCATTTGTTGAAGGAGAGGCTCTGCAGAGCTGACAAATGCATTGGCTCTGCCCGCTGTGACTATCAAAGATGAAATAATCAGCATTATGGCTGCAGCGGTGCCATCCTTAGGGTTCAGGGTGAACAGCGCATTGAGGTGAATGGGCTGGTTCTACTCTGGCCACAGAGCCAAGCAGATGGCACTAAGCTGATCCATGGGTTACTATTTCACTCCAGTTTGGGGCTGGGATGCTCCTGGTGTCATCTTTTGACCAGCTCTGAGAGTCACACCATCAGCACCAGAGAGCCAAGGAGATCTGGAGCATCTCCAGTGCTCCAACCCACTGCTGCAGTGAGTTGGAGGGACCTCAGCTGACACCTCCGGGATGGAGATTTTGGGGCTTAACCTGTTGACAGCAACAAGGGCACGAGGTCTTTTATTGGAGATCAGGAGAGGTTGGGATGGTTAAAACCAGGGGAGGGAACTGAGAAGCTGCCAGGGAACTGCAAAGAAAGCAGTCACAAATGTGAGCAATCAGTGGCTGAGGGCCAAAGAGCAATTAAAGCAAGAGGCCAGGAGCGAGATGCTCTGCCTCCCACTGTGGCTGCAGAGAGCCCTCATGAGAGCCCCACGGTGCTTCTCTGACGTGGTTGTGGTCATGGATGTACCCTTGGATCCTGGCTGGCCAGGGATGCTCTGTCAAGTGATGCTGAACACCTGCATCCCCCCAGGGTCAGGCTCATGCAGCATTTGGGGACTGCAGGTGCTTGGAGCACCTTGGGGGTGCTCAGGACCTGCCAGGCTGCATGAGGGGGGAACTCAAGGGAACCAGAAGTTCTTTGGGAACTTTTAGGGACAAAGTGGTTGGTACAAAGCTGGATGGAGATGGCTCCTTTAGCAGGACAAGGTCCCTTCTCCATCCTGGACACAACCTCTTCCCATCACTGTTTTGTACCACACTGACCCCTGGACCAAAACTGATCAGGAGGATCAAACTGGTGGCTCAGGGACCCCAGGGATCCCCCATCTTTCCATGGAGCCCTTCTCCTTCCTTCTCCCTCTTTGCCTGTTGGCTTGGTGAGGGAGTTAAGTGCCTTCACACCCAACCCTGGGGCAATAGGGCGAGAGTATTTACAGCCACAGCCTGGATGTGGGGCAGGAGGGGGAGTGTGAAGTGCTACCAAACCTTTCTGAAGCTGCATGGAGGTGGATGTGAGCCTTCACCCCACAACGCTGCGGTGGGGTTTGAGTGCAGAAACGGGGTGAAGCTCCCATCCCAAACCCCCTCAGGTGGTGCAGAGCTTCCCTAGCTCTTGCTCTGGATGCTCCATCACTGGGCTGGGGCTGTGCACTGGGCAAAGCCAAGGGCATCCCAACTTCCCAATGGACCATGGAGACACAGGAAGGTTGTGGTGGGTGTGGGGATGGAGATGGAAGAGACCAGACCCATAGGAGGGGGGAAAACCCTCTTGGGGGAGCACCAGGACCAGGCATGGAAGAGCATGGAGGGAGCAGAAAGGTCAGTTTGTTGATGCTTTTGCTGTTCCCATGAGGGCCTCAAACCGGATTTGGACCCAGCCACCCAGCTCCCCAGTGGACAGTGGGGTGCTCCCAGTGTTCCCCATATCCCCAGCTCCAGCAACCCAGCCTGGGGCTGGTGAGGACCCAAATCCAAGCCATGAGGCTGGTCGTTTGGAGCCTCATGGTTTGAATTCAGGTGCTTTTGGCAAGAGGCCCCTCCTGGCCTGTGTTTCTTGGCTCTCCGTCCCTCTTGGTGTAAATCCAGCACCAGCCAAGCAGGAGAAGTGGGATGAGGGATGGGGACAGAGCCTGACACCAGCCCCTTTCTTTTCCCGAATAAAAATCACCTTTTCCTCTATTTCCAGGAGCATTTTTGACTCTTTCCCTTGATTCTTGAAGCCAAGGAAAGACCAAGCAGGGATGGAGGCACCCGGGGACATGCAGCAGATAGGGAACACAGGCAGAAAGACAGGGGCACGGGGACAGGATTGCTGGGATTAGCGATTAGGTGCACTTAAAGGAATGTTAAGCAGGGAAAGATGTTGCTGTCAATAAAAACAAGCAGGAGGCCCCGTGCTGAGGCTGTCACTGGAATCCGGGAAGTACAGCCCAGAACAACAGGATAGGAGGGGATGAGCACATGGGTTTCAATTTAGGAAAGCAGCTGCTGGGAGGGGATGGGACGTGGCTGGGCAACAGCTCCCAGGGTTCCATCCATGCCAGGGATAACCAAGGGGCTGGATCTTGGCTGGGAGAGCGGTCCCCATCCAGAGCCAGGCCACCCTTGGGATGCTGTCTGCAGGGGAGGTGATGGGAAAGGGATGGAGGGTTTGGTCACTCATTGGGAAGCTGGGTTCTCTGCAGGCAGCTCTCAGGGACTCATCTCCTGTGCCTCAGTTTCCTCGTTCATAGAACCCCAGCCTGGTTTGCATTGAAGGGACCTTAAAGCCCACCCAGTTCCAACCCATTGCCATGAACAGGGACCCCTTCCACTGGAGCAGCTTGCTCCAAGCCCCTGTGTCCAACCTGGCCTTGAGCACTGCCAGGGATGGGGCAGCCACAGCTTCTCTGGGCACCCTGTGCCAGCGCCTCAGCACCCTCACAGGGAAGAGCTTCTGCCTAAGAGCTCAGCTCAGTCTCCCCTCGGGCAGGCAGTAAAGAGGCTTCATCACCCCTTGGAGACCTGCACATTTGCTGGCTGGGGTATACAGAGAGCGGCTGCTTATGGGGTGCTGGGTGAAGGCAGCCACAGGCTGTGGGATGAGCCCAGGATAAGGGCAGCAGGAAATGAGCATCCCACCATGTGCAGGTATTTAGGAAGGGGGAAGGCTCCCATGGAGCCAGCTCCTCCTTCCTACTGAATACCTGTGGACAGACTGGGAGATGGCTTCCCTGCCCTAATCCCAGCTCGTAATTGAGGATACCTATGCTTGCCACTGCCTGGGGGAGCCTGTGGGCTGCAGGACATGGAGCTGGGAGCACTGGAGACATAATAAACCCACCCTGGAGCAGCCTGTGAAGCTATCCACGTTGATATCACTGGTCATGCCCTTGGAGCAGGGACAGTGAAGGTAAGAGAAATGATGCAAGGGGCCTCCTTGCTCTGTTTGGGACCAGTGGGACCCTGTGGAGCTTTATTTCCCCCATCCCCATTTCACCTGGAGCATCACCCCACTCCAAAGCACCTGGAACCAGTTTGCTGCTGGGAAGAGGGGCTCAGGGTTTCTTCCAGGAGGCAGCTCAGTGCCCATTGACCTCAGTGTGGAGATTTACAGCCACTGGACTCAGCAGTGGTCCCTGGCTGCTGCATCCCTGCACATCCCTTTCCCATCAGTGACGCTTGAGGCTCTTAATTTAATAGGGCTGGCACTGAGGGTTTTGGCAGGGAGGGATGGGGATGGTGGCGTTGAACGTGTCCAGTTCCCACTCTTTTAAGGTAAATGATGAACTGTAATAAATAACTCAAGCCCAGAATGATGTTTCTTTACCATCAAGGAATGAATGAGACTCGCAGCCCATTTTTGGCTGGGCCACATGAACCTTGCAGGGATTTATTTTGCTGTTCTGGCTTTTTTGAGCCAACAGCCTTAATCCCACCACTGCTGGAGGAAGCTCTTAGAACCCACAGAAAAACGTTCTTTTCTTCCCCCATCCCTATTTTGTACTCTTGTAATGTGTATTGAGAAAGCCGGATAAGCAGGGGAGAGCCTTAGGAGGGGATGTGGGGGGTGGTGGGGATGGCTGAGCCCTCAAATGGGTTTTACTGGGGAAATGGCTTCTCCCACTTTGGGCAGAGCAGGGGGGAGTTTTCCATTGCAAAACCCCATTTATCACCCACCCTAAATGCTCTGTCAGCTGGGGATGGTGTTTCTCCTTCTTCTCCAGCTCCTGGTGGAAGCTAAGGTTTAGAGCAGCATCCTGGGAATGCTGCCTGTTCCCAGCAGCTGGGCCAAAAGCAAAGGTGTAAATTCAGAGGTTGTCCATGAAAATCAACCCCAACTCTCCAGCCACTCGCTGGGTGGGATGAGGCTCCACAAAGCCACTTGGATGGGGGGCTCATCTCCCTCCCCTGGGCTGTTGAAAGCCTTTTAATGGGGGGAGGAGAGGTTCTGTGCTGGGTGCAGGGGGGTTGCTTTGGAGCTGAAAGGCAGTGCCTGTCCCTCAGCATGGCTGGTGTGTGTTCACTCCCAGTTTGCACACAGGGCCGAAGCAAGCAGGCTTGTGCCTCACTGTCCCCGTTTGGGTGCTCCTTCCCAGGGCAGGATGTGCTGCTGGGACAAAGCCTTTATCATGTAAAAGGAGGTCTTGGTGCCTTCTACAAAAGGAAGCTCCTGGAGTCAGCTGAGGACAGTGCTGGCTAACGGGGCGGGGAGGAGACCAGCATCTCGCTTGCCTATTACGGTCCCAGTACCGCTGGGCTGACACAGGGCTGCGAGCACAGCGAGGGCGCTGGCAGCGATCACAGCCCTCACGGCCCGCACCCGGACTCACCATGTGCTGGCCCTCCCCATCCTCTTCTCAAAGAGCAAGGAAGGGAAGCAATGGAGCCAGGTCACAGCTCCCCAATGGGCACCCAAAATCACCCCTTCCCCTGCTGGTCCCTCCTTCACCCAGCCTTCATTAGTGCTACGTGTTGACCTCGGCGTGCCGATGCACGCACCAGCTGCTTGGGGACCACAAACCCCTTGTTTTGCCTCTTTGACACCTGGAAAAGGACATCTCATAGAGGTGAAACAAAGCCCCAAGGACCCATGTGGTGCACAGCTCCAAGTGCTCCTTCTCCTGCATCCCTGGAGCGCGGGATGCTCTCTTCCCCATCACACCGGTGCTCCCTATGGCGTGAGGAAGGTTGAGACCCCGCCATTCCCTCCCCTATGCCTGTTTTTTTTAGCTGATTCATGGAATTTCTGCTCTGGCAGCACCATGTTGCTTGAAGCTGTTTATGTGAGTTCAGGAGGCGACAGGAAGCTATTTTTAGCTCGCTGGGGAGCGGAGCAGGATTAAAATGCAGTCAGTGTTACAGACGCTGGGGCTGAATCAGTATTCCTGCACAAGCGTCTCCGTGCCAGCGTTTTCCGTTGAGTGTCTGAAAAGCCCAAGTTTCCATGGAGACCCAGCTCCAGGCAACCCGTTTCCCTTGCAGAAGGAGAAAGCAAAAAGCAGCAGGTAGGGAGCAGGCAAAGGGATGGCCAAGCTCTGGCTGCAGGAGGAGGATGGTGGCTATAAATCCCAGTCCTTTCTCACCCAGGATGCAGGCGTGGGAGCAGGGATGTGGGTACCAGGCTGTGAAATGCTGTTCAAAGGCGGTGGTTCTGTTGGCATCCCCCCCTTGGTGGGATTTTGGGGGTGGAGGGTTTGCTAAGCTGGTGGTGCAGGGTGGCAGGAGGTCTTGGCCTTGCTGTGAGGCAAAGGAGCAGTGTGGTGCTGGCGAGGAGGTGGGTTTGGGTTTGCTCTCCTGGAATGGTGGGACCAGGAATTTACCCCTATCTCCATCAGCAGATCCTCATACGCATGTTGGGACCGTGTTCTTTTCTGCCTGGAGGCACCTCTAAGGGGCCTTGCCAGGGGCAGGTGGTCTCTAGCCCACAGTGTGGGAGCAGAAATGCTCTAAGAGGACATGAGGATTAAGATGATCGCTTAGGATCACGGCAAAACTGTCCTGCCTTGGTTTGCCCATTGCTACGCTGGCCACAAGAGTCTCCATGGGGAGGAGACTGAACCATTGATGTTCTCCTTTATCTTCTAGCTTGGCAAATCTCCCCTTTCCCACCTCCTGCTGCATCCATCTTGGAAATGCATAGGATTTCTCCTGCTTGTCCCCAGCCCTGTTGCATGTTGAACCCATGGAGCTGGTCTCTGCTATATTGTCCCCAGAAGTGACGCCCTGCTTTGGGTGTGAGTTTTCCAAGCAAGCCTCATCCTCGAACACATTTAGATCCAAGTTGGAGCCTCCATTTCTTCCCAGTTGCTTTCCCTTTACTATGATGGGACTTTCATGAGGTGATCCAGCATGTAGAAACCTAGAAAACCCAGCCTGGGACTGCTTGTAGGTGCCGCAATGGAACCTGAAATGAAGGAGGTAATCATGATGATATAAAGCACCAAGCAAGGGCCAGGTCTTGGATTTGGCCAGCCCATCACTGCATCCATGCGTGGGGCTGGGATGCCCTTGCATAGATCTGCATAGATGCCCTAACATAGTGCAGCTGGGTTGGGATGGATCATCTCTGGAGGGATGAGCTGCTTCTGGGAGCAGAAGGGCTCCCCACATCCAGAGCTCCTGGTGAGATCCCATCCTGCATCAGGATTTGGTTGGCTCCACAGAGAGATGGAGCAGAGATTTCACCAGGCCATAGGCAAACCAGAGCCACAAACCCCTGTTGCAGTGGGGTACGTTGAGGCCGTGTCCTCTGCAACGTGGTTTGGTACTTGGATTTTTCAAACCTGAACAAATCTACTCAGTTTTCAAAACTCAGTTTGTGCTTTCCCTATCCTTCACCTGGGGATGAAAAATGAAATCCCATCTGCAGCAAAACTGCTTCGGGTTCTCAAAGGTGTTTTCATTACACGGGAAATGGATGTTTCGAGCCCCATGTCCTCCGAGCAAGCTCCAAGCTGAGAAATGGTTCCAACCAAAATGCTCTTCACTGCAGCATTTTTCAGCCTGATTGATTCAGATTTTTGCCCAAGCAGTGAAAACGCTTCTTTTGATCTAAAAACTGTTGGCATTGGCTTTCTCTAATTGAAACCCATTTCTGCTTTCATCAATAATTGTTCTCCCATCTCTAGCCTGCACTCAGCATGACTGAAACAGCTCCTGTCCAACGGGTTATTCCAGGATTAGGAACAGGCGACACGATGGGCTTTTATCTCTGTTCATGGTGAATTTAGACAGACTTGTTCCTATTCAGGCTGTGTTCAAAAATTGTCTGTTTTCCTTGTTCTGGGGAATAAAAGAGGGAGAAAAGTCACATTTTGGCCCAGCTTCCTGGTTTTGTGTCATCTTGGAAATGGTGCCTTTCCCCGTGGTGTCAAGGGGGATGCTCCTAGAAGGACTTTGGTGTCTGAGGTTCATTGTTGAGCTCTTGGATCTTGGCCTTGGCCAGTGTTTGGCTTGGGTTAGTAGAGGGCTAATACCCCGGCACTTGTGTGGCAGGAGCATGGCAGGAGCTTCCCAAGGAGTCCCCCATGTCCCTGGGCTTGGGGACCCTGTGCTGGGGCCGTGCTCTTAACCCTGCCAGATGCTCAGTGGTAAAAAAAGGGCATTTTCTGTTTGGATCTCGGAAGGTGCATGAAACAAATCACCTCCTATCACTGCTGGTCACCTGGGCTGCTCCATCACCAGCCCTTTGTGTTCTCCCGGGTGAGCAAGGCTTCACCTGCGCTTTCTGCCCAAGGGAAGTTCAATTTGTGGGACAGGCTGGAGCAAAAAGAACCCAAAACAAACCCCAGACAAATTGTAGTGCTCTGGGTATCTGCTGCCTTGATGTCAGCGACCTGGCTCAGTTCCCCATAGGACTCTTTGGGAGAGGATGGATGACTTGTGCAGCTTCATCCCCAGCACCAGTGGGAAGCAGGGATGGTCAAGCAGAGATCAGCGCTGTATGGAGTAAGGGGATGTGTTGTAAACCTGTTGCATTTAAGCCTTGACGGGGATATATCACCCTATTTGCACCAGAGCATCATGTCCTCGCTTGTGCATGGAGACTGCAGGAGGTTTGTCCAAGGGGAAGAAGGGAGAAGCCTGAAGAGCAGCCTGCAGTAAGGATGCTCTGGTTGCTTCCAGCTGGAGTAAACACCATTTCCATCCAGACTGCAAGCAAAGGGGAGGTCAGTGGTGTGCAAACAGCTTTGCCAGGCTGTGGCAGCACGTCGCAGGGTCAGCATCCCCTTTGAATGTGTTCCCATGGTCTCTGTGGAACCCCCACACTCCAGCCTCTGCTTTGCATTTATAGCTGCCATTGGCAGCTCTGTTTGTTATTTTCTGCTGTTCTTGTCAAGAAAATAAAGCAGCAGCTGACACCATCTCACTGTTTATGGAAGGAAACTATTTAGGGACATAACTAGTGGGTTTTGGAGAACTCACCATACCGGGAGAGCCGTGGTTCCTTCCAGCCTCGCATCTGCCCAGCTCCCTGCCAGCCAGCTCTGCTTAACAGGATGCTTTTAATGGGATGTTAATGACTCCAAAATAAATACCACAGAGCAATTTCGGAGCAGAATAATTGGGAATCAGCTGGAGCTGGAGCCTGTTTGTGCTTCCCAAGTGCTTGCCCCTCTTGGAGAAGGACGTCACGTCCCCATCACTGGTCTAAACATGTCCTCGGTGCTGACTAGGGTGTTGAAAGCCAGTGTAAGCTGAGGAGCTTGGCAGGGCTGGGTTTTGGGGGGAGAAATGGCCTTTTAAGAGGCTGGGGCTGAACTGGAACCACCCATTCAGAGCAGCACTTTGGAAGAGATTAGGGAGAAGCTTGGAGAGGTGCAGGTTCTCCTCTTTGGTCTGGATTCTGGCTGTGATAGGGGAGAAATGTGTTGGTTCTGCACAGCCTAATGAATGCTCCTGTACCCCAGGAAATGGTGGGTAGAAGTTGGGGGTGAATGGTAAGGAGCCTGCTCTGTGCCCCCATCCTCTGCTAAATCCCATCAGGAGAGACTGTGGGCTAACTGTACGTGGTTGTGGAGCTGCTGCTCCGCTCTCAGCAGCATCCACTGCTCCTTACTTGCAATTCATGGGCTTTTTGCTTCTAAATTTAGCCCTTTTGGGGCAGGATGGGTATGAAGGAAGGTTGATGGGGGGAGAAGGAGGGGAAGCATTTCTCTCTCCAGGTCTATTGTCTAATCAAAGGGAGCCCGACTTGAAAGGCTTCACAGTGCAGAGCTGACAGGGAACATGCATCATTAAAGATGTTCAAGTGCCTCCGTTCCCCAGCACCTCTTTGAAATCGCGGCTGCCTGCCCGGCCTCGGGGGGAGCCGCCTTGTGCCGCTGCCGCGTCCCCTTCCCAGGTACCACAGCAGGGACCCGGCTCCTGCGAAAAGCGATTTGAATGCAGGAGCTCTCCAGGCTGCAGGCATCTCCCTGTCCCGAAATGCAGCACTAGGAACTGGCTTGTTCGCACGTTCGCCCCTCTCCCCATTCCCCGCTGGACTTGCACTGGTACCAGCAAATGATCTGGGGATAAACCAGATCGCTTTGGTCTCAGGGATGCTTTTCTCTCTCTCATAGAAGAAAACAGGTTTGTCCTATAACAACAGTTCCAAGAAAGCCAGCAGGAAGGAGGTGATGCACATGTTGGGGGTCAGCCCTTAAAGCTGCTTATTTGGGTCAGGACCCACTTCTCTACCCTCCGATTGGGGCATTACGGGGCCAGGATGCTCTGCCAAAGGATCTGCTGGTGGCTGGGAGGGAAGAGCTGTGGATGCGGAGGCTGGGAGGGAGCCGCAGGGGCTGTGGGTGCTCTCGGGCACTCGGAGAAGCGCGTTGAGCCCACACTGAGGATGCTGCTCCCGGCAAATCGATGCTAATCCCGTTGTCTCTGCTGCAGAGACGGCACCGCCCCGGCAGGCTGAGGCGGGGGCAGGCGGAGACACACGAGCCTGTAGATCAGGACGGTTCCTGTGTCTCCGGGGCACGTTGGGTCCCTCACTGCTGCTGAAAAGAGGCGCAAAGGGGGATCCCCAACTTCCACAGTGGGCAGGGAGCTGCCTGTGCTGTTGAGGGCAAGTCTGTCACGGGCACAGTCCATGCCCATCCCTCTCAAACCCTCACCAGGAGGAAGGAAGAAAGAGAAGTTTCTTAGTGATTCCCATCCCTCTTGCTCCTGGCTCTTCTTCCCATGTTTCCCTGCTGGTTTTCCCCTCTGGTTTTACATCCTGCAGGACAAACCCATTCCCTCAGCAGGAACCTGCACCTCATCCCACCTCAGCACCCCGTTGCTGACTGCATTTCCATGCAATCAGCACCTTCCGAGGTGCAAGAAGAAGCATTTTCTGGGTTTCTCCCCCCTATTTCCCCTGTGCAGGATACTCTGCTTGGAATGTGGGTCAGTGTGTCCTGCCTGGCTATCGGCCCTGTGAATCCCTGCCCTGAGCTGCTGCTTTGTGCTGGTATGACACCGAGTGGCTCCCCAAGAGCTCAGCCTCGGGGGGACCATGCACTCAGGGGTCTAATGGGGGAGAAAACTGCTGGGAGAGATGGGAATAACGTTTGGCATGAGCCCATTGCTCTGAGGCAGGTGGGAGAGAAGCAAATTGCCAGCCACGGCTTCTGCCACCGAGTTTTAAACCTCGGGTTTAACTCCCAGCCTCAGCTTTGATGTCCCAAATCCCGGCTGTTGACGTGCCCTGCCGCTTCCCAAAGGCTGCTTTGCCTTTTTCTTTTGGCTGATGCTTACCTTTGTGGCTGGGGGAGACCATTGTGCTCCCTAACTTTGACTTCCTGCATTAGACGGGCCATAAAGTGCTGCGTGGTGCTAAGCCTTGCTATTAGCATTCATTACTGCGGAGGGAACAGGCACGGCAAGCGCGGCTCCATGGGGAGGGGGGAGCTTTTTAAAGCCATCACCTACGGCCATGCAACCTGTTATGAAAATCCTCTGCACAACCAGGATGGATTTGTTATGTGCGACAGGGGATGGGGGTAATGACAGGAAAATCACCATCTCTTGGCTGATAAGAGCCCGATGGGCTTGCTCTGGGAATTAGGGGGTTGTAGGTGGTTTCCCCCCTCCCAGGGTGGGTTGGCAATCCGAGGTGCTGTGATCGCTTCCACAGCGCCTGCCCAGCCCGGGGCTGGCTGCCTGGCTCTCCTCAGGGGCACAGGGAGCCGTGCTGGGTTAATGCCTGGCTAGGGAACAGCAGTGCGGAACACTCCATCATACCTTTGCCTGCTCGTTCTGCATCCACCGCCGGGCTCTGGGGAGGGGTTCGGCTCAGCTCTGCCTCCTTTGCCCCTGCCCGACAGCGTGGCCAGGAGGGCACTGGTGGGTTTTAGCACTGGGAGCTCCAACCTGGGCAGGACCTCGCTGTGGGAGGGGTTTGATGGGTGTAAAATGGGACCTGTGTGGCTAAGCTTTGGGTTTGGGTGGAAGGCAAGAGCCAGGAGGTGCTCTGATACGGGGGAAGACCTCAAGGTGGGGGAGAGCTGAAAGCATGATGAAGGCTTGGGTGGAAGTGCAGTCTGGGGAGCACTGCTTGGGGGGAGTTTAGGAAGGGATTAATGGGCACCATGATCATTGGGATGTCCCCTAGGACAGGAGGAGAAAGAGATTTAGCCTGGTACAGCACAGAAGCCACAGACCCTTTGGTCTTTATCTCTCCCTTCTGCTCAGCAGCTTCCCCATACCCCATCCCACCCCTCTCCTACCCACCTCAGCCCCATTCTCTTGGTCGGGACATCCCCTGCCCTGTAGTCCTTGGGGCACAGCACCACTGAGTGACCGTGCCACCACCTCTAACTATGCCAGTACCTGCCCTTGGTCAACCCAACTGCCTAAGGCAAAGATCTCAAGAGCTTCTGCAAGACCAAACCGAGTTGCAAAGAGGTTTTGCTGCATTTAGGTGTGTTTTTTTCCTCCTTCCTGCACAGAAAAGGTTGGGGAAGAGAAAGGACAAAAGGACCCGAGGAGCCTTTGGGGCTGGGTCTAGGCTCTGGGGACCTCACCTGCTGCTGGAGAAGGGCAGCGCAGGGATGGGAGACCAGGCTGACCCCAGGGAGGCATCCACAGGCTGGCTTCCCTCCTTTCTGACTTGGTTCAAATAAAGCCATCTGCCTTCATCAAATGGTGAATTATCCCAGCTGCTGCCTGTGTCCCTGTGGGGACAGCGGCCAGAGGAGCAGGGGGAGAGGGTGAACGCTGCAGGGCTGCACCCCTGGCCCTGGATCTGGGTGAATGACACCCATGGAAGTGGATGGCATCTCCCCTTCTGCATCGCAGGGATCAGCCCCAAGTAAACCGGAGCTGGGCACCTGGGAAGGTCACAGCCTGGCTCTGCTGGTCCTGGAGGAGGGCTCGGGACCGGTCTCTAATCCATCCAATCAAGCTGAGCGTGGTGTGACCTTCCTTGATGCATGTCCTTGGGAGTCCTTTCTGGATGGCAGCGCCTGGTTGAGTGTGAGAGCTCTGACAGTGATGCCGCAGCGTGGAGGATGGGAGGGATGCAGGGGCCAGGATGGAGGCTCTGGAGCTGCCATGGGGAAAAGCAACCCAGGGAGGGCTGAAGCAGGACCTGGATTAGCTCCGGGTGGGCTTTAGCTTGATTTCTGCCTCTGTAAGTGGTGCCTGCAGAGAGGGGGGATGCGCACTGCTCTGGTGGCTGAGGGAGGAACTTCCCCCATGGAGTTTAGCTTGGGAAGACCTTCCTGGTCCTCCAGGGATGGCTTCAGAGGAGAAGCCTGCTCTGGGTGAGCATCTCCAGTCGAGGTGGGGGGAGTGCCTTTGAGCAATGCGGGGCCAGTTGGGTACCCTCATTGTGGGCTGCCTCCTCTGGAAGGATCCCACATCCACCCTATGCTGAAATACAGACGCAGGAGTTGATGGAGCATCTCCAGGGCTGAACGTGCAACAGGACTTTCAAAGGGCCTTGGCTGAGAAGTTTCACTTACAGCTCATGTTCGCTGTGAATGCACCAAGCGTGGTGGTTATTGCAGAGCGATGGTTACCAGCAGCCTCTACCCTGGGATCATTGGGATCACCAGGAAAGAGTAACTGGGGAGGGTCTTTGAGCTTTCTGGAGGGCTTTGGAGCAAAATGAAAGCTTTCAGTGTCCTCGGCCCCTGGGATGTGCTTGCTCCTGTGCGTGTGGATCCTGTCTCATGGGATGCTTGGGAGGACCCTGGTGGTTGAATCTCATCAGTGATACCCTGGGGCTGCTCACCCTGGGTGGTGCAGATGCAGGTTAAAATCCTGCCCTGGGGCTGAGGGAGCTCCCTGGGAGATGGGATCTCTGCACGGATCCAATCTCTCCCTGGGATCCCCATTTCCTGCTTTCCTCAGTGCTCATCTGTGTTTTCGGAGGGAAGGAAGGGATGGGAAAGCCACAGAGAAGGAACAAGGAGCATTTCCCCTCTTTCCTGTTCAAGCCCACAAACAATCCTGCTGCTTCCCACTCCGGCCACCCAAAGGAGCCAGGCAAAACCTCCACAGCCACATTCCTGAGGGAATGCCCAAACCAAAGCAGTCAGGATCTGCTGCAGGGAAAGCTGGGATGGAGCTGAGAGTTAAGGGACAGATGGTGAGGGTGAGGGGCAGAGCCTGAAGGGCTGGGAAGATGAATGAGCCCAAGATGAGCAATGGTGGCACCCCAGGGGCACCAGTTGGAAGAGGATGGGGAAGGAGACAGTGGCAGAAAGGGTTAACCCAGCAAACCAGTTTCTCCTCAGCAGCAAAGGTTTGGGGTTTCCAGTCAGTTTCCCTTCCCTCTTGGCAGTGTTGAGGTGCAATAACCCCACGTGTGTGTGTGTGCACAGGGACATACGGCCCTTCCCCTAAGGAACACAACCCCTTCCATCTGCAGGGTCTGTGCGTGGCCCGTGGCCAGGAGGCACCAGCGGCCTTGTTACCTCCAGCAATGGGTGATTATCCACTGTTTGCTCACAGCAAGCTGAGTGCAGCGGGGATGTGCCTTTGCTTTTGAGGAGGTTGGCCTAAAGCATCAGCACTGTGAGCACATCCCACCCTGGCCATGCAAGCTGAATCTAATTTAAGACTCCAGAGGGGCCAAAAGCTCCATTGGGTGCCTGGGCAAGGCTACAGATGGGAATATTCCACCCTGGTTGCTCTTGGCTGGTGATGAGCAGCATAATAATGATAAGAGGGATGGACCCTGATGTGCTTTGCCCCCAGCTGCTATTCTCAGCTGTGGCTGCTCTTTTTTGGGCTGGGTTTTGTCCTCAGCCAGTCAGGCACCCATCAACCAGACAGGAAAGATGAAAATGAGCTCCTGTCCTCTGTGGAGGAGAAGATCAGGGAGAGACAACGGAAGAAAAGTGAGGGAAATGAAGCAGAAATAGCTCCAGGGGTCATTTAAAAATATCCCCATGCCTCCCTTAAATACATCTTTAGTCAGGATTCATGGTCCGTGCTTGAGGGAGCTCCAGGCACCAAATGTGCAGAGTGGTTCTTGATAAAGACCCACAGCATCTAGCATAGCTTAGAGGGAAAGGAGGCTTGTGGGATGGAGATGAGGTTCCTCTCACCCACCCTCCTGTGTCCGTCAGCTGCACCCACACTGCATGAAGCCAGGCACTGAGCCTTTTGGGTCTCTCAACCAAGGTTCATTTCCACCAACAGCCCAACTCCAGGCTCCTGCTGATGGAGCAGGGCTGGCAATGCAACCCTCTGATGGGCTCTCACCAGCTTGTGCAGCAGCTTTGCGCTGCCTCCACCCTGTCTGGATGGTTTTCCTCCTTTGGGAGTAACCTGCCCTGGTCCCTCTGCCCGGGTGAGGACAGCCCAGCTTGGGTCCTTGTTCCCATGAAGGCTGGGAGCCAACAAGGAGGTGTTGGACTGAGCCCAGCTCTTCTGGAAGTGAACTGCTCATGGACCAGAGAGAGGGATAGAAAGGCATGGAGTTCCACCTGTAACACACTGCCCATGAGGGGACATGAGCAGCAGGCTTGGTTCCACAGGAGGAAGAGCATGAAGCCACCACAGTGATGCTGCTCTGCGTCCCTCACACCATCTGGTCCATTGGCATTGAGATCCCAAAGGGTTTCCCAGCTCCCAGTCCTTTAGAAGCAAGAAGATCCCCTTGTTCCTAGGAGCTCAAGACCCCTCTGGACAGCAGCTCTCATTGCTCAGCTCCCAGCTCTACCCCAGGAGCTTCATGATCAGCCAGAGCCCATGAATTATTCACCACCCCTTGGTGTGGAGCATCCCATTACACTGAGGACAAGGGTCTCCTTGAGCAGCAAAGCCTTGCCCAGGGCTATCAGTTGGAAACCCAAGACCTCAAGGGAGTTCAGCTCGCACGTTCCTTCCTCTGGTCCAGCACTGCTCTGATGGCAAAGTCAGGCGGGGTTTTGACTTTGGAGCCCAAAATGAAGGTTGATGGGTGTCTCCTTACAGACCTGAGGGCTTTATTGATTGTCTCCTGCCTGAGTTTCCACCCTGCCCAGGTTGTAACTGCTCCCCTCGAGGTGACAAATGGAGCTGTCAGCCTATGGTGTAGTTTAATTGTCATCTTTCCCTCCTGCTGGTAGCACAAAGATGGGATGAACCTGTGGTGGAGTATCTGGGATGCGCTGGTGGGCATTTGGTGCTTGATGGAGGCATCGTCCATCCCAGTCTGCCTGGCACAGAAAACCCCCTCTGAAAACCCACAGTGTGGGGAAACTGAGGCACTGGAGCTGGGTAGGAGGTGGGAAATCGCTCATGGGTGACAGGGAAGAGAAAGCAGTGTTGGGCTGCCTGGGCATGGCAGGGATGGTGGGGTGGGAAGAGGGATAACTAGGGGAAAACCAGGGCGTTTTGTGGTCTGCATGTGAGTCCTCCAGGCACCTTCTGGGCTCCTCGCCTTTCAGCACAACACCTTTGTCACTTGGGAAGCAGTTGGAAGGGAGGGGAGATGTCGTGAAGACTTGGTCTCCGCTCCTGTAGGGCTGCAGGTGAAGATGCCCTGAGGGGCAAGGACAGGCTGTGCTGTTTGGGGGGACACACTCAGCTCCCGCTGCTGCTGGAGCACGGCACAGGGAAGAGAAGCCAGATGTGACAACCACCATCCTGAGGACTAAAGGGAGATGTGGGATGGTGGGAAACAAGGCTCGGATCCTTTCAGGTGCAGAAGAGAGGTGCAAGGTGCCATCTCCTCGGTGCCCTGTGTGAGCACTGGGCTCTCACCAGCCCCTGCCCAGCCTCTCCCTTCCCTTGTGCAGTAGGAAGCAAAATTGGGCTCCTCTGAGCACAGGCAGTGATTGGAAGGCAAAGGAACCAGCTTGCAAATGGACTGGAGGTGATGAGAGCCAAACCACCTGAAGCCCATGGATATACACAGCTCCGCAGGGCTCTGCTTGGCTCCCTCGGGCTGCACCCCTGCAGGAGGAGCCCTGCTACGAGGGACCAGGGACGGGCATCCAGAACCGGGTGCCTCCATCCTGTAGGAACATCCGTGCGCTGAGCAGGGCCAATGCCCTCTGTACCTCGGGGGTTTATTCTTGCCTCTCCGTTCATCTCTGCCTCTCGGGTGGAAGCCGCAGCGTGGGGCCGGAGCCCATTCCTGAGCTGTCGTTGCCCTCTGCCGGCAGCGGGACGGGCGGGAGCGAGCAGAGAGCCCCGGGACGTGGTGCTGCGGTCCCCGGGGCAGGAGGCTGGGGAGCATCGGGGGGCCTGGGACTGCTCCTTGTGAGGATGCTCCAGGAGGCCGATGGGGCGCAGGGATCACCCTGCTCGGGGAACCGCTGCAAAAGCCGTCCCCAAAGACCTTGGAGCAAAGGGAGCCTGGTTTAGGCAGGGGTTAACAGTTAACACCAGCAGAGGCACAGAGGGGCTTGAGCTTGACCCCATCTCGCTGCCTGCGAGTGCTGGACGCTGCGTTCCCGGCTGCAGGAAGGAATCTGCTCTGTGCTGCCTCCCCTCGAGCAGCCCGGGGTCGGCTGCCAAACCTCATCCCGCAGGGTGGGTGCTCTCCGGTTGGGTTCCTTGCTCCTGCTGGCAAAGGCGAGGGCTGCGCTGCTGGGGGGATCAGCAGGAGAAGCGCTTTCGCCTCCCCGCCCTGGTCAGAGTGTGCGAGAGCTCACGTCTGGGCTGGCAGCTCCCGTCCCGGGAGGGCTCTTGTGGCCTCCCCTAAGTGAAGCTAATGTATTCCAGCGTCTCTAATGGGCAGCTGGTAGACAATCACCGCTCCAGGAAGAAAGGCAGCTCGGCCTGAATGCAGAGCTGCAGCCAAGCAAGTCCCTCCCCAGCTGAGATGCTCGCAAACCTGCCTCTGTTGATGGGCTTTGGGATCCTGCCAGGGAGCTTCTGCTCCTCCAGCATTGACCTGTTCCTCTGTGATCATAGAATCCCAGAATGGTTTGGGTTGAAGGGACCTTAAAGCTCCTCCAGTTCCAACCCCTGCCACGGGCAGGGACCCCTTCCACTGGAGCAGCTTGCTCCAAGCCCCTGTGTCCAACCTGGCCTTGAGCACTGCCAGGGATGGGGCAGCCACAGCTTCTCTGGGCACCCTGTGCCAGCGCCTCAGCACCCTCACAGGGAAGAGCTTCTGCCTTAGATCCAACCTGAACTTCCTCTGTTTCAGTCTGAATCCATCACCCCTTGTCCTATCACTACAGTCCCTGATGAAGAGTCCCTCTTCCCTCATCTCCATCCGGGATTTGCAAGGCAGATGCACAGTTAAACCCCCTCCCGAGAACCCTTTTTTGCAGGAAACCAGCAGGTTTCTTTGGTTCTGCAACACAACACAAGTATCCTCCAGGATGAGCCCAACTCCCATGGCCACCAAATGTAATTAGATGTGTATATCTAGGCCAGGGGCTCAAGGGCCATCTGGCACCTTAATTATTCATACACATACATATAAGTGCAGACAGAGTGCTCTTTATCCAGTCTGGGCCTGGGGGCAGATTCCTGCTTACTCCAGGCCTTCTCTCATGGCCTGGCAAAGCACGACCGTCTCTGGTGCTGTGTTGCCTTTTCCCAGTGCCACAGCCTGCTCCAAACCATGAGTGCCACCAAACCAAGGCATTGCAGAGATCCACATCGATGCTGCCTGATGCGGAGGTGGAAAAAGCCAGGATGAGAAGAGCCTCCCCTTGGAAGGAGCGGGTCAGGAGGCTTGGAATCAGATAAGTGTCTGTCAGGACATTGTCCCTGCAGGGATGTGCCCCAGCGCTCCCCCAAGGTGTCTTCTCCGCCGTGACTCATCAGCTCAGGAATTCAATGTCTGTCCTTTGCTCCCAACCAAGCCCAGGCACCACAAGGAAGCGGGTTGAGGACCTTGGTCTCTATCAGTAGCTCTTTAAAAGTGATGCATTTCCTCTCGAGGCGGTGGAGCTCTGCCAGGTTTTATCAGATGTAACCTCAAAGATGAAGCTGAACCACGGCAAAATAAGGCTCTTGCTCTACTGGAAGGTGCGCCTGCCCATGGCATGGGGTGGAACTGGATGAGCTTATGGCCCTTTCCAACCCAAACCATTCCAAGGCTATGATAAGCTTCTCTGATCCACATCCACATCATTTCTGCCTTCCATATACCTGATGATAACCATCTCCACAGCACCCGTGTCATCGCGGGTCCATCTCTGTTACACCCATGGGGTTAACTCAGCTCTGTTACGTAGGAGGCTCTCGTTTTCAGAAGCTCAATATGGATTTCAAACACAATTTCTATCACTCCCAGCTCTATATTTAGCCACCAGCTATTTACCCACCACTGAAAAGCCACCCACAGCTTCAGGAGCCTCTGTGCCGTCGCTGTCAGAAGCAGATGATATGACAGGCAGAAATGCAGCCTAATGGACCGCTATTAAAACCAAATCAGATTCAGTTCTCCCCTGTTGGATTGAGCCGGTCCTGGGGAGCGATCTTGTTTCCATGGGGTGACACAGAGGCGCAAGGACATTTCTCTCTGAGGCACAGCAAGGGAACATTGTGCTTTCTGCTCCATGCACTTCAAACCATTTAGGCTGTGATTATAAAACAGGGCTCAAGGGGCTGGAGCATCGCTGGATAAATAAGGTTCTGCCGCAGCACGGCTGCAGGGCTGTGTTTTCCTCCACAGGTACTGCTGGAGTTCATAGATCACAGAACCCCAGCCTGGTTTGGGTTGGAAAGGACCTCAAAGCTCCTCCAGCTCCAACCCCTGCCACGGGCAGGGACCCCTTCCACTGGAGCAGCTTGCTCCAAGCCCCTGTGTCCAACCTGGCCTTGAGCACTGCCAGGGATGGGGCAGCCACAGCTTCTCTGGGCACCCTGTGCCAGCGCCTCAGCACCCTCACAGGGGAAGAGCCTCGATGCGTTCTGCTGCAGAGCGAAGGGGTAGCTTCGCAGCGCAGCCCTGGAGGTGGGGAATTGGGATTTGGGGGGGGACTGATGATTGTTGAGGGGATTGTTTATGATTTATGGGTCTTTTCTGAAGGCTGAAGCCAAACCTGTCCTTTCCCAGCCCTCACCTCCTCCGGAGCTGCAGCTCCCGAGTGAAAGCGGGAATGGATCAGTAAAGTTCTATCATAACGGGGAACGCTGTGAATGGTTTGAGCGCCTCCAATGAGGCAGCGCCCTGCTCCCTGCGCCTTCTCCCCGGGCTCCCACACCCAGACCGGGCCCCAGGGCTCCCGCGGCAGCGCCGGTGGCGTTTGCTCCGCGGCCGGGCTCAACGCTGCGGCCGAAGGGGACGCGCGTGCCCCGCTATCCCAACCCCGCTCCGCGCCGCAGCGCCGCGCGTTCTGAGCCCGGCGCCCCTGCCACACAGCGAGCACCGCCTGGGAACCGCCCTCTTCCCAGCACTGACCAATCAGAGTGAGAGTAAACCTGACTGATAGCAGCTTTAGCCTATCCTCAAGCGACTGACCGAATCCAATGAGATGCGTGGGGAGAGTTTTCTGGCCCAATGATAAGTGAAAGGCGGGGCTTGGAGTGGCGTGGGCTTCAGCCAACCAGAGCCGCTCAGGGAAGCGGAGCGCTGACCAATGAGGAGAGAGGGCGGGGATAGAGAAGCTCGCGAGAGTTTGAGAGGGACGACGGGAACCCGCGTCTAAGTGAGCGGGCCAATGGGGAAGGGCGGGGAGGGGCCGCAGCGCGGCTATGACAACAGACAGGTAAGAGAACCAATCAGAAGAAGGAGATAAGTTCTGCCCCATAGCCAATGAGTAGAGAAAGTCCTCCCATGGCCTTAACGCTTTGATTGGCAGCCAAAAATCCCCAATCAGAAGGCCGCGCCCTTTCTAACTGCCCAATGGGCGAGCGGGGCGGGGAGGAGTGTGAGGGCGGGCTCTTCCCGCCCCCTCCTCTCGGGCGCGCGAGGCAGGCCGGCGGAAAGACAGAGTGCTGAGCCAATCGGAGAGGGTGGAGCGAGGGGGTGGGCGGGGCTTCGCTCTCGTCCACCAATGAGAGCGGCGGGCTGCCGCCGGGAGACCAATGGGTGCCGGCGAGGGCGGGGCCCGCTGCGGCCGCGGCTTCCAAGATGGCGGCGGGTGCGTGAGCGCGGCGGTCAGTCAGTCGGTGAGGCCGCCGGCGGGAGCAGGGTAGGGGCCGGGCCGGGGCCCCGCCGCCCGCCGTCATGAAGGGCAAGGAGCGCTCGCCGGCTAAAGCCAAGCGTTCGCGGGGCAGCGGCGGCGGCGGCGAGGATTCGGCGTCCTCCTCGTCGTCGGCGCGGGGCGAGCGGAGCAGCAAGAAGCCGAGCAGCTCCGGCGGCTCCAATGGCAGCGGCGGCAAAGCGGCGGCACCGGCTGCCTCGAACGACAGCAACAGCGGGAGCAGCCGGCGGGCCCCACATGCGGACAAGGCCGGGCGCGCCGGTAGCCGCGAGTACGAGGCCGGGACGGCGGCGGCGGGCGGCGGGGGCAGCCGGCATGGGTACGGCAGCGGGAAAGCGGCGGAGGCGTCGCGCAGCAGCAGCAGCCGCGGCGGAGGGGGTGAGTCCCGCGCTCCGGCAGCGGCCCCGTCCTCCTCCGAGTCGGGCGGCGGCGAGTACAAGACGCTGAAGATCAGCGAGCTGGGCTCGGCGCTGAGCGACGAGGCGGTGGAGGACGGGCTCTTCCACGAGTTCAAGCGCTTCGGCGACGTGAGCGTCAAAATCAGCCGCCTCCCACCCGGCACCGGTGCCGCCGACGAGCGTGTGGCCTTCGTGAACTTCCGCCGGCCCGAGGACGCCCGCGCCGCCAAACACGCCCGCGGCCGCCTCGTGCTCTACGACCGCCCGCTCAAAATCGAAGCCGTCTACGTGGGGAGCGGCGCGGGGAGCAGCCGGCGCCGCGGGAGCCGCTCCCCGGCGCTGCTGGAGAAGGAGTCTCCCTATGGCACGGCAGCCGTCGGGGTGGCAGCGGCGGCGGCGGCAGCGGCCGTGCGGCACCCTCCGGCTGGGGCGACGCAGCGGGCGCTGTCCCCCGCGGGGAGCGGTGGGGCCCTGGGTTATCGAGACTACCGGCTGCAGCAGCTCGCCCTGGGCCGTTTGCCTCCTCCACCCCCTCTGCCCAGGGAGCTGGAGAGGGAGAGGGACTACGGGGGTTTCTATGAAGCACGAGTGCGGCCGGCCTATGGGCTGGAGCGGGTGGCTGGTGTGGCGGCTGCGGGGGGCTTCCGTGGAGGAGGAGGTGGTGCTGGAGCTGCTGGCGAGGAGGAGATCAGCCCCGAGGACGACCAGCGAGCCAACCGCACCTTGTTCCTGGGCAACCTGGACATCACCGTGAGCGAGTCCGATTTACGCCGAGCTTTTGATCGCTTTGGGGTCATCACTGAGGTGGACATCAAAAGGCCGGGGCGCGGGCAGACCAGCACCTATGGGTTTCTTAAGTTTGAAAACCTGGACATGGCGCACCGGGCCAAGTTGGCCATGTCAGGAAAGGTGCTTCTCCGCAACCCCATCAAGATTGGGTATGGTAAAGCCACTCCGACCACCAGGCTCTGGGTGGGTGGCCTTGGGCCCTGGGTGCCCCTTGCTGCCCTGGCCAGGGAGTTTGATCGGTTTGGCACCATTCGCACTATTGATTACCGCAAAGGTGATTCCTGGGCTTATATCCAGTATGAGAGCCTGGACGCGGCGCAGGCTGCGTGCACCCACATGCGTGGTTTTCCTTTGGGTGGGCCGGATCGCCGGCTCCGCGTAGACTTTGCCGACACCGAGCATCGGTACCAGCAGCCCTACCTGCAGCCTCTGCCCCTGCCACCTCCCGCTCATTACGAGCTCGTGGCGGAGGCGGCTGCTTTTGGGGCTCACCGGGGAGCCCCACCTGATCCTCTTCGGGGGGCCCGGGACAGGACGCCACCGTTACTCTATAGAGACCGCGACAGAGACCTTTATCCCGAGACAGAGTGGGTGGCCCCCCCACCCCCTGTACGGGATAGGAGTAATCGGGCAGCTGCCTATGACCCACTGGAAAGCCTGGAGCGCCGCCGGGATGGTTGGTCCTTGGAGCGGGACCGAGGGGAGAGGGAGTTGGGCAGTAGTAGTAGGGATCAGCCTAGGAAACGGAGACTGGCGGAGGATGGAGGCCGGCACTTGGACCGCTCTCCAGACAGCGAGCGCTCTTCTTCCTCCCGTAAGCGTCACTGTTTAACCACAACCTCCCCTCCGGACCGCAGCCCCGAGCTCCTTGGAGGGAGGGAGCGTTACAGTAGCGACCCCGAGCGCTCCTCCTCTCGCTTGCTCCTCTTGGAGCGGCCTTCTCCTGTCCGGGAATCCCGCAGGGGCAGCCTGGAGCGGGGGCAGAACGAAAAGCGCGACCGCAAGAATTCCGCCGAACGGGAGCGGAAACATCGCGCTTCCGCGGCAGCCGCCGCGCAGGAGTGCAAAAGTCCAGCCAAAAAGGATGAACGTGCTACGGAAGGAGGTGGTGGAGGCTCCCGCCTCAAACCTCCTCCTCAGAAACAGCAGCAGGACGGGGCGGCGCAAGCCGGGGGAGCCCCTAAGCTGTGCTTGGCTTGGCAGGGGATGCTCCTGCTGAAGAACAGCAACTTCCCGTCCAACATGCATCTGCTTCAGGGGGACCTCGGTGTTGCCAGCAGCCTCCTCGTGGAGGGAGCAACTGGTGGGAAAGTGGCTCAGCTCAAGATCACACAACGTCTTCGCCTGGACCAGCCCAAGCTGGACGAGGTCAATCGCCGCATCAAAGTGGCGGGTCCCAACGGCTACGCCATCCTTTTGGCTGTGCCTGGCGCATCAGACAACCGCTCTGCAGCCGGAGCGAGCGAGGCTGCCACCACCTCCACCCAGAGGCCACTCAGGAATCTGGTGTCCTATCTAAAGCAAAAGCAGGCTGCTGGGGTGATCAGCCTCCCTGTGGGGGGTAACAAAGACAAGGAGAACAGCGGGGTCCTGCACGCTTTTCCACCCTGTGATTTCTCCCAGCAATTCCTGGACTCCACGGCCAAGGCGCTGGCCAAATCAGAGGACGACTATCTGGTCATGATCATTGTCCGTGGGGCATCCTAAAGCCCTCGTGTTCTCTGTACCCAACCCTGCCTCTTCTTCCACACAGACCCCTCCAGCGTGTGCCAGGTGCTATGGGATACAGCCTTAGCCAGCCCTGTTGTTGTTTTAAATTAGATCTTGGTTTGTAGGTGACTTTTTTTTTTCCCCCTGCCTGTTTTTCTGTTCCTATGTTTTTGTTTCTATAAAGTTAGAAGCCAGAAAGGTTGGATAGCCGATAGCAAGAATAGGGTACTTTGGGAATCCCCTGGCAGTGGGGACAGCAGGGAGGCTCGGCCTGCTTTGATTTACAAAAAAATACATAAAAAAAGGAGAAAAAAAAAAAAAGAGAAGTGGGGGTGGAAAGACCCAAATTCCCCTCTTCTTAATCTCGATTCGTGTCCTTTTTTCATTTCATGTATTTTAAAAGCTCATCCTCAGAGTTCCAAAACCTCAAAAGACCAGATTTAAAGCACTCTGTTGAAATGGGGAAAAAACCCCACATCTTTACTAACAGACTGGTGTCATGGTTTTGTTTTGGGAGTCCTTGAAATTCCATTGTGGCCTCAGGTCCGGCAGCCCCACGGGGTGCACGTGATCCCTTTCCTGAGTGGTTTTCCTTTTGAATCGCATGGCTCCAGGTTGATGTCCTCCAGGGAAGCAGCACCTGCTCTCAGGTACACTGCAGAGCATTGAATTCCTCTTTATTGGGTGTGTGAGGATCTCATCCAGCCCCTCCAAATGCATGCACTGAAAGTATGCTTTTTTAGCAAGGTGTATTCCTCCTCTTGCCCTCAGTTCTGTTGTATCCCATAAATGCACTTTGGGTTTGTAGCAGTGGCAATGGTTGGTAAAGAGCTGAGGTCTTTGTTACAAACCACGAATGTCTTGTGCTTCCTCTCATATGCAAGAAACAAGGAGGTGCTTTAAGAAATAACTCTAGTTCTATTGTGGGCTTTTGGGTTTTACTGCCTTTTCCCCCCCTTTTCAAAGAGTTGCAGGTACAGCAGGATCTGGTTCCACAGTGCAAACTCTGAGCAAGTGTGCTTCTCTCCAGAGATGGTTTTAATTCTGTGATAAGTTAATTACAGGAAAGTTCTCATTAACATTTTACCTCGTTGTTAATAGCAAGGAACTGCTGTCTGCTGGGGACTTTTCAGGTACAGTACAGTGGGCATTACATGAGGTTTTAGCATTTTAAAAGCATCTGGGGGAAAATGGGATTTAGCATCTTGGAGAAGTATTAAAAATACTCCAAGATGCTGAGGTTTGAGCTCTCATTCCTGTGATTCTAGGAGGAAACTTTGCTTTGCTAAAGAACTTAGTTCATTTTTCTCTTATGCTTTTCCTCACTCATAGGGCACTTTTCTTCTGCTGCCTTGGCCATTCTGCTGATACAGGCATGAAGAAGGGATCTAAATCCCTGTTGTTTTGTTCAACAACTGAGGGGCTGTTGCAGCTGGCTTCCAAACTGCAGCGTAAATCTGGCTGTATCTATTTACAGGCCTCCAAATTGTAATCTTGCACTTAAACCCAGAATGTAGCCTTGCACTTAGCCATGTTTTCAGAGACTTGGGCAGTGTAAAAGTGATGCTGCTTAACTCAGTCCATCCTCTGATGTATTCCTTGGGTAGCTGCTACCCTGTATTTTCTGTTTCAACTTGCACCTCAAGAATCGAGTTCAAAATGCAGAATGGTGCAAATAGCAGATGAAGGAGGAATTTGAATGTATTTTATGGGCACAACATGAAATGTGACTGTACTTGCTTGATATTCACTGTCACAAGATGAATTTCTGTGATAAGCTTTACTGAACCACTCGTCACAGGGTGCTTTGCTTTAAGTGAGCTTCAGTTTCCTTTGTCTGACTGAGAACTTGCACGTGGCAGCATATCTTGAAACCAGATTTTGATTTTATAGCTACTTTTTCTATGGAAACACAAAAGCCTCATTTAATGCTCTTAAATGTTTGAGGGTAAACTCCAGGATTTCTGGTTTGTCCTTCAGCGTGAATGTAAATCGGTCTCAGAATTCAGCTGTTCATCTTACTATTAACAATGAGAATCGATCCAAATGACACCGGTAACTCGGTTAATGATATGTTTTGGAAGATAAAACTTATTTACCACTTGTTGCAAAGAATGTCTGTTTTAATTCAAGCAGGTGCCTGTTGTGTGCCAGTGGCTCACCAACACTGCTGCACACTCGAGGTGCTGAGGGAGTTTTCTCATTGCATCTGACCCAAGTCGCTTGCAAGTGTGGAGTTTTAAAGCCAACAAACTTGAACTGCTGGGAATTCAAACCTGCCCCAAATGAAAAAGTATAAAAGAAGCACTAATGTTGTTTTGTGTTCAACATTTACACTTGCTGAGGACAGTGTTTGTTATGCTGATACGCAGCAGGCACCTGCTTTTAAAACCCATAAAACTTGGGGTCAACATGGCTTGTCAAAGCAAATTCAGTGTGGGAACCCTTTTGGAAAGAGCATCCTAGGTGCACTTCCCTTTTTCCTTGTAAAATAGAGGTTGTTGTACCTGCCACGGGCTTTCATGAGTCCAAATTGGGCTGTGCTGGAGGGTAAGAAGGACCAGGCGAGGCTGTATTTGACTCCAGGTTTTCTGGTTCCTTACGGAGTACCTGCTTCTTTAAATCTGGTTTATTTGTGGTTGCTGCTCTGTTTTGTAAGCAAGGATTCTAACACCCTTTGAGGGTTCTTAAATGTCCAGGCTTAGTTGACTGGCAACATTTTGTTTTACCAGCACTGAAGTTGACGTGCTGCCATCAAGGCTGGTGCAGCTTGGTTGGCTGTGCTTTTCTCTTAGGCTCTGAAGTGTGCACCATTGGAGTAACTGTCCACTAAACGTCGGCTTGGCCAGGGCTGAACAGAAGTAGAAGTGTGATACCACTTGTGTATAGAGCAAAACAGACGTAGCAGACTCCAGCTCTCTCACTGTGTTCAGCATTTACGTTGCTCTTAGCAGAGAGCTCAGTGTTTCTTCCACCGTTGTGTGCAGCTGCTGTTCCGCTATTTCATGCGTTTGTTGAACTAGCGTGGAAAAAGGATGTCCTTTTCCTGAATCATTTCATAGTTTTTGCTTTATGCTTTGGGGAAAGAACCTCAAATGACTCAGACTTTTGTTTAAGGTTTTATTACTGGGGGTTTTATTTTGCATTGGAAACTTTATGCAACTTCCTTGGCTGCCGGCCAGTGGCTTTGTTTGCTCCTGTCTCGTGTGCAGTCTGCTGTTCTCTGGGACTGGCGTGAACACTGATGTTACCCTCAACTCCAGAGGTTTCAGGCTTCTGGGTTACAAATAGCGTCGTAGAGAGAAGGGTGTTACATGCCAGGCTCACAAACCTCACCTTCTCTCTTATTTTATCAACAAGGATGTTAAAGGATTGAAGTGTTTTGGTGCCTGGTGAGTGGAGAAGAGAGTTCTGTATTTCTTGCATTGGTTGAGGAACCATCTGGTTGATGGTAACTGAGGTGAAAGGCCTTAAAGTATTAATGGGAGGAGTGACTCAAAATTGTGAAGACAGGCTCAAAACTTCTGAGGACTCAGGGAAAAAATGGCTTGGGAAATCACAGTTCCTGGCTTTAAGCAAACCAGTGTTGAGGGCAGTGCTCCTGGGGAGTCTGCTGTGTGCCTGTTGAAGTGGAAGAAGTTCTTGCTGTGTGACTAATAGAGCTTTTGGGGTTCTTTCCCTTTTGTCTCCCCCCTTAGTACTTTCTGCAGATAGCACCAAAGGACAGATATTCCAGTGAGTTATACATGGAACGATTGGGATGAGGTTTTGCATTAGGCTTAAAGCAGACGGTATGGTTTGGAGAATGGTTCATGGAATATTCAACTTCCCACAGTTTTGATTGTGTGAAAATGATGGCTGAGAAATAGTACTTGAATAGTAACACTTTTAAAGTCTAGTAGTTATGTCTTTGATTTGACCTTTTCTTTCATATTGGAGTTTTCTGCTGTTAAAATTCCACAGCAAAACGAGAACAAAAGAAACATGGAACACTACATTGCCCATTTCTGTTGCAAAGTTGCCTTCAGGAAAGCCAACTGAATTATCCCCAATTCCGTTGGTTTTTCTCCAGGTTAATTATTTTCATGTGTCCCATTAACTGTTACTGCAAGTTGAATAATCATCAGTACTGTAAGCCTACTTTAACCTTGGTGCGAAAGGAAGCCCTGCACTACTTGTTCTGCATCTATACCTAGAAGGTGTCTTCATTTCAAGGTTTTGTGCCCATGGGTGGTATTGGTGCTTTTTGAAGTCCAAGTAGAATATTCAGAAAGGCCTCATAGCTCTTTATATTCATCTGTGTAATGTAGGGAGGGGAAAAAAGAAAAGAAGCAAATCTGTTGTATACATTTGTATTGAAATAACATTTTCTTTCCTCCTGCAAAGCAAAAGCTGGTGGACTGCAGAAGACAACCGCATGGGATACCAAGCTCTAATGGACCTTTGGGAAGAGAAGCTGTGGCTTATGTGGAATTTACATGGGCCTCTTGATGGAAGAAAGCTTATCTGTTTAGTATTTGTGCATTTTACTAAAATGGCAGCTTTAAAAAAAAAAAGTTGTGTATCTGCTATTGTGATGCCAATGCCCGTGTTTTAAGTGGAAAAAAAAAAATGACCTCTTTGCTTTGTGCTGTGTACACAAGATTGCTGGAAAAGTAAAGGAATACCCTTTTTATGGCTCACACAGCTTAAAAGTAGCTGTCACTCAAAACATGCGCTCACAGTTGAGCTGATTTTGTTTCATTCTAAATAAATTGTTTCTTTTGAGGAAAAGTTGGTTTTTCTGCCTGGAAGTGAATTGACGACAAACGTTGTGACCCCTTTGTTTGCAGCGGAGGGGTTCCGTGCTGCTGCTGCTGCTCACTGCTTGATCTCATAGTTGTGGGTCTTGAGCGAGAAGCGACACTTTGGCCTTGACCAGCCTCGTGTACCAGAGCGGAAGGAATCTAGTTGATTGTCGTGCCGTGGCCCCCCCTTTGGCGGCAGTGAAAAAGGGGGTCACTTGCTGCTTTACTCCTCACCTTGACGGGGAAGCGGTGCTGATGCTGGCATGCAAGAAGCAGGGAAGCACCGCCCTGCATCTGAGAACGGTGGCCAAGTCCGGGGCTTCGCTGGTTCGAAGAGCTGGAGTTGCTGAATTTTAAGTTTGTGATTTCTTTTGTTCACCCACCGCGTTTGGCTTTAGTTTTGATTCTGTCTCTTTTTTTTGGTTGTTTTTGGTTGGTTTTTTGGTTGTTGTTTTTTTGGTTTTTAAGTTTGAAGAGGAAAAAAAAAAAAAAGCCTTGCACGTTAAAAAAAAAAACACAAACGTTTTGCACCAAAATTGCCAAAAGAAAAAGAGAAATGAGTCCTTAAAAAAGTGTTTAAATGATGTTAAATAAAAGCCTTTCCTGACACGCGCGAGGCGCTCCTCCATCTCCTGGGGCTCTTCAACAGTTATGCAGTGATGGGTTTAGTGCTGAATGGATGAAGAGTTCCTGAGAGCTAGAGTTGGTAATTTAAAAACCTTTGCGTTGGTGTCTCAGTGCCTTATTTTGACCGGTTTTGAAGCAAATGGTTCCACACGCCTCGGATGTGCATGCACCCTGATCGCGCCCCAGGTACGGCTGCGGCTTTGCTTGCAGTCGCCTCCCTGTGTAGTACAGATGGTGAGAGGAGAAAAGAGGCGGCCTGACAATGTTGTGTGCTGTCGTTGCTGCGTTCTCCTGGTACTGGGGGTTCCTGAGGTGTGGAAGGCTGTTCCAGTGCAGGAGTACAACTCTGTGTTGGCTACAGGAGACTTCGGGGCACGTTTGACAACCGCAGCTATCAAGAGGAAGCTAACACTGCTGCATCGTTGGCTTCAGAAACCTCTCGTGGTTATGCTGTCTGTTAGAATTAATGTGACATGCAGATGAAGACACCTTGAAATGCAAGCTTGCCCTTGATTGCCTTGACATACTTTAACCTCCTGTGGATAATGAACCTAGTGCTGTCCTGCAGCCATGCGGGACCATTGCTAGGCTGTGCCTTTCACCAAAAGGATGCCATGGTTGTGCTCTCCAAGGTTCCTGGGGCAGAGAGCTGTTTAAATCCCTAAAGCAGGTAAGGGGGTTTAAGAGGTTGAACTGAATTGTAATGTAAAAGAAGATGGTTTTGTTGTTCGCCTTTTTGTCCTCTCGGTTCTCCGGTTTACTGGCTGTTACTAACATCCTTGCTTTGGATAATGCACTGCTCCATCCTCTCTGCGGATGGGAATGAAGGAACCAACTCTTCAGTGTATCTTCTATGTTTGCTTGGGGTGTTCTGTGATGGATGGGGGGTTTCTCTGCCTACCTGTAGCAAGAAGCTGTGTGGGTGAATGTCCAGGTTTTCACTTGGCAAGCTAGAGCTTTTATGTTGGCTTGATAAACTGCTTGAATTAACACTGCTTTAACCCAGAATACTGTTCATCGTTTGTATGTGTTGATATGGAAAGCCAAGCGATGATGAGGCAAAGCTGTTGATGTGTTTATGGGGTGTTGGTATCAGCATTTACATGAAATGGTTGTAAATGGAAGCAATTGTAGATGTTGCTGGTGATGAGGGGAGCGGGGAGGGGAGGCTCATGGGTTGCATTTTCTTCTAGAAGTTGGTGTTTGTAGTTAAAATTCACATGTTTGCAATGTATTTCCTGTTCTGTTGTAATGTGACCTCTGACTATGCTCTAATTTGAAGTGTACAAAAGGTCTAGGTTTGGGGGACATAACAGCAAGCATGTTTCAATCTCTAGCTCAGCTGGGTGGTTGGTGCCAAGAAGAGATGAGTGATCTGTTCGTGCATCCCAACTGCGGGAGGTGGTTTTGCTGGGCTGGTTAGCTGCTTGGGCACTCTTCCCGCTTTTTGGGTATGCTTTGACTTGCATTTCACTGTGTGTTTCACCAGGAGGTTCTTCCCTGTCTCCTTTGCGTTACATATTTATTCTGGAGACTTGGAGGTATCGTGGGATGTGGTGTGGGATGATTCTTCTGTGGTTGCTTTGTAATAGCGAGTTGTTTTTCATGTGCTGGCTCTGCTCCTGTGCCTTCTGAATTGGTCAGAGGGATGCGTCAGCTGCCAGGTAAAGCCAGGCTTTTGTTAAAGCTGTCTCTTTGAAGGGTTAAGTGCTCTGTGTGCATCGTATTAATTTGGCTAATGAGACTTCTGGGGAAAGTGAATTTATAAAGAGAGCCATTGAATTAACTGCACTGCGGTAGAAAGCGATGCAAGTGGATTAGACGGGGAGCCGGTTATTTGAATTCACACGTTGCTTTAGAGTTGTGCATTTACCAGCCACGGCTGAATTCATAAGGAAGTTTAAGACATCAGATGGCCCAGATTCTGCTCTTTGCTAATAGCAAGCTTATGTTATGCTGGTTTACTAGGAAACGGCAATGCTCTTTGAGGATACGCTCTCGGCATGTGTCCTGGTTTTTGGTGTGAGGCGCCTGCAGAAAGGCCAGGAAGAGGAGTGGAAAGTATCTTGGGCTGATGGCTTTGTGATTCCTGTTGTGTCTCCTTCTGTTAGTGTCTGGTAGCTGTGTGCCTGAGTGTAATTATAGCTGGCTTGAGAACTGGGTGAAGTAAACTCTTAAGGCAGAGTAAGCTGCTGAAGGGCTCTTGTGATGGGTTACCCGGGGCTGATTAACAAGAGCCTGTTGGTGTTTGTCCTATTTGCTCGTGACCTGGTGGACTTGAGGTGCCTCTAGAAAGAGCAGCGAACATGTACATGGGGCACAAAGATCTCCTTATTTTGCCCATCCTTTGTATCCCCCTCCAGGGATGCGTTAATGAAACACGGTTGAAAAATCAACGTAGGGATGTGCCAAACGCGATGGTGTTGCTGTGGGTTGAGGAGGTGCCAGCTCCCAGCTCAGCTCCTGTGCCTGTGCTGTTGTGTTGGAGCTCGTGTGTGTTTTCCCAGGGTCAGGATGGGTGCACAGATGAGCCAATGAGCCATAGGTTAATTGTGGGTTATGATGTTTCGCCTACTTATCTCCCTGCCTTGACCTTCATACCTAGTTCAGTAATCGGATCTGAATATGGGTCTCTTGAGTTTTAGCTATCTTCAGTATTTCCTGTCCCCAGCTCCAGTGATAGGGCAGGTTGACTTACAGCACCACGTACTCCTGAACCCAGCATCCTGCCCCAGACCGGCTGTTTTCCCTGGCATTGCTGCCATTGGTAGCAAGCGAGGGCTTGGATCTTGCAGTCTGTGTCTCCTTTCATGTGCAATGCTGTGTTCCAAGCCTGTAAAATCGTTTTAGGTACGCCCGAGGATGGCAGGGTGCAGAGGGATTTCTGGTCACGGGAAGCCAGTGAGGTCTCATGAGGGTGGTTGTTAAGCTCTGGCTCCCAGTGCAGAGAACTTGTCCTTGGTGGTGCAGCCTGCTTGGCCAAGGCGTTGGTTTTGGTTCGTGCCTGCAGTGTAGGCAGAGCCCAGCACCATTGCCAGGATGGGGGGCTTCAGTTCAGAGCCCAGCACCATTGCCAGGATGGGGGGGCTTCAGCTCAGAGCCCAGCACCATTGCCAGGATGGGGGGCTTCAGTTCAGAACCCAGCACCATTGCCAGGATGGGGGCCTTAAGCTCAGAACCCAGCACCATTGCCAGGATGGGGGCCTTCAGCTCAGAGCCCAGCACCATTGCCAGGATGGGGGGCTTCAGTTCAGAGCCCAGCACCATTGCCAGGATGGGGGGCTTCAGTTCAGAGCCCAGCACCATTGCCAGCCTGGGGGGCTTCAGTTCAGAGCCCAGCCCCATTGTCTGCCTGGGCAGGGGTTTGGTGCAGGATGAGCTCTTCAAACACTGAGCTGCTGTCACTGAGGCTTGCGGGGACAGCACAGTGAGGAAGGGAGCGTTCTTGTTCCTGTGCTGCTCTTGGGTGGCTGCAGACAAGTCTTCGTGTCTCATACCTGCAGCCCAGCTCCCCGTGCACTAAGACGCAGCAGCAGAGATGCCTTCCCAGCTGTCAGATGTCCTTTACCAAGTGCCTTGGCTCTTTCTCCTTGCACACAGATGTGTGTCCCGGCAGCAGGTTGAGGCTGGTCCTGGGTACCCCATCCCTGTGACCTCCCTTATCTCAGCCAGCGTGGCTGTAGCTCCCTTTCCTGCTTGACCAAAGGCTTGCGGGGCTGGGGATCAACGCAGATGCATTATGTTAGTCACTGGGGTGTTGTACAGGCACCAGCTCTCCTGAGCCAGAGTCCAGTCCATGCCCTGTCGTGCCCACGTGAGGAGTATCTGTAGGGGAAAGCCTTGCAAAGCTCGGTGCTGGATGAGGAGGCAAAGTCTGGCTTGCTTCAGAGATGGAGACTTTGACCCATGAATTACTTCTGAACTTGTCTGTGGCCATGAGCAAGAGCTCCCATCTCCTCTGTGCTCACTGCAGGCTTAAAAGCTTTTCCGTGAGGAGCCCATAGCTAAAACCCAACCCCAAACCCCCACTCCCCACCTCCTGTTGGAGGCTTTTGTCTCCCCGGAGGTGCAGCTTTTCCAGTCAGGCTCTGCTGCCATTGAGCCTCACAACCTCTGCACCCCGGACACGGCTGCAGGATGGGCTCCAGGCAGGGAGGGAAACAAGCACCGGGGAAAAAAGAAGCCAAACATTGCTGTTACCAGCGTGTGGAAGAGCAAGTAAAGAGCCGAAACCACGCGTGCTGTCTCCCAATGGCACGGGTGAAGGAGGAGCAGCCTGGTTTCCTGCTGCTGGAAGCTCGTTGTCGTATCCTTACCCTGCCATTTTCAAGTGCTTTTTGCTTTCTTCCCGTGGCTTAAGGTCAAAGCAGGGACCTCAGCAGTGTTGGTAGCTGGAGCCCCTTGTTTGGGGTGTGTTGTGTTCCGCTACCCAAAACCAGACCTGCTGCAGCTGTGAGAGAGCTTCTTGTTCTCCTGTAAAACCTGAGTTGTTTCCATGAGGAGCCTCCTACAAAGCTGCTGTTTCTCCAGTACCACCGTAGACAAGAAGCTTTGCAGTGGGTTTGTGCATAAAGCATCTGAGGTGCTGAGAGCAATGCGAGATCCCAGGTGATGGGTTAGTCCCTAAACTTCTTGCCCCTTACCCTGTTCTCAGGCCTTGGAGCAGCTGTGTGGTTGCTGGTCAGCTCTCCAAGCTCATCTCCAGGCTCCTGTCATTTGAGTATCCCAGAGATACTCAACATCCAGAGCTCCTGCATGCTGGAGGAGCGACGGAAGGGATTCCAGCCCAGCCCTTGGAGGGGATTTTATCGCGAGATAACGATTGTCCCTTGTGATGTGTTAAACTTTGGGACCAACTCTGTGCTTAGTGCCTGGGTTTATCAGAGAGGAGCTGGGGGGAAGCCCAGGCCTTGGATACCAGCAGGTTGTTATCAAGGAGAGAGGCTGACAGGAGAGCACGAGGCAGGAGGGGGTTATTTGCTCCACTGAGGAATGGCTCAGTCTGTGTTCTAAAGCTCGACCCTGACTTTCGCTGACCCACAGCAGGTTTCCTCAAACCCAGGGAGGAAGGGTACCTGCAGCGCATAGCCAGGGCCCTCAGAGGTGTATGGTGACCATATAAGACTAGAGAAGAGCTCCAGTGTGAGTTAAGGACTTAGCATGCTTCTGTATGTGACCTCTGGCTGCACCAGCTTCCATGGCTTTGATAGACCTCAGCTGAGATTTAGCAGCTTTATGTGAAATCAGTTCAAGATTAAGACCGTGCAGTTGCCTGCCTCTAAATCAGTGCTGCCCAAAGAGCTGCTGGGTGATGGAGGGTGACCAGGACAGGGCTGAGATGGCAGCAGAGCCCCGGTGCTCTTGTGTTATTCCCTTTCTGGCTACAGCTTTAGCTCCCAGAGCTGCCTTGCAGGATTATACCTTGGAATAAATCCCTGAATAAGGATGGAAGAGCTCTTTCCCTCCCTGTAACTCCAAGGGAGGATGGTAGCCTTGCAGCACAATTGTTTGGATGAGACAAACCCAGGTGTAACGTTGGTGCTGGCATGAATTTTAGGGTTTTAAACCAACCAATCTGTTCAGATGATTCCAAACCTGGTTTCTCCTCAGGCAGGCAGCCTGGGGAGCAAAAGATGAGCTTGGGGTCTGGAAATGTTGCACCGAGTGATTCAAGGTGGAGTGCTGAGGTTGTCATCAGCTCTACAAGTTAAGTTACTGTCTTGGAGAGATCTGTAGGAGGTTGTTATCCATTTCCTTCCAATACAAAGTGCAGGGGTGATGCCTCAGGTACATGTGGGTTGGGAAGCAGAAGGGCATCCTGCCCTGTGCTCTTGGGCTTTCTCAGGAGCAGGGAGGAGGACTGGGAGGGCGCTGCTTTGTCTTCCAGTGCCTAAAGGGGCTGCAGGAAACGTGGAGAGGGGCTTGGGACAAGGGCCTGTAGGGACAGGCCAAGGGGAATGGCTTGAACCTGCCCGAGGGGAGACTGAGCTGAGCTCTTAGGCAGAAGCTCTTCCCTGTGAGGGTGCTGAGGCGCTGGCACAGGGTGCCCAGAGAAGCTGTGGCTGCCCCATCCCTGGCAGTGCTCAAGGCCAGGTTGGACACAGGGGCTTGGAGCAAGCTGCTCCAGTGGAAGGGGTCCCTGCCCGTGGCAGGGGTTGGAGCTGGAGGAGCTTTAAGGTCCCTTCAACCCAAACCATTCCATGGTTCTCTGATTCAAACAAAGCATTTTTCATGCTGATGATCATACTAAGCCATTGCTGCTCATTTTCTCTACCCTGTATTCTGCAGTCGAGTAAAGGAGCAGGCGTGAAGGGATTTGCCAAGTGAACCTGAGAGATGACAGCTTTTAAACTTGTTTGTGTCCCAGCAGTTTTGCATTTAGCCCATCAGCATGTGATGCTCTTTACTGTGCAAAACTGGCTTTATGGAGTTATTTGCAAGATGACTTCAGTGGGATGGAAAAATCTTCCTCCAGGCAGATGTTCCCATCCTCATCTCTGTTTGTTTCTCTAATGTGTGTGTTGCATGTATTTTGCAAGTAAATAAATGCCTTTAGTTTTGAGTTGCGAAGAGAACTAAAGCATCTCTTCTGTGCTTCCTTTCTCAGCAAAAGGTATGAGAGGAGGGAAGTGTTATCTGACCCCCAGATGTTATCCTGAGCCTGCTCCCTGGCAAGGATGAAGGCTCCAGGAGACTTCTCCCACTTCCCAGCTTGATGGTAGGACTGTGCAGAGCAGCTGGGAGGAGTTTCTCATTACAGGGACTGGTTTCCTCAGCCTCTTTTAATAGGTAAGAGTTAATTGGGGCTACAGACAGGTACTTTGCCTCTGCAGGGTTATGTTTTTGGCAAGAAGGGCTGGTGGTGCCCATCTGTGGGGTAAGATGAGAAAATGAACATGAGCCGGCTTCAGTGTGTGCTGGCAGCCCAGAAAGCAACCGTATCCTGGGCTGCATCAAAAGGAGCGGGACCAGCAGGTCAAAGGAAGTGATCCTGCCCCTCTGCTCTGCTCTCGTGAGACCTCACTTGGAGCATTGTGTGCAGTTCTGGTGTCCTCAACATATAAAGGACATGGAACTGTTGGAACAAGTCCAGAGGAGGCCACGAGGATGATCAGGGGCTGGAGCACCTCCTGTATGGAGACAGGCTGAGAAAGTTGGGGCTGTTCAGCCTGGAGAAGAGAAGCTGCGTGGAGACCTCAGAGCAGCTTCCAGTATCTGAAGGGGGCCTATAGGGATGCTGGGGAGGGACTCTTCATTAGGGACTGTAGTGACAGGACAAGGGGTGATGGGTTCAAACTTAAACAGGGGAAGTTTAGATTGGATCTAAGGAGGAAATTCTTTCCTGTTAGGGTGGTGAGGCACTGGAATGGGTTGCCCAGGGAGGTTGTGAATGCTCCATCCCTGGCAGTGTTCAAGGCCAGGTTGGACAGAGCCTTGGGTGCCATGGTTTAGTGTGAGGTGTCCCTGCCCATGGCAGGGGGTTGGAACTGGATGATCTTAAGGTCCTTTCCAACCCTAACTATTCTGTGATTCTAAGATGCTTTGTGGAACGGGAGCTCCTGAGTTATTTGCCCCTTTGCAGAAGGAAAGAGAAGGGTCCAAGCGCTTGGGAGACCCGTTTTTCTCACTAAGGGTAAGGAATTGGTGGCATGTGTTAGTCTGGAGAGGTCAGGGACAATTCTCTCCTCCTTAAAACCTGGAGGTTTGGAAGGGAGCCCGTTTGTTGGAGCAGATGGGATGGGAGCTGCGGACACCGCATCCCGCATCCCGCTGCTCATCATTCCTTGGTGACAAAAGAGGTGAAAATGTAACAGAGCTTGTGTTGAAAGGAGGGTGGTGTTGAGCAGAGTGGCTTTATTTACAGGGAGACGAATTGATTAGAACATGGGGATAGGTGCTATAAATCATGTAGAGCAAGAGCAGCAGGGTAAGGATGTGGTGTGTCGGCTCTTGTTCATCCCCATGTTGCTTTGCTCACTGGGTCTCACATTATTAATAGCAAACCCCACTATTGAACTCAAAGATGTGTTAGAGAGATGCAGAATGAGAGGGGGTTTAAGCTTTTGGACTGGAAAACATGAAGCCAAGTGTTCCTGAGGGTGTCTGTTAGAGCAGCAAGCCGGTGCTGCTGGTGGTCTTTGTTCAGTAGGAGAGGGATGAACTATAATGTTTCATGAGGTGAAAATGGAAGCTTCATTCCAGCTTCAATCTCAGCTGAAGGCTTAGTGCAGGCTCAAGCCATATATTGTATGGTACCCACTTACCCCTCTTAAACAGTGAGTGCTTTAAATGCTTCTTAAATAGTCACCTTAAACCCTGGTTGCTCCAAAAATGACCCACTAGAGATCCATGGCAGTGCTCAAGGCCAGGTTGCACACAGGGGCTTGGAGCAAGCTGCTCC
This sequence comes from Neopsephotus bourkii, assembly GCF_033783945.1. Taxonomy (NCBI): domain Eukaryota; kingdom Metazoa; phylum Chordata; class Aves; order Psittaciformes; family Psittacidae; genus Neopsephotus; species Neopsephotus bourkii. The sequence goes on along the minus strand of NW_026900918.1, from coordinate 1,879,405 downwards.
AGTGGAAGGGGTCCCTCCCCGTGGCAGGGGTTGGAGCTGGATGAGCTTTAAGGTCCCAGCTTCCAACCCACTCAGTCTGTGATTTGAGGGTTCCTACTGTGGATACAGATATTACCTGGTACAACCGAACTGTCCCCTGTGTTTGATGCAGTGGTTAAGGTGTAAAAAGACAGCTTCTGAAGTGTTTGCTGCCTGTGGATTCTTGCAGGAGTTGGGAGAAGCTGTGAAGCAGCATGTGAGAACTTAACCTCTTTGTAGCACCGATGTTCCCCATCTACTGCAGGTTGAAGGCTATTTTCCCCCTCATTTTAGCACCCTTGTGTAGTTGTGTAACTTCTCAAACCAGCCCATTATCTATGAGGAAACCTTCCTGCCTGCAGCAATGTTTTACTTCCTTAATACTGTTATAATGTTCTGTAGCTTTTTATTAAATATAGCCCTCTTAATTTGGTGCTTGGAATAACCCATTTGACACTTTAAAGGAGTTTCCATAAGGGAAACAACTCTTTTTATGTTTTAGTATTTAAGGGTAATGCCAGTGGCTGGGATAGTGAGGGACCTGGGGGGTTCAGTGTGGAGAAGAGAAGGTTCAGGGGGGACCTGATGGCTGCCTCCAACTGCCTGACAGGAGGATGGAGCCAGGAGGGGCTGGGCTCTGCTCCCAAGGAACAAGGGATGGGACAAGAGGAACCGGCCTCAAGCTGCACCAGGGCAGGTTTAGATGGAGCTGAGGAACAATTCCTGCCCCAGAGGGTGCTCAGGCATTGGAACAGGCTGCCCAGGGCAGGGCTGCAGGCACCATCCCTGCAAGTGTTCACACAGCGTGGAGACGAGGCCTCAGTGCCATGGGTTAGGGGTGGCCTTGGCAGTGCTGGGGTAAGGGTTGGACTGGATGGGATTAAAGGGCTTTTCTGATTTGGTTGTTTCTATGAGCCTATAAACCCCTTACGATATCCCAGATGAATATCAAATATCTGGTGGCAATGCAAAATATCACAACCTCACAACTGGCAAGGAAGTCGAAGCAGTGATCAGTTACAGCTTGTCATCCAAATGAAACCTATAGGGTGCTGGTTGGTTCTAGAAGCATTGACTTGTATGTTCATTGAATCCCAGGGAATTGTTGATGACTGGGAGGGTGGGGACGAGGGGAGAGGGGTCTGAGAGGTGGATGTGGCATTTAAGCTTTGCCATATTGTGGTGCTGGCTTTAATGAGAACTGGTTTTGCTTCCAGGTCCTCTGTGCTGTGGCTAATACACGGTGCCTGGGAGAGTGAGTGGCCACGGTGCAGCATCCTTCTCACAGCAAGAGGGCTTTGTGGGATGACTGTTCTCCGTATCCTCGTGGAAGTTTGATCCCTATCTCCGCCCTCGCTAGTTATTCCTGTGTGAATAGAATAAGCTAAAATCTCCTGCTGGTTTTGGCACTTCTGAGGTCCTCATCCCAAGAGGTGAGTCAGCTTTGCTCTCTTGGGGTGGCTGGGAGAGCTGGAGGGGTGGCTCTGCAGCTCTGGGACTGAGCTGTCAGGCTGAACACAGCAGGATTAAACCTGAGACACACAAAGACATGGCTCAGGAGCAAAGGCCAAGTGAAGCCCGTGTCCATCTGGGCCGTTGGCCTTATTTTCTCCCATCAAATAATGCTTTACACAATGTATTTGTTGCATGGCTTTAATCAGAGGTGCAGGAGGAATACCTGGATATACAAACTAGGAATCTGCCATCCCAAAATTCTTACTTTTGCTGCTGTTTGTATTTCCTGGACCAGAAGGTCTGTGCTGGCCGTCGCTTTCCCACTGTGGATGCCATCAAAGACCATCCACAGCAGAGAGCTGGACCTGGATGATCTTTCCAGTCCCTCCCAACCCAAACCATTCCATGTTTCTATGCTTTCCAGTGCCCACCACAGAATCCCCTCAGCCAAGCCTGGGGCTGTTGTTCGAGTTGGCTTTTTTTAGCTTCCATTTCTGGGCCGAAGGCTCAAAGAAGAATGAAATGGGAGAGATGAGAGCACAGGCTCCAGCAAAGAGGAAGGAGCAGACGTACGTCTGCGTGTAGTCATAGAGCCACCCTGCAGGAGAAAAGAGCAGTGTTAAAGCTGTTGGATTTTAATCACCAAAAGAGCTCATTTTGGGTGGTGGGTGGGAAGCAGGGATGTGTGCTCTCAGCTAAGAGTTCCTTAGATGTTTCCTTGCAATTGTCTTAACTCTTCATGTGCTGCTGCTGCACTGCTGTGTCTTCTGCTGTTGGTATTAACCCTAATTTGTAGCTCATCCTCCCCAGAGCTGACTTCTGATCCCTGTAGTGCACACGGGTTTTAACTGGATTGAATTTCATCCCTGCCTTTTTATTCCTCTTTAAATAAGGGGGCCAAAAGTAACTGCTGCAGAAGATGGATGATCCCACTGGACTAATGAGGTGCTTTGCATGTCTTGGTGTCTGCAGCATCTGGGCTGCAAAGTCCACATCCTTCTTGTGAGCAGACCAAGTTTAAGGCAATCGAACAGGAGAGATCCCAGGCTGGGAGCTTGATGTGAACTTGTTTTAAAGTAGCTTTGGGAGCACTTAAAAGGGAAAACTAAGTTCCATAGAGGCTCAGGAATCAGTAAGGAGGCAGGTTAGCTCTTCAAGTGACCTCCAAGGGTTTTGTTTAGTTATGGTATAGCATATTGTGTCTAGACAATGCTGTTAAAGGGGGGTAAATCCTCTCTTTAAATCCAAAACAAAGTGATGGGAATTGGTGTTACACCTGATAAAAACCTTTAGATAGTCCCAAATCTGGCCTGGGATGGTTGGATGTCCGAGGTGGGTTAGCAGCTGAGCCAGATCTGCTGCTGGCATAAAGTGCAGTTCCTCTGGGGACATCCCTGGACTCGCACGATTTACACAAGCAGCAGATCTGGCCCAAATCTGGGATGCTTAAAACCAGCTCTAGATAGGGAGGGAAATAACACAGTCCCTGGAGATCCTGGTCTCAGCCGTGCGGGAGCATTGCTGCTTTGGGAATGCCACAGCCCTCAGGAAGGGAGGAAACGGAGCCAGTGAAATCTGGGCATCGATGACAGAGCAGAGGTGCAGTTGTTTTCCCTGCTGTAGGTTTCCATGGCTGCAGGAGGGTTTGATGGCACAGAGGGGAGGCTGTGGGCCGTGCTGCTCTGCCCAGGGCTCTGCTCCTGTTGCCTCCGTCCTCGGGGCAGTTCCAGCTCTGTTTCTTTTCTCAGGGACATCGTGTGAGCCGTGGTGGAGGTGAAGCCGGAGCTCGCTGCTGGGAAGGAGGATCCCATGGTGCTGGATGTGGGGACGTGGGTGCTGCTGCCGTGACCCCCATGGTTCTGCAGTGGTTTGTTCCCCAGGGTGGGATCTGTGGCTGCTGTCTGAAAGGCTCTGGGATTTGGGCAGGAAAAGGGCCTGGTCAAGGCCAGGTTGGACACAGGGGCTTGGAGCAGCCTGGTCTAATGGAAGGAGTCCTTGCCCATGGCAGGGGCATTGGAATGGGATGGTGCTTTCCAAGCCAAACCATTCTGTGACACTCACATAGTCATGTGTAAGCGGTGCAGGACAACGCTCCAGCTGAGTTCTGATTTACTGTAGTTGTGTCTTTCAGAATGGTTTGACATGTGGAGGATTCTGGGGGGCTGGTGGAGGACCAGCATTGCCCCTCATATTACAGCGATCACCTCACCTCACAGTGATCGCCTTCCACCACATCACACCCCAGCTTTTCAAAGCACCTCTGGTGCCTCTGCCTCCTTTCCTCATCCAAATGAGAAAATCATTCCTGCTGGAGGAAGCTGAGTTAGAAGCTCATGGTGGGCAAACTCCAGCAAAGCAGCACTTTTGTCTTCCAATACTTGAAGGAGCTACAGGAAACCTGGAAAGGAGCTTGGGACAAGGGGAATGGCTTGAACCTGCCCGAGGGGAGACTGAGCTGAGCTCTTAGGCAGAAGCTCTTCCCTGTGAGGGTGCTGAGGCGCTGGCACAGGGTGCCCAGAGAAGCTGTGGCTGCCCCATCCCTGGCAGTGCTCAAGGCCAGGTTGGACACAGGGGCTTGGAGCAAGCTACTCCAGTGGAAGGGGTCCCTGCCCGTGGCAGGGGTTGGAGCTGGAGGAGCTTTAAGCTCCCTTCAACCCAAACCAGTCTGGGATGCTGTGTTTAAATTGTGCTGCTGCTCTGCAATCAGAAGTTCTGTTTATCCCTAAGCAGCAATACCTGGTGTGGGGATGCAGGTAACATTTAGACAAGAGCATCCCGATTCACGTGCCAGCACAGCTTTCAAATGACCCCATCACCTTTCACCACCCAGATTTGCTGGGGCTGGTGTTTGGGTGCTGCTGGATGCTGGAATCTGGTTTGTAGTTGTGGGTGACAGGGTTTGTTTTATTTCAGTTGCACTCCAAGGTACTAAGTTACGCTGCTTTACAGATATAAAAGGTACTCATCTCTCCTTAGCTTGCCTGTGGCTGCCAAGATAACGTTTGTTCTGTCTTGTCCTGGTTTGGTGTTTTTCAGCAGGGCAGAAGAGTCCAGCAGTGCTGATGGGTGAGGAGCTGTGATGGAACCTTCAAACTCTTCACCCTGGGCTTTCGGTCAGGCTGCCTCCGGATTTAAGGGCTTGTATTTAAACAGATTGGCAGGTGAGTCACCTTTTGGTTGCAGTGTGATCAGGCTTTGTTCTAGTGTGCCGAATAAGCTTTTTTAACCTCGGTGGCTCTCATTATGCTTTGGGATTCACTGTTAGAACATTGTAATGCTAAAGGGAAGGTTTGAGGGAGGTCAGCAGCCATCAGAGGCACTAAACCGCAGGATCCCACATAGCATTTATATCCTGTTTGTACCCTGCAAGGAGCAGATCCTTTGGACACTTTGAGTTAGTAGCTGCTGGTCAGATTCAGTTTTCACACCTAATACTGTAATGGAAGAGAAAATTGCAGCATTTCTCTTGGATCACAACCCTAGATCCTGAGCTCTGCGTTGGTTCCCTCTCGCTCTGCCTGCAGGGAGATGGATCAGCAAGAGTTTTCCTTCTTGGCTTTATCTGGCCTTTATTTATCCCACCAGCATCAAGAAGAGTGATTTCTGTGGAAGGCTTTTTGCAGGAAACCTGCTTGCTTTACAAAATGCAGACAGGGTGTTCACAGGGTGAGTGGTTGGCACTTTCTGAAGGCAAAAGGCTTGCAATTAGTGCAAATATATTGGAAGGGTATGAAAGTATAACCACTGTGTTAGCACATGTGATGCATGGATGAGAGAGAACCCAGTTATTTAGCTCTTTTTATACTGTATGTTACTGTGTCAGGGAATTTACTGTGATGGTTGTACAGGGATTGCTTTTGGGTAGACATACATCTTGTATCAGTGGAAGAGCTATCCAATAGAGGCTATGGATCACTGTGACAGCGTAAAGCATGCTGTCAGTGAAACACTTAAGTTGCTTGAAATTGCATCCACACCAAGTTTTATATTGATTAGGGAAATCAATCTGGTGGGTTTTCCACATGCTTATGATAGAGCAGCGGTGCTAAACCTCTGCATGGAGCTGGGATTTACAGGCTCCTTGGCAGCTGTGAGCAAAGTGCCTCTGCAGGCTTGGGGCAGCTGATAGCAGGGGCAGGAAGCAATGCATGAAGAACAAGTTGGCAGGTTCTGTTCAGGATCCGTTTGCTAGGTGGGTGACAGCACATCATTCACCCTGCTCTTCGACACTGCAGCTTGTCCTAGTTTGTTTGCATCAGGAGGAGCTCAGGAGAGCTCAGTGGTGTTTCCACCAACGAGGGAGAGGAAAAGCTTTGGTCCTGGCCAAGATGTTTGGAGGAGAACAAGCCCCTTGCTTGTAAGCAGAACCTGGAGCCTCACTTCTAAGCACTTGAAATCTGCCAGATACTGAGAACTGCTTTGGTTTTCTGGCAGAGAGAGAAAGGCAAAGCTTTTCATCCTGCTTATCTTTGGGCCCAGGAGCTCCTGTGGCTGAGCTGTGTAATCTTCAAAACGAGATTACAGAGACTTCTCCTTAGGTTTCAGTGCCTCTGCTTGATATGGGACTGCTGCTGAGCCTGTCCTTGCTCTGCCTTCCTCTCCTCCAGTCCCTCTGTTCCAAGTTCAAGGTTATAATGCTCCATTGGGGGTAAGATCCCTGCTATTGTGGTTGTTACTCTTCTGCTGTGTTAAAATGTGGTGATGGGGGATGGAGTGGGATGTTTAGCTGCTCTTTTTCCATGCAGCTTTTTTGCCAAAATAATTTGGGGTTTGTGAATTCTTGAACAGAATTTGTGCATAGAGAGAAATACCTGAAACATGGCTGGGTTTCACCCCCCCCACTTAGACAGAAGAACCATCCTTGGATGCACATGGGTAGAAGAGTGAGCCACCAGCGTGTTGTACCATGGGCTGTCTGCGGTGGGTATAATTATACATCACGTAAGAGTTACCTGCTAGAGGAGGTCCTGCAACCGCTGCTATCCCAGCGAAGAAGGCAGCAAACCCCAAGTAGCTGTGGAGGTTTTGCACTCCCACGAGATCCACCTGTTTGCAGACCAGAATGGGTAATTACTGAGTTCAAAGGACTCAATGTGTGAAAGCACAAGAGAGCATTTTATTATTATTCCTATTTTGACTGGCGAGCATCCTCCTTAGCTGCAGTTTTGAAAGGACTTTGCACCTCAAGGTCTCATCCAGCCTGGAATCCACTCGCCTCCTTAAGGCCAGCATGGATATGACTAGGATGGGAGATGCTTTTCTGCCTTCCAGATGCTTGGGCAGCTGCTGAAACTAGAACTGCTGCTAAGGCTATGAGGAAGGTGTTTTAAACTCCCAGTTCCCCCCCCCTCCCCGAAAGAAATGCCAAATGATAATGATACCTCCATATCCAGATCGTGTGTGACTGCTCTGTGTGTGTTATAGGTAGTTCTGGGACTGGGAGTGGATCTGCACAACCCTGTCTTAGCATTAGGAAGTGAATGGAGTTATCCTGATATCTATGAGGTGGAGTGGTCTCCCTTAGAAAGGAGGATGTGGAAGGCAGGTCATTACAAATCTGCAGTCAGTTCCCAGGGTTTCTGTTACATCTGTGCTGTGGATAGTAGTAAGTGGGGTGGAGAGAAGATCTGGGGCTCCAAAGGTGGGGAGAGCCCTCAGGCAGCTCTGGCTAATGCAGCTTTATGAAAGGCGGTTGGGATGATGTGGGAATACTGTTGGGAATGCTACGTCTGATGCTTTATTAACAAAACATCCTACTCACCAGCACAGGGAGGACCAGAGCCATGAACCCACCGCAGAAAACAGCAAAGGCCACCACGTAGGTCATGAGCAACGGGAAGGTGGTGGCCAGAGGACAGAGCAGGTTAGTGATGCCGCTGAGGACAAGGTAAGCCGCGTGGTAGTGATACTTCTTGGTCCAGTTCTTGTCGGCCACCCAGCCTGAGAGGAGCTGGCTGACCATCTCCGTGATGCCTGTGGGGAAGAGGAGTCCACCAGAGCCTCAAGGAAGACTTTCTTTAGTCTGTAGTTTGCTATTTCGCACTAAACCCCCTCCCAGTCCCACCCGCTTGCTGCAGGGAGGTGACTGCAAGGGGCTGGAATGCTGGGGAGTTCCAGGAAGGTGACTTTAGACTGATGTAAGATTAATGTTTGAGGGGTTCTTTTTCCCCTTTGCCTTGGTGCCTGCTATTGCCAAGTGCCTGTGGGTGCACCAGAGTGGTCTGTACAGATTCAGTTAAGGGCTGTGCACTCAGTGGAAGACTCCACAATGCCCTTTAGTAAAACCAGGCAAGAGAAGCTTGCACTTTGAGCTCTCTTTTGAGATGGAATAAAAGCCGAATATTAAGAAGAAAGATGCTGATGGTAATATCTCTAAGGAAGCCAAGGAGGACAAAAGCCCTTTTTTAAAGGCTCAGCAGACTTTTGATACTTGGCATTTGCTTATGAACTAAAGATCAGAGGAGTGCTCACTGCCAGCTAATAGATTGCTGACCACGGTGCCCTCCCACTCTTAATCCAAATGTCAGCCTAATTGCTGCCTTCTCCTTCTAGATGCCTTGACAGCATATGTCACTTCTAAATCTGATACAGGGGTTTATTTTTGTACAATAAAAACCTTTATAATGACTGAGGTTGGAGCTGCTTTCTTAACGCAGTGCGACTTTAATGTTAATCCCCACTTATCAGCAGGCATGGTTGGGGTATTTTGGGGGGTTTGGGGTTGGTTTCCCCCACCCTTAGGGGTAAATGTGCCAAATTCAAATGGCTACATCCAAGTTAATGTTGGTTTTTCCCCCCCTAATACTGATTTTTTTCTCTCTGCACACATTCCTGGCTCAAACTTGAGGTCTTTGAATGCCCGGATTCTGTGGCTTGTGGCTTTAGGCAAAGCAGGGCTGGTGGTGGGAAGGCTTTAGGAGGACAGATAGCACCTATGGATTTGGAAACTGGGGTTTGTTCCATGCAGCGAGAGTGGGGGATCATCTAGCTTGGGCTGAGAGAACCACCCCCATGTGAGAGCGACTTGGTACATGTACAGAAGGCGCCGTTATATATACAGGGAGGGTTTAGGCTGAAGATTTATTCTGGGCCGTATTTGGGACTATTTCTTGGCAAGCTTTGTGTTGCTTCTCTTTCCTATTTGAGTATCATTGTCATTATAAATGGCTTTAAAAGATTCTTTTTGCCTACCAGCCACTGCAACGAGGTAAGAGGCATCCATGCTGCTTATGCCCAGCGTCCTGGCTCTTGCTACCAAGTGGAAGGTGGGCACGAAGTAGGCCAGGTGGCAGAACAGAAAAGACCATGTGAAAATGTAGAAGATGGGATCCTTCAGTGGGGAGAAGTCGAGGAGAGGCTGAGCATCTCCTGTTTGGGTCCCTGGGTGGGATTTGTAGCTCCTCTTGGCCTCAGTGGCTGTTCCTGCTGAGCTCATGGTGGGTTTGTTGACCCTTTCTGAAGTATTTACAGGAGCAGGGACATCTCTGCCGTGGGGCATCGTGATTCCCTCCATGGTGGGCAGGTCCTGTGTGCTGTGAAGCTCTATTTCCTTGTGGGTGCTTCCATCTATGCATCCGTCGAGGGTTTCTGAATCCTTCTTTGCTGTTGAAGACCCTCCATGGTCTTGACTTCGAGCAGGGGGGCATCGAGGTGGCTGGGTGCTGACGGGGCGCAGCAGCATGCTGGAAGGCACGAGGTTTAACATGATGCCTCCGAAAACCAGGAGAGTACCTGAAGGAAGGCAGAAGATGCTGTTTATTTTCCTTGGCGTTGAAGGAAGGAGCACAGTAGGGTGTAGTGTGCATTGAACGTGGAGAAAGCTCTGCTCTAAGGAGGAGGTATCTCTATAAGCTGTTGTTCCTGTTTTTCCCAGCTGGAAGTCCCTTCTGCTGTGATGCACACAGCAAATCCAGAGCCACCTCTGGGACCTGGGAGCTTGGTTTGTTTCCCCTCATTAGGGAACGTGATGGACCTTCGAGGTGGCCTGAAACTGTCGTCAAAACCAGGATTTTCAGTTCTGGTTTTGGTTTCTGAGGTGTCTGTTTTGACCCTGACTTGACTTTAATGACTGATTCAAGTGTTTCATCATTACCAGGATGTCCCCAGACTATCCTGGAAGAGCTGTTCCTCAGTGCATCCAATGTTAAGTTTTAAAAACAGCCTCTAACCCTGCCCAGGTATCCTCAAACTCCCTCTTAATGCTGAGATACCCTCAAATGCCCTCTTAATGCTGATGAATTAGAAGAAATGGGAGCTGGGCTCACCTTGCCAGCCATAAAAGTCGATGAGGAGCTGAGTGAATGGTGCTATGAGGAACGTCAGCCCCATCCCAGAGCGGGCGATGGCATTGGAGAAGGCCAGCCTTGTCCTGCAGCGCTTGGCTGTCATCACTGTGGCTGCCTGGTAGAGGCAGGAGAAGCCCATACCTGTGGTGAGGGACAGAAATGAGATGTTCGTGCCCCAAAATGGAACTGTTTCTATCGTGAGCTTTAGGGATTCAACATCACAACAGCGCAAGATCATTGTCCGCAGAGTGGGGAGTTCATGGGCTGAAAGGGGGGAACTTCTGCTGGTGCAGTCAGTGGACAGCAAGTGGTATTTAGTGGATGGGGGTGTTGAGGCTGTGCACTGTTAGTAAGGGGTTTAACAGGGCAGGATTCATACTGGGTCCAGAAAAAAATCAAGGTTAGTTGAGATTAGTGTGTTGAAACTGGTATTTTATGCTCCTGAGCATGAAGCTTTGGTGTTTCACGCAGCATCCCATGGGAAGGAGCTGGGGATGCTCTAATAGTAAAGGAACTGCCTGGTGTGATGCTAAAGGAGCTGCTTTTCCTCATGGGGCCTGGGGAAATCTGTGCCCGAGTCGCAGGCTGCTCACCCAGGAGGAGTCCCATGGAGATGCAGAGGAAGGGGACGCTGGTGGCCTGTGTGCTGAGCAGGCAGCCCCCGGCCACCACAGCGGCCCCGGCGATGGAGGTCGGCCGCTCGCCCAGCTTCCTGCAGACCACGGCCACGACCGGGGCTGGAAGGGGAAGGAGGGACAAAGCTCAGGCTGAAGATGACAAAAGGGCCTGGGGACGTGTAATGGGATCCAGTGCCTTAGGAAGTGTCCATTCACCACCTTGGGACAGCGGGAAGGCAGGGACCCCTTCCACTGGAGCAGCTTGCTCCAAGCCCCTGTGTCCAACCTGGCCTTGAGCACTGCCAGGGATGGGGCAGCCACAGCTTCTCTGGGCACCCTGTGCCAGCGCCTCAGCACCCTCACAGGGAAGAGCTTCTGCCTAAGAGCTCAGCTCAGTCTCCCCTCGGGCAGGTTCAAGCCATTCCCCTTGCCCTGTCCCTACAGGCCCTTGTCCCAAGCCCCTCTCCAGCTTTCCTGCAGCCCCTTTAGGCACTGGAGCTGCTCTAAGGTCTCTCCACAACTCCAACAGCTCCACATCCCTCTTACGTTGGAGGATGTGTTCATGCTCAGGACAGGATTAATTTGGGATGGGTTATTATTCAGGAGTGCAGACGAGGCTTTGTAACCTGGGAGCTCAGGGGTTGGGGCAGGGGAAGGAGTCAAAGCCCAAACAGAGCCTGTTTCCTGATGCACACTGTGCTCAGCCACTGGGACTTCCTTGGAGGTGCCAGCATTGGTGTTAGAGGTGAGGCTTGGCTCTGGGTGCGGACAATAAACCTGTTACAGGAAGGTGTCGTGGCACACACGATCCCCATCCTTGGACCATGCTCCCAAGGCACACGTGGGCATCAGCCATGTCCAGGATGCAGCAGTCTGGTATGGAAATGGGATCCGCAGAGCATCCTCGGTGCCCACGTATCAAAGTGGGCTTGAGGTTGGGATGCTGCTCCAATCCCTACGGATTCCAGCTCACCTCCTAAGAAGCGCAGCGAGGACATGATGGAGCCGATCCAGCTGATCTGCTCAGAGGAGCCCCCCATCTCCTCTTGGAAAGCCACGAAGAAAATCCCAAAGGTCTTGAGCATCCCTATCACGAGTACATTGACCTGGATTGGAAGCAGATGCAGGTGAGATGCCATAAACTGGAGGAAAAGCTTTTCCTTCCTCCTTCCTTGTGCAGACAACTTGTGTTTTAAGGAGAAACAAGTTGGGACACATGAACTGGTGTGTGATGGGGAATACTGGGGGTGTGGAATACCAGCTGCTGGCCACGCTGCAGTTTCATCTTAGACCCTCAAAAGCACCTTGTGTGCAAACAGGCAGTTCCAAAGAAAGGGAACAAAATTAACACCAGAGCCCAACTTTTAACACTGAAAATGAACTTAAATGGGGCTTATTACTATTGAAGGTGTAGGGCAGGGTGGGGATGGATGTCAGCCAGGGCAGGTTCCCAGGCTGGCCCTGCCACAGGGCAAAGGGCAGTTTGTGTCCTTAATGTTAACTCCCTCTTTCCCCCCCTGGTAGTGGGTGGTTAATGATTGGCAGGGAGTTACTTTGGATGGAGTGGAAGTAGGGAAAGTTTTCCTGTGCTTCCCAGCTTTCTGATCATGGGGTATGGTGTCTTCCTCATGGATGTGCTGGTAGAGCCTGTGGCAGGGAGAATTAGTGCCTTTAAGAGGTGTTAAGGTGCCCGGCCCTCCCAGGAGAGAGGAATAGCATGTGTGCTGCCTGCACCCAGTGCTGCTCTGGGGACCCATCTCAGCTCCAATCCTTCACTGCCCCAAGGTGGGATCTTGCCCTTACCAAAGGCACTGTTGGGTTTGACACCCCAGTGCTGGTGTGTGTGAGTAGGGAAGACTCATCTGAGCACTGCAAGCTGCCTTTAGGTGCTGGGCTGCGGGTTGGGCACCCTCATGTAGATCTCCTTCATAGGGGAAGGTGTCTGCTCAGCCCTGGTGTGATGGGTGATGGTGCTCGGGGTAGCAAAGCAGAGCTGATTTCTGCCCTTTCCTCGGTGGGCTCAGCCTGCCCCATCCTCTGCTCCATCAAGGTCTGAGTTGGTTGAGTTTGTTCTCTGCTTACCAGGAAGAAGTGGAACACCACTCCCCAAGCGCACCCTCCATCTGCAGCTTTAGCCTCTGGGCAATTCCTGGCTGCTGGAGCCTCGGGCTCTTCCACCTTCCTTTCACCTGGGAATGGGAATTCCAGGACACATTAACACTGCTCTGTTGCTGTTCCCATGCAGGCATCAGCTGCCTTTGAACCCTGCAGCTCCGCTGTTGCTAAGGCAGGCACCAGTGCTTTGCATTCAGCTTGTGAAAGCTGTTGAGGGTGGGTGAAGCTTTCACCAACCTTTTGGCCACCAGATGGGAAGTTGCACATTTGCTGCCTGCAAACAGCTCAATATCCTTCCTCTTTCCCCCCAGATTACTGGAGCCCCTTGAGCTTTAAGGGATTTTAAGAGACAAGCACCTTTCTGATGCTTTAGGGTAGATGGTTTAGTTGGTTTGTGCCAAAAGTTTGGGGGTCACTTTCTACCTGTGTCCATCTTTGAGCTCTCGTGGGAAGCTCTCCCTGCCCTGTCCTTCTCTGCTTATCTCCCTTCCATCCTCCCGCCCATCCCACACCTCTGGCTGTGGCAGGATCCTGCCTCAGGGACCAACTGAATCCTAAAGGAGTCGGGGTTGATGAACTTGAAATGTTTCCTTACCCCCTTGCTGCTCCATTCTGGAAAATCCTCCCCAAAACAGGCGCTTGCAGAGAGGAATCGTCTCTTCATTTACTGCAGAGACTAAATCCCCCCTTCCTTTGGCACTCCAAAGCCTGGGCCTTCATTCACCTCCAGTGAGGACAATGCTGTCTGACCTTCCCAATGAGCCCCACAGTGGGACATGAAGCCCGACAAGCGCTGGGGCTGAGTGGACAGAGCCCGTCCTCCTCCTCCTCTTGGGAGGCAGAGCCCAGCTAGCAGGGCCCCAAGGCCAGGAGTCCCTCCCCTTCCCTGGTCAGGAGCAGGAAGCTCAGAACATTGGGAGCAGAAATCCTGCTGGGAGAAAAGAGGAAGGGTTGGAGCTCCAGGAAGAGCCCTGGATCTTGCTGAGCAGAGCAAGAGGTGGCAGCGGTGGCTGCAGGGGAGCAGAGCCCCATCCCTGCCTGTGCTACACAAGCCTTGGTCTGGGATACTGCATCATTTGGGATGGGGTACTCTGGAAAGCTCTAGATTTCCCAGCCAAGATGCTGGGCAGTGGAGCGGAGCAGCCACTCGAGCGGAGCTGTGGTTTGGCAGGACTGGAGTTGGCTCCGTGCCTCTCCTGTAACCATGCACCAGCTCCTGGGTAAACGGAGCCCTCACACTTCCCCCCCTGTCGCGGGTGACCCATCACCCCCATCAGCATTCCTGTGGGATCATGATGGGGATCTCTGCTCCCTCCCTCGGCAGGGAGGGCCCTGCTCCAGCTTGCGGGAGGAGCCAGGATCCGGCAGAGCCTGTGGAGGCTCTTTCCCTACAGCAGGACTTTCAATGTGCATTAAGCTTTCAAGTGAACTGGGGTTTGCAGGCAGCGTGGTTTAAACACAGCAGTGACTGTGAGATTGTGAATGCCGCTGATAAACAGCTGCTCCTAGCAGCAGAGTCCCAGCAGTGTGACTGCCCTTTTAACTCAGAGCCAGCCCCATTTCCTGGCTCATGCTCTGCTGTGGAGCTTCCCCTTCACTGCACGCATGAGCACAGCTGCAGGCCAGCTCCCTTCCACTGCCTCACACACAGGAAGCTTTTGAGTGCAGTTTTCCAAGGGGAAAGCCTTTGTGCAGGATTGTTTCCCTGCACCATTCCAAATGCCAGAATCTCTAAGAGGGAGAGAGGTCTGGATTTGTGAGGATGTTGTCAACATCCATTAACTGTTCACGCGGGGACCAGGCGCCAGGACCACCGTGTGTAGGGCTGAACTTCAATCCAAGGCACAGTAAGCAAGTAACTTACACATTGGATGTTTAACTAGAGGAGGGTAAACATTTCCAAGGAGAAATTCCTTGGGAATTGTTTGCACCTTGTCTGTTGGAGGAGCCTCCACTACTTCAAGTCTTGGTGTGCTATTGCTCTCCAGAGAAATGCTAGTGAAGAGGGGAGAAATCACTTCACTTGGCTTTGGAATCAGGGCAAAGCCATGGCCATGGTTTTCACAGCTGGAACAAAGGAAAGCAAAGGTGTTTTTGCAGGTCATTTATTGATGCCTCCAACAACTAAGGCCATGCACACAAATACACCCTGTAGTATCTGATCATTACACAAGCGTGGTGAGTGACCCCCTTTCATCCTCAGCAGCACAAGTGCTAAAAAAGAGTGGGTGAGAGACACCGACAGCTGCAGAAGGAGCTGGTGAAGTGGAGAGGGGGAACCTTCAGCCCAGGTTTGGTACTGCAGGCATGTTCTGGGCTCGAGCAACAGAGGATGGAGGTTGTCCAGTGAGGAGGAGCTGAGCCAGAGGGGGAGTGAAGCGCTGCACGGGTTCCTGGTGGTCAGGACGCCAGCTTATGGACTGCTACAGTGATGCTGTCGTGCTTCTGGATCATGATGTTCCTACATCAAGAAAAGTGCTGGGATGAGTAGGAGTCAACTTGGGGCGGAGAAGGGACAGGGGTATCAGTGAGTGGCTGCAGCACCTCCAGCTCAGCACTAGATCTATGGTTGCTGCATCTTTTCTGATGGAGAAGTCTTTGCCTGCAACACTGACTTGCTCCAGCACTGGCTTTGCTATCTGTAGGGATCCCAAGTGTGGAAGAAATAAAGCTGCAGTAACCACCACCCCTGAAAGGTTTCCTACTGCTACTGCAGTTCCTGCTGCTTGAGCTCCCATGAATGTAGACTTCTAGATCCTGCCCCTCTACTCTGCTCTCATGATACCCCACTTGCAGCACTGTGTGCAATTCTGGTGCCCTCAACATAAGGACATGGAGCTGTTGGAGCAAGTCCAGAGGAGGCCACGAGGATGCTCAGGGGCTGGAGCACCTCCTGTATGGAGCCAGGCTGAGAACACTGGGGCTGTTCAGCCTGGGGAACAGAAGCTGTGTGGAGACCTCAGAGCAGCTTCCAGTGTCTGGAGGGGGCTACAAGGATGCTGCAGAGGGACTCTTCATTAGGGACTGCAGTGACAGGACAAGGGGTGACGGGTTCAAACTGGAACAGGGGAAGTTTAGCTTAGATATAAGGCAGAAGCTGTTCCCTGTGAGGGTGCTGAGGCGCTGGGGTTGGAGCTGGAGAAGCTTTAAGGTTCCTTCAATCCAAACCAGTCTGGGATTCTAACTCACATGCCCATGGCAGTCAGCACCTTCCCCCAATGGCTTCAGAGTTCCCCCAGTTTAGCTCAGCATGAGGAGAGCCCCAGGGCAGCCGCTGGCTGGGAACTCACCCACTGTCTGACTCCAGGCACACCACGGGGATGTCGGTTGGGTCAGAGGTGAGCTTGGCTGCCTGCTGCGCAAGCACAGAGATGACACCAGCGTGCTCATCCGAGAGGGTTCCTCTGCCTGCGAGAGGTGGGAGACGTTGGCTGAAGCCACATCTATCAGGAACAACCGTGCTTCCCCACTGAGACAGCGTTGCATTAAATGACCTTTACAGACCCCTTCCAACCCAAACCATTCCATGTGCCTCCAGTTAAACTGATCCCCTCTGGAGCTGTGGGGGCCGCTCCTGCCTCCCTTGAGCACCGATGCAGCATCTCCCCTCACTGATGCCCTCAAAGCACTGGAAGCCTGAATTCCAGCGGCAGAAAGAGCTGGCTCTGGTTCCTCTCAGCGTATGGCGGGGGGCAAGGTGAGTGCCATGGGGCTGTCGGGGGCCCTTGGCGGGTGGGAGGCTCCAGCAGCACAGGGCCCAGCGTGCTCAAAGCCCGGGGGCCCGGTACCCCCACACCGGGCAAGGCCCAGCATGCCCAGCCCTTGCTCTGCGGTGGGGCTCGGTTACTCACAGCCCAGGTTGAGCCCCTGCGAGTCCGTGCACAGGACGCCCACAACGGCGGGGCTCTTCATGCTGCGGGGGGAAGAGACACAGCGGCGGTGAGTGCAGGGCGGCCGCGGCCCTCCTCCTGCCCCGGTGCGGCCCCATAGGCCCCCCCGCCCCCGTCCCTTGCGGGTCCCCGCGGGCCCTGCCCCTCTCTTCCCGCTCTCCCCGTCCCCGGTGCGGCTCCACCGGCCCTGCCCCGGCCCATACGTGTCCTCCAAGTGCTGCTCCAGCGTCCCCTCCATCTTGCCGCGCCCCTTCACTTCCGCCCTCCCTGGCAGTGGCGTCGCTCACGTAGACGGCGGCTCCGCAGGGCCAAAAGGCCTCGCCGCGCAGGGCCGCCCGCTCGGCCGCGTCGTGCGGGGACCCGGGGAGAGCCCCAGGCAGGTCCCGAGCCCCCGGCGCGGAGCCTTCCGGGGTCTGTGCGATCAAGCAGCCGCTTCAGGCTCAGACATGAGCCAGGCTGCGGGCTGGACGCGGATCCGGACACTGCACCCCCCGGGCGGCCTTCCCCTTTCTGCCCTTTGGTGCGGTTCTTGGGGTTTGGGGTTTTTTCTCCCCCTTTTCCCGTCTTTGTGCGCCCCGGTGGGGTTTGTTCGTGTTTCCCTCCTGCCGCGCAGCAGCGCTGGGGTTTGAACGGCAAAATGCAGTTCTAGTGGTGGATTAATGGCCCTGCACAGGCTTCCCCAGGTGGAGCATCCTCTCACAGCTGGACCACAGCGAGGGATGCAGGGACACGGGGGCACGGCTGGCCTCTCTGATGGAGCCCCCCCCCTGCAGCCCTGATCCAGCTCTGGGGCAGCAGCACAAGAGGGACGTGGAGCTGTTGGAGCGAGGCCAGAGGAGGCCATGGAGATGCTGCGAGGGCTGGAGCAGCTCTGCTCTGGAGCCAGGCTGAGAGAGCTGGGCTGGGGCAGCCTGGAGAAGAGAAGGCTCCTGAAGGGGAGACCTGAGAGCAGCTCCAGTGCCTAAAGGGGCTGCAGGAAACCTGGAGAGGGGCTTGGGACAAGGGCCTGTAGGGACAGGCCAAGGGGAATGGCTTGAACCTGCCCGAGGGGAGACTGAGCTGAGCTCTTAGGCAGAAGCTCTTCCCTGTGAGGGTGCTGAGGCGCTGGCACAGGGTGCCCAGAGAAGCTGTGGCTGCCCCATCCCTGGCAGTGCTCAAGGCCAGGTTGGACACAGGGGCTTGGAGCAAGCTGCTCCAGTGGAAGGGGTCCCTGCCCATGGCAGGGGTTGGAGCTGGAGGAGCTTTCAGGTCCCTTCCAATGCAACCCATTCCATGATTCTGATTTACAACAGGAAGGGCCGCTCTGGACCGATGCCTGCAGTGCCAGGATGGGGGGATCAGGACTCCCACCCTGTTCCCTTGAGGCAGGAGGTGTTCAAAGTGATGCCCAGCCCGGTTTTCCTCCCCCCAGAAAGGAGCCCCGCTGCCAGCAGAGAGTAGGAGGTAATTTATGGTGGCTGCATCGCAGAGCTCGGCGATGCTAATAACGTGCCAGCTAAAGCCGTTCCTGGCTGCGCCTGGCGATAGATCTTGCCTTGTCAGGCTGGCAAATTAAAATGTTATTGATGGGCGAAGTGCAGCAGCAGCTTGGATTTATTCATTACTCTCAATTCTATTTTTCTTTCTCCTTCATCCAGCTGGAAGCTCTTTTGGGCAGCACCGGGAGCCCCCAATCCCCACTGTCCAGTGGCTCCCCGCTGCATCCCACTCTATTAGGATGGGCTCAGATTCCCTTTCTTGTGTTACTCTTTTTCTCCCCAAGACAGGGCAAAAATGTGCCCAACAGAGGCTGGGGGCTGCATCCTCCCTGCCCCATCAGCACCTTCCCAAGGAAACCTCCCAGAACAATGCTCCCTACAGCTGCATTTATGGAAGGAGGGGCTCTGGGGAGAATTGGGATTACTTAGTTCAAGCCCAGGTGGAGGAGACTTTAGGGAAGCAGCAGCATCAAAAGCAGTGCTGCTCTCTGGGCAGAGAAGTGATTAAATAGACCCTTTAGCACTGGACTGATCCTCTACAAACGAAACTCAGCAGGAAAGGCTGATTTTAAACCATATGGTTCTGAGCAAACCCCTATTTCAAATCCCAACCCATCACCTTGGGCCATGTTTCCCTTCTGGCTGCTCCTGGTCCCTAATTTGCCTCCAAAGAGCAGGTCCGGCAGGGAGCAGCCCCAGAATCAGGCTTGGGGGTGTTTGTTCCTCATTGGGAAAAGGCAGGAGGGAATATATCTATAAACTCATAATGCTGATGAGGAGCCCTGATACTATGGGGATGGAAGCTGGCAATGCAGGGCTGGAAAAACTCATCTTGCTGGGTCAGAATTGCAAACTCAGCTTTATTTTGGGGCCTGGGGGGGGAATGGAGTTTTGCTTCCTGTTCTTGTGTAAAGGGTCTTAGCCATGATCTGTGCTTGCATGGCCCTGGCCAGCACAGCTCTGGCCATTGGGAACTTGGTCTGGGAGTCCAATTCAAATCCAGGCTGGACAGTGGGGTACCACTCTCTATATGTTGGCCATGGAAAAGCAAAGGGGCCACATGGGAGGAACATGGGGACATTGCATCTCAGAGGCTGCTGAGATTTCTTGCTCCTCTCCCACCTGATGGATGGGACTCCTGAGCCAGTGGGTGCTTTTGTCGAGGCCCCCATTCCCATCTCATCCCTTTAAAGGGATGTACAAATTGACGAAGAAGCTGGTAATTCCATCTTTTCCTGCTTTTTTAGCCACTTTAGCGATCCCTGGTCTTATTCCCTTGTGCTCCCAGGAGATGCACCAAATGCAATTTGAGCTATGGGGGATAGACACTTCAGAGTATAAATCAACATATTTACACATTAGCTTCTGATTCAAACGCACCCTCCTTACTTAAAAAAGATATTATTCCCTCTCTTCCTTCTTTTATCCTCACAAATAAATGCAGCCCAGCCTCTGTTTCTGCAGGATATTTATCACAGAGGCACATTATTACCCATTGCGCTATTCTGAGCCCACAAGTAGCAGGCTAACTTTAGTCTTGTGTGCTCTTTTAGCTGAACAATCACAAAGTCTTAATTTAATTCTTAAGTACACCCGTCAAGGGATAAATATGGATATAGGGGTGGACTTGGGAAATCCAGCTGTGTTGGCTTGGCTGAAAAATAACCCTGGGATGTGGCTGTGGGTGGGAGAGGTGGGGTTTTTTTTCCCTTCCTCGGTGCTTTATTAATATTTCTCTTCCACCATTAGAGATTCAGGTCTCATCTGCTTCTGAGATCATCGAGGGGGGGAAAAAGCCCAGGGTGGTGGAGCTGGAAGGGGTTATATAGGGCGCGTGGTGCGGGGCTGCTGCAGAGCTTGGTGGCGCAGGGGAGACGGCTCCTGCCCCGGCACCATGGGCTGGATCCTGCAGACCCTCTGCTTGCTCCTGCTCATCTCCTCCTGTCCCTGCGCTGTTATCACCGGGGTAAGTGCTGCTTCCGTACCCTACCTGGGAGAGTCCTTATTTGTTTCGATTATCTTGGGAATGAAGGCAGGAATTGATGCTTTTCGATGCTTTGGTTTGGGTGCTTTTCCGCAGTTTATTACCTGGGTTTCCAGCACAGGGATGCTGTTCCCATAACCAGCCCCCAGCCCATGTGAGTGTAAAGTCACAGCACTGAGCTGCTCTATCTGCTTCTCAGCACTGTATGAACCCTGCATGTGGGAAAACAGGGCTTTTGAGGAAGTTTTCCAGCAGGGGAAAAGTGCTGTATCTTTACAGGCATCCTCCAGAGCACATTCCCAACTGGGACAAGGGCTCGGGCACCCCGAATTGCCTTTCTCCTTCCTAAATGTAGAGAAGTGATGATAAGAGAGGCGAAGTGTGGGGATGGAAAGGAGAGCGGCAGCGCTGTGTTAATGGGCTGCTGGGGATCAGCATGTCCCACAGCTCAGCACTGCAGGGCAAGTGCTGGACCGAGGTGATGCCAAAAGCAAGAGGAGTGATGAGTTTTGGGGACAGGATCCAGGCTTTTGTGATCCTTCAGGGGTCCAGATGCTGGTTTCAGCAAAGCCAGGCTTGGATGAATCCCTGCCTTTTACCCTGGGCAGCAGAAAATCTTCTGTTTAAAACCAAGACAGAGTGTTTGTGTCCCGGCTCCTCTCTGCCTCCCGGCTTTTCCCAGCTGATGGGAATTCTGTGGTGGACTTCGACTGGCTCTTGGCTCCTTTTTGCCCTCACAATCAGACCTCTTTCTTTCAAGCCTATGATTCCCTTTGGCTGGATCTGCCCAACCTGGAGCTGCGAAGCCAAGTCCGGGGGCAGCCACCTCCATACAGGGCCAGGTAGACCTGGGTCTATCATTCCCAGGGCTTCAATGGCTCATTGTGAATAACCAGAGAGAAGAGGCTGCGTGTGCAGGTCCTGGCTTGCCTGCAGCCCCTATCAGCCCCCATCAGTCCCCCTGGCTTTGCAGGTGAGGGTCCATCATTGCTGAGATTTCATCTTCAGTAGTACTTGGTTCTTACAAGGTGCTTCGGATGCTCGAGGAGAATTAATTCCCTTCAGGAAAGGGCAGGTCCTACAAACCCCCCTTATTGCCTTCCTGTGAGAGAGCAGCACCCTAAAATCGTGTTCTTTCCATTGCTCTCATGGTCTTTTCCCCAGTTGCTATTCCCACACCTCTTTTTCCATATGAGCCATGGACTTGTGGCTGATAGCTCCTGTGATAGTGGTACCCTAAGAAGGGGGTGATCCCATTTGGGGTTTGGATGAGCCCCATCGGTTCTTCCTGTGCTACCATAAGGAGAATGGGTTGGAGCAGGGGTTGGGGGTGCAATGAGCTGCTCTTGTGATGGCCAACACAGCCTGGGGGGCAAAATGGGACCTGTTTCTTGCTTAATGTTCCCCCCATCCACCTCTTCTGAGCATCCTCATGGGCTTCCATTGTGGTGGTGAGCTGCTGCAGCATTTGCATCCGTGCCTCAGTTTCCCCATCCCAGGGGAAGAGGTTTCTGATTCCCATTTCCCACCTGCCTTGGGTGGAAGAGGCTGAGTCATGGGCATTATTCCCTATTAACAAAACAGGCCCCCAGAATGGGCATTTGCATTATTTAGCAGGTTTTATAGGCTGTACACGATGGACGAGGAGTTCACCCCCAGCGCCGCCGCTCTTAGCACCAAGTCTGCTTTTAATTGGGCAGCTGCAAACTTCTCCCTGTGTGTCCCAGCCCCGCACGCACCAGGGATATCCCCTTTCCTTCTGCAAACCCCAGCACCACAACCCCTGCTCTGCCCCAAAACCTCCCCAGCTCAACCCTCAATGGGAACAACAGCCCCTTCTCCCTTAAAGCCCCAGCCAGGGCTTACACCCAGGGGCTGCTTCTCCCCTGGCCCCCTTTGGAAGTGGGAGAGGGGTTTTCCCAGGAGATTCCCCTCACATCATCCCTCTCCCCAGGCCTGCGAGCGGGACCTGCAGTGCGGCAGCGGGACCTGCTGCGCCGTCAGCCTGTGGCTGCGGGGGCTGCGGATGTGCACCCCCCTGGGGCAGGAGGGGGACGAGTGCCACCCCTTCAGTCACAAGGTACCAGCATGGGGATGCTCAATGGGGCTGGGATGGGGGATAAGGGCTGGGAAAAGGGGGTTGGTGTTGGGTGGGGTGGACTTGGGATGAAGCACTGGGCAGCATCATCAGGGTCTCTTCATTAGGGACTGTAGTGATAGGACAAGGGGTGATGGGTTCAGACTGAAACAGGGGAAGTTCAGGTGGGATCTAAGGCAGAAGCTCTTCCCTGTGAGGGTGCTGAGGCGCTGGCACAGGGTGCCCAGAGAAGCTGTGGCTGCCCCATCCCTGGCAGTGCTCAAGGCCAGGTTGGACACAGGGGCTTGGAGCAAGCTGCTCCAGTGGAAGGGGTCCCTGCCTGTGGCAGGGGTTGGAGCTGGAGGAGCTTTGAGGTCCCTTCCAACCCAAACCATTCCATGGTTCCATGATCGTGGTGGTTCCTTTCCTCAGGCAGCATTCATAACAGCTGCTTCCTGTGCAAACTTCCCTGCTTTCAATGTTCCACAGTCACTGCCTACGTGGCTTTCATAGCATCCTGCACCTCTGGTTTTCCTTTCAAGGGGCAGATTTGTGGACAAAGATTATTCAGATCTAACACACATTGCCTGAACAAATGTCTGCTAAAGGAGTTTTGAGAACTGATTAGATGTTGGCAAGGTCCTCAAGGAGCAAAACAAAGAGATGCTTCATAGCAGGACAAGTAGGAACAAAAGAGCTGGTTCCAGCCTCTGAAGTCTTTTGAGCACCCCCCTGCCTGTCTGTTCCAGCCTTAAGCCTTAGGATGCCCCATGGGTGCTGCAGACCTTGACTCAGAGCTGGGACCGAGCTGCCTGGCCCATTTGTTTCAATGAAAAGCACAAGCCACGCTGCTCCAAATTGGGTTGTAAATGCTCTGCCAAGCGTGGCAAAGCCGAGTTAATGCCACAGAGCTGCCCCAGCGCCGTGATTTCTGTCTGATAAGAACCCCCAGTGCACTGGGATTAGCCCAAAGCGCGATGCTGCTGCAATCCCTCATCCATGGGGATTTAGCAGCAGCATCCCAGCCTGGCGGGGAGCATCCCTCTCCGTGCTCTTGTATTGATTTGGCATGGTGGGAGCAAGATTGAAGGATGCTGAGGCTCCTGCTCACACAAGGAAGGAGCGAAAGGTTTCAGAGGGATCAGAGATTCATTGCAGGTGTATCCCTATTAAACCTCTGAGAAGAACCAGAGGTTTTCTCAGGGCTTTGATCCCATTTGATACGGTTCTGGCCGAGCCCTGATGTCCTCATCTCTCCCATCTCTCTCCACAGGTCCCTTTCTTCGGGAAGCGCCAGCACCACACCTGCCCCTGTTCACCCAACCTCATCTGCTCCCGGTTCCTCGACAGCCGCTACCGCT
Organism: Neopsephotus bourkii; assembly: GCF_033783945.1. Taxonomy (NCBI): domain Eukaryota; kingdom Metazoa; phylum Chordata; class Aves; order Psittaciformes; family Psittacidae; genus Neopsephotus; species Neopsephotus bourkii. Next base: position 1,856,125 of record NW_026900918.1, on the reverse strand, counting down.
GCTCCATCAACTTCAAGAACATTGATTTTTAGGGTGATGCTCCTTGTTCTCCATCCATGAGCCCCCAGCACCCATTTCTTGCCCTCTTCCATGGCCATTGAGTACCCACATAGTGCCAGGCAACCTTTAAAGTGCTTTTCCAAGGTAGAAAGTGTTGTTATAAACTGTATGTTATATAGGAAACCTGAGGAGCGGTCAGGCCAAACTGCTGTGGCATGTGGCTCTGCCCCAGCCTTTAGCAGATCCTGACTCCAGCATCCTCTGGATGGAAGGACAGTGTGTGTGTGCCAAGTGTCTGTGGCCCCAGAAATCCCTTTCATAAGGGATTTGCAATTCCTACTGGATAAATCATTTCTGTAATGATAATTTCCATTGTGATATTGCCTGACCATGTCTTATCCGTGTGTTTCTTCCCTGGAAACAGCTCTTCAAGCTGGTGATCTAATATAGCCTGCAGTTAAAAGGAGCCACAGTCAAGTAGCTGTGGGGAGTTAAGGAATGGGTTTTCCCAAAGTGCCAGCAATGCAGTGTGTTTGGCAGAGGCTGAGGCAGGGTGCCAGATGCGGGTCTTTGGGATCTTTTGGCCTCAGCATCTGCCTGCGGCTCAGACCCCGTATGAGGACTGGAGGCTTCTCTATGTCAGCTGAATTCAAGAAGAGAATGGGCTACTCAAGTTACCTTACTAATAAAGTGATCCCAGACACGTGCTTTCCATTTACCCCTGAAATATATACTGTGAGAAACTTGTGTATCATCACTTGAGCTTCCCTCCTGCTTCTTAGAGCAACCCCTGGCAAGAATAAATCAAAGAAATAAATAAGAATAATCAGCATTTACAGCTGATTCCCAAAACAAAATCCCTCAAAACAACCCGATCAGTTTCCTTTTAAGCAATGCTTAAACACAGAACTTCTGGGGCTTTTAATGTGCTCAATGGCTCTGGAAAGCCCTTGGGGTTTGGTGCTGGGAGCTGTGGCACCCCTCTCTGGGCCATCCCTGTTTGGTGGGATTGGGTGGATTTTGGTTCTAGAGCAGCAACAGTTTCTATTCTAAAGACCCCAGAGACCCCCAAATGCATGCATGTGGCAGATGCTGGGTTACCGTGGGGAGTGAAGTAACTGAGATTTGGTGTTTGACGCTGGGTGAAAGCAGTCCTGCCCTTGTTTCTCCCTCCAGGAATACTACACATTTGGCGACAGTAAACCACTGCAATGCCCAGGTTCATTCTATTTAGGTGGTTTTTTACACATCAGAATCTTTGTTTCTTCTTTACAAAAGAAGAATCCTGCGGTGGGGATGCTGCAGTTGCCCCGGCCCATGGCTCAGCACTGGGACCATGGTAAAAGTGTTTGGGGAACACCAGGGGTTGCCGAATAGAAAGGGATTCCCCACAGCAATACAGGGGGAAGAAGTCAGGAAAATCATAGAATCCCATCCTGGTTTGTGTTGGAAGGGACCTTAAAGCTCATCCAGTTCCAACAGCTTGCTCCAAGCCCCTGTGTCCAACCTGGCCTTGAGCACTGCCAGAAAAACACAATATTTCATAACAGTGTTAAAAAAAACTATAGTTTCATGGTTTGGGTTTCTTTTATTAAGCTGATTCCCTTGTGCCCTCCCATCATGAGGTTTTCACACATCCACAGCTGTGTATGTGTGGAAGTGATGTCTCATTTCAGTTTCCATAGTTTAGAACAATCCGGTCACAGTTGTTTCTCCATAAAGAATCTCTATTAAATGCCCCTTTCCCAGTAATGAACCACTCTGTGCTATGAGATGGCCTGGAAATAACAGCTAACCCTCACTTATGGTCTTTACTGGTAGAGCAAAACAACAGCCAAAACCTGATTTATTTATCTGATGCTCATTTTCCCTCTCAGTGGTCAGGATGGCTCCTTCTCTAATTTGATTTCATTGCTTTGATACAGGAGATTGACAAGGAAATTACCTCTATCCATAGAAAACCCTATTAAAAACTGAGTTTGGTTCTTTCCTCCTGTGCAGCTGCAATGAACACGCTCAGCAGGTGACCAGGAGAGAGATCCAAGAGCCAATGGTCCTTGCTGCTGCTGCTTCATGTCTCCTGTGCTGAGGGTTAAGGGGCTATTTGCATCCCTTATTGACAAATGAGGCTCCATCACTGATGGGGATGGGAGATGGCTCACCTGATGTGGACAGGGATGCAGGGAGAGCGATCCAGAGGTCACATAGCACTGGGTCACACACTGCTGGAGGGTGGGAATCCCTCATGCCCAAGCACAAGAGGGACCCAAGCCTGGATTTTGGGCAGATGGGGCTTTACCTCAGCTCCATCACAGGAATTTTCTCATTCATAGAATCATAGAATAGTTTGGGTTGGAAAGGATCTTAAGATCATCAAGTTCCAACCCCCCCTGCCATGGGCAGGGACACCTTGCTCTAAACCATATTACCCAAGGCCTCGTCCAACCTAGCCTTGAACACTGCCAGGGATGCAGCATTCACAACCTCCCTGGGCAACCCATTCCAGTGCCTCACCGCCCTAACAGGAAAGAATTTCCTCCTTACATCCAGTCTAAACTTCCCCTGTTTAAGTTTTAACCCATTACCCCTTGTCGTGTCACTACAGCTCCTAATGAAGAGTCCATCCCCAGCATCCTTATAGGCCCCCTTTAGATACTGGAAGGCTGCTCTGAGGTCTCCATGCAGCCTTCATTGTTATGAGCAAGAAGAAATGAGCCTGGTGCAGTGGGAGCTATGGTTCTGAGAGTCAGCACCGCCTGGACCAGCCCCTGCCAGGATGGACGAGACACAGCAGGAGCATCCGCAGGCATCCTACCGCTGAGTGGCATGGGAGAGGGAAGCCGTGTCCTTATTCCAGGCAGGACCAACAGCCCAAATGCTGTTGGAAGGCAGTTCCTACGCCCTCCTGGCATGTCTGTTTTGCACTGGTGCCAAGAGTCCCTGGCAAATGCCATCCTGCTATGGGCTTCCTCCATGAGAGCATCCCTCATGGCCAAAGCATCCCTGCCCACATCTGCGTTTACACATGCAATAAAGAAACAAACCAGCTAAAAGCTTCCAAGCAGGAATTAGAGAGGGGGAAACACACACTGGGATTGGCTACATCCTGGGAAATGTCTATCCTGGAGTGCCATCTCGTGGCTGCGGTGCCAACACTGTACACTGGGGAAGCGCAGAAGTAGCTGCCTGGTGGCAACAGCATGCTCCCTCCAGGGCTTGCTTGGAAGTAGCGGCTCTAAGGAGCAGGGAGACGCTTCTAAGTGACAACTACATCACATGTGACCGGAGTCCAGCGTGCTGCAGGGATAAAAAGCAGCCAGGGCATCATCCTGATAAAGCAAAGAGGGTTTCTTTTGTCTTCTTTTCAGCTTTTTCTATGGCGGCACAGAACTTCAAGTGGGAATTCAGGCTGTGCGTGTGCTGGATGACATGACAGATTGGCTCATTAGGGCCTGACTCAAGAATAGCACAGTTACTAAGAGATTTCTATGGATTTCATTGAGCTTTGAGCTTTGGGCTTCTATTTAGGAAGGTGCTAAGCTGCAAATTGTGTGGGATAATGGATTTTCTGGCAGGTTTTTGTCAAGCACCAGCTGAGTGTTGGCACTGGGTATTCATAGCCTGGTTTTCCTCCTCTTCACTTTAGGATGAACTAGAAACAAGCTATTGTGGCTGGAAAATTTTAATGCCTCTGACCCTATCCTCATAGAATAAATCAGGGATCCCCCTCATACCTGGCCTTCTGCAGTGGGCAGTGTGAGCCAAACTGCTGGGGAAGCCTCTGCACTGCAGTTCTGGAGCTCTAGAATGTCCCATGTCTCAACCCAGCCCCATGATTTCCAGCCTGGAGCAGCACAAAGCCAAGGGCAAAAAGCTGAGTCCAAATAAAGAGGGTTTTCTGCATGCCAGACTTCAAAGCATCTATTCTTTTATCTGAGAATAAAGTTTACAAGTTAATGAGAATCAGGTTGTCCGTCCGTCCATCCATCCATCCATCCATCCATCCATCCACCCACCCATTCATTCATCCACCCACCCGTCCATCCATCCACCCACCCATCCATCCCAGCACCATTCCAGGCCCTGTTCGCTAGGGGAGCAGGAGCAGTAAAGATGAGCTCATTGCTGACCAGGCTGAGCTCTAAAAATTATCAAAGAATGAGTAAATTCAAGCTTTCTGGAGGAAAAGGAGAAAGAACCTGCTGTGAAATAGGAACAATGACATGGCAGAGCTGCTAGAGGGGATTGAGGGATGAATGGAGAGGAGCTGTATGTCTCAGGGTGCTGCTCTCCAGCTGTGCCCAGATGTGCATCCTCCAGCTGTCCCCACAGATGATGAGAACTTGAAAATGATGGCAAGGAGATGAAACAGCTCTCAGAGCTCCTGCTGCTGGCTGGGATGACACTGTGGGGCTTGTAAGGTGAGGAAGAGGATGGTGGAAGGATGGGGAAAAGCTCTTGGAGAGCAGGTTAAAAGGGGGATTTGTCTCTCCTGAAGGAATTGTGCTGGTCATGACCCAGATCCATCTCTCTGGGGTGTAAAAGACCTCATTGCAGAAAGCCAGCCCACAAAAAAACCCAACCCAACCCCCAAATAACAACCTTCCTGGCCCAGGATTGCAGGATTTCTGCATGGGGAAAATCCCAGCAAGGCCAAAGTCGTGTTTTCCAACAGAGCAGGAATAAACCCCGAATATAAACCCCATCTTTCACCACTCCATTCTGAATGAAACTGCAAAGCAGAGATGCTGGCACATTGTGTAACGATCATATTGAATCTTTAGGAGATGAGACATCGAGTATAACAGATGTGGGATATAAAAGCGGATGTGTAGACACTGCTTGAGAAACTGTGATTTTAATGTAGGCAGAAACATCAGCAAAAGCCAAGTGAAACAGTGAAGCTGGAACAAAATGTTTTCGGAAGGAAACCTGCTGGCATTAGAGGGAACGGCAAAATGATGTGGTGCTGGTTTCTCCCTTCTGAAGTGCTGATGGAAATGTGCATGGTGCAGAGAACCACAAGTGCCTTTTCATGGTGGGAAGCTGAGCCATTGGGATACTTCAGCCCTCATTGCTCTGTGCCCCATTGGCAGCAACGTAAGTGACAATCAAAGCCACAAGGGCTTCGTACACCAGCTAACCCCTGAGTCAAGCATTTGCTGCAGGAGAAACGCCCTTCCCTGTCTCAAAACTCAGTTTTCCCTCATAAATCCTATTGAGCCATGGCATCCCAGACCTTCTTTGGTGGCTGTGCCACCATGACTGGTCATCATCCCTCTCCTCCTAATCCCCTCACCTGGTTGCTTGTCTCCATCCATTACTGCTGTGCCAACAGGATGATGTAGGCAGGAAGACCAAGAAACTCGTCCAGCTACAAATACAACTTGTAATTTATTCTATTCACCAGCTAATTTTCCAGCCAGAGCATTCCCAACTCTGGGAATTGGTCAGAGCCCCAGATCCTAAGTGATGCGTAGGGAGAAACTATGTTAAATGGATAGCAGGGAGCTGGACCCACCTTCATCCAGCTGGGTGACACTGAGCATTTAATGTCATTTTGCCCTTATTCCTCCTTTGATAAATGGGGGAATTCTCTGTAGATGGGGAGCTCCACTCTGAAGCTATGGACAGAGAAGGTAAAAGCGGATGAGCATCAAATTAACAAAAACCAGACTGATGGGCAGGGCAGAGAGATAAGAAAGATGGTGTTTATTTGAACAGCCACAGGAAATCAGAGATTGAAAAATGCCTAGAGAAAAAAAAAAATAGAAGAAAATAAGCAGCAGCACATTTGGTTTTAAAAAAGAAATCACAGCATGCAGATGGGTTATTCCTTATCCAGCCAATCCCACCACACAGAGCCCAGTCCCATCATGGCCTCAAGCATCATTTTTTGGCCTTGTCTCGAGGGTAACCCCCATTGGTCTTATTGAGGGACTCCATGCTGCCGTTGCCCGTCACCACGCTGGCGAGCATTCGCTCCACCTCCCCGGGCAGGATTTGCTTCTCTTCGTTCTCCGTCTCCCTGTGGTAGAAATAGTTGAAGTTCGAGACGATGACAGGGACGGGCAGTGCAATGGTCAATACCCCTGCAATGGCGCACAGAGTCCCTACGATCTTCCCACCCAAGGTGGTGGGACACATATCTCCATAGCCAACAGTCGTCATCGTGACCACGGCCCACCAGAAGCCATCAGGGATGCTGGAGAAGTGGGACTGTGGTTCATCCACTTCTGCGAAGTAGACGGCGCTGGAGAAGAGGATGACGCCGATGAAGAGGAAGAAGATGAGCAAGCCCAGCTCCCGCATGCTGGCCTTGAGGGTCTGCCCCAGGATCTGCAGCCCCTTGGAGTGCCGGGACAACTTGAAGATACGGAAGACCCTGACCAGCCGGATGATCCGCAGGATGGCCAAGGACATGTTCTGCTGCCCGTTGAGTTCGCTCTGCTGGATCAGCTCAGTGGTGAGCGTCACAAAGTAGGGAATGATGGACACGATGTCGATGATGTTCATGATGTTCCTAAAGAATTCGGTCTTGCTGGGGCACACGATGAACCGGACAAAGAGCTCGAAGGAGAACCAGATGATGCAGGCAGTCTCTATGACGAAGAAAGGGTCTGTGAAGGTACTGTGGGCCAGCAAGGTGTCCGTCAGATTCTTGGAAAGCTCCTGGGTGGACTTAAACTCCCTTTCCTCCCTGAACTCCGGCAAGGTCTCCATGCAGAAGATGATGATGGAGATGACAATGACCAGGACAGAGACCAAGGCTACACCTCTGGCTGCACTGGAGCTTTCAGGGTACTCAAAGAGCAGCCAAAATTGCCTATGAAAGTCATTAGTTGGTAAGAGGGTCTCAGGGTCTTTGATGAACCCTTCATCCTCCCTGAACTGGTCCATGGCTTCATCACCCAGCTCGTAGAAGGTGATTTCGTCAGCAAAGACATCAATGGGGACATTAGCAGGGCGCCGTATTTTCCCACCAGACTGGTAATAGTACAGGATCCCATCAAAACTGGGCCTGTTCCTATCAAAGAAATACTCATTCCTCATGGAGTCGAAGTAACGCATCCTCTTTTCTGGGTCGCCGAGCAAGGTCTCAGGGAACTGGTTGAGGGTCTTGAGCCGCGTCTCAAACCTCAGCCCAGCGATGTTAATGATGACTCGTTGGTCCCCCTCATCCATACCCACCCTCTCCCCCACCAGATGCTCACTGAACTCGGCGGAGAACCTGGAGAAGATGGTCTCATTGTTGGCGTTTTCGCTGTTGATGAGGATGCGCAGGTTGGAGAGGAGGTTGGCGCAGCTGGGGTGGCCTTTCCGCGACTGGCTGGCGGGGCTGAGGTCGTTTGAATAACAGGGATCCTCCACAATCTGATCAGCGTTGTCAAAACTGACTAGTGCCACCTCCATCTCCTTCCAACTGGACACGTCCATCATACACTAATCAGATTAGCAGCATAAATCCCCGGATCGGATGCCGGCAGCTTGCGTCTTTCCCACGCTATGAGGATCTGCAAGTGAACGGACAGGGAGACAGAGCTGAATTGGGCAGATGGATCACTTGGCTCAGCTAAAAGGAATAAACCAAACCTGAGATCAGAAAACCTTGCGTTTTTCAATGGAAACCTGCATTTCATTGACTGCCAAAAGCAAGCTGTTCACCTCTGGATCCTTCAAGCTCCTTTTGGCATGGCTTCATTAGCATCACAAAACCTCCCAGTATCATGTACAGCACCCAAGGGTAAAAGGTCAGGCAGTAGCAGAGGATGGGGGTGAACCCAGGTGTCCCACCCAGCCTTTCCCCAGCAATCCCAGCCCTGCAAAGCAAGGGGTCATTTCAGACATGGCCAGTTGTAGATCCAGGGCTTGGAGCAGGATTTGGAGGTGTTAAACATGGGAGTTCTGGTTAGCAGCAGCCTTGCTGCAGCTGGGGGAAGCACTGAGTCAAACCCCAGGGAGTCCTTGACATGTTGCAGCTGGATCAACCGGTGTTCAGGAAGCAATTCCCAAACTAGGAGCCATAGTGGGATTTGGGGAGTGCAGCCCAGAAGGCAGGCGGGTCAGGAGGAGAAGGACGTGTCCACCAGCCTTGCAGACCCCCTTTGATTTGTGTGAAGAGGGGTAAGAGCTGCGGTAAGAACCCCTCATCTTGATCCAGACTTTGGCTGGGCAGAGGATGGGTTGATGTCAGAGCTGTGCCTCCTGCATGGTAGACCTGATATTCCCAGCCTGAGGAAGGAGATGAGGACTCAGGTCACTTGGAGAGCATCTTTTGGGCCGCAGGGTGGATTTTTAACCAGACCAGCTCCATCAGCAACAGACACCATGTCCCCAGATACTCCTGGGCACACGCTCCCCTTCATGCTGCTGCTGTTGTACTGAACTTGAAGGCAAAGTCAAAGAAGAGCCCAGGGACCAGGCCAAGTTATAGAGCTGAGAAATTACCTTTCCTGCCTCAGGGAGAAGCATGAAGAGAAATTAGATGTTAATGGGGAACGGTTCTGGGGAGAATTGCCCCAAAAATGCACTTTCCAAGTGAATCCAAGCCTTTGATTTATTTCCTTTCCAGCTCTTTTCCCCCAGAAATATCTTTTCCAGCCAGCAGAACCCCCAGAAGGACCCCCAGAGCTGCTCTGTGTGACCGCTCATCACCAAGGGCACCCCGGCTCTCTTCCCCTGCCAAGTTCAGGGACTGGGAATGAAAACACCCAAATGCCCAAGAATAGCAACACAATTTAGGCCACGTCTGCAAGGAGCAGCAGTGGTGCTGGGGCAGGTCCTGCGGTGAGGATGCTCCTTCCCCTTTCCCCAGAAGCAGACTCATCCCTCCTTGCTGGTGCACTGCAGGTGGGGTTGGGTAGGACCAGCTAGAAACCTGAATCTGCTGCAGAAGTAGGTGGTAACATCCTGGCTTGCTACAAATCCTCCCTCTTTTGCTCTCAGCATTACAACCCCAAAAGCAAGACTTCATACAGGAGTCAGGACCCATATCCCAGACAAGGGCTCAACCTTACTCTTTCCTTAGCAGTCATGAAATTCTGGATTTGGGGACAAATCCCACAATTTATCATAAGCTGCTTAAAGGTCACATTTCTTTGCTTAAAATAAAGCCACGGAGCATGGTTGTTCTTAGGCATCCGTCTCTATAGGGCTGCTTCTGGCTGGTTTTGTGACAATTTTCCTACTTGGACACATCTAGAGAGGAGCATTTGGGACAACAGAGCAGAAACAGAGCCTAGAGGAAGCCGAGGCAGAGTGGGTTTCCCCCCAGGAGGAACCTTCTGCAAAGCTGAGGAGCCCAAATGGCTTCAAGACCGAGTCCTCCAGCCCCAGCGATGTCCTCTCAGGGATGCCCACAGTGCAGCAGCTCTCCATGAAGCTGGATTCAGCTCAGACTTGACTTTTCTCTGTTGAGAAGTTGTTGCGGGCAGGATGAGATCATCAGAGCAGTGCTGGGTGCAGAAAGTGCAGCACAACCTTGGCAGGGAGACAGCAACCAAGAGCTGCAGATAACCCACGTTTCAGCCCCCATGTAGCATCAGGAGGGAGGGAAAGGGGTAGTCAGGTATGACCAGCCCAAATAAAGCTCTTTTGAGGGGAAAAACAAGCATTAAAGGAAAAAGGAAAAGCAGCACGTACAGAATCATAGAATCATATCCTTCTCATATTCGTAGTTTTAACATAAACTCCCAAAGAAAATGTTTAAATCAGAAAAAAAAAATCCCATAAAGAAAAATAGGTTTGAATGAGGAGAACGGGAGTGCTTAGTGTTGAGCTGATGGGTGAGGTGACCTGTCCCACCACACAACTCACCACACTCTGTCCTGATGGGACAACCCCGAGGGGACCGCAAGCCCAGGAGCTTCTCTCCACAGTGGGGCAAAGTTAGAGCAGCTAAAGCTGACCATGAGACCACGTCCTAAGGCAGTGCCGTGGGATGATCTCGGTACTTTGAGCATTAAATGCGCTTAACTCTTATTACAACCCACTGGCCCCGTGGGCAAGAGAAGTTCCCAGCCCTTGCTTGGTGGGATGAGGCTTTTGGTCACAGAAGAACTTGTGTTTATCCTGAAATGTGGCTTTGCCCTGGAGCCTCCATGCACATCAAACTGAGCCCCCCCAGCATCATCCCTAGTGAGGAAACTGAGGCACAGAGCTACGAGGGGACAGTTTGCATGTCCTGGACAGGGTTGAGAGTGTAAAATTGTGCTCACCCCCCTGCCAGGACATAGAAAGGTGCTTTTTAGCTCTGTTCCAAGCTTCCCAAGGGATGCAGGGCCATGATTTGCCTTTCCTTGCATTCAAAGCCCCAAACCATGCTGATATCTGCCTGTCCCCATCACCAGAAGCAGGTGCCCCACCTGCCCCCAAGCCCCCAGACCACCCTTTCTGTCTCATTTTTACTTCAGACCAATATTAACAGCGCTGCCTGAAGTCACAAAACACCCTCCCAACGCTTTGCAATGCGCGCTCCAGGGTCTGACAGAGGCTTGAACCAGAAAGTTGCCTCGTTTCCTCCTAAATCACCTAACATCTGCTTCCCTGAATCTGATTAACTAATACCCTTCAGCTGAAATCCCTGCCTGGGGAAAACAACGTACAAAACACATCTGAGACACAGAGCGAGCGAAAGAGAAGGTCGTTTTGAGGGAGAGCTGGTGTTTTGCCCACCGCACCCCAAGTAAATCGGGGCTCTGGTTCCCACCAGCCCCTCTGCAACCATCAAATCCTCAATGTCTGCAGTTCCCTTCTTGCCACCCATCATCCGTTCAGCCCCACACTCCTGGGGTGAACAACAACCATTTCCAAGGTTATTCCAGAAAACGGGAGATGCTGAGCATCTCTTCCACCCCATCTCCTCCCCATCACCTCTATAGTGGGATGAGAACAGAGGTGATTCCTCCTGTAGCCCTCCCACACCATCACCTATGGGGACTTACCCGCACAAGGCATGGAAGTGCCACCGCTCTCTGCATCTGGGAAGAGAGTTATTAAACACTCATAGGGATGTGTAGGAAAAGCGGAGATGGAAAAAAAAAGTCCAGCCATACCCTTGAAAGGTCCCTTTGGGATAACGCAAGCAATGTCATTTAAAAGGCTCTTCTCTATTTGATTCAGTGTATAATTGGCAGCCCAGCATGACAGGGATGAGCTTTGGCAGGCACGGAGGCAGGATCCGGAGTGGTTCGGAGCCTCGGCCCCACCATCGCCCTGGGAGCCCTAAAACAAGCCGGGGATCCATTGGGAAAGGGGACTGGTGGGGTGCAGGGGACACCCTATCCCCATGCCCTGCTTGCCCAGGGAGGGGGAACCCGGCCACCCACCTCCTGCCCCCACCCGCTCGCCCATGAGCGAGATGGGGGAGGACGTGTCCTTCTGGCGGATGCCACCTTTAATCCCCAATAATGCTCCGGATGGTCCAGAGGGGACACGTCTTGTCCGTGACGTGGCGAGGTCTGAGCCGGTCCCCAGGAGGGAGGTGGAGAGGGGGGACAGGGACCCGCAGAGCGCAGGCACCGGGGGAGAGGTTTACAGCAGGATATAGAGCCCGCTTTGTTATTAATATATAACAATGATGATAAAAAGAGGAGGGGAGGGGAAAGCCCAAGGGTTGGAGCATCCCCCATTGCCCACCTACCTCCTGCCTGTGGCCATGGGTACAGCGGGCTCATTTCCAGGAGGGGACGGTCCGGGTGCCTCCGCCACGTGGGACATCTCCGTCCCACCCCTGGGTGATGGGACCGGCTGCAGCAGCAGGTCCAGGCAGCATTAGTGGGGGACAAGGGACAAGGAAGGGAGGAGAATGCCCCTTCCTCATGCCTGGCTGCCGGCCGGCCTCTGGCTCAGAGCGCAGGGCTGCCGGGCTTATATCCTCCAGGAATAGACACAGAGATGCCCTGGGTGGATGGGACCGGGCAGGTTGGCACCATTCACTGGAATAACTGGGAATCATTTTCATTTCATTTCCCCATTTTCAGTTTCTTTCCTTCCTGAAGCTTGCTGCGCTCACAGGCAGCCTCACCTTGGCTGCTTTAATTCCACTTGGGAACTGGGTTTCACCCTCTACCTTCACCCAGGTTAGCCTCCTATCCTCCTCCTCTTCCTCCTCCTGCGCTCACAGGCAGCCTCACCTTGGCTGCTTTAATTCCACTTGGGAACTGGGTTTCACCCTCTACCTTCACCCAGGTTACCCTCCTATCCTCCTCCTCTTCCTTCTCCTCCATCTCTTCCTTCCAGGCATCTGCATTTGGGGAAGGCAAAGGAGGAGATGGCACATTTCTACCTGTGTGCTTCAGCCTGAATTCCTCCATGGTGACGCTCCTTTGCTCTTGAGGGACCCGATCACCTCAATTTCCCTCCCTCCAGCATCCTTTTCTGTCCTCTGAGCTATTTCTCCCCCAGTGAAGTTAATGAGCACATTAAACATCCCTATCCTGGGGGACAACCTGGGACCTGCCAGCTTGGAGCATCTTATACTCATCTCCAGCCATCTGCGATGGAAAGGGGACACAACAGTATCCAGAGCTTTGATCAGGCCCTTCAGGGCTGGTTTATCATTTCATATACCCCCTTCTGCACCCCTGTGTACTACAGTCCTTAGATTTATCCATTCTAGTGAGCAGCTGGAGATCTGCTAACAAAAGGGCATTAAACCTGCACCTAAATTCAGCCTGTGCCCAGCTCATCTCCAAACCCAGTCTGGGAGGGTTTTGACCACAGGGAGATGGTGTTTGCAGACAAAACCTGACCTCTTTTGGGTCTGTCTGCCCCAGATCTCCCTGGCATTAACCAGGATCAGACCCTGCACCCAGGCAAAGAGCATCCATGGCTGAGGGAAACATGGAGCTGATGGTCAGGGCTGAGAAGTGAGCTTAGCAGAAACCTGCTGTTAATAGGAATATCCCTGAAGTCAAAGCAGGGTTTGTGGTCCAGGGGAGACAGGTACAGGGGGAGATGCCCGGAATAACATCATTGCCTCCAAGAAACAGGACAGTTACACAACTCCCTCATCTCTGGAGGTTTTGGCTACACCCTGGACACCCTTGGGAAGGTTTTGCCTTTAACCAAGGTGACTTTAACACCCTTTTGCTTCAAGGATTTGAATACCCCCCAAGCCAGGCTACCCTGGGCTCTCCTGCATTTCTTTCCCTCTAATCCTCTGCTCTGTGCTCCTGGCTTTACCCAACAGACAAATTTGACCCCTGAGGGTGTCCTGCATCCATCCAGGATGGACAGGCTTCCAGTGAGTGCTGGTATGGGATTGCTGCCTCCACACTCACTGCTGCTGGGGAAGGGGGAGACAAAGGTACCCCACAGCCTGTCCTGCTGCAAGAAGAAAGGGGTTTTATTTGCAGCAGGTCCCTAAATTACTGCTTGGAGCCGTGTTTGCACAGGGAGCTTAATTTTCCCAATGGACAATAAGGCAGAGAACGCCTCTTTCTCCTATGATCTGACCTGGGAGGAACTGGAGCAGAGTGGGAAGGAGATGACAAAAGAGGGGTGCAGACCCCATCTCTGCTCCCATGGAGCAAGGCAACGGCACTGGATTGGATTTTTCCCTCATTCTCAGTCCAAATGATGCTCACAGAGACTGCGGCGTGTGGGTTCTGCTCTGCACCAGGCACGTACTTCACTCCACAGAGCAATTTACTGCAGTAATGAGCCCCTGCTCATTTTCCTCCTAGCAGAACTCATTAGCTGGGGTTCAGCATTGAGTTCAGCTACGTGGCTCCTGAATGGAGCTGGGCAGGGACCATTCCCGGAAGGAAAACAGGGAGTTTCTTGGTTTGCTGCTAGGGAAGATCCTGCAGAAGTTTATGGCTCATCTCCCTCCTTGGGAGAGCTGGTTGCAAAATGAGTTCTGTAAACTCAAGGCAAACGTGTGCAGCTGTGAGGGAATAAGCAGGAGGGGAGATGCTGCAGGCTTATGAATGATAAAATCATGGAGAGAATAATTCAAACCTCTGAGGGGATGAGGGGCTCTGGTAGAAGCTGCCCCTGATTTCAAGTCCTCAGTGTGGGAAATGGAAGAGGCCAGAATACACTGCAATGACACCATAGCACCAAAGGAGCCCAGAGCTCAGGAGCAGCCTGATCTGACCCCCCTCTGCAATACCTCTGCTATCAAAAGGAAAGGTTAAAGTGTGTCTTTAGTCAAGGGGGGAGCAGGATGAGCCCCAACATTGAAACCTGCACATCGTACCAGTAAAGATACGATGAGCCTGAACCAGCTCCTGTGAGCTACCTCCATCTCTGTGCCTCAGTTTCCCCAGGGCTGGTGATGCTCTGTACACCCAAGCAGGAGCCCTGCAGGAAAAGATGCACAGGAGGAAGATCCCAAACTAGATTCCTGGTGCTGGGATGGAGAGGTCCCTTGCTGCTGACCCCCATGACAGGCAGAGGATCATGTCCAGCCAGGCCCCTTTAATCCTCCCCACTTTCCATACTTCATTCTGCTTTTTCCACCCGTATTTCTTTATATTGAAAGAAATCAGATTAGCAGAGAGCCTGGTACACGCAGTACGCGCCATGAGACAGATGAAACCTTTCTGATAGCCAGCCATAGAGCCCCAAATTAATCAGCTATGGATTAACCGGGTCAGGATGTAATTTAATAACGAGTGAGGGTGAATTCCTGCAAGGAGGGAGCCGGCGTGGTCCCACACCGTGCGCACCACCAAAGCTGCTGCAGCTCGACACCAGGAGCAGGGAAAGCCAGATGGGGTGGAATGAGCTCTGCAAAGGGAGCTGGTGAGAGCCTGGGTCCAAGCCAGGCTTTGCTGCAGCTGAGCCCTCCTCATCTTCCCTAGAGGTGCGGTTTTAGCCTGATTCAGGAAAAGGTTTAAATGGGGTTTTGACTACAGGGGGCTGGGGTGGCTGTGGGGATGCTGAGTGGGCTTTTTAGAGGCTGGAGGTCTGCTCTCCACTGGGATTCACAAAGTAATTGTAGCTGCAAAGTGTTTGACACGCTTTAGGATGGACAGATGGACACAAAGCACTCTTGAAGTGCTTTGATTAGCCTGTGCCAGAAGAGATGCAGGGAAGTGCATGGAGTGACCTCTTTCCCCCCCCCGAGCATCCTGGCTCCATCCGGGCGCCGCGATGGGGATGGGGAGGCAGCCATCCTCCCTGCTCTCACCCTCCTGCTTACCGTGGCTGTAACGTGATAAAGACAATTCGATGCCGGATCGATGGGAAACTTTCCCGCTTTCCCAGTCTGTCCAAAAGCGCTGGGATAGAGGCAGAGCCTGACCCAGCGCCCAGAGCTCAGCGCTGTAACCTCAGTGTGCTCCTAGCGACAAAGAAATGACTTTGTCCCCCCCTTCAAAATCCGCACTGGCAGCAAACCCTGTGAGGAGGTTGTTGGCCAGAGCCAAAAATGGATATAGGTATAAATGGAAAGCAATAGGAAGCCGCTAATCAGGTCAGACGGATACCTGCATTGATCCCAATTTCTGCAACAGCAGCAGCTACAAAGAGCTGGTGGCAGGTTTGGGGTCCCGGTGTCACGCAGGGCTGGTGGGATTGTGTGCGGGGCCACTGCAGAGATCAGGGCATTCTCCCAACCCACCACCCCACCGTCCCGTCCAGAGCCGATAGCAAAAGCTGCTTAAGACTTAAAGTGATTGGGATGATGCCAGTGGGACCCTCCTGGCAAAGCTGGGTTCCTCACAGCTCGCACCCAGCGATTGGGAGCGCTTCACCTTCCCTTTTCATCCAAGGATAAACTAAACTTCTCCTCTGGTCACCATCACCCATAAAATACCCCATGGAAAAGGAGAGCAGCGCTCAACTGCTCTAAACCTCCCCACCAAACCCTCCTCTTCAGCTTCACCCCGCTGCAAAGAAGAAGGGAGCAACAAACCCAGCTTTTGCATCATCCTCATCCTCCTCCAGCGCGTGGGGCTCCCGGTCCCCCTGTCTCCATCCTCCTCCTCCTTCAGCTCTGCTGGCCAGGAGCTGCCCGATGGTGCTGCCCCTTCGCCTCTTGCGGGTGCATGGCACAGGGATGCTCGTCCCTCTCCTGCGCTGGGTGGAAAGGCGATGCCAGTACCCACGTGAGCCCGGTGGGACTCCTTGTCCTCATTCTCCTTGTGCCTGAAATGGGTTTTTGCTCCCTCGCTGGGTCCTGCCCACCAGCAGCAGCCGCATCCAGGACCCCAATCCACCACTTTCGTGTCTGCAAATACATGCACGGCCTTTGCTTTCTGAGTGAGGGTGAGGAAGGAGAGGCCCGGAGTGGAGGAAGAGGAGGTGATGCTCAGATGTGACCCTTTTTGTCCTCTCCCTGCAGAGCTGCTCACTGGGGTGCTCTGCCAAATGCAACCAGGACAGTGCTGGTTTCACAGGGACCCTCTTCATTTACACCCACTTGAAAGGGGATTGAAGCAGGATAAACAGGACCCTCCAGTGCTCTCACCACCAACACTGAAGTACCACATGGGTGGACGCATCCAGGGCTCTTCCGGCCATGGATCCCTTTGCCTGGGAACTTCCTTGGCTGCTGCCAGCATCTGGGTCTGACTTTGTTCTTTGACTCTGACTTTGGTGCATGGGAAAATCCTCTCTCTTCCTGGGAGCCTGTGATTGCCATTAAGGAAGCTCCCAAACTGCCGAAGCTTTGGGAGCAGGAACTGCCCCCTGTGTGCTTTTTCCATCCCATTTTTATATGGGCAGGGGTGCTTGTTCCTCTGTGAACCTCTTCAGGGGGGTCACACCTTGCCCATACAACCCTGGCCAATACAGCCAAGAGCAACCCCATTCAGGGGCAGAGCAGAGGTTGCTGGATTCAGCCATAGCCTCTGATGTAGTCGATAGAGCCATCAGGGTTGTTAGCATCACGTTCAGTGAAGGCATCTCAGCTGCCTTTGCAAGCCCCTGCCCAACAGGATTTGATGAATCTGCAGCTATTTCCCTTTCCATCTCTTTCCCCCACCCCTGCAGAGGTCATTGCCTTCCTTCCCTGCCCCAAAACTTCACAAGCAAAGGCAAAACCAACAGCATCACTCTAGAGAGGCACTTAGCACACGGGAATGGGGTGGGTACCAGCCGTGGCATATCTTGATTGACCTTCAAAAGCTGTCCCCAGCCCTCACCTGCATCCCAAATCCTCCTGCCAGCAGCTTGGGATGCTGAGCCTTTCCCTCAAGCTTTATTCCACCTTGTGTAATTGGGGCAGGCTTCCACGCTGTGCTGTTGAATTGGAAAAGGAAAAGAAACGGAGATCAGCCCGTGCTGAGCCCTTTCAGCAGCATGCCGGCAGTGGGGATGTGCAAAGTCAGGGTCTCCCAGAGGTGCACCTCAAGAAGAACCCCAAGGAATTGCAAAGAAAACCATATCCTGGAGAGTTAGGCCTGGAAAATCTCCCCCAGGCTGAAGGGAAAAGGAGATCTCAAAGCTCAGCCAAAGCAAAAAGCTGCCCCTCGGGGTCACCTTCCCCTGGCAGCCCCAAGCTCCTCACGGGAAGTTGGAGCTGATTTTGCCTTGGAGCAATCTCCTGATCTCCTTCCCATGACCTCTGAAAATGAATATGGCCGAGCCCCACAGCAGCCAAGCCCTGAGGGGTGTAGGGCTGTCTAGTGATGGGGTGCTCCAGTCCCCCCTCTGCACCCAGGGCAGCACTGAAGTGATCATGGCAAAGCTTTGGCTTTCCCAGCTGCATGCCCAGAGCTGAATCTCATCTTGGGAATACAGTGGGAAAGCATTTACGGGGTACAAAAGCATGATCTTGGCTGTAAAGACTGTAGCTTGAAGCCACTGTGGGGTTGGAGGAGATGCAAAGGAAACAGCTCAGCTGAGGAAGCCAAATTGCACAGCTCTGGGAATCAGCAAAACAATCATTTTTTCCCTGATAAAAACCTGGTTTTATTTGGATGAGGCTTTGTTTGCATGGAAATTGGTACAGTCCCTATAGAGGTTGCCTCTCCCTGGGACCATGACTCTCATTACACATCAAACTACTCTTAGGACTTTTAGGAGTCACTCTGGGGTGCTGAACCTAAACTCTATGCTAACCAAGGCAAGGCTCTTTGGGCCCTTCCATGTCCTTCCAGTCAACCTCGACTCCCAGTCACTGGTTTTCCGTGGGCTTCTTCATTAGTGCTTGGAGGACAGAAGTGTGTGTTAGTGCTGGAGCCGCAGTGAGACGGCACCAGGACCAGCTCTGTCTGTGTTCCTGCACCAACCCACAAGACCAGGGCAGACGACCTAAACCAGACTCTCTGAAAATCACATTATTCTTCACCACTAAAGGCAAACTGTACTGGATCCACTGGACCTAGAAGCTGTTCTGGCCCCATATTCCCAATAACCCTCCCCACACCCTTCTCTGCATCACTGGGGTAAGCGCTGCGCAGCTTTGCGCAGTGGGGAATCCCATACTCAGTCCCTTGGGATCACCTAAAACACCCCTTTTCTTTCCAAGCGAGACCAAGACAACTTAAAAAGAAAGATCCCATTAACTATTGTCATTGCAGCCTGAACCTGATGTCATTCCCTTGCGCATCTCATCCCTTCCCCATTGAATTCACCCCAATAGAACAGATGCTCCCGCCGCTGTTTCAGGTTTTAAGTGACTATTTGTCAGCCACAGATTTCAGCCTGTCAGAAATCCTGATGAATTATTTCACTCCAGGTCCTTATGGTTTAATTCGAGCAGGCTGAAGGCAACTAATATTTCCTTGCTGTGTTTCGTCAACGTTTCTTGCATATGCTCCAATAGAGCAGATTGCAACGGCTCATGATTTTCTAATGGAAGACTTTGCAAAGCATTCAAAGCCATTAAAAAGATCACAGCTGAGAATAACTACTTTATTTAAGTCTTGGAAGAGAAACAAAGGCTGTAAGTGCCCAAAGCACAGAGTGTATCTGTTTGGGTTCAGGCACAAACCCAAGAGCATCCAAACCTCCTGTATCAGCACAACTTGGTATAAACCCATGAGCCAAGCACCATTTTAAGATGGAAGATAAATGGAAACCTTTTCAACCAGGTGATTCTTCCACATCCTAGTGATAATAAAGTCAAATAAAAGGATTGGCTTAATATAGGTGGGAACTTGCCATGGGTATTGGGCTCCATCACGTTTCCGTTGTCGCATTAATGCTGTACAGACTTGTATAAGCACGGTAAATAAGATTAAAACCAGTCACTCACCTGCAGCCTCGTTCCACCAGCCTCAATTACAGCCCTTCCTCAAGCAATAGGAATATCTTGGGGTGGTGACGGACGTGGTCGATGCCTGTGCGGCTCTGACACACAGGTAAGGATTAGAAAGAGTTTGTCTCAGGAAAGACTCAGATTCGGAAATCCTACACCCTGGTGTAACCCTACCTTATCTTGCTGTCCTTGGTTTTAAAGGAAACACGGGGAAGAAACGCGGTGCTGCAAGCAGGGCTGTGGTGCATCTTCACACGCAGGGATAACAACTGCCCTGAACAAACCCAAACTCTTTGGCAACCAGCTCCAAGAGAGGGGGTGTACAACCCCAAGAGCTCAGCTCCTGAGCTGAACCCTCCCAAGTGATAGCTTCATTACTTGGGAGCAGATTTATCCCCGTCACCACTCCATGGGCAATGTCCATATGGGGTGAGGGGTTCCATTTGACATTAAGAGCTTTCCAACCTGGTATCAACACCCATTTTAGGAAGCAACATTCACATTTTAAGACTAAAAGGCACCAAAGAGTCCAGCAGCTCTTAGCTGCCAGGACATGGGCTGTAGTCCACTCTCTTGGTCCCACCAAGGCACAATGTTGCCTCAATAGGAGCTGCATTGCTTCAGGTGTGGGTCCTGGCCTCACTGCTCTTCCTGTGCAATGCTATGGGGACCAGTTGACTTGAGCTCCTTCCATGCCTAAGGGAAGTCCTGGGTGCCTTTCAAGTGGTCAAAAGGCACTGAGCATCCCACATTGTGGGCATACCCCAAAGGAAGCCCTTCATTCAGCTCTGAGCAGCAGCATCAGGCAATGCCAAGGAAGAGCTGACATACCCCAAGGTCTCAGAAGGGTCTTCTCCTTAGCAAAGTCCCACCTTGTTCCCTGAGCCATCAAGAACCAGCTATAGGAGACTTTGCCTTCTCTGAGGGGTCCTTTCAAGCCTATGGTGTGGTGTCCTGGTCTTCTTTATCCCAGGGACACACAGGACGTGTGTTAAACCCATCTATCTTCTGCTTGGTGAGGAGTATGGGAGGAAGATGCAGGCTGGAGGCTGCAGTGTAGCTATGAGTTTGTTGACCAGGATAGATGGGTCTTCTCCACCCTTGCTTGCTGCATTGAGCATCTTGGTATCAGCTATTACACCCAGTCCTGCAGTAATCATGGGCAGCAGGCAGTGGAAGGAAAGGTCCATGGCTTGCCCAGGTCATCAGCTTGGCCATTCTGTTTTAAGCCATCTGACAAGGAAGCCCCAAAGACATTCCTCATCCTTCAAGCACCACTCAAAGCCCTGCCTGCCCAGTATCCCTAGGAGATGACACTGCCTCCTGGGTGTTTCCCAGAGGTTCCTGTTACACTGCAGTAATGGGGAATCGCATTAATTACGTGTTCAGCTGAATGGTGGTAACGAAGGCACGGGACATATCAAGAATCATGTTAGCATGGCAAGTAGCACAGGAACACCCAGAAAGGGTGATGCTCCACAGAAAGGCCTGAAGTTGTTACAAGGACGTCAGGAGACTTGATACAAAAGGCCAGCTTATTAATAGCTAATGGGCAAATAAATTATGTACCCACTTGGGTGGATTGTGTTTCTCCCTCCTCGCTGCACCCTGCCATCTCCATCACCTCCTTTCTCCCTGGTTTCTGTCCCACTTGGTTCTTTCTTCTCCTTTATTTCCCTGCTTTGCAGGACTTTGGTGTGTTTGCTCATCACTGAGTGTTCCAAAGCTGCAGCACTGAATTCCAGCCTGTCCCCAGGGTCTTGGCTGCTCACATCCATCCAGAGAGGGACCACCACTCACCCCAAGCCCTCTCCAGGACACGTCCTCCATCGCACTGGGGCTGCTCGCTCTCCCAGAGATCATTTGATGCCCTGGAAATGCCAAACCTGAAAAGAAAAGCTCCAGGCAACAAAACAAAAGCTTCTGGCTGGGGCTGGATGGGACCTGCCCTGCCTGCCATCTGCGGCCCTGCAGGAGCAGCCCCAGCTCCCATGGTGCAGGCAGCCAAGTGCCAGCGGCTCCGCACTGGCCATGCTCCAGCAGGTCATTGGCAGGCAGAGAAGGAAGGGGAAGGCTGAGTGGAAAGGGGGAGGACAGAGGGGTTGCTTCGTGCACTCGGGACTTGGGGTCCCCAGAGGCCCAAAACCCCAGACCTGGAGAAGGGAAAGCTGAGACTAACTCAGTAAAGGAGGTTTGGGGATCTCACTGCTCCCTCACCACTCACCTGATGCTCCCAGCTCTGTGAAGCCCAGGAAGGGCACAGATCTGCCTTGTTCGTGCATCCCTGGCTGGGATAACACGGCAGCAGGTTTGAGCCTGGGTTGCTGGCAGACTGGGACTGCCACTTGCTCCTGCTGCAACAGGGGCAGCACAGGATCACAGAATGAGCCAGGCTGGGAAAGCCCTTTAATCCCATCCAGTCCAACCCTTACCCCAGCCCTGCCAAGGCCACCCCTAACCCATGGCACTGAGGCCTCGTCTCCACGCTGTGTGAACACTTGCAGGGACGGTGCCTGCAGCCCTGCCCTGGGCAGCCTGTTCCAATGCCTGAGCACCCTCTGGGGCAGGAATTGTTCCTCAGCTCCATCTAAACCTGCCCTGGTGCAGCTTGAGGCTGGTTCCTCAGAATTGCCCCTCTCACCTTCCCAAGCCCCATTTCCCCTCTGGTTCATGGGCAGCACTCTGGTATCTGCTGACACTGCAGCCAGTGTGGTTCTTCCCATCAGATGCTCCTTCCCTGAGCTCTAAATGCTGTTTGTGAGCCCACTTACAGCTGTCTTAGTGGAAGCTGAAGCCTGTTGGAGGACGTGTTTAGTTACACATCTCAGAGGCCAGCACACTACCCCTGTGCTTTGGGGCTGACTCCCATCAGCAAGAGGAACACAGGATATAAGGGATACTCATACAGGTTACCCCTCCACTATTGCTTTGAGTTGGGGATCTCAGGCAGGGCTGCAGTCCAGTCCCATCCCCAATACCCTGAGGAGGTGAAGAGCGGTTAGGGCAGAGCCAGGAGCAGCATCCCAGTCTCTGGACCAGCCCTTTAACCGGAGGATGATGGTCCCACCATCACTGCCTCTGCACCCTGAGGCCCCTTTCCCAGCACATCCCCTTCTCTAATCTTTCATTATCACTTTCTCTGCCCACTCTGATTTCACCAGGCTGTGCTATGCTATCCCTCGGGCCTGGGTGGTGTTGGGCAATCTGATCCCCACCTCCTCATCAGGCTGTCTGTAAACACTGTCACTAATCACCTTGGATGCCGTGCTGACCCTGATGAAGTTCCACCCAGTGGGGCTTCATTGCCCAACTCAATGTGGTCCCACCAATAGGCAGGCTCCTGTTCCATGCCTGTTACCTTCTGGGCATGTTTGCATAAGCCTGACCCACGTCACAGCAGCTCCTGGTCACTGAAATCAGGCTATTCTGTATCAGTAATAAGAAACTCTCCCCACCTCTGACCACAGCACGTATCTGCTCACACTGTTGCTTCCTCCCTGGGGAGAGCAGCATCTCACCCCAGCATCCGTGAATTATGACAGCAAAACATCCATCTCCAGCCTTTATTTAACCCCCACAACAGCCTCCTCTGTGAAGAGGCCTTCCCTTGTCCGTCTTCTATCAGCCAAAGGAAAAGGAATTGTAAAACCATAGAATGCTTTGGGTTGGAAGGGACCTTAAAGCTCATCCACTCCCACCACCGTCTCTCAGCCTGGCTCCAGAGCAGAGCTGCTCCAGCCCTCGCAGCATCTCCATGGCCTCCTCTGGCCTCGCTCCAACAGCTCCACGTCCCTCTTGTGCTGCTGCCCCAGAGCTGGATCAGGGCTGCAGGGGGGGTCTCCCCTCCCTCAAATCAGCAGCAAAGGGAGGAGGAGACGCTCTCACCCGCCTTGTCTGTCACTGGCCAGCGCAGGGATGTAGATGTGGATGTGTCACATTTTGGGGTCAAGCAGAGGAGAGGGAGATGGCTGCTTGTCAGACAATCAGGGAAGAAAAGAGACACGGATGGAAAAGAAATGGCTGCAGGAGGTAGCAATGAAATGCTTCTCCTTTGGTGCCAGGAAAACTAGGGAGCAAGGAGGGAAAGTCTGAAGTCAGACCTCTGCTAGATCCTTTCTTCTTCCGGCACATGATGGGGACAGCCAGGAGGAAGGTGAGGAGATGGCTCTGGTGCCTTGGTTGTAACTGACCTCATCCAAAGGGAAAACTCCCTCCTGTGAGGTGCTGAGGACAAGCATAACACAATGTCCATCCCATTCCTGCTTTGCAGAGACGTAAGACCAAGCATGACATCGCTTTGTTGTCTCAAACCCCTGTCCAAAGCGAGGTTAAAGATGGGGAGACAGGTACAGAACACACAGGAGGACTGAGCTGCCCAAACCTCCCTTCTCACCAGGTGAGGCAGGTGCAGGTCTGCTCCCTCACCTCCTCTTTCCATCCACAGTTTGAGCTGTTCCGGTCTCTCCATCCAAGGCTCTGAATCAGGTCCCTGCAGCAGCTGAAGCCTGGTAACAACAGGAAGCCCTTGTTGGTGTCTCCAAAGCAGCGGTGTCTGCTCTGTGGTTACCGGGTCTCACTGGCTAAGTGAGGCCCGGTGACACCGTGTTCCAACAGCATCTCTTTACACCTCAGCATGGCAGGGGACAACTGACCCCAGCATCCCATGGTCCCCAGGACCTGTGGCTGCAATGAGGCCCTGCTCCCTCACTGCCCAACCCAGGGCTGTGCTGCTGATGAAGTGAAGCCCCAGGTCCCATCCTCTGCAGCAGGGAGGGACGGGACAAGGCAAATTGACCCAAACCAAAATGATCCTGCAGGTCTTGGCAGGTGGCTGCAGTAGGATGTGACAAGATATGTATTGTTATATATATAACAAACAATATATAACCATAGTTATATAGCAATAGAACAGTGCACATAGGTGCAGTATAACAGCTCCAGCCAGAAGAGGACAGTGGTGCGTATGTTTTATTTAGGGATGTGCTTTCTATGAGCACAGATGGACCAAGAAGGATTTTAAGGGCTTTAGTTCCTCTCTTCACTATTAAAATCACCTATTTCAACACACACAAAAGGGTATGAGGGGGTTCAAGGCTATTCCCAGTGACAAACCCCCATCTGGTTTGGGGTATGAAGCTGTTGCTCTAAGAGATGCTTAATGGGACATTGGCTGCAGCAAGTCTCAGTGAGATGCTGAGTGGTTGGGGGGATGCATGCAATGAGGGCTGAACCTGCAAACAAAAATAATTGGTGTTTTGGGGAAAACTTTCATCTCAAATGAAAATAGGATTTAGAGGGTTGGTTTGAAAGGTGAAAGCTGCTTCAGGTGGTGCCACTGATTTCCAGGGGAGGAGAAAAAGTGAGCGCATGTGTTTGTGTGTACGTATCTATATTCCCCTCTACCTGCACACATATGGAGTCAAAAGAGGGCAGGGAGGAGATGGGTTTGGTGGTGGATACCAAGGTTTGCATCATCCAGGACAATGTAGGCACTGAAAAGGTCTCATTTGCCCTCTTCGAGCCTCCTCAGCCTGATCACCTCCTGCAAAACCCCCACTTTCCTGCTGGTTTAGAGCTCAAATGGGCTCATGGCAGAGGTGGGGAAAAACAGGACCTCTTCTTGGTGACCTCTGTTAAATCATGAGCTATAGAACCCCAGCCTGGTTTGGGTTGAAGGGACCTCAAAGCTCCTCCACCTCCAACCCCTGCCCCGGGCAGGGACCCCTTCCACTGGAGCAGCTTGCTCCAAGCCCCTGTGTCCAACCTGGCCTTGAGCACTGCCAGGGATGGGGCAGCCACAGCTTCTCTGGGCACCCTGTGCCAGCGCCTCAGCACCCTCACAGGGAAGAGCTTCTGCCTAAGAGCTCAGCTCAGTCTCCTCTCGGGCAGGTTAAAGAGATCTCACCCCTGCGATGAAGACAGATGCTGGAAGCAAAAGGCAAAGACCTGGTTCAGGAATGGCCTGGATGGAGATGAGGTACAAGGGGTTTTTTTTTGCTCTCTGCAAAATTTGCCCTCTGTGAGGTGAAAAATGGAAAAACCCCACCCATTCATCACCTTTATATAGTCCCTTGGGCAGGGAGAGGCCACACTTGGACCTCTCAAACACAGCTACATCCCTCAGGAGCAATTCGACACTTGTACTCAGCTCAATGAAGTCTGAACCCAACAGGGTAAAATACTAAAAATAAGCATTCTCTGCAATGAAAAGGTGTTTGCTCTTAACTCCAGGGGGATCCTGGGGGCTGGTTTCTCATTATTGACCCAAAATGGTCCCCTCCATCCCTCCTTCTGCTCCCGCCGGCTCAGCAGGCAGCACCGCACCCCCACTTCAAAAGCGTGTGCCCTGATAGAAAGCAGCCAAATTGGCTGGTGTAAAACAAACCAACCCACAGAAACCCACCTCTCCTCATCCCTTCCATTAACAAACCCTCTTCCCCCTCCCTGGATCCTGCAGGGGAGGAAGATGCAGACAGGAGCTGCCAGAAATCTGTCACAACATCCCCAGCGCTGCTGCATGAGGAGCACGGATCCACATCCTCAGACAGGCACATGTTGGGTTCCATTCCCACCTAACAACCTAAACACAACCCCTCTTCCCCTGTATGCTCTGCCTGGCCTCACTCACCTGCTTTAACCCCAGGACAGCGTGTGTCTGGCTGGCCCAGTAACACCAACAGCCCCAGACTGGTTTAGCTTTGCTAAAGGCAGGGGGAGCTGCTCACCAGGTTATCAGCCTCAGGTGCCCAATTGTCCCAGCTTTGGAAGGCTGGGGCTCCCCCGATGATGCCAATGAACAGGTTTTCCTCCTGCCTGGGACAAGATGTGCTGGTTGGGCTGAAAATCTGGGTGAAAATCTAGGAATTGGGCAGGGAATAGGAAGGAAAAGGAGCAGCACCCATGGTGTTGAGCACCCTGTTTGGCTCTGGATCCAGTGCTGGTTGCAGCATCCTCGCTCCCCATTCCAAACTGCTTTACTAAGGGGGTGAAAATGTGTGATGAAGATGCTAGACCATCACTGGGAGATGCTGGGCCATAGCTGAGGGTGGCCCCATCGTCTCTGCCCCACTGATCACACACAGGGACAGGTTCACGCAGAACCAGGCAGGGCTTTGCAGCACAGTTCCCAAGATACACATCCCTGGAGATGTCACATGGAAAGGGTCTGGAGATGCTATCCCCATCCCCATCCTCCTCCATGGGCAGTGGATGTCGATCCCTCCTGGAGCATCCTGGAGCAGATGATCCCTGTTTGCACCCATAAAGCTGCAAGATATGCTGCACCCTCAGAGACGTGAACACTGGGGAGCCTCCAGAAGCAATTCCTAAGGGGGAAATAGCTCCTTGGATTGTTCCCTCTCCAGCACTGGGGTTTCTCTGCTGGGAGTAAGGAGAAACACTCTTTTTATGCCAACATTACTCACCTTGACAGCAGCCCACACTCAACCCAGCAAACTGCCACTATCCCCCCAGCTCCTGGGCACACCTTGGACTTGGACCTAAGTGTTCAAGGCCAGGTTGGACACAGGGGCATGGAGCAAGCTGCTCCAGTGGAAGGGGTCCCTGCCCGTGGCAGGGGTTTGGACCTGGGTGATCTTGAGGTCCTTTCCAACCCAAACCAGAAATCCCTGGTTTGGGGCCAGCAACCATTAATTCTCCTTCAGGGGCAAGGAAGTAACTGTGGGTCTTTCCCAGGGAACAGATAGCCTTTGGTTACAAAGCTGAGGAAACCCTTGGTGGAAGCTTTGGAATTCCTTTCCTCCTCAGATGAGCTCCTCGCACCTGATTTCTCCATCCACTAAGTAGGAATGAGGCCTCTCTCTTACCTCACTGGCATGACACAGCCCTTGCTTGGGTATCTCCATGGGATTCATTCCACAGAATCTTTTAACGTTTGCTTTTATTATCATCATGGCTGAATAACCTCATAGGGAAGCCTCAGTGATGGTACATGGCCACAGTGATGGTACATGACCACAGCGATGGTACATGACCACAGTGATGGTACATGACCACAGCGATGGTACATGGCCACAGTGATGGTACATGACCACAGTGATGGTTCATGACCACAGTGATGGTACATGACCACAGTGATGGTTCATGACCACAGTGATGGTACATGGCCCCAGTGATGGTACATGGCCCCAGTGATGGTACATGGCCTCAGTGATGGTACATGGCCACAGTGATGGTACATGGCCACAGTGATGGTACACGGCCTCAGTGATGGTACATGGCCACAGTGATGGTACATGGCCACAGTGATGGTACATGGCCCCAGTTATTGTACATGGCCACAGTGATGGTACGCGGCCCCAGTGATGGTACATGGCCCCAGTTATGGTACATGGCCTCACTTATGGTACATGGTCACAGTTATGATACATCACCACAGTGATGATGCCCACTCAATCACAAACAGGGAAACTCAGTTTTTCCCATCTGCAAAAACCCAGGGCATAACCTATTTGCATCCTCCTGAGTCTCTGCTGGTGCTGCTCCATAACAACATCCAGGTTTTGGGATGTGAGCATCCAACCGCTCCCCTCTCTAGGCTTTCATTTCCCCCTGGAGTGAAGTACACAGGAAAACACCCTCCAGGGAAAGCTAAAAGTTCCCATGGTGCCATCAGTTCCAAACCTGATCCCTCACAGCTTTGTAGAGTGGATGCTTCAGACATGGGGAAACTGAGGCACGAAGGCATCATCCTGAAGGGGCTGAGGAAGATGAGCCTGGGGCAAGAAGGGTGCAACCCCTATGACTCCAGCTGTGGAATCAACAGGCCAAATCCTAACATGGGGTATCCCCAGTAAATCTGGCTGATCTCTGTGCCAGTGGGTGGCTTAAAGGGGGAGTTTTGAGGCTGAATGATGGGAAAGTGCCTGGATCCTCCCACATGGGACCCTGTGGAATCAAGGGGCAGGGATGTCCTGCTTCATGCTTCATCCCTCTGCACAGGGCAGTTTGCAGGGCTGGGCTGTAGGACACGTCTCTCCCATCACAGGTAGGATGCTCCTGGCTCTTCTGCATGGCCATAGTGGTGGGAATGGTCCAGCACCAGGCTCAGGCTTATTTCAATACAAATAAGATGCCACCAGCTTGAGAACAAGCCCTGATCCCAGACTGAGGATACACAGGGTTGTGGTGTGGGTCTTCTTTTCCCCAGCATGTTCCTTCCCCACTCTTCCTCTCCAAAACCTGCCTCCATGTCACCTGCTCCCCTCTGGACCTGAAATGGAGTCAAAACCCATCCACAGGCTGGTGGGAGTCGATCCTGATGGGGAGAAGCTGCCAGGGGCCGAAAGGCAAAGAGGATTTTCCATTCTCCTTTTGCAGTTGAGGTTTTGAGCACTTATTTTTACCCCAAAGGTGTGAATGAAGCCCTTGAGTCCACAGAAAGTGTCTTGCAGGGGGTTTGTTCTCCTTTCTGCAAGCATCCTTGGGGTAAATTGCTTGGGGGTGAACAGGAGCATGGTGGGGTTTGCAGCATGGAAACCACTTGTGTGAGCAGTGTTACCTGTGGGAAAGCACTCCCTTCTGAGCCCCAGGCTGGGTTACAAGACCACCGGTGCCAGGGATGCCCAAAGTGATGGCAGCTCAATGGGACACAGACCCAGGGGCACACAGGCTTGAGAACAAGCCTGGAGCCAGGACTGACATCACACACGGGACTCTGAAGGTGCTGCTGCATCACCTGCACCCTGAGACCTCCAAA
This sequence comes from Neopsephotus bourkii, assembly GCF_033783945.1. Lineage (NCBI taxonomy): Eukaryota > Metazoa > Chordata > Aves > Psittaciformes > Psittacidae > Neopsephotus > Neopsephotus bourkii. Next base: position 1,827,248 of record NW_026900918.1, on the reverse strand, counting down.
GTGCTCTGCATCAACACATCCTCCTGATGCACCAGCCCTGTGCCACTGAGAGAGGCATGCAAGGAGGGGAAAAAATGCATCTTGCATGAGTGCCAGGTTCAGTTCGCTGTGCTCCACAGCATTGAATTCCAGCCTGGTTTGAGTTGGAAGGGACCCTAAAGCTCCTCCAACTCCAACCCCTGCCACGGGCAGGGACCCCTTCCACTGGAGCAGCTTGCTCCAAGCCCCTGTGTCCAACCTGGCCTTGAGCACTGCCAGGGATGGGGCAGCCACAGCTTCTCTGGGCACCCTGTGCCAGCGCCTCAGCACCCTCACAGGGAAGAGCTTCTGCCTTAGATCCAACCTGAACTTCCCCTGTTTCGGTCTGAACCCATCACCCCTTGTCCTGTCACTGCAGTCCCTAATGAAGAGTCCCTCCCCAGCATCCTTGCAGCCCCCTTCAGGCACTGGAAGCTGCTCTGAGGTCTCCACGCAGCTTCTCTTCTTCAGGCTGATTAGCCCCAGTGTTCTCAGCCTGGCTCCATACAGGAGGTGCCTCCAGCCCTGATCACCCTTGTGGCCTCCTCTGGCCTTGCTCCACCAGCAATATGTGCCCCCTTGGTTTCCCTTCGACCGCTCTGAGACCCTTCATCCCTCCCCACTTTCTCTCCCCCTTCTCAAGCAGGTCCCATTCCTCTGCCAGAGGGATCCTCCTGCTAAACACGACCGGCCCTGCCAAGATGAAAGCGAAGCTGTGAATAATTCATGGTTCAATCTTTTTCACCACCGTCTGCTGTAAATATTTAAATACCATCAAGATGTCTAGAGCTGGATTTCGGGAGCATGAACCTGAGCAGAGCTTCCAGCTCGGGGGGCAGCCCCAGGGAAGGGGGCTGAGCATGGGAAGGGTGCAAATGCCGTGGGGACAGGTGGGGACATTTCTTTGGCTGTGTGTATGCTGGGGCAGGCACAAGGGGGCCCTGGGGGAAATAAACTGGTTTGTATCTTGGTAAGGAGCAAATGTCCAGGGCTTTATCATAGAACCCCAGCCTGGTTTGTGTTGAAGGGACCTTAAAGCCCATCCAGTTCCAACCCATTGCCATGAACAGGGACCCCTTCCACTGGAGCAGCTTGCTCCAAGCCCCTGTGTCCAACCTGGCCTTGAGCACTGCCAGGGATGGGGCAGCCACAGCTTCTCTGGGCACCCTGTGCCAGCGCCTCAGCACCCTCACAGGGAAGAGCTTCTGCCTTAGATCCAATCTGAACTTCCCCTGTTTCAGTCTGAACCCATCACCCCTTGTCCCATCACTGCAGTCCCTGATGAAGAGTCCCTCTCCAGCACCCTTTTAGCCCCCTTCAGATATAGGAAGGCTGCTTCCAAGAAACAGGCAGTTCAGAAAGGGATGGATTTCCACTGTAGGGAAGCAGGAACATTTTATCTAAAGCAGTATCCAAGTGACATGGTTCAACTTTTGGCACCCACCTTCCCTCCCCTCCGCTGGCTCAAAACTTCAGTGGAATTTCACATGAATTTATGATTGCCAAAGAAGGGATCAGCAAATCCCCTGTGCTCCAGTCTGCAGCTCCCTGTGCTCTGCTTCCCACCTGGAAAACCAGGAAGCAGCCATTGACATTAAAATAACACATGGCCCTGTGCCATCTCCCAGCTCCCAGTGCAGCATCCAGCTGAAGGGCTGGATATTTACCTCATCCCAATGGATTGGGAACATCTGGGAGCTCACTGCAGGAATCAGGGATCACCTCCAGGGATAAACCCTCTCCCTGAACTGGTTTTATTTCATTCATATTCCCAGCATGTAGGAGAACAGCATGTCCCTGGGAAGCTGCTGTGAGCCTGAGCATCTCCTGCTCCAGCATCACTTTGGCGTTTTGCAACCTTTCCCATAGGAATGGCTTGGAGCAGTTACTGCCACTGTGTCTGCAGAGCTGTGGTGCTCCTGGGTGCTCAGCTGCGTGTCCCTTGCTGGCCATCTTGTCCTCCCCATGCACAGTGAGCCTGCATGTCCCCAGGGCTCTGCTTTGTGTCCCCTTGGGGGATGCACTCAGCTGCTGAAACCCCCGGCATCCTCTCCCTGGATTTAAGTGATTTTCACCAGGATTGGGGTTTTCCACCTTTGCAAGAGCAGTTTTAAATCCATCGAGCTCCCTTTGCTCTTGCATCTCTCCCTGCACCAGCCTGCGGATACGAACACAAGCTCATGGATCTGTTACAGCTCCTCCTGGTGAGATTCTGTTTGCAGCCAAACTTCATCATCCTCCAGTGAAAACGGGCTTTACTGTTGGCTCCAACCCTTGCCCCACTCCCTGCTGTGATGTCCCAGCCACTGAGCTGGGACCAGGGAGCAGGGACCAGCCACCACCATCAGCTCACATCCATGCCACAGCTTAGATGTACAGCTCCATCACCGCAGGGGTTTTGAGGCCACCCTTGGACAAGAACCAGGTCCATGGTACCTCTATGGAGCCTGACCCTATAACCCTTCTGTTAAAGAAGGATTTCTTTATGCCCCATCCCTGGCAGTGCTCAAGGCCAGGTTGGACACAGGGGCTTGGAGCAAGCTGCTCCAGTGGAAGGGGTGCCTGTCTGTGGCAGGGGTTGGAACTGGATGAGCTTCAAGGTCCTTTCTAACCCGAACCATTCTATGATTCTATGATTCTGAGACAATTTCTGATCTGGAAATAGCTTTTCCGCCTCTGGAGGCTCTTTGTGGGGGCTTTCCTCCCTAGAATTAGAGTAAATGAAGAGTTTGAGACACCAACAAGTTTTAGAGCTTGACTATCGAAACAAGTGTTGCTCTTAAGCCAAACATTTCACACAGGTTTAACCTTTTAAAAGCCTTTTCCCAATCAACTTGACATTTGAAACAAAAAAGACTTTTGTTTTCCCAATGGGATGCTTTGAAATCTTCCAGTCTTTTTCCTCACCTACATTCCCAAGCCAAGATATTAATCTAAACAATATGTTTCCCACAACAGCAACAAAAAGCATCCTGTCTGTGAGTCATCATCATTCTGTGAAATAAAGGAAACACTTCCCCATCTCACTGCTCAGCAATGGCTCTGATCTCTGCACCAACCAAAGCAGTTGTGGAGGGTCCTGGCCATGTACGGGGGTTTGGGTGTGGAGGTGCAGGTTCAGGTCATCTGGACAGGGTTTGCTCCTTCCCCTGAGGCTGGTGGATCTGCATCCTTCTCGGCATCACAGGCTTTTCCTGGTTGGCTTATTCCATCCATCCTTGGAGATTTTGGAGCCTGTAAAGGGGAAGGAGATGATGCAGATGAGCTAAGCACTGATGTGCAGATCAGCTGGGGATGTTTTCCCAGCTCTTGGTTGTTCTCCCACTTCTTGAAATGAAGAGAGTGGGAAATGTCCATGCACAGGGGGGATTTACCAGCCTGTATGGTCTGAAGCACCCCATGGGGGGACAGCACCCTCTTCCAGCCCAGGGACCACATTGACTGCAGTAGAGCCCACAGACAGCTCAGATACTTCACTATGGGAACCACTGACCAGGCTCAAAGTGTCCCTAAAGCCCCAGGGCTGATGGGGAGAACCCACTGGGCACTGGGGCATCAACCATGGGGCTTCACAGCACAAGAGCTGGGAGCAGAATGCAGCGCATGGGGTGCTGGGTGATGTTGCTGAGGGTGGATGAGGTGGCCTCAGAGAAACAGGGAGAGACGAGGGCAGATGAAACCCTCGGCTGATCAATACTCTGCAGAAGGCCGCGGGAAGGCTGGCGGGTTCGCGCTGTACTGAGTGGTTTATAGATTTCCTCTAAATAGGAAGATGCAGGTACTGTTGTTCCACACTGGGAAAGGTACAGACCTGGCCTAGGGGAACAGGGGCATAGGCAGGGACTGCTGGCTTGGCCCTCTCCTCCTTTCTCCCCCAGCAAGGCGAGGGGTGAATGGGGGGAGACACCCCAATAAATGCTCCTTCCCACCCAGAATAAAACACCTTATAACCACTGATGGTGTCTTGTTGCAGGGAATGGGGTTTTAAAGCACCCAAAAGACACCAAGCATGCTTTCTGGGAGAGCTTGTGCTACAGAGACCGGCCTGAGACATTGCAGGACAAAGAAAAGAGGCAGAGCAGCTCTCCCTGCAGTGCATGAGGCTAGGGTGGCTTGTAGCCATCATCCTACCTTAATGTACCCCATACCTTGGGCAAGTCCCAGCAGTGAGGACCCCAGATTGGTCACATCCACCCCAGTAACACATTCTCTTCCTCCCACTCCAAGTGTCTGGAGTGGGATGCCACAGTCAAGTGGGTAAGGATAAACCAGCCCTATGTCTGAGCAACATGGGGCAAAAGGATGAAGAAGAGATTTTTCTAATGCTTAAACCATTCCCACCTCATCCCAAGAGGAATTGTGCAATGGTACCATCCAGAAGAGTTTGGAGAAGTTTCCATTTAAGCCAACAAAGGGTCAGGGTGAGAGGCTGGAGCTGGAGGGAAGTGACTGATCAATCACTCATCATTTATTTATAAGGATGGCAGATGAGAGCGTGAGCTGAGCCGCTGAAGACAGCAGCCAGCTACAGCCATTGCAGGGGGATTTGGGAGGAAAATGGACAACCAAGGCAATAGAGAAAGGTCACTTCTGGAGAGTCAGATCAATAGGGAGAAGAACTGTATGAGTCTTCTTGTCTCTCCCAAGGCTACTGAAAACCTCCCCATTGTTCCCATGAACTAAGCAAGGAGTCACTTTGCTCCATCCCCAGGGCATGCTGAGGTAGTTCTTCACTCCTGAAATACTTGGGTTCAGCCTGATCTCCCTGCAAATGCCTCATCGGGTCCTTTGCTGTGTCTTTTGCTTCTCTGTTGGGCATGGAAATCCTCTCATGGACTAGATGGAGAGGACACAGCTATTTGGTTTGGGAATGTGTAGCTATGAGGCAGTTCCTATGGGCATAGCCTTCAACTGGCCTCTCCCATGGGACCCATAAGGATGAGCCTCCCCACTCCCATGGGACTTGGGTACCTCCAACCCTCACCATCACCCTCCTGCAGCAAAATTCCACCCTTGATGAAGCCAGGGAAGCAGGACCAGGATCTCCAGGCATTTTAAGGGCCATTAACTGCTAACATACAGCCCGAGCCTCATCAGGCATGAAGTTGGAGTAAATCCAGGGATGTGTGCAGGGTCAGGGCACTGGAGCAGTGGCAGGAGGGTGCTGGCAGCACTGGGAACCAAAGCCAGGCTGAGCTGGGTGGTTGGGGATGAACCTGCTCTGTAGCATAGAAAATACAGTGCCATGAAACCCTGTTAACCCTTGCATTCCTATGGGACCTTGGTGCTCCTCTGGGATCCTCTTGCAGCACCAGAAACCACTGCTACGAGCAGTGATGACTCAAGGGTACAAGATGATCTATATTTGATGTGGGGAAAGATGGCACCTACTGGAACCCGGAACCCCTTGACTCATGTCCTCATCTCCCACATGTCTTCCTCTCTCCATACAGGCATCCCCAGGGGAATTTCATGGGGTCTTGTTGCCAAGAGCACCGTTATGGTCTGCAGAGACAAAGAGGCCTTCCTCCATGTCAATCATCCAGCTTAATTTAGACATCTGCCTTCAGGCCAGAAGAATAATTGCCTTTAGAAGACCCATTTCTCTGTGTTCATGGTGAAAGGAGTCAGGGAAACAAGCTCTGATGGACCAGAGATGCCCACTGTTGGTGCAAGGGATGCCACCCAGCAGAGCCAAATGAGAACCCTGCGTCCTTTACTGCTCCCCAGGCCCCTTCCCCATGCGATTGTTGAGGCTCGTGGTACCCATGACATTGTGCTGGCTGGACATCCGACCTGCCTACACTTGTCAAGAGCTTGCCTTTGGAAACCACCCGGCCAAGACATGAGCAGGCACCATGCCACTGCAGCAGATGGTGGGAGCATGGGCAGCCGGGAAAGCACATCCCAGCACGCCAAGAGCACGCAGCCCAGAAAAGAGCATCCAGAGGGGTCTTCTCTCTTGTCCATAGCCATGAAAGGCAACAGCTGAGAGAGCAGTGGGGATGTCCTTATGGATCCACTGTGAAAATGATGGATCCAGGCATGGAGCTGTCGGTGGGAAGCAGTTACAGTCATGTGAACCACACATCTCAGCACTGCTCTGCCTGGGCATGCATCAAAGCCATCCCATCCCACACAGCTCCTGACAGTTAGGTCTTAATAAGGGTCTTTCAGGCAGCAGTGCCCTGGAAATCCGCATGGCATCCCTTGCACTAACAGCGAACATCTCTGGTGCATCTGAGCTTGTTTCCCTGACTCCTTCCCCCAGGAATGCAGAGAAATGGGTTCTTTAAAGGCATGCCTCTTCTGGCCCCAAGGCAAGAGGCTAAATTAAGCTGATGAATCATGCAGAGGAGTTTCTCTCTGCTGACCGTAACAGGGCTCCCAACACCCAGACCGAATGGAGAGGTTCTCTTGGGAATGCCTCTGTCAACATGAGATTCCCTAGGGCAATGGGGACCCTGGCTCTAAGGCTCTTTGCTCCCAAAGATCACCACCAGGGTGACACATCCCCAGCTCCTGCCCATAGGGGATGGCGCAGGGTGAGAGGGTCATCTCTGCCCCAAGCGGGATGAGGACAGGGATCAATAGGACAGTCATCTTCCTGTGCATCAGCAGCCTCTTGGAATAGATTTAATACACTAAAACACATTCCCCCAATTTTCTATTTCTGGCAAATGAATGTCTAATCCTTGAGCCGCGGTGCTGCAGCTTTGTGCTGAGCCGGCGCTTCTGCTGCTGCCGCTGCTGGGGAGGGAGAGGACGAGCTTGCAGGAGCCACAGAGCACAGCAGTGAAATGGAGCTGCCCCCAAGCCCCTGCCAGCCAGAAGCCACCTCAGCAAACCCTCTCCCTCCAGCCGAGCATCCCAGTGGCATCCCATTTATCCTGCACAGCACCAGAGCAATGCCAGCCTTGTGGTCAAAGACGCTTTTGCTTCTCTTTCTGGTTCTGCCAAGGGCTGTTTTCTTCTAGTGACAACTCCCACTATGGTCAAGGTGCCACCATTCCACCTGGGTACTACTTGAGTTAAACCCATGAGCATCATCCCATATAGCATCATCACTAAAGATGAACTAGGGCATGGAGGGGAAAGGATCTAAAATCAGTGCTCACTGGGATTTAATGGGGGTATCTACACATCCATGCATACCACACACATGTCCCGTGGTCATGGGCTGGTCTGGGGTACACACATGCCAACCAATGCAGAGGAGATTCTCTGAAGGAGGGAATGATACAGGCAACCAAAACCCCATATCCCATATGTGGTGGGGGGCTACACACAGTGAAGAGCCCCTGCAACCCCCCCTCACACAACAGCACCCATGTGTTGCTTGATGTCAAACCCTGGCTCCTTCCAACACGGGTTGAATGCCAGCGGCACCCAAGAGCATTCATGTGGGTTTGGAGTGCTCCCAGGGACCCCAGAACCAAAGCACAGGCACCCAGTGCCTTTGGGCTGGGCTTCTGCTCTGTTCAGCACAGTGCTTTCACCAAGCTGGTGAAGTGGTAAAGGCTCCATCCCTGGCAGTGTTCAAGGCCAGGCTGGCAGAGCCTCGAGCAGTATGGTCTAGGGTGAGGCATCCCTGCCCATGGCAGGGGGTTGGAACCAGATGAGCTTAAGGACCTTTCCAACCTAACCCATTCCATGAGTCTATGAGTCCAGCTTATCCCCCTGCAAGGACCTCACATCCCTTCCCACAGCGGGAAAGCTGCTGCTCACATAAATGTTCAAAAGGCCTAAAATACTGTGATTTTGGCATCAGTCTGCTGCATCCCTTTCAGGTGGAACAGGAACGTTGGGGGGGGGGTGTAAGGGTGGAGAGGGGGGTTCTCCTGTCTCTGCACTGCTTTGTCAGGAGCACATCCTCAGGCTCTGCAGCACAGGGAGACTTCTAGAAGCTGAGTAGTAAATAAAATGCCATTAGGGTGGCTGGGAGCTGAGCAAAGGAGGACCTTGCCCTGAAACCAGGACAACTGCAGTAAGAGCTTCTGCAGGAGCCCATGGCCTGTGCTCCTGCACTTGAAATCACTGCAGACGGTTGAGCCATCTGAATCTCTGCTTTCCTAAAGCACTTTAGAGCTACTAATGAAAAGCACTGTGTAAGAGCCACGTAATGTCATCATCAGAATAATAATAGTTACTATCAATGCCTGCTTCTTGCCAGCCTTATTGGATGCCACAACCTCTTCTTTGTGTGTGCCTGTCCTCATGAAATGATGCCTTGCTATGCCAAATGCTCTGCTGTGGGGTTGTTTTTTTCATCCTTAAAGACGAAAAAGGGCATTACAGTAACCCACAACCTTTAAAAACATTTGTGAGTAAAGTGCTTTGGGCTGCCTGGCTGGGAGATGTTATGCAAGTGCAGAGCATTCTTCTTATTTGATGGAGGTCCTTCAGGGTTAAATTCTCCTTCTGCCTTTTAAAGAGTGGAAATAACCAGCATGAGAATGCTCAAGAGCATGGGTCAGACTAGCCTGGATGTGAAAGATGCTGCAACCATCTGGACCCCTTGTGCAGTTGCTGGAGGGAGGCCAACAGGCAAGGGAGCCTCATCCCTTCATCCCTCAGAGGTGCCAGTCTCTCCATTGAGCCCCAGGTGACCCCAGCAGACCAGTGCTTGGTTTTAGAGAGCTGCAGCTGGAGAAACAGCTTCCAGTCCTGCTCCTTTCTGCTGGGCCTGCCATGGGAATAAACCACGAGGTTTGGAGCAAAGTCCTTGCACCCTGCAGTGCTGGCAGGGGGCAGAGAGCTGTTGTCCATCTTCCCTTTCCACCTTCCTCACCTGCTTTTGGGCTCCCCAGAATCCATCTCCAAGATCTCACCCAACATCAAGGACATGGGACCAGCCCCCTCACCTTCCCCTACAGCAGCTAGAGGGGGATGATGCCTTTTCCAAATGGGATCCAGCTGCCTATAGGCATCTCCTTGGGGATGGGAGGATCTGCACCTAGAATCACCTGCCCAGGGACCAGCAACACCTTGGTTTGCTTATATGCAATTCACCCACCCATTCCCCTCAGCACCCCTGGGGATCAGTGGGACCTTCACCATGGCCACATCACCTCCGAGGTCCTCTCCAGGGATGATGTGTGAGCTGAGTCGGTCCATCCAACTGATCCTTTTGTAAACCTGGACAGTATGGGGTTGTATCTGCTGTTGCCTCCTTCTACAACCAGCAATGTATTATCCCCGGAGCCAAAGCTGGTAAGCTGCGAGATAAAAACGCTATTTCTGCCCAGGATTTCTGCAGCTGCCTCTGAGCATTTGCAGCCACTTGCTAGTTATTAAGGCTCAACTCTGAAGAACCGTGTTCCTTCGGCAGAGATTTGCCTTTAATTAGCCAAGGAGAAAAGGACACTGGAAGACAAGCCCGCGCCTAGGCGGAAAGGCTGCGCTCTCCACGCTGCGCCGTCGGCAGTTTTTGGTAGGCAGGGAGCAGGTGCCTGGCAGAACAGATTTGTTCTGCTTCCCTTGCCTGCCCCCCACCTCCATCTCTTCCTTAGGAAACCGTGTCCTTGGGGCCTGCTCCTGCCCGGTGCCTGCGGTCCGGAGGAGGGATGGCAGGAGGGAGGTGGAGCAGGATGACCTTGGCATCTCCGTCTCCCCGAACCCCAGCGCTGCTCTTGGCAGGAGCTGATTTGGGCTGCATTAAAGCAGCAGCAAAAGCAGCTCCCCCGGTTTGCAGCAGCTCTGGGGTTTCTCTGCTGTAGTGCTCGATTCCCTGGGGTCCCTGTGAATGCAGCAAGCCATGCTTCAAACCAACAACTTCCCCAAGACTCGCCTGCATCATCATGGAGTTCTGGCCGGGACCAATGCCCCCATCTCCTCTGCTCACCCAGGGAAGTGAGCAAGCTTTGCCCCAGTGACAGCCACAGAGAGCAGGAGGGGGCAAACCCCTTGTAAAGCCTTTGGGAAATCTCCCACACACCTTGGATCCAGCTTCCCCCACTGTTTGTTAGGATAAATAACTGAGGCAGTCTCACTGTGGATCTTCTGGCATATTCCCAGCACAGCACACTGTGATGTCCAAGCAGGATCTTGCCTTCCCCATCAAATCAAGGTAACATTGGAGCAAGGGGCCTAAATATTGGGGTAGCTCTAAATATTTGGGTAGAGCTGACTTCAATCCTTGGTTTACACCCCATTATTTCATCTGCTTCATGGATGCAGCACTTCAGCATACTCTGTCCTGCACCTGTAGAAGCATAGGTTTATGATTCTTTAATATACCCAGACACTGCTCTCATTTGCCTAAAGCTCCCTTCTCCTGCCCCCTACACTGTGCCAGGCTGCAGAGGAGAGCACTGCTCCCAGGAACAGGTTTTTCAACACCCAGCACAAATGCAAAGGAGGGAGAAGAAGGAGTAAGGAGAAAGTGGGAAGCAGAAAGAGGGACCTGGCCTGATTTCCAGCGCTGTGGGATAAATGTGCATCTCAGCAAGAGCTGTGCAAGTGTCAAGCCTTTGCCTAGAGGTTACCTAAAGATAGGCTGTGGGAGCCTCACTTCACACCCACCTTACAAGTTTTATGTGCCCAACTGCTTGGTTAAGGCTACTCCGGATCGAGGGCGCTGCAGCAGCCATGGCTTGAATCTGCATCCACAGAGCATCACCAGGAGAGTGGCAGCATCCCAGGTGTGGGGTCATTTTCCTTTCCCTGCTCTCAGCATCTCACTTAATGGCCTCTTCGCAGCTCTGGTTTGGGATGTGCTTTCAGGATCCACTTTGCCAAATGGAAGCGGACTCGCTAACAGTCAGGAAGACTAAAAATTCCACTCGTCCCTGGAGCACAGGCAATGGGCTGTAATGGGGTCTGAGCATCCTGAACTTTCCAGGACAATTGATAGAGGTAGTGCTTTCTTGGCACTTGCATCTCTTCCTTCCTCGATGTAAATGAGCTGGATTTTGAGGGCTTTGAGCCCTTCAGCAGGGTGAGGAGCGTTTGCAAAGGTGTGTGGCGTGGTGCTCCTCGTGACAAAGAGCATCGCTGCGCCTTGGAGGTCTCTTTAATTTATGAGCTCTGGAGCAAATTCATGAGGGTTTTCATGGGGTTTTGCCTGGCAGAGGCAACACTCAGCAAAGAAAGTGGAGGAAAGTAGGTCATTTAGCAGAGGCGTAACCAGCCAAGGCTGCGCTCAGCAGGGACCAGCCGCTCGCCGCAGTTGGGATCACAGGCTGGGAGCTGCTCATGGTGGGGCTGGAAGGGCTGCTCGAGCACAGGGAGGCCTCCGTGCCTGATGGTGTCATTCTTCCACCCCTCTCCTTGTCTCTTTGAACAGTGTAAAAGCAGAAGCAGCTCGGCTGGCAGGAGGATGCAACACCTCTGATGGCATCTCCCGCATCCTCCAAGCAGGGCTGGATGGTGCAGCACGCTGATAGACTGGCAATTTAAAATCATTACTGTAGCTGCCTTGCAGTCTCCTCCTGCCAGCTCTTCAGAGAGCCTGTGCAGAGCAGACGAGTCTGCAAACTCCTTGTACCACTTTGTGTTTAGATATTTATGAGGCCACAAGCCTACAGGATACAGATAAGGGAAAGGTTTGGCATCTGCTGGAGCCGGATGGAGCTTCTCCTGGGCTTGGAAATGGGGCTGAGGAACACAAAATGGCCTAGTTTGAGGATTGTTTCCACCCGGCATTATAGCAAACACAGTGACATTTCGCTCAGGATGCATTGCTCATAAACACTTATGTTACTTTTTGTGCACTCCAATGGCTTTCTGTACTTAAATGTTCAGAATTGGCTGCTCTTAAATACCTCTTCTCCTCCTGACAACATTCAACCATGGGCTCAGACACTTGTGTATACATTCTTGCTGTCCCAGTATTGAGCTAAGCTTTGCAGGTTGCTAGGGCCTTTGTAAACAGCTTAGCAGGATGCATTACAGATGGGGAAACTGAGGCACTGATTGGGAAATTATATCCCCTGGCCTTAGAAACACTCAAACCCAACGACTCGGGCTCTAAGCCCACACCAGGGGCTCCTCCATCAGCAATAGGAGGGATCTGGGGGTGGTTCAGATGGAGCTTTAGCACTGCTGTGCTAACCCTTGGATTAGAAGGTAGTGCCACTTCCCAGAGCTGAGCAGGACCAGCCCATGCCATAGGAAAAGGATCTCTTCTGACATTTCATTCTCCATCCCATGAGCACAGAGCTACCCCAGCAAGAAGGGAAGCGCAGAGCAGTGGTGTTGCCTGTGAGAGCCACCAAGCAAATAGGCAAACCCCAAAACACAAGTACCAAGTGCCCCCAATGCCTTCCCTGCCCTTTGCTGCTTCAAGACCCTTGTAGGAATGGTGAAGACAAAACAGCAAGAGAAAACACTGATGTGATTCTTCTAAGGGATGGAGCAACCAAACCATTCATCTGCGCTTCTCAAACCATCCCAGGGAATCCATCCCCATTCCCTGCCCCATTCTCCATCCTCCTAGGGACATCTCTGGGGACACAAGGGTTGTAACACCACAGAGGACGTGCTACTAGCACCATCCTTGCTTGTTTGCTTCTCCCTCTTCCAAAAGGGATCACCAGCTTCAAAATAAGACCTGTTGGGTACCTGCAGGTTTATCCCCCAGCACCCCACGTTCCCTGTTACCTGCATGGACATAGAATCCCAGCCTGGTTTGGGTTGCAAGGGACCTTAAAGCTCCTCCAGCTCCAACCCTGCCACAGGCAGGGACCCCTTCCACTGGAGCAGCTTGCTCCAAGCCCCTGTGTCCAACCTGGCCTTTAGCACTGCCAGGGATGGGGCAGCCACAGCTTCTCTGGCATGGTCAGTATCTAAGTTGGCAGAGTGGAGAATGATGGGGAACATGGGCTTGATCCTGGCTTCAGCCTCTTCCCCTCCGCCTGCATTGCTGATGGATCCCATACACTCCATGCAGTGATTCCATCCTTGCTGGTGTCCATCACCAAGACCCATCAGCCCCTAGCAGGGGGTTTCCCCTTCCAGCATTCCCCGTGGACTGGCTGATGATGGAGCATCAACTGATTTTTCCACTCTTCAGGCTGTTTCTTTTCTGACAGAAGGTTTAGACGTGCAGAAAAAAACCCACCCAGACTACCAAAAATCTGGCTGTTTGTCTTTCCCTTCCCATCCTCCTCCCCAGAACCGATACCCAAATCACTCCTCAATAATATACATATTTATTTCCTCTTAATTAGTGCTGATATTTACAAAAATTGTGATACTCTGTGAAGAATAAATTATATACACTCATGAGAAACCAGACAGCAAATGCTCAGTTGGGCTATGTATGTACACAGATCTGTATACCTATTTACAATGGTCAGCCTTATTGACTGGGGTGCCTCTCACCCTGTTATCCACCCGACCCCCAGGCACCGCCACGTTGTCAATAAGAGCAGTAATGTCTATACACACTGTGCAATTCAGATACAGCTGGTGTCTAAAGTTTTTGTCTAGCAAACGCATGGTTAAATGACTTGAAATAATTCCCACGAGTCCTTCTTTAACAGTTTATAGGCCTCTCTCCATTCCTGGTCCCATTTCTCTCGTAACCATGGAAACAAAAGGTTCAGCTCCAGCATCCTTAGGATGAGTCCTTCTTGGATTTCCTCTTGCTATCGATTCACTCAAATTAGGCACCGCGTACAGGGTTGATCCAATACCCATTTTTATCCCTTGTGCTTCAGTGGATGACATTGGAGGACAAGAGTGAAGTCTCAAGCAATGAGGGAGCAAGTGCAAAAGGGTAATTTACAGTCTTAGAGGCAGCAGAAGATTGAAAATAAAAGTCAAAAATCAAAGAAACAAACCCCAAAATACCAATCCCAACCTCAGGACAACCAGGCAGGGCTGGGGAGGAGATAGAGTCCCCATGAGGGTCCATGTGTGTGGACCTTGTGTGGTTACATGATGTCCAGCAGTTCCTACAAGCCAAACCATCCCTCTTCTGAACTAAAAACATGGATAAGGGATTTATCTCTCAACACACACAACTGGGCTGGGGGATCTTGTCCCCGGGTAAAAATCAGTGCTGTGCTCTCAGGGATGATTTACAATGCTGGAGGATGGTTCCTCTCCCCTGTGATGGGATGCATCAGGGTCAGAGCATCCATTCCAGAGAAGGGGGCATGAAATTTGAGCAGCCAAATGGAGTAACCTCATGGTGAGACCAAGGCTGGAGAAGGGCAGTGCTTTGGCCAGGGGCAGAACAGTGGCTGGTGCATGGGGGCGACCATTGCTCCCACTCAGGGCCCCTGGCAGGGGACAGCAGCTGGTCCCCAGTCAAAGAGACCAAGGGATGAACTCAGTCTGAAAGAGGTCAAATGCTGCCAGGGGTGCAGGGACCAAGCCATAGCCTTATTTTGGGTGCAAAACAAAATAGTTTGGGTCTGACTTCTTCTTTCTTCACCCCTCAGCCCCTTTCACCCTAGCAGCATGCTGATCAGCTCCCACTGACTGAAGAAACCCCTGGGACACCCCCATGGATGCAGATCTTGAAATAAACCCACTCCAGTTCCAAAACAGGGAGCTGCCACCACCCTGGGACCAAAAGCCAGCATGGTTCAAGGGACTTAAAATACGAACACTACAGAAATAAACCCTGAAAACCCAGAGTACTGCAGCGCTTGAATTCAGCTAAATCCCATCAACTTCTGCTTGGCTTTCCCTGCACATCACAGGAACAGTCGTGACAGGCCCAAGCTGGGGATTCGGGATCGAGAGCAGAGATGCTGCAGAGCTGCTGGTCTGCAGAGGGATGCACGGAGCCGATGCCACCAGTTCTCAGGATGCTCCACTTCCAAGGCCAGATCCAGATCTCCTTTGCTTGGGCCCGTCCCTAGGTGTATTGCCAGCTCTGGTAAAGACTTTGGTAGCAACTTCAAGGGCTGACCCAGCAATTATCTGATAACAAAGCAAGTCCCTTCCTGAAATATCTCCTCCTCCTCTCTCTTTTGCTCTCCTTCTGTGTATTTATGCACAAATATGCCCATATTTATACACCCACGTGCTACACTCTCATAACAACAATCTAGAGATCCTTTGCTTCCTATAGCTCAGTGTTCAGATCTGCAGGACTCTGACACAGAACATCACTGCAGAGATCAGGTTTTCCGATAAAACACATTGGCCCATATAGATAATTTTTCCCTCATCACTTAGTGGTGTCCAGCTGGTAGATGAGCCTCAGCTCATTGCCCTTAGCAGAGATTTGGGACATATTAAAGGGCTGATGGGTTGCTTGCAGGCTTGGGCATGTGCTTGGGTGTTAGAAGACAACCTGCACTATAATCACCATTTTCCATCTCTCCAAAAAACCATGCCACAAAGGATAAAGCTAAAATACAGGGGCTTCTCCTCTGGGTGCCAAGCCAGGAGCACCTCCACAAACCAGAGGGATCCTCTCCTCCATCTCACCCCTGGAGAGAGGCAAATATCTCCATGGGAGGAGGAAAGGAACCAGACACCTACGTTAAGTGGCCTGATGCAATCTAACACAGATGGTGGGACCCTCGCCTTCCCCAGTCCTTAATTTAGCATCCTCAGGCTGAGCTGCTCTGCAGCACATTTTTGCACCCTTTCAGAGTCAAGGGGAGTTTTGGAGGCTCAGCATCTCTGCAGAAACAGGCCCAGAATCTCCCAAATCAAATTCCTCAAGAAAAAATAAATAAAAGAGAAAAAGAAAACCCACAGTCTCCTGAAAAACTGGTTCAAGATCACATCAGTGAGTCAGAAGCAAAGCTAGAAATAGCACTAGAGCTCCGACCTGCAGGCACAAATCCCATTAAAAGCTATAGGGAAACCATTTGTCTGTGCAGGAGAGAGACTGGACCCTTCTGCTTCGTGCAGCCTCATGGACTGCCTCCAGCCACGGCCTCCATGGACCTTTCTTGCCCCAGACCAAACATCCAAGCACTTGTCCGGGTGTTTTCCTGTTTTCCCAACAACAGACCAGCAGTGTTATCCCACCAGGGCTCATTTTCCCCAGGAACATCTGCCTGGGCCTATGCAGGAGGTGCAGAATCCATCCTAAGGAAGGGACTGCCCATGCTCCTGTTCCAGGAGGAACGTGGCTTCTCACTCTTTGGGCCCATTCATCCCTGCAATGCGGCTCTGGGCATTCCCAAAGCAGCCCGGACCTCCCAGCTTGGTGAGTGGGTTTGATGTGCCCCATCCTGCTCACACACCCACTTTCCTTCCTGCCCAGCCTGGGAAAGCCATGGACACCATACCCAAACCAACACCACCTCAAAACCCCAACATCTTCCTCCTTACTGAACCACAACAGCTCCCCCCAAATCACCCAAAACCTAAGGCATTAAACAACCAGTGCAAAGTCCCATTGAGGGTCAGCAGCTCCTCAAAACCCCTGCAGCAACCAGCCCTTGGCCTTGGTGCTTTCCCACACCCCAGGGATGGGATCACCCAGCGCTAAGAGCACCCAAGGGTGGGAAGGCAGAATCCCGGTGCACCAGGCAGCTTCCCTGTGCAAAATCATATCCCTATGGTCCCAACACAAGCTGAATCAATGGAGGCTGGCCAGCTGCCCTGGGAATTGTGCCTGACGCAGTGGCTCATGCCAGCCCCATCCTATTTGATGAGCTTCAGAAGCAGAGATTTATTGCTTTCGGTTGCATTGCTTCTTTTGTGTGTTTTAAGGTGTTAACAGGCTTCAGGGACTCCCATTTCTGAGGTGCAGCAGTGAAGAGGGAGGAGAGGGATCCTAATGTAACCAGATATAATTAAAGACAGGCTGAGGGTCCCATGCTGCGTGGTGCTGAGCACCTTTGAGACCCAGCACACTGATGTTGCTGGTCCTCTGCACCAAGCAGCAGCCAGGACTCTCGTGCACTAAGTGGACACTTGGTATTAATTATAGCCTGGTGTGAATCAATCGATCAATCAGGTAAAAACGAGGAGTGATTCCACCTGCCCAAGTGGAGCCACATCAGCACAAGGGATGGATCCAGCCCCCGAGCAGCGTTTGGAGCCATTGCTGTAGAATACGCTAGCACCGTTTGGGTTATTGTTATTAGTATGGGTTTCCTCTCTGAGCTCAGGATGGGGCTGATTGAAACTCCCTCTGCACGCTTCCCCTGTGCCCATACTTCACAGCAGTACAGCCCTGACCATGCAGGAATTCAGCACAAATTCACCCCAACTCAACAGGCTGCTAAACCCCATCCCATGCCCCTTGAGGGAAGCTTTGCTTGACCATGACCTTGGACGTGGTTTGCATCCCTCTCTCCTGACCTGGCAGAAGAACAGATACACATCCCTGGGGATTGTCAGTAGTGGGGGGAAACACAAGAAAGGGCAGACAGGGATGGGGAAATCAGATGAGATCTTCCTGGACATACACTTTCCACCTATCCCCAAGGAACACCAGGATGAAGAAGAAGCAGAGACAACCTCAGGGTCTCTGCACCTTGACTCACCCCTCCTAAAAACCTTGGGAGAAGGCAAAGCAGAGGCTCAGAGGTACCAGCTCAGATCCAGCCCCCCCTTAGCACGTGCCCTCTCCACCATAAAGGAACAAAACACCAGCCCTGAGGTTCTACATGATTGCAAAGGAATTTTCCAGCCTAAAACACACCCTGCCCATGGGTGCCATAGGGCAGGTCATCCTGCTCCCAGCCCATGTCCCACCATCCAGCATTCCTGCACTGAGAAGGTCCCAATGCTCCAAACACTCACATTTGCTGAGGATTTGGCCCTATAGTCACTCTCTAAATATCTATACACACACACACACTAATTATATGGGGAAAGGCTGAAAACTGCTGACCAAACAAGTCAAGAAAGCCAGTACCTGCTTTTCCACCTGCTCCTCGTGCCCTCTCTGATCCACTGTGGGTTTCTGCTCCTGAAACCAAGATTAATGACTAATTACGCGCCCTATAATGAGTGCAGGTGTTTAACTTTCAGCTCACCTTCTCTCTCTTGCATTAGTTGGCCCTTGTGTCTGGCTGCTCAGAAACTCAGGCTTTGCCTTGTTATCTATCAAACTGTTGTCAGCACATGCCTTCCCCATCCAGGTTTTAAATCTAATGGAGAGTTTTTAACTCCCATGAATCTCCTTCAAGCCACCGGAGAATCTATAAACACTATAAACATGAATACTGTATAGTCTACTAAGAAAATAGATATTTGTGTGTGTATTAAATATTCAGATTCATGCAACGAATATCCATGCAGCTGTACTGTATTACTGGTTAGATTTCACTGCAGTATAAATATATTATAGGCCACAGCATAGTTGCTCCTGTTTTCATATATATAGATACCAAAAAAAAGATGCTTTTTCCAACTCATTTTCAATGTGTCAGTGGAGGTGTCTTTGGTGATCCTGGAAATATTGGTGATGGAAGTGGCATCTAAAGAGAATATTTCAATCCAAGCGCTTGATTTATTTACTCATTCCTCCCGATGCCTGGCATAGAAAATGTAAGACTTAATAAATAATGTGTCTTCATACTAATTATCCCTCCCCTGGGCCTCACACTGGCATACTGCAGTGGCTCCAACTATTGCAGCATGCAGCATTTTCAGTTATGAAACACGAGCCTGGGTGATGAGTTCGCACTTGGCATTCCCAGGGCGGAAACCTGAGCCTTCCAGCAATTCGGACACACGACTGCATCTTCTCTTCATTAAGCTCTGCCTGACCTTTCCCAGCCGTTCCCCATGCCTGGAAGCTGGCTCTTACCCAGCTGCATGGGACAGGGAGCAGCATTCATGGTACCCCGGGATGGTCTGGAGTTTCCCCCCCACATGCCCATCCCATTGCTCCACCACTCCATCTTTGGAAACCCACCTGGGATGGGAGAAGGGAAACAAAATGGTTTGTTGTTGGGGTTGGTTTTTTGCACGAACGCTTATTGGGTGTGGAAATCAAAGGTTAAAAGTCACTTACACAGCTATTGCTTCCCATGCAGAACCAAATATACACCGTAGAAAATACTGTAGTAACTACAATGCAGAGCAGCACTCAATATCTGCAATTGTTCCACTTCAGCTTTAAATAGGTTACTAGATTTTAGCCACTAGACATCGGTTAGCATTTTGGTGATATTCACATAGTTTGTGTTAGCTAGGGTGCAATTGGCTGTCTTCAAGTTCTCCTCCCTAAAATCCTCATTGCTATTATTTACGCCTTCCTGAATCTCCATATAATCAGACTTACTAATAGTAGAGGCACTTCTGCTTTTCTTTAGGTCAGGGGAAGAGGGGATCTTTGGGCAGCTGGTTACTTGCAAATATTGAGCCTGCTCCTCTCCCTCCGTCTCCCGGTGGTAGAAGTAATTGAAGTTAGACACTATGACGGGCACTGGTAAGGCAATCGTTAATACGCCAGCGATGGCACACAAGGAACCCACTATTTTCCCCCCGATGGTCGTGGGGACCATGTCTCCGTAGCCAACAGTCGTCATGGAAACCACAGCCCACCAGAAGGCATCGGGGATGCTCGGGAACTGGGACTCACTCTCGTCGGCCTCGGCAAAGTAGACGGCGCTGGAGAAGAGGATGACACCAATGAAGAGGAAAAATATCAAGAGGCCCAGCTCCCGCATGCTGGCCTTGAGAGTCTGCCCCAGGATCTGCAGCCCCTTGGAGTGCCGGGAGAGTTTGAAGATCCTGAAGACCCGCACCAAGCGGATGACTCGAAGGATGGCCAAGGACATGGCCTGCTGGCCTTGCTGACCATCCTCCGGCTTCTCGGCCATCTCTGTCCCTAAGGTGATGAAATAGGGAATGATGGCTACGATGTCTATAATGTTCATGATGTTGGTAAAAAACCCAGCCTTGCTGGGGCAGGCGAAAAACCTCACCAAGAACTCAAAGGAGAACCAGATGATGCAAAGTGTCTCCACGATGAAGAAGGGGTCTGTGAAAGAGGTGGACTGCTGGTACCCCATGCTGCTGTTGGAGTAGGGGGTGTGGCTCAGCCCACTGCCGTGCATGTCTTCATTCTCATCCCGAAAAATGGGCAATGTTTCCAGGCAAAAGCTGACAATGGAGATTAAAATCACCATGACGGAGACAATTGCTATAATCCTGGCAGGGCCTGAGCTCTCGGGGTACTCAAAGAGCAACCACACTTGTCTCTGAAACTCATTCTCAGGCAACGGCCTTTCCTCTTCTTTGATGTAACCTTCGTCCTCCCGAAACATCTCCATTGCTTCTTCCCCCAGTTCATAGAAACGAATCTCTTCTGAGAAGATATCTAAGGGCACGTTAACTGGCCTCCGCAACCTCCCACCAGACTGGTAATAGTACAAGATGGCATCGAAGCTGGGTCTGTTCCGGTCAAAGAAATACTCATTCCGGAGCGGGTCGAAATATCTCATTCTCTTTTTAGGATCCCCTAGTAAGGTCTCTGGAAACTGGGCTAATGTCTTGAGCTGTGTCTCAAAGCGCAGCCCTGAGATATTAATGACCACCCTCTCGCAGCATTCATGGTCGGTCTCAGGGTTATACGTGTCCTGTGGGTGACCGGGAAGAGCTGCAGCTTCATCTGCAGGATCTCCAGTAGCAACTGTCATATTGGGGTTTAAAAGAAATCCTTATGCTAAACACTTCCCAGTGCCCGGTGGTGGGATTGGGTTCAGGGCAGGACTACTATCCTGCGGAAGGACAGGTACGTAGGTTTGGAAGTGTCTCATGAAAAGGCGAAGGGATGAGAGAACAAAACAAGAGAGAAAATAAAAAAGAAAAGGAAAGAAAATTGCCCCTGCTGAGAAAGAGAGAGATGAGATAAAGTTGGGGGAGGACAGCAGCTCTCTTCACTAGCACGTTTACCCCCTTCCTTGCAGGGGGTGTAATTTGCTTTCTTTGGGACAGAGTTCAAAAACTCCCATCTCAACCCATTAGGTGGAAGAGAGGAAACACCTGAGGAACTGCCACCTATTCAAACCCAGTGTGGAAAACCTGGCATTGGCAAACCAGGACTAAAAATAAAAATTCCAATTAAAAAACAAAGAAAAGAGGGGGGAGGGAAGAGCAAAGAGGGAAGAAAAATAACCCCATCCAGCCCCAAAGTGGTGAGGGGACCCGCGGGGTGCTGGGTAGAGGCAAACCAGGCTCAGCTCATTGCTCATTCCCAAGCATGCAGCTAAGGGTTAACATTTAACCGTGCAATCTCAGGCAACCTGCCCCTCTAGGAAACCTCTAGCTCCGGGTTTAAATTCGACACCTTCCCCATCCTCTTGCCGTAAATCGAGGCGACATGCTGCCCTCCCTGCCTGCAGCCAACCGGGCAAGCTCAGCGGCTGCCCCACGGACCACTGCAGGCCCCCTCCTCAACCACTGGTGTCCCGGCTCCTGTCATCCTCTGCAAACCGCCATGGCACACAGAAAACAAATCACATTACCTGGAGAAGCCAAATCTTAGTGTCTCTTTAGTAACACCGATTATCTGACCCTGGGGAAATCCTAGAGAGAAATACAGGCTTCCAAGATCCCCATAATTTCCTCTCTCTTCAAAGTTAAAAATAATGGTGAGTCATCGTAGAAAAAGGAGAAGGGACATAAAAGGGGTTAGATTCCCAGATGGTGGAAGTCAGGTCTTGTAATGGTTTGGACTGGAGAGGGAGAGAAAAGAGAGAGACAGAGAGACAGTGTCTTCTCGGTAGCTGTTGCAGATCTGCACTTCAGGGCAGATGAGCGTCTGTCTGATGCCTCCGGTACGACGGTGAGAAGATGCTAAGCTCAGCAAACCCCGATGTCCCCAGTGTCCTCGGGAGGTGTGGCATCGCCTGGAAAAAACACCGAGAAGGTAACGAGCTGCTGGGGGCTTGAAAGGAGCATCTGCAAAGCCCTGGCTCCTCCAGGCGTCCCGCTGCCTGGCCAACCCGCACTGCAACACGAGAGGAGGGCGAGAGCGCGCTAGCGGCAAGGCGGAAAAAACCAAAGCCCCGTCTCCCTGCGCTCGCCCTCAGCGCCGCGGCGTGCAGCGGGGCCGGGCTGCCCCTGGAAACCGGTGCCAGGCAGAGGAGAGGGGGGGAAACGACGCAGCCCCCGCCCCTGCAAAGCCCCGGTGTGTTCCCTCCATCACCAAGCACCCATGAGCCGGTGGTACCCACTGGGCGCAGCTCCCACGCCATTGCGTCGCGTTCCTGGGTGATTCAGGAGGCTCCGGCTTCATCTGCAGCACTGAACCTTCCACCGATCCCTGTGTGTCCCCACCGAAGCCACCTGCCCCCAGCCCCTCCAGGTGCCTCCAATGAACCCTGAGCATCGTGGGCCTGACAGTGGTACCCACACGACCTGAATCCCCATCCTCCCCAAAGCCAAATCCCCAGTTTGACCCACCCCATGGGAATTCGACTCCAAGAATTTCTCATGGGGATGTTGAGGCTCCTGTCGCCAGTGGGTGCCAGGTCATCTCCATCCCTGCTCCTAAGGAGCACCCGTTCCCACAGCCCTGCATTGCCTTACACCGTGGAGATGCTCAACCCAGAGAGGTCCAATCAATCTCTCATTTTTCTCCTTGATTCTTTTTTTCCCTCCCAAAAGAAAAATAAACCAAAAAATCCTCTAACCTCCCTTCTTCAGCTCCAACTCCACTTGTCTACTTTGAGCCAGGATTACAGAACCGGGTAGGGGAGGCAGGTGGAAAATAACCCTGTGGTCCCAAACTCCTCAGCAAAGATTCCAGCCGTCTCCAGGCCATTTATGCCTGTTGGATCCTCTCTTCATCACCCGAGGTGCAGATATTGTCGCAGATCCCTCTTTTCTTGGAAATTTCCCTTTTCCGTGCAACCCTCCTCTCCCTTCTCCTTATGCACTAGAAAAAATAGTACAACCCTGACAAGGCTTGCAGCATCCAACCGCTTCGCTTAACCCTTTTCTGCCAGGCCCACAGCACAGGAGGCTGCATTTGTCCCAGTTTTTCTCCTTTTCCTGCATTTTCTCCCCACCACTTGGTTCCCAACCACTTGCTCAGGAGTTCAGCTGGATTTGACCTTCCCTGCCTCCTCTGAGCATCACAGTAAAGCACCACAAACCCCATCTTTCTGCTGCTGCATCTCTGGCAGCCACAAACCCCCATTTCACCCCAAATCGACCCACCTTCAATTATTTTTTGCTCAAAGCAGTTTTTCCTCCTGCCCATACACTCTCTTCTCCCCTTTCCCCCTTCCCAAAACACCACAGCTTTGTTTAACAGCACAGAGATTTACTTTTCTTTTTAATATGTTGAGTTTTATTTGCCATGAGGTCCAGGCTCCTTCCTTCTCAGTCCAAATCCAAGCAGGGATGCTCAGTGCTTACCGAAGACAATTATGGCATCATCTGAGTTAACATCACATATCCCAGCACTCAGTTTCCCCTACTTTCTCCCCATTACATGCTTTCTGGCAAACACCCCCCCCTCTTCCCCAAGCATCTTTGGGGTTAATTCATGCAAATTTGGGATTTGGGAGGGGAGGGCATGGAGGAGGTGAAGATTTGCCCTAAGACCCTCGGTTTCCCCCCTGCCTGCACAGAGCACCGCAGGCAGGAGCCGTGCCTGTAATGAGGGGGGGTGAGATTCCGGGTGGCACCTCGAGGACAAGGTCATGTTTGTGACTCAGCCACGACCCCCTCCATTTGCACGGTTTATGCCCAGGCTGTATTAAAGCAGGGCAGGAAGGGGAAAGGGTGGAAGGAGAGGGGGAAGAAGAGAAAAAGGCACCAACTTACAATTGGCTCTGCAGTCAGGCATGCGGCGAATGCACAAGCAGCCGCTCTGCTCTGCGCCGCTGCTGGCACCTCTCACCTACGGCCCCAGACTCCAGGAGTCAACCCCCAAAGGCAGCAGAGCTTCTCCATGAATATTCATAAGATTAATATGAGCGTCTTCCCCCCCTCCTCCCCTCGCCTCCCTCCTCCCAAGCAAGAGACCTAGATTTCGACCACTGGGAAATAATCATATCCCTGGATACGTGATGCTGCTTTACTGATCCATACCATATTCTTGGTAATAGCCTGGATCTGCTCGGGGTGATCTGGGGGATGGAGAACCACCGGCTCCATGCAGCTTTGGGGAAGGAGATGGGGAAGGTTTGGACTCACAGGGACCACACTGCTCTGCTCTTGGCTGGGGTGCAGATGTTAAAAGCAGTATTTTTCTATCACTTTGCATTTACCAGCCCCACTTCATAAGGAGGAATCTCCCACCCCCAAGGTAGAAGCTCCTACAGACTTAGCGAATCCAATCTATGGATCAAACCCTGTTAGGGCACAAGGGAGATACATCTGCTTAGATCCCTCTGCCATTTCCCCATGGCCCTACGAAGAGCATCAGGGCAGCAACAAGTCCTGCAAGGTGCCTGGCACCCGGCAAACATGATGGGTGTTCCAATGATTGCCTCCATTCCAGAGGAATAGAAAATAGTTCTATTCCCATACACAGTGGTCAAGGAGCTACTGGTGCCAGTGGCAATTGCCCCAGGGACGACAACCCAAGATGAGGTAGGAGGGCAGGGACCACGCTAAATACCCAAGAAAATCAGTTCTTAGACTAACTCCCAGCCATCCAGGGGGATGTGGAGACCTGGCAGGGCTAACCCATGTTATATTAGCTGCACAAGGTGCCAGGAGCAGCGGGTGTACCCCTGGGGGGTGAGGGGGATGCTCCTCCCAGCACCCCTCTTCATCCTGAAACAAAACTCTCTTTCCCCAAGCCCCAGCCACATCCCAACATTGAACATGAATTTCTATCCCTATGGCAAAATCAGGAATCCTTCCCTCCCTGCTGCAAAGAGCCCTTGCACGCATGGGTTTCCTTACTGTGTGCAGCCAGCAGGACAGGAGGCTCCGGATGAGGGTGTTCAATGTCACCTGCAGGGTTTTAGCCTTTTCTAAGGGCAGATCTGCCATAGAAGGGGAGGTTGAATCCAGAAAACGATTTGCCCCGTGCTGGTCCTTATTCAATGTGAAGAAACTGAGGCTGGGCAGAGAACATCTCAAGTGCAACTGGGTTTCTAAGTTGTTCTTCCTGCTGCCGCCTTGGGAAGGTTCTGCAAAACCAGGGATTCTTTCACACCCAGACAGCAGCAGCTCCTCACAAAGAGGCCGAATCCCGGCTCCAGCAAATCAGGGGAATTTCCCTGAAATGAGTGACGTTCCCCTGCTTTACTATCCTAATTGTGGAGCTATTCATACAGTCTGTGTGTCTGCACTCGCCTCCCTCAGCCACGCTGACAACTCCAGACGTAACCCAGGCTTTCAGAGAACTAGACGCGCTGATGCGCTGCACCCACTTGTCTGTTTTACATGGATTTAACCAGCCAACGTCTCTGCATCAGTATTATAAGTGAAAAGAAAGTCTCTTCTGTATTATTTCTCTCATCTAAATGGACTTTCTAGTCACCCAAACTGGAAACCTTACCCCATTTGTGTGCGTGGCCCTGAGCAAGTCACTTAGCACAAGGATGTGGGGTAGGGGAACCTCAACCCATCCCACTCCTACCAGTTTGATGCCAGAGAGGGACCTCAGACAAGGGCCTGTAGGGACTGGACAAGGGGAATGGCTTGAACCTGCCCGAGGGGAGACTGAGCTGAGCTCTTAGGCAGAAGCTCTTCCCTGTGAGGGTGCTGAGGCGCTGGCACAGGGTGCCCAGAGAAGCTGTGGCTGCCCCATCCCTGGCAGTGCTCAAGGCCAGGTTGGACACAGGGGCTTGGAGCAAGCTGCTCCAGTGGAAGGGGTCCCTGCCCGTGGCAGGGGTTGGAGCTGGAGGAGCTTTAAGGTCCCTTCAGCCCAAAGCAGGCTGGGGTTCTGTGTTTTAATTGTGCTGCTGTGGGCTGTGATGGTGGGCTGTGAGGATCTGGGAGAGCTCCTGATCCCTCAGAAGGAGCATCACAGCCAAAGGGAAAACAGCAAATATCCCTGTCTGCAAAGTTAACATGAAGTTCTCCCTTTGCATTTCTCCAAGGTGTTTTTCATAATAAAAGATGTGATTGTTCTAAACACACCTCCTTTGGGGACCAGTCTGAATTCTCATTTGGTTGACACCACTGAGTTTCAACACCTTTGCCTCCAACAATGCTCCACCAGCCTGGACAGCCCATCTGGAGAGGAGCTGGGCACTCTCCATTGAAAACAGAAGCCATTTAGCTCAGAACACAGTAAAGAACCTCAGCTCCTGAGGGCTCAGTGAGGTGACTGTGAATATTTCATGCCAGGCTGCTGCTCGCTCCAGAGTTGCTAATGGATCTGCTGCCGTGCTGGCGCGGGGCAAGCATCGGTCCTAGGGGGCTGCTTCCACTCGGGCTGCTCCGGTTAAGAGGCTCTCAAAGCTGCTTTGTTTCACTTGCACAAACCAAAAGGACAGGACAAGCCAAATTAAGAAACAGATAAATCAATAGCCTCCTGCCAGCCAGGCACGGGTGCTTTCAGCTCTGGAAGGAAGCCCACCGGCACCCCAGCCTGCACGCCATCCATGGATGAAGTCCCACCATCCTTTACAAGGGCTGGGCTTTATTTAAGGTGTCATCAGAGCTCCTGTGTCCCCGCAGACTCACTGCAGACCATCACCTCTGCACCAAGGGGACCCAGTCGTGTCCCTGTGTCCTTCCAGTCCTGCTCCAAAGGGACCAGGAAAGTGGAGTTACTTCAGAGCTCCAAAAGTGCCTTGATCCAAGATGCCACCCAAATGACTGCTTAGCAAGGGCTGTGTGTGTGACCCCAAGAGAAAGAAGAGGCAATGAACATCTTGTTGATGACCTCTCTCAGGTCTGAACCAGCCCATGACAAATGGAGCATCCCTTCACCTCCCATTTCAGGGTGCGATGCTCACCAAAAGGCAGGGAAATAGGGCACAAGTTGAAACCTTCCATTGTTGAGTTTTATGGAAGAAAAGACTAAGGAGAGATGGAAGAAACCTCCAGTGGAGGTGGCCACATCTGTAGGTGGACTGCCTTTGCCTTGGGGGAGCAGTTGGGGGACCTCTGGGTATCCTCTACTCTGACACAACCCCTTTTAGCCATCAGTCTTGGAAGTGGCTCCCCATGCAGGTGATGACCAGGCTGATAGCATCACCCATCGCAATACAAATGGCACAAGCAGCCCCAGAGAGGCTAATTTTAGACCCTATTGGTCTCAGCCCCGTTGTCTGCTGCTGCTGGATGGGGACCCAGAGCTGTTGAAGGTCAGATCTGAGCCACGGAGTGAGAATTTCCCATCAGCCCAGACCTTCATCCCTCCCCAGGGCGCATGAGGACTGCAAATAAGCCAGGGAGAGAAGTGGTTTGAGGATGATTTGCTTCTTCTCTTTCTCCTACATGGAGATACTGCAAGGAGGAGATGCAGATGGTGGGGATGCTCTGGCTGGGATGCACCATCCCCATGGGCATGATGGCACCATGGGCACTGCGGCAGCTTCAGCCACGAGATGGCACTGCATGGCACAGTACAGAGAGACACTGAGCCCTGGGCTGGGCCAAGTTATGGGGCTTCCCAGCCCCATGGCCCTGCCAGATTGTGAGCCAGGCCAAGCCATGGGTTGTGCCAAACAATGACCTGTGCCAGACTGTCAGCTGGGCCAAACCATGAGCTGGGCCAAACCATGACCCGTGCCAGATTGTGAGCCAGGCCAAGTCATCAGCTGTGCCAAAATGGGCCAGACCAGGTCATGAGCTGTGCCAAATCATGGGTCATGCCAGGTTCAAACCATGCCAAACTCTGCGCTGTGCCAGCCCGCTCTGATTTGGTCCCCAACCTCGCCATAGGCCCCCGGCTGCCCTCACCATCATGTCCCTGCTGCCCGTTCCCTGCAGGGTCTCTCCTTGGAAGGTCTGTGCCATGGTGGAAGATTCCTCGAAGAAAACCCCAAGGTTTTGTGCACTTTCCTGAAGGTTTTTGAGGAAATTCATCACTTTATGGCCACTCTCCTGCTGTGAAAGTGGCTGGAGATGCCCCGTTGTGGTGACACTGATCCAGCCCCACAGGCGTGTCCCAGCACCTCTGGGCTCACTGTTCTTACTGATGATGTGGGCAGGTGATAGCCACAGGGCTGCAGGTGACACAGAGAAGACACAAGGTGACATGCCCAAGGCTACGCGGGCAGGTTGTGTCAGAGCCCCATCTACTCCCCCTGGGACCAAGGTGTGCTCAGACCACACAGCCACCTCCCTTCAATCCATGGGGAATGCCACCAGCTCGCAGCATCCTCTTCTCATCATTTCTCTACCGTATTTACTATTTCTTCATCTCCCACCCCCTCTTTTTGGGAAGAGACAGACTTCCCCGTTTCCATGGAAACCCTCCCCCTCTCCCCTCACTTCTTCAAAGAGGTTTTCATCCATTTCTTTCAAAAATAGCTATTTTTAGCCCTGGCTTCCCCTTCTCCCCCTCCCCACCCTCCGCTTTAGCTCACGCTTTCCCAGACAAGCAGCACCCACTGGGGCTATCGCTGCTGCTGAGCACCCATGGGAGACACAGCAACATCCCTTGGCCAGGGCAAGAGCAGCCTCAGTCCTTGCTCAGGTCCGTGGTCCAGATCCTGGTGGTTCCCTTAACTTCATAGAATTGGATTGGAAGGGACCTTAAAGCTCAGCCAGTTCCAACCCCCTGCCACAGGCAGGGACATCTTCCACTAAAACAGGTTGCTCCAAGCCCTGGGGTTGTGGAAATGTTGGTGTATAAAGGAAATGCTTCTGCTCTGCAGGAAGGCCCTGAGAGCACCTGAAGTCTCCACCACTCTGCAGGCTGGATCCTTGGAAACAGCATCCTCTGTGATTCCACAACCCCATGAAGCCAAGGGAATATTTCCCTCCCTGCAATCACAAAGGGGACAGAGCCCCAGGTAGCCCTGACCTGAAGCTCAGATCTGCACACATTGGCTCCTGTTCGGCCTCATGTGAGACAAACACAGGTTGCCCAAATGCAGCCAAGAAAGCCACAAACAGCGGTGGCCATCATCTGGGACAGGCAAGGAAAGCGTGGTCCCCCCTTTGCAAAGCTGAGCATCTACCACCTGCATTATGGTGTTTATTGGTTGGTGTCTTCATCCCACCTCATTGCACTTTGGCAATCAAGAGGCAGCTCAGATGCTAACTCCTGAAAGGAGATGAATCTGCTTCCACCCTTCACAGACACAGGCAGGGCAAAACCCCTGCTTAAATCCTTAGTGTCAGTGTGGGGAGATGCTGAAACTGAAGCAATGGGGAAGAAATTCAAGAGTAAATCAATAAATTCAACACTAACAAACGGGCAGAACCAGGTATTGATAAGTAAAGGAGATTTCCAGGGGGAATGATAACATCAGCAGTCCCATGGTTAAATACAACAGCAGAGGGATAGCCAATGACTCTTGCAGGAGGATGCCATGCCTCACTGATTGGAATCACAGAACCATACAATGGTTTGGGTGGAAAAGGACCTTAAGATCATCTAATTCCAATCCCCTGCCATAGGCAGGAACACCTTCCACTAGATCAGGTTGCTCCAAGCCCCATCCAAACTGGCCTTGGACACTGCCAGGGATGGAATAAGAAGATCCTTTTGGATACCAACATCTGTTCGATAGACAGGAAGCAAAGATTCAATACGAGGCCTCCTTAGCAAAGCAAGTTTTGAGGAGAGAAGAAATAGCCCGTAGGAACCTGACTGAGCTGGAAGAGCTCCTCTACAGCATCCTGGAAATGACACAGTTGGAAGAGCTGGATGCTATGGTTTGGAAAGAAGGATACGACACAGGTCATTAAAATCCTGCACGGTGCTGAGGTGATTAATCAATATTTCTTCATAACTCAGGAAGGAAACAGCACCCAGGGAGATTTCCAAGCAGATTTCAAGGCAGAGAGTGAAGTATTTATTGCACATGCTGAAGCCACACTGTCCTCACATGGGGATGCCAAACATCAACCAAAAGGACATCAGAAACCAGCCCTTCAGCAGCCCAAATCCTCCAGACCCTTGTTTTAAGATGAAGTTATGCATCACAAAGCCAGGCAGCGCTCACTCCATGTGCAGCTCCAAACACCCAGCACTGTGTTACTGCTGCGGTGGCATTTACCTGCTGCTGTTTATAACCTCGGAGATGAAGCATGAAACATCCATCCTGCTGTCACGCCGTGCCACCCCATGGCTGGCCTATACCCCCTCACCCTCTGCACTCCCCTCAGCTCCTCCCTCCAAAAGCCAGCAGGTTGGTAAATGAAATCCATCTCGGGGGAGATGAGCTGTTGGCACTGACCGTGTTCAGTCCCTCTGCAGCTCTTTGGTGCAACGCCTTCTCCATCACCACAGGTATGGGCTGGAAACCCTGCAAAACCCATAGGGTGTGGGTGCGCACCTCAAATCGATGTTCACCCCCGGGTCTTGGTGATGGGTCGGGTACGGGGACATCCCCCTCCACTCACCATGGAATGTGTCTCCTGATGCTCTTCAAGCAAACCTCGGTGGTATGTGGCAGATACAGCCCCTTTGCATGTTCCTCCAGGTCCTGTTGTGGCTGATGATATTCACGCCACCATCTGCATCTCAAACCTTGCGACATCCTGTTTTTCATGGGTGCTTAAGCACCTCCACAGTTAACCACAGTCAACTGAAACGTGCAGCCGGAGGCACCACAACCCTGAGGGGACCTGATACAGGAATCAAGGTCATGGCAGACAGAAAAGCACCAAGAGCTGCTAAAACCCCTCTGCTGTGGGTCTGAGCTCCCCTGAACCAGAGGGGGTCTCTCCTCCCACCCCTAAACCTGCCCCTGCCACTATCAGCAACACCACTTGGTCCCATCTAGCACAGCCACTTTGGGATCATTTGGAAGTACTGGTGCTGAAGCTGATTTTGCTCCTCATGGGCCACCCAGCACCCAGAGCATCCTCCCCAGCAGACCTGGTGCTCACAGCAAACGTAGAAAGCAAAGAGAGACCAAACCCACACAAACCAGCCGTAGCGCTCAGCAGTTGGGATGAGTCTGGGTTCCTGGCTCAAATCCCTCTTGCAGGAGCCCAGGCTATGGGACACAGAACAGCAGTGCTTGGATTTGCTGTTTAAGCCATCTGAGTGATCCAGATCCTGAACCAGATCCAGCCTTCCGCAGGCTCAGGCTCCTCATCCCAAATCTCAGCTGGAGTTTGGGCTGACCCACGGCTCCACTCTGTGGTCTCCAGCTGTTTTCCCCAAACCAGGAATGTGCATCTTGCTTTGTAAACTCAACCTGCAAATATCAGAAACAGGTGACTTAAAAGCAAAAGGAAGCAGAAAAGTCCCCAGTTTTCAGCTGGTTTTGGACACCCTCTCCTTGAAGGTTGTGGGAGTGCAGGATTTAGACTGGGCACCACTCCTGCTGATACAAATCCCTCTAAAATCCTGACTTTTTCCCCAATTTCACTAATTTTAAGACAACTGGTAACCTTAAAAACAACCTTTGACATTATTTGGCCACATTCACTTTTGGGTGAAGCTCAAAGATTCAAGGTTTTCACATGAGCTTCGAACCTTGTTCCACAAGATCGGGAGGAGCGGGTCAGCTCTGAAGCGGGCATCTCCACTTCCACTTCCTTTGCCAAAGTGCCTTTGCATTGCCAGTGACATCCCCTTTTCTGACACAACACCCTCCTGTAAAGGAGTAAGTTTTACTCTAAAGAATGACAACAATTTCATCTTATTTCAACCTGGAAAATGAGTTCATCCAGAGGATGCATCTCAACCTTCATCCTTGCACTATCCTTTGCACCCCCAACATCTCCCCTCTACCCCTTCTCAGTTTCAAACACCACACGTTGTGTTTCAGCCATTTTATTGAACTTTGCTTATGAAAGAACAGTTTCAAGTTTTAATGAAAAAAACCACAAAAAAGCAAAAAAGAAGACATTAAAAAAATAAATTCAACATCAGGTAAAAAACCCTACACAACCAAATAAAATCACTTTTTTGACAGGTAGCTGAACACAAAGCCCACACCACAGTGGAGGTCACCAGGACAATGGGATGCAGCAGTTTGTTTTAGCATCAGACCTGTGCGAAATGAACATGTTTAAACGATTGCAACACAGCAAACACTGGCAAAACCAGAGTTTAAAACGAACTCAGGGTAACAAGACTGCACTTTACATCTCCAGTCCTAAATTGCATCATTTCTGTGGCACCTATTAGCCAGGATTTAGCCTTCTCTAGTAGAGAAGGCTTTTGTATTTCAGGCTGGTATCTTGAATTTCACAAGGCAACATTTCATTGCTCAAATACACCCAACGTGTTTCAGTTGAAACAGTCATGGAACAGTTCAGTGTTACCCACATGAAGGAGGGGAAGCAAAGCCAAGATTATATCCAGCCACCTCAATCCCTGGAAGATCCCATGAAACTAAATTGCATAGTAAAGGATGGGAAAATAAGAAACATGAGCTGCTCCTCTGTTGGAGGTCAATGGTTGATGCAATGTCTCCCATTTGCAATGTGTTGGGGCCTCAGGTGATGAATTAAGATGCTAAATTCAGCTGTGGGAATGTCTGACCTTCAGCAGTGAAGGTTCTTTTCCTGCCAGACCTGAGTAACCAAGTCCCTTTCCAATACACTAATGGCAGCACAAGGGCAGCAAACACATCATTTGGCATTAAAACATCCCCATTTCAAGCACTGTTTTCCTGGCTACATTTCCTCTTAATACCATTCACTTGCAAGTCCTGCTTTCGCAATGATCTGGCATTGCCAAACACATTGCCCTGCTCTGAAATCATCCTCAGGGATAGGAGTGACATTTAAAACACAGCATAAGTGGCCTGGCCTTCCAGTGGTCAGAGAGATGATGCGTTATGCAAAACACCAGGAGGTGACAGCAGTATCTCGGACCATTCCGTTAAAGATGCACTGATGATGGCATCTTGGGGAATGCAAAAGGAAAAAGGGAAAAAGAAACAGAATTTACCTGCATCGGAGGTTGGCAGATGAAAAGATGGGGATTATCATAGAATCCAACTGGTTTGGGTTTAAGGGACCTTAAAGCTCAACCAGTTTCAACCCCTGCCACGGGCAGGGACCCCTTCCACTGGAGCAGCTTGCTCCAAGCCCCTGTGTCCAACCTGGCCTTGAGCACTGCCAGGGATGGGGCAGCCACAGCTTCTCTGGGCAACAGAGATGTGCACTTGAATTCAAACCCCTCTCAGAACACATCTACATGTGCACACTCATTAAACCTCCAGCGTGCTCAATATATATTATATATTATATATCTCTATATATATTATTTTGCAAGTTTTTTGCCAGCACCCGTGGACAGAGGTGGAAGCCAGGACAGGTCTGCAGGAATCTTGACTTTTACCCCCAAATCCAGCCAAGCAGGCTCACAGTATTTCATATGTTGCCCCTGAAAGCATCTTCCAGCTAAGCACCATCCCACCGGCTGCATCCACTGAGCCTTTGTCAATGCCCTCAAACACTTCCTGAGATGTTTTGCTTTCTACTTTCACTGTCTTCTTCAAACACGTTCACACTTGTTCCTACAACACGTGGATTTACATGACCCTATACCAGCCCAGCTCCCTAGATCTGCTTTTCCTGCCTATCCACCAGGACAGACCCAAAGGTAGAGCTCCCATCACTTGAATTGCACCCTGAAATGAAGAGCTGGGAGTGATGGTGTGCAGAGCTTGCTGGAGATAGCAGCAGTGCTGGGCACAGAGGAGGAACATCTACGTGTTCAGCGTCTAAAGAGCACGTCTGATGCTCAGCATCTCAGAGCACGTCTTTGAAGGGCTATGAATAAAGATGAGCAGCCTGCCTGCCTTCGGATGATTATGGGAATCAAAGCACGCTGGGGTTTGGATGTTCTCTTGATGTCAGCCACCATTCAGTCGCTCCCTATTTTGTTTTTTAATCGACTGGATACATTTTTAATTTGCCTTCCCTTGCCAATCCAGCCCTGTGCTCCAAATGACATTTCACCACACCTGCCCCCATACGATTGCTATCTTTAAGACACACAAGGCAAGCCAGAGTCATGACAACACATTAATGTACTGGACTGACAAGTAGAGACTATGAAACTCTCAGTTAATCTGAAATAGCACATTAACAGTTAGCTGGCTCAGTGACTAAGCAAAAGAAACCCAACAGCATGGAGCAAAGTGGTCAAGGCCAGTATGTACAATACCAAGAGGAGGTGGAGATTTGGCAAGATCAGCATCGGTGGGAGATGTCCATGGGGTGGGTTTGGTGCTGGTTGGGAGGAACAGAGCAGTGGGTGGCCACAGGCATTCTGCTGTTGGAAGCCACCAACCCAAATGGATGAAGGGGTCTGGTATTTCCCATCACTTTGCTCATCAAAATATGATCTTGAGCCCTAACAGAGAGATGCTTTAACAAAGTGGCTGTTGCAAACAGAGGTATAGTTATGTTACACACACACAAGCCATACAAAAGCTCTGTAACACTGGTGAAAAATAAAGATCACTTTAGTACTGGTACATTCTATCCCCCGTTCTAAGGGCTACTAGATCATGTTCCAAAAGAAACTAAATTTAACACCTTTGGGACCAAGGCTTCCCAAGATCCAGGTCTGTGGTGTGATCCAGAAAGTCAATCCTTCTCCTGTTAATGAGCCATTCCCACTGTGGGCAACCCAGGATTGTCTGCAGGGCTGTGGGGGACACTGGGTCAGACCTTCAGTGGATCCTTTGGCTATTTGCAGCCCCAGAATCCCCAGCATGGTAGAAAAGCATATTCTGGGTCAGTCCCTTCAGATTTCAGGGTTGCTAAAGGCTTTGTTCAATCACCTTTGCATCCTCCAGAGCACGCTACGAATCCATAATCATGAGGGAATGCTGCAAACAGATCTATTTTACATGCTCTTATGTTTTTGGAGGTGATACTTCCCCAAAAAGCTCAGTATTCTGGCAGCTCCATCCAGGGTAATGGGGAATAGGCCACTGCTCAGTTATTTGGGGTGATGGAAACAGGCTCAGCCCTCACTCCCTGAATACCAGTGACCTTTTCTGGTCTCTTTTAAAGGGGCTTTTAAGGGTTTCAGAGTTTTTACTGTCTGAGCATTAATTCTGGTGCTCAGAAATTCTGGTGGAAGTTAAAGCTCATTTTAGGACTGGTACATTCTACCCTGCATCTGCAGGATGAGACAGCTGGGGGGAGCACGGGTCCCAAATCAGAGGATGGGATGGATGCCCAGGGGGTGAGTTTTGGCTGTGCCACATTAAGACACAGTTGGTCACAAAGGAAGAAGCTCTTTAAGCCCATCCTCAGGCTGCAGCAGTGCCGTGGTTATTGCCGGATCCCGAGGGATTTGCTGGCAGAGCTGGAGGATCCCATGGAGGAGCTCCCTTTCCCTAACCCCCTGCCGGCTGCCTCCGGGCAGGGCATGGTTAGATGTGAGGTTAATGAGAGCCACCATCCCAATTAGCTTTGATTTCTGCAGATGCCTTTCACACCAGATTGATTTCATACCACAGGATGCTTCACTTCCATGAATCCACGTCATCCCTCTGTCAAGCCTTGGCATGCCCAGCAAATCCCTGAGGGATCAGAGATCTGCTCCTTGGGCTCTTCCAGCAGCCCTGGTTCCCAAACCACCTCCCTCTGGACCTCATGCTGCAAAAACCATGGTAAAACCAAGTGCCAGCAGCACCAGCCCTTTTCCAAGTCATTTATCCACAGCTCAGGTGACCATAGGATTTTTGCCATGCTGGGATTAAATGCAAACAAGCCCAAGGAGCAATGTCCCACTAAGGGCCAGATCCATATTTGCTCCTCATTCCCCAAGGTGGGCAACCCAGCTTTGACTGAAACTGGTGGGATTTCACTTTTGTTTCTTCTCTCCCTGTCTCAGCCTGTTCTCCCCAGCCTGTACCAATGCAGAACCCAAGAAACCTCTATCTTTAGGACCCCCAAACCCCAGGAACAAGGTCTTTCTCCATCACTAACAACACATCTGCCACTACAGAAGGAGGAATCCAAGCCAAGAAATGATCCATGTTTAAAAAGCAAACAAAACAAACGTAGCCTCACCAAAGCCAACGCATTCCTTTAAGAACCACATCATTTCCCCACCGTGAAGGGAATTTCTCAATCCTCATTTCGGCTGAAGTCTGCACTGGGGACAGCCAGAAAGGAGGATGCTGAACTGCAGATAGGTCTGGAGCAATCCCAGCCCTGAACAGTGCCTCAGAAACCCTCTTGGTTCATCTTCAAAGCTCTTCTGCAAGGAGAAACACATGGTGCAGACAGCTGGCTGCTTTGCCACGAATATTCCCTTGAGTTTTCCCATTTCAGAGACTTTCTTCTATGTAGGTTGTTTATTTTTAAGTGCATCCTCACTTGGGTTGTGCCTTGAAGCATCTCACATGTGTCTCCTGTGAATGTTCCCCCTCTCCTGCCCGGGATCTGGTTCGAAATGCAGGTAAACAGCTCTGCTCAGTGAAGGATCCAGGTTGCAGTGCTGCCCTCCAGGCAGAGTGGTCCCTGCTCCACTTTCCAGGTCCCCAGTGGATACCTCAAGTCTTGTCCTTGGACATGGACCCAAAGCAATCAGTGACATGAATTCAAGAGTCTGCTTCACATGCCTCATGGTTTTGTCTCCCACTACATCCCCTTGGGCATCCTCTGCTTCAGAGCAAGCTCCAGCTCACTTTCCTTGGTCCAGTCCAAATTACATTCCCCAGATCATTCCTGGTCACTTACTGCAATGCAGACACAGAGCATCCCGGGCTCACCTGAGTACCATAACAATGCTGTTGTATCACCTTGCTCCTTCAACAGAGTATGTGCCAGGTGGGTTTTAGTCTCAAAGCTGGGATGGAGGCGGCATGCAGAGGTGGATGAGGCTGGGACAAGGACAGGGAGCCATCAGAAGAAACCATCAATCCCTTTGCTGTTTACATTTATGCCTTTGCAGATGATTTATCCCTTTGCAAACCATCTATCCCATTGCACTGGGATAATATTTACTCATATGGTCCTAGGAAATGGACCTAGGTCTTAGGAAATGCAGTGAGGTTATAGAAACCCCAGGTTTAACCGCTTCACAGCCCAGTGTGGGCAACCCACAGCTCTTAACTCGCCACAGAAAAGACCCTGGCATGCAAAATGAAACAGCAACAGCAAAGGAGTGATGGGCTTCCTGTTTATTATAGTATTAGCAAGTCAATACTATAATATTCCCTTGGGATTGATGTACCATGGAATAGAAGGGCATATGGGCTCTCATGAAATTCAGAGGCACAACCAGCCAGGATCAGGTTTTTACAGCTTTTCCACCCCTGGAGATCAAACTTTTCCTTAGCTTTTCATGGAGGGATCCTGAAAGCAAGGCACAACTTGTTGACTGTTCAACACCATATTCCTCAGAATCAGTGGAGATGCTCCTTGCCTAATGAGGACTTACAATAAACCACAACCTTTGGTACAGCACATACCTACTCATGAAGAGCACTTACAGGAAAGTCAGGAAAATGGAACAGGAATTATTCACATCCCAGTGATGAAAACAGCCCGTGGCCTTCCACAGGGAACAGTGAGAGCGACTGAACTTCCCCCATTTCCCTCCCACCCCAAGCAAAACACTTGGACTGCTTATTAGCAGCTCTGGTTAATGTTTCCTTTTGGGTCGCTTCATCTTCCAAGAGATATTTTTAAATTCTATAAAAAAAAGACTAAAATAATGTCCAAATGGTTTCCACCTCCCTCCTCCTCCTTCCTGGCTTTGTTCAGTCTCATTATATTGCACATGATTTGAAGATAATCTTCTGGCTGCAAAGATGTTCCCTTCTACATAATGCACTTGTTAGAAAACCCAGATAACGTGGCAGATATTTCATAGATGAAATATGAAATGGGTTTCATTGGGGAGGACAGATCCTCTGTCGGTCGGATCCACAGCAGCATCAGTCACCGTGTCCATGATATTCGCCATCTCCTTGGAGTCATTTGATTTCTCAACACAGTCCTGAAGGTCTTAAGTTTGAAGCTTCTTCTGTTATCTGTTGGGCAGAGCAAAGAACCACTTTTATACACAGCCTGGTCTAGGAAACAAGCAGCAACTGATTATCCTTCTCCCGAAGTAAAGTAGAAGAGATGTTGCACATTGGCCCCCTCCAACTACTTCCCATCTTCATTCCCCACAAATAAAGATCTGCTCATTAGAATTCTTTCACAGACTAAAAACAACACAGTCAAAGGGAGCTAAAGATAGAAAAAAGATTCATTAAATATATTCTGGTTCTTAACTATTATCTCACATTAACGGCAAGTTCCAAATCCAGAATAATTAGAGCAAAGTGGGTTTTCCTCATCATGTTTTTATCTTAATCAAGCTGGGTTTGTTCCAACATGATATGATTCACATGATATTAAGCAACTGGTTGATTTTACAGTGAAGGTGCTCCCAACAGAGCTCAAACCTGAGACCCCATTTTGATGGAGGGATGGAGAGGTCTAGCAAAGGGCAACAAAAAATCCCCCAAACCTCTGCTGCTGAGCCCATGCAGTGCATGAATCCACCTGGTATCACATCAGGTCTCCTTTGAAGCCTAATAACTCTCATGAAGGCTCAGGGGGGACCTGATGGCTGCCTCCAACTGCCTGACAGGAGGATGGAGCCAGGAGGGGCTGGGCTCTGCTCCCAAGGAACAAGGGATGGGACAAGAGGAACCAGCCTCAAGCTGCACCAGGGCAGGTTTAGATGGAGCTGAGGAACAATTCCTGCCCCAGAGGGTGCTCAGGCATTGGAACAGGCTGCCCAGGGCAGGGCTGCAGGCACCGGCCCTGCAGTGTTCACACAGCGTGGAGACGAGGCCTCAGTGCCATGGGTTAGGGGTGGCCTTGGCAGTGCTGGGAACGGTTGGACTGGGTGAGCTGAAAGAGCTTTTCCAACCTGGTTCATTTTGTGATTGTATGATTCGATGAAGGGACTCATCCTGACTCCTGTTTTACTACAATGAGATGCTCTGCTCTGTCTCTGAGACGCTGAAATACTTAAAGTCTTCATGCAACTGTTTATATCCCTTTTGTTTTCTCTGCCTTTAGTTCACGCCATGGCAATTTGAGCATCCCACCTCCTGCATCACGGGCCATGCGCCTGCCTGTGGATGGGGTTTAGCCAGATTCCCTGAGGGTTTAAGCCTTGTGTAAGTCCCAGGAGTCACACACCCGAATTCTGGCCCTTTCACGGTTAATTTTCAAGTGTGAATTCATAAAGCTTCCTATCGTGAAGTTCATCAACTATATTAAACCCAGCGTGTGGTGCACACTAATAAGATGAGCGCTACCACCAAACCAGATTACGTGAGCCAGATGCTTCATTGGCAGCCAGTGATGAGACAAGGGAAGGAAGGATCTGCATTCCCAGTTCAGAGCCCAGCCTAAGACACTGGGACTTGCCTGGTTCTAGCTCATCCCCAAAAATGAGCTTATTTTCCCCAGAGGAAAAAGGCGGGATAGTATCCAAGCACTGAGGAGGATGAGCCCTGTGCTCTGGATGCTGCAGGGATGATGTTACAGGGATGTTCAAAGGAGGCAGAGAAAGGAGAGAGGGGGATTTCCCACCAGGAGCAAAGAATCCCTTGCAAGGCAGCATGGCACTTGGGGGAAAATAAGCTACCAAAAGGGCTTAATGCTCCTTGCATGTGTCTCAGACCAGACAGTTATTCAAGCACTGGCTTATCTTGAAGTGCCAGAAGGACTGTTC
The DNA here is from genome assembly GCF_033783945.1 of Neopsephotus bourkii. NCBI lineage: Eukaryota > Metazoa > Chordata > Aves > Psittaciformes > Psittacidae > Neopsephotus > Neopsephotus bourkii. The sequence continues at coordinate 1,787,632 of NW_026900918.1, read as the reverse complement.
ATAGGCTTAAAGCTAACTAGGTTTTATGCTTTATTAGACTGTGATTACTCTTCCCTCCCACCTGCCAGCAGGGAAATGCTCCTGCTTTTTTGCAAAGCAATGATCAAGCTATTGGGACCCTCAGGAAACACTGGAGCATTGCACAAATACAACCCAAATTGCACCTTCAGCTGGCCCAGGAAATAGCATTGGTTTGGCTGGGAAAGCGATGGCAGAGTTTGGGCTCTGCAGATGAAGTGGTAAATAACAATTTCCTCAACCTGGGCAAATAAACCAGCACTTTGGGGTGTTCTGGTGCCTTTTCAGGCTGTATCCTTGCCCTGGTATAAAGAAACCCCTGAATCCTCAGCCTAATGATGATGCTATTGCGCTGAATTCAGCAAGACCCACAGCGGGAGTGAGAAGTCAGGATCACTCAGGAGATACTGCTGCTCCTGCTCCTGAAGGGATCCAGATGTCTTCCCATCAAATGGAGGTGATGAAATCCCCTCCATTCCAAGAAAAACAGAGGATATTAAACAGCAGCCACAAAAATGAGATGTTTTTAAACCTATCAAGCCAGATAACTTGTATCCAAGCATTAGGAGTTGGCGAAGCAGCTCGTGAGACTGCAAGTATTGAGCATCTCTTGAGCCCTGGGCCTGGTGGAAATCCAGAAGACTGGAAAACAGCTCCTGTAGGGCCAGTTTGTTAAGGGATAAACAAAGTGACCTGCAAAAATGATGGGTCTGGCCATCTGTCACTGATCTCAAACAATATGCTGGAATGGTCTTAATAGAGCATTAAAGAGGAAGATATAATTGATGCCAATCAGTGCAGGATTAGGGGAAACAGGCCTTATATAACTTGATATCTCTTCTTCCCAAGTTTGGTGATGAAGGGAAGTGCTGTGTAATGCTCTAAGGGAGCTGCATGACAGCTTGGTTAAGGAAAAGGAGCAATAAAGACAAATTCCTAGGAGATATCACGTCAGGATATCACATCAGGTGATATCAAGTCAGGAAAGCAGCTGAACCCAGGTCACGTTCACTGGTCCCCTTCTCCTTGGGCATGCTTTGCTCTCTCAGAGCATTTTGCAACCAGGATGGGAGCGGCGTCACTGAAAGTTTTCCAGCTCCAGGGCAGAAAATCCCAGGTTTGTTTCAGACACTGCACAAAGGAGATTTCCTCTTTTAATTCAGAGGCTTCTGAAGTGCAGAACATCTCAGACACCTGAAGGCTAAAGCACATGCGCTGGGTGCCAGCACCCACCAATGCACGCAGCAGAGGCAGAGAACCCCTCTAGCTTGCAGTGCTACACCCAGACTCACAGCAAACTCCTTTCACACCCCTCCTACAAGCTCCACTTTGCAGCAGGCAGGTTCATTTTAAGCCCAAACTTCCTACGTCTCGTTTGTGACCTGCTGCAACAGCTTGAGGTTCAAATCGTTGCGGAGCTGCAGCTCCAAGCAGAGAGCAGCGAGGAGGAAGAAGGGGGATTTCAATGAGGAACACACAGAGATTTCAGGAGAAATGGGCCATAAGGGTGGAAAAGCAAGTGGAAAGATGCAAAGTGAAGGAATCGGAGGAGGGGAGGATGATTATGGGATGGGAGCTGTAGGGCAGAGCTGGCATTCCCAAGCTTTCCTCCAGCTAAGGAAAATAACTGCAGTTCCTGGGGTATCAGGGGGAGGTTCTGAAGGCTCTGCAAGCTTCCAGAAAGCTGAACTCCATAAAGGCTTGGAGGATTCTTTACTTCTTGCTCTGTGTTTCAAAACTGCCTCCTCCTTCCACACTGTTTCATTGCAAACACTTTGTGAAGCTGCTCAGTGTCATTTACAGATGGGGAAACTGAGGCACGGAGGAGCTGAGCTGCCCAAAGTCACCCAGGAGACCAATAGCAAACACCACAGGGCTCCCCCCTCCAGGTCTGGGGTGCAGGGACACACATTTTCATGCACTAACAGCCCAAATCCCTCCAAGCAGCACAGCAACCCCACCATCCTACACCGCACTCAGCGCCTTCATTGCAACCAAGTCAAACTGCAAACACATCTCTCTGTGAATGCCAAAACCACTTTGCAAAGCATCCTGTCCATGCTCCACCGCAACCTTTGGCTTCCCATGAGAGCAAGACACCAAGCACAGACCCTGCTGCTGGCAACCCTTTTTCTTCATATAGAATCCCAGGAATCCCAGACAGTTTGTGTTGGAAGGGACCTTAAAGCTCCTCCAGCTCCAACCAATGCCACGGGCAGGGACCCCTTCCACTGGAGCAGCTTGCTCCAAGCCCCTGTGTCCAACCTGGCCTTGAGCACTGCCAGGGATGGGGCAGCCACAGCTTCTCTGGGCACCCTGTGCCAGCGCCTCAGCACCCTCACAGGGAAGAGCTTCTGCCTAATATCTAATGTAAATCTCCCCTACTTAAATTTGAACCCATCACCCCTTGTCCTGTCACTACAGCCCCTGATGAAGAGTCCATCCCCAGCATCCTTGCAGCCCCCTTCAGACACTGGAAGCTGCTCTGAGGTCTCCATGCAGCTTTTCTTCTCCAGGCTGAACAGCCCCAGTTTCTCAGCCTGGGCTGAGCCTTCAGTGCTTCTGCCACGATGGAACCATGACACAACCCCAAAGGATTTTCCGTATCTATCCATGATGCTGCTTCACAGGAAGCAAAGCAAAGCAGCTGGTGCTGGTCAGCATCAAAAGCAACCTGACTGCACTCCGCATCCTTGCCAGCAAGAGCAGAGATAGCCACTCGCTAGTCTAGTCGTGCGAGCCATGCACTCAAAGCAAGTCTTCCCACCCAGCATGTGTTAAAGATGCTAAAAATGAAGAGCAACAACTGTAGAAAAGCAACAGCCACGACAGAGCTTAAACATGCTCAGAAAAGCACCCGAGTTACAAGGCTTAAAGAAATGAATCATTCTTAAACAAACCCAGCAGCGCCGGCTGCTGTCAGCAGCACTGAGCTGGGGTCTCGAGATCAGTGTGCAGCAGGGTCAGGTGAAGAGCAGGGGAATACTGGCCATTGGGAAGTGTTTCAGCTGCTCCCAACCCGAGTGACAAGCTGAATGAGATGGGAGACATGTTTTAATCTACTTGAGCATGTCCTGGTTCATAAGAAGGAGAAAGCTGACGGTGCCCTGCGGGGAGGTTCATGCGTGAAGGTTTCCCTGCCCAGCTGCAGAGCATCCTCAGCAGCAAAATCAGGCTCTGAGCGGTGATGAGACACAGACAGACACTGAAAGTTGTGCTCCTCATGAGGCAGTGCCTTAAAATGGAAGGAAAAACTTACAGGGGATTTTCTCAGAGCGTTTGTGGCTGAGTTTTGCCAGCAATAGGGATAAAACAGCTCCAGCTACCAGGGACCCCACACACATCCCTCCTCCACATGGAGCAAGGTTCTCATGAGCAAAAACGGGATTTGCTGGGTGACAAAGAGCAGGATTGCTGATGCTGTCCCAGTGCAAAGCAGCGAATCCAGGCCCATCAGGTGGGGTGAATATTGCCTTGACAGAGATACCATTACTCATTCTCCTGTTTGGGAAGCCAAGGACGGGGTAAAAGATCCCAGCTATACACCCCCAGAGTCGAGCCAAGCATCCCGTTCAGACTACGGCTGAGAACCCACAGCAGGGAAGGGTGCAGAAGGGCAGCACCATCAGTAACAGAGACAATTCATAGGATACTGCCCAGAAAGACCCCTTTTCCTGCACCCATCGCCCATACAACTGCCTTTGCACAAGGCTGCCGGTGCACTGAGCTCTGCCTCCCAGCACACGCAATTGAGACCGAAGGGCACAACGAGTGCCGTTTAAATCCTGTTTCCTTGCACTCCTGGCTTTGCAGCACACCCAGAGATCACTTGTTAAAGCATGGGCTGTGCTGGAAGCCTCCGTGTGCTCGCACCAGGATATGCAGATTTTAAAGGCTTGGCAGGAAGAGGGCTCCAAACTACACAATTAAACAGATTCCGTGTAGAACGCTCTCTCTACACACCAACCACTGCAAGAGACCCTTTCCCTGCCCTACAGCTCTGTCAGGAGACACCCTTCCACTGCTGGTGTGCTCTGGATGGCTCCTTCCCCTCCGCTGGGGAAGCTCCTCATCTGCCCTTTGCCTCTGCTGAACTGACCCTCAACTGGGGATTAACAACAGAAACGACTTCTTCTGTCAAGTGATGGAGCAGAAACAACTGCCTGGGGAGAAATTTAACCCTCCTGGAGGAAAGAGGAATCTCCAGCCTTTGGTAGCATCCACACACAGGGTGGGATGGATCCTGCCCCGCTCCACCCCAAGCACCTGAAGGGCTTCTATTGAGCTGGAGAACAACAGAAGTCAGGCCTGAAAACACACACAAAAGGGAAAATAACAAGAGAAAAAGGGGGGAGTGCCAAAGAACCCAGTGGAGGGGCCAGGGTTAGGGTTGCTGTTTGTCCCCTGCATCCCCTGGTACCAAGGATGTGTTTTGAGGTGGCATCCAGGGTTGAAATGGGAGAACAGGTCCTAAAATCCAAGCAGAGGGAAAGGGACATTCACCTGGGAAAGGAGGTAGGAGCCTGTACAAGGCTCTCTATCACCCAGTGCCCATATATAAACTGAATATACAAAGCATCCAGGGGCTGCATCGCAGGGGTGGCATCTCCCTGCTCCCATCCCTTGGTGCCATCAATGTGACCTTCTCTCTTATACAACAGGTAGGAAGGACATGGGAGGAGGACATTTCGGAGAGCATCCCTGCCACGCTGTGCAGGCAAACAACAAGCTGAGGACTCCACACACAGTCCACACGCTTCAAGGGCCCTGCCTCCCCCCCACTCACTGCCTGTGCAATCTGAAATGTCAGCCAGCAGCTTTCAGTAATGCACTTTCCTCCATCTAATGTAATAAGCTGAGGCTAGGCAAGCCCTTCTCCTTGCAGACAGCAGGCAGGCAGCTCCACTAATACTAATCTCCTAATGCTGCCCCTCTAAGCACATTAGAAACAGTTGAGTCCAGCATGCTGCAAAGGCTGAGGCTCGTCTTTAACTCCACAGTGATGGTTAAAACAGTCCTAGCTCCTAATAGGAGGCACATTGCAAGACAGCAAAGGAAGTTAAATAAGCAGCTGGCTGCAAAGAGAGCAATCCTTCCGTGATCTCTCCAATTCCTGGCACAGCACAGGCAGGAGGCAGTTCAAGAGAGGCTGTCAGACTGAATGGTACCTAATGGGGCAGCACAAAGGGAAGAAGCAGACAGAACTGGAGCAGACCATGGGAAGCGTATCTCTGGGTTTCCACTGCCAGGTTTTGGGGTGTATCTTGACAGAACAGCAGTTGTTAGTGACAGCATTTGGCACTGGGGTAAAGCTGCCTTTTCATGGAATCACAGAATCCCAGACTGGTTTGTGTTGGAAAGGACCTTAAGATCATCCAGTTCCAACCCCCTGCCATGAGCAGGGACACGTCACCCTAAGCCATTTTGCTCCAGTGGATAAAGTGGTTTCTTCGCCACTTCTCCCAAACAGCAGCTTTTATTGTCAATCAGATCCATTGGGAATTATTCTGTCTTCACGAAGTCAGGCAAGGATTTGCCAGGAAAGCAAAGAGCAACCTGCAAGGTTTCCGCTTATTTTAGATGGCAGAGAAACCAAAAACTGCTGTGCCACTTCCCGGAGAATGTGTGGTTTCCTGCCACAGGGAACAGGCAGACACAATCCCAAGTGGGGCTGTTTCCACTGCTTTTAAACTCAAATCCTCCTTTTAGGAGTAGGACTGGGAGAGAGCTCTAACAACAGGACAAAGTGAGAGCTTGGAGGCAGGAATGACATTTCAGCCCACTGGCTATGGGGAAAAGGCACTCTGGGGTGTTCCCAGTTATCCCAGAAGGGATCCCAGGTTTGTTACCTCCTGAAATACTCCAGAGCATCTCTCCCATAAGGACCATTTGTTCATTGAAAACTACAGTAACTCAAATAAAGCTGTCACATTTAGTCAAGAGGCTGCTGTGATGTTTTCCCTGGTTATAAGGGGTTTATTAACTGGGGTTAAGGCAGAGTGCTACAAACTGTCCTGATCCTTTCAGTGTGGATAAATCCCAGCTAAACTATGATTCCAGCATCTCTCAGGACAAATTCCCCTTTCCACAGACATGAGAGAGGTTTGACTCGCACATCTCCCTTTTCATAGAAGGTATTTACCTGCCCTGTGCAGGACACTGCCTTGAGAGAAACTGGTTCTATTCAACCCAAACCCCAGCAGAACAGAGCAGAGCCTAAGCCAAGGTGCTGCTTTCAGCCTGCTTCGATGGCAGGGGTCAGATTGAAGCATTAAATGGCTGCAAAGAACCTTTTAAGCACCAGAACTGAAGAAATCCAGCTGCACAAAAAAGTAAGCAGCAGGGTTTTCCTCCTGTGTGTAGCACTAAAAAAGCCAATATAATCAGAGGAGCTAGGGGATGTTATCCCACTTTAACACAGAAATATCCCAGAGCAGCAGGGGGAGTGGAAAAATAAAGTTAACCACTGGAAAGCATGAGGTTTGTCCCCAAAATCAACATTACTTCATGGTGCTGTTAAACTATCCCGTGCAAAGCTCACCTGATCCCATCAGATGTCCCGTGGCCCCTGGTGCACACGTAAGGATGAAGCCGGTGTGTTTATCCCGGCGGGGGTTTGGTTACTTTTCCATCCTGCTCTTTACACATCTGGTTTCCAAAAGCTGATGGAGTTCCTCAGCCGAGCTTTCCCGACTGCTGCTCGGAGCCATTTCACATGGGATTTAGGGAATACACCGGGGTTCATGGGGTGCAGGGCGATCTCTAGGTTGCTCTTGGTGTTTGCAGGTGAGGCTCTATCTCCAACTCTCAGTGCCAAGGTGTGAGCTCCTCTGCAGGGAGCGGTGGGTCTGGGGTGTGCTTATTGCCTGTGGGAGCTTTATTCAGCAGAGGGAAGCCACACCATGGCCATGGCCTGGGGATGGGGTCACGTAGCGTGGCCGAGCTGCGGTGTCCTGCGGGATGACGGGGCTGGAAGCATCTGGAAAGGCTTTTTTGTGGGAAGAGCGAGGCCCAAGGGGGATGGGAGAAGGGATGCCATGACAACCTTTGGGGGTTTCCCAGGAAACCAGGGTCACCATGGCAACTGCATCGCTCCTGTCCGAATCAGTGACTTCCGCTGGAAGGCGTGTTTGCCACTTTAATCTCCTTGCGATAAGCGGCTGCATCTCTCCCAAACCCAAAACACAAGGAGGAAATATCCCTTTGTCTCCAGCTGGGTTGTTGGAGGCTGCAGAGGAGCCCATCATGGATCCTGCATCCCCTGGTCCACGTTGGCATCGCTCCCTGTGCACCGTCAGCTCCTGTAACCATCCCCTTTCTCCTCCCTCCTCCCCGCACCCAGACCTGCTGCACGGCCACAGATCTGGTGTTGGATGAAATGATGCCAAAGGGTTACAGAGGAAGGGAATTAAGAACAGAAAATGAGGGTTTGGGGGCTGGTTTTCTCTATTTCAATCAGCAATGACTGCCCTCGGTCTCCCATCAGATTAGGATTTCCTGAACGATCTAAAGAAGGAGAAAGGGAATCGGTGATGTGCCTGTAGCAGCACATCACGTTTTGATATGAAGCATCATTTAACAATGTGGTAACAGAGGCTCTGTAAAATTAAATGGTCATTTCCTCCCACCCCCCTTCCAGCATGCTCTGCAACATGTTTTCCTCGTCTCCCCACCCAGTCCGGGGTTGTTAATCCAACAAGTGAGCTTATGTGATGGAAGGGAAATCAGCTACACGCTGCCTTAAGGAAAGAGGGGGAGAAATCCAGGAGCAAAGCGAGACGTCCCCAAAGCCAAGAAAACAAAAGCAGCCCTGCAACACGTTGCAGAACAACCACTTGTTTGGGCAGCGAGTGGGTTTTGTCTTCATCTTCCTCCTCTCTTATCTTTGCGTCGTCCTCCGGAGAATCCGAGATCCTTTATTTGGCTCTTTAGAAAGGAAGGAGCTAAAAAAATAAACGTCTAAACCCGAGGGCACACAGAGACCGACGATGGTGCATGTTCCACACGACACCGAGGACACAGTCACTTTGCATCGTTATTGTTGGTTTGATTTTTTACCTCACCCTCAGATTTTGTTGCTGTTTGGTTGGGTTTGGTTTAGGGAAGGGGGGGGGAGTGCTGATTTTTAAACATCCGTAAAGATCTTTTTGATGTTCACACAGTTGGGATTGTTCGTGGTTGTGCAGTTGCCTGCTTTAAAGGCAGCCTGTTTGAATGCACTGTGGTTGATCCCCCCTTCCTCGATCACCATGTACTCGGACTTGCTGAGGGTGGAATTGCTGCGAGCCTTCCTCATCTCCTCGCTGGAGGAGAGGTGCTGGCAGCTCCCGACGTGCATGTACTGGGCTTGCTCCTCACCTTCTGTCTCCCGGTGGTAGAAGTAGTTGAAATTGGAGACTATGACAGGCACGGGAAGGGCGATGGTCAGTACCCCAGCGATGGCACAGAGAGACCCCACGATCTTGCCCCCAATGGTGATGGGGTGCATGTCCCCGTAGCCCACTGTGGTCATGGTCACCACAGCCCACCAGAAGGCATCAGGGATGCTACTGAAACCTGAACTGGGGTCATCAGCTTCTGCGAAGTAGACGGCGCTGGAGAAGAGGATGACGCCGATGAAGAGGAAGAAGATGAGCAAGCCCAGCTCCCGCATGCTGGCCTTGAGGGTCTGCCCCAGGATCTGCAGCCCCTTGGAGTGCCGGGACAGCTTGAAGATACGGAAGACCCTGACCAGCCGGATGACTCTGAGGATGGCCAAGGACATGGCTTGCTGGCCGTTGCCTTGCCTCTCAGCCAGCTCGGTGCCCAGCGTGATGAAGTAGGGGATGATGGCCACAATGTCAATGATGTTCATGATGTTCTTGGAGAAGGTGGCCTTGCTAGGGCAGGCAAAGAAACGGACCAGCAGCTCAAAGGAGAACCAGATGATGCACAAAGTCTCCACCACAAAGAAAGGGTCGGTGAAGGATGACACCATGGAAGTAGCTGGGGACGAGGAGTTGGTGAAGACATCAGGTTGGAGAGGACCACCACCCATTCCAAATGTCCCCCCAGTTCCCTCATAGTCGTGGTCATCCCTGAACTCTGGCAGGGTCTCCAGACAGAAGATGACAATAGAGATAAGGATGACCAGGACAGAGACAATAGCAATGCCTCGGGCTGGCCCAGAGCTCTCGGGATACTCAAAGAGGAGCCACACTTGGCGCTGAAACTCCTTGTCGGGAAGCGGTCGCTGCTCCTCCCGAATGAACCCCTCATCCTCCCGGAACTTCTCCATGGCCTCCTCCCCCAGCTGGTAGAAGCGGATCTCCTCGGAGAAGATGTCGATGGGGACGTTGACGGGCCTCCGGATGCGCCCACCCGACTGGTAGTAGTAGAGGATGGCGTCGAAACTGGGCCGGTTTCGGTCGAAGAAGTACTCGTTGCGCAGGGGGTCGAAGTAGCGCATCCTCTTCCGAGGGTCCCCCAGCAGTGTATCGGGGAACTGCGCCAGGGTCTTCAGCTGGGTCTCAAACCTCAGCCCCGAGATGTTGATCACCACCCGCTCGCAGCACTCGTGCTCCCCCCCGCCCGCGGGCTGACCCGTGGGGACGGCGGCCGGAGCCTGGGGGTGATCGTAGCGATCCCCCCCCAGCGCAGGGTGAGGATGCTGCTGAGGCTCCTCCAGCAAAGGGTCGCCGCCGCCGCCGCCTCCTCCTCCCACCACGGTCATGCTGCCTTCCTCCCCTTCGTCACCTTCTTCCTCCTCTTGCTCGGGGGCCGGCTGCGGGGCGGCGGGGGGCAGCGGCTCGGTGTAGCCCAGGTTGTGGTGGCTGCTGGTCGAGCCGCCCCGCGGATGGCGGCTGCAGGAGGAGGCAGCCGGAGAGTGGAGCAAGCTCCGGCGCTCGTCCATAAAGGTGTGGGGCGGAAGGGGAAGAGGGGCGCAGGAGCGGAGAGGCGGCAGCGAAGCCTCTTCTTCCTCCTCTTCCTCCTCCTGCGGGCGGAGAGCGAGAAGCCGCCGCTCAAGTGCTCCGGCGGCGGCCGCGGCTCTGAGGAGCGGAGGCTCCGCTCAAATAGTCCGCCCCCAGCGCTGGCGCCGCCCCGATCAGTCACCGCTACAGAGACACCCACAGCACCCCGACCTGCCCCACGGCACCCAGCGCTGCCCCACAGCACCCCGACCTGCCCCACAGCACCCAGCGCTGCCCCACAGCACCCTTCCCAGTGCCAAGCTCCCGGAGCATCCTTTGGTGCTCAGCGCGTTGCGGACAGGCAGAGGTTTCATTCCTGGCAGAACCACTGCCTGGGAAGAGGGCTCCTGCCCTTCCCATGGGAAGGGGAAATGTGATTTTTCCTTCTTAATTTCGCTGTCTGCTGTTGGTTTCCACTTGCTGTTTCCAGCCGTGGTGGGGCTGTGGGTGAGGGAAAGCAGCAGCAACAGCCACAGCCATCAACAGTTGCTCTGAATCACTGTTTTGACTGGTGCTGGGGTATTTGTTTGCTGTACAGAAGACAGAGCGTGTGCGTGTGTCTGCATGCACGTGTGTGTGTAAACATGCGTGTGCATGTGTGTGTTTGCACACGCATGTGTGTGTGCATCCCCCCGGGAAAAGAGAAGTGAAGCTGAGCCAGCCTGAGCGAGGCAGCTTCAGTTTGATCCCAAACCTGCATTTCAGATTTCCTGCAAGGAAAAAAGGCTCTGAGTTTTGCTGCTTTCCCCCTTCAGCTGATCTGATGGAAATAGTTCAGTTCTGGTCAAAAGGGTTGGGGTTTTTTGGCTCTGTAGGAGCCAGTGCTGGAAAATGCTGCATCCCCTGGAGATGTGCTCCAGGGAAAACTTCTGATCCCTTCACCCCCAATGGTTCCCTGTTTTCCCACACCCCAACAGCAGAAGCGCTTTAATGCCCATCCACAGGCCAAGTGGGATTTGGGCAGGTCAGGGAGCTCCTGGCTTTGGGAAAGACCTTGACCATGAGAGTTAGAAAGAGGCCGTGCTGCCATTCCTATTTGATAGGAAGGCTCTGCAGAAGAATCTGTGCAGGCTGGATCTATGGGCTGTGGCCAATGGGATGAGGTTCAAGGCAAAGGGCTCGGTCCTGCACCTGGGCCACAACAAATCCCTGCAACGCCCCAGGCTTGGGAAGAGCGGCTGGAAACTGCTCAGGGAAAGGAACTGGGGGTGCTGAGTGATGGAGCTGAACAGGAGCAGCTTGTGCCCAGGCAGCCAAGCAGCCCCCAGCAACCTGCCCTGTACCAGCACCAGTGCGGCAGCAGGGCCAGGGCAGGGATTGAGCCCCCGCACTGGGCACTGGTGAGGCCGCACCTCGAATCCTGTGTTCAGCTCTGGGCCCCTCACTACAGGAGAGACCTTGAGGGGCTGGAGCGGGGCCAGAGAAGGGCAGCGGAGCTGGGGCAGGGCCTGGAGCACAAGTGTGATGGGGAAGGGCTGAGGGACCTGGGGGGTTCAGTGTGGAGAAGAGAAGGCTCAGGGGGGACGTTTAAGTTTTCAGACATAAAAGGGGAGACTGAGCTGAGCTCTTAGGCAGAAGCTCTTCCCTGTGAGGGTGCTGAGGCGCTGGCACAGGGTGCCCAGAGAAGCTGTGGCTGCCCATCCCTGGCAGTGCTCAAGGCCAGGTTGGACACAGGGGCTTGGAGCAAGCTGCGCCAGTGGAAGGGGTCCCTGCCTGTGGCAGGGGTTGGAGCTGGAGGAGCTTTGAGGTCCTTTTCAACACAAACCAGTCTGGGATTCTATGATTAACCCTTGAGCTGCTCCTGATGCTCGCAGGTTGAGAAAAATGCCTGGAAACAACAGTTCACATCCAAGTGTGAGGCCCTATCTGCCGCAGGTTTCATAACCGTGAAATAGCCATCATCTCACTACATCCACGTGTGTAGCAGTTGAAGACTTGTCTGGCTCATCTCTTTGCCAGGTTTCCTGTCAATAAATCATTGTCATCTGGTCTATGGCAAACAAACACGGCTGCTTTCAACTATGAACATTTAGTGATGACAAAAGGCTGGAGACAACTTCCATAAGGGCAACAGTTTGGATCTCAGCAGGGGCAAAATCATCAGAAACAGAGATCCATAAACCTCTGTCATGCTGCTAGGAAAAGCCCTCCCCTTAAAACCAGGAGGAGGATTAAGCCCTTAGCCCCTTCAGCTGCAGCACAGCACAATAACCAGCGAGCTCTGGGCAGCTTTGGTTTGGCATCTCAGTGCCTCAAAGGATTTCTCCAGGGGCTACAGCCCATTGGCCCCAGGCACTGGCCCTGTTTGCTCCTCTGCTGCTTCCCATGATCCCGTCAAAAGCAGTGAATCTGCTGCAGGTCAGCAGCATCACCTCCTCCTTGGTGGTCCCCTCAGCTGCTTCCTTCTCGTGAGGTCCTGTCACGAACCAAGGTTTGGTTCAGTATCGGGGGTACAGCAACAGCATCACCTCCTGCATGGCATCAGCCACCATCAGCTGAACTGTTGTGTCTAATGCAACAGGTCCCAGTCCTCCCACTGCCTGGTTCCCTTTGCTTTTCCATCAAGGTTTCCTGCTGCATCTGGTCTCAACAAATGTGATTTCATTCTAACAGCCATTTAAGAAACCCCCTTGTGCAATGCTCTAGGCGATGACCTGTAACATCAGATGCAGTTTGTACAAAGCAGCAGAACAAACATCACTCTCTTCCCTCTTTAATGGCCTTTTCAGGGTGGATTTCCAAGTAGAAGGGACACACAGCTTCCCTCTTCCCACAGCCAGACCTGGACTATGAGGGATCCCCCCCAGCATCCCTCCCGAGGGGGACAGGGCAGCACAAAACATAGAATCATAGTCATGGAATGATTTGTGTTGGAAGGGACCTTAAAGCTCCTCCAGCCCCAACCCCTGCCACAGGGAGGGACCCCTTCCACTGGAGCAGCTTGCTCCAAGCCCCTGTGTCCAACCTGGCCTTGAGCACTGCCAGGGATGGGGCAGCCACAGCTTCTCTGGGCACCCTGTGCCAGCGCCTCAGCACCCTCACAGGGAAGAGCTCCTGCCTTAAATCCAACCTAAATCTCCCCTGTTTAAGTGTGAAAGCACAAACAGCTCAGGACCTTCAACCCAACCCCCAGCTATTCCCTGGCACGGGGCTGCTTTAGCACCCTGCTTCCTCCTTGACATCTCGCCTCCTTCCTGCTGAACCCCATTGCTTCTCAAGCATTCTTTTGGGGTTGTCCATCTCCCACCAAACCTCTCCTCATCCCCCATTAGCAGCTGAGCAGAAGGGTTCAGCACCTGATGCTGCAGCAGCAGCATCTGCCCTGCACTTCCCTCCTTCTGCTGGAATGGGAACCTGCCTCCATTGAGAAATCTGGGACAAATCTGTTCCTCCTCATTTCGGAGGATCAGAAACCTCTCAGCTCAGAGGTTGTGACAGTAATACCTTAATGCACTCTAAATGCAGTGTCTCTCCTCCCATGGCAGGGAGCACACAAAGCTCCAACTGCTCCAGAGAGGCAGCACAGCATTAACCCACTGACAGGGTTTCTCATGGCATGAGAAACATGACCTCTACCTCTGCTGCTCATAACACAGACAAACGTTACAGATCCAGGCTCCAGGTTGTCACTCGGGTCACTGATCACTGCCCAGAGCCTTTGCAGACAGAAATGTTGGTGTCAGAGAGTTCAGCACCAACCCATCTTTGCAAGATTAACTTGGAGCCTGTACAGCTAAAATGTACATTAGACAACTAAAACACATGGATGGATGCTCTAACCCTGCTCTGTTTTGGTTGGTTCAGCCACCTTCAGCCCTCCCTGAGCCTTCAACGGGTTCTTCCCCAGCAGATTATCCCTGATTTAATGAGGACTATTTGCTTAGCAACTGGGGAATAAGTCAAACAACACAACTTCAGGCTCAGCCTGGGCAGTCCTGCCATCCTCACCTTCTCCTTCATGGAGACAGGAGATGGGAGCATCCCACAGTCCCTGAGGCTCACATCCTTCCAGGAGAGCTGTGATGTTATCCCAGTGTACACTGGGATGGGGTCACTGACCCCATTCCCAGAAATCTGGCATTCCATCTCCTCTACAAGCCACAAAAGCTCTGGGATAACAGCTGGGATAAGACAAATTCTCCACCGGTGCCACCCATGGAGGCAGAAAGAGGGATGGGACCTGCATCTTCATTGCTCAGCATGAGTTTAGTGCTCCAGCTCTAGAGCACACAGCATTCCTGTGCCTGTGTTAGTCAGACTCCATGTGTATCTCAGTCGTGGAGTGAAACCTTCAATCTCTCCGTGCCTCAGTTTCTCTCTACATTAAGGGAATATTTCTCGCCTCCCACCTCGAGTCTATTTAAATCCTGCACCAGAAGCCTTGCGCTGTGCTCACGGCTGCAGAAAATGAGAAAAACAGTGAAATTTGGAAGAGGGAGGAAAATTGAACATTGTTAAACACTGCAGCTTGCTCAGCCCTCAGCACAGGTACAGAGCATCAATGAGAGCTCCGTAGGGATAACTGATGCTCTCTTTACAGGGTATTCAGCACCAAGCACAACAGGAACCCAAACACCCTGGGATCCTCTCTGCCTGCGGCAGTCTGGTTCCTAAAGGCAGCATGTCTTCCAAGAACAGCCATTGTGGTTAATAGATGGAGAAGTGAGAATTGAACTGCTCACCCAAAATAACAGGAGCTATTTCTCATGTCTCTTGCTGTGGATTTAGCAACGTCCCTGCTTGGCCACTAAGGAACAAGGTTTGGTGGCTGAAAAAGATCAGCCAAGTTACTGTGTATTGCTGTTGTTTCACCCAGTGACTGTTGGCTTTAACAGAGCTAAACCCATGCAACCCTTTGGGGATGGAGGAGTTACAACTCAGGCTATAGTGAGACCTATTTTAATATCCTAAAACTGTGATTAACTGGGTGGGATTATGGTGGCCAAACAATGTTAATGCAGATGCCAGTGGAACGGGGATCACGTTCCAATGGCTTCACAATGCCAGTGAAATGATACCCAGCGAGTCCTTCCGCAGCTCCTGTTGCACGACATTAGTTGGTCATTAAGTGATAAGGTTACATTGACAAAGCAATTTAACCACAAATCCAGGGAGGCAACAGGGCAATGTTACTGTGTTTCCATTAGGAAGGTGAAAGTGTCCACAGGAGCGGAAGATGTCCTGCATTGCAGTGATGGGGAGGAGGAAAGCAGGGGAGTGTTTGGGTGCTGACTCATAAGGACACAAACCCCCACTTTCTACAAGTAAAATGCATTGTGCAGGTGAGAGGTGACTGCTCCCTGCCCCCAAATAACTTATTCCATGGATGTCACTTCTCATTGGGGTTGGTGACAGTCAGCCAGGAGAATGGGCACAGCCTTCCCAGCCTCCTGGAGCCGAGTGAGTGGTAATGCCACCCCATGGCAGTGAGAACTCTGGATATCAGCCCCTACAACCAAACCCATCAAGCTCTTGCTGTGTAAATCAATGCAGCCAGAGCGCTTTGTCCTAAAATACATGATCAGTCCCTTCCCAACTGCTAAATTTTCAGAGGATGCTCAAGATATCCAGGGTCAATTGGTGCCGAATTCCCTTCAGCAGCACAAACAACCCTGACTTTGCTTTGCATATAACACTAGGGGATCTCTAAGTCACCCTGTGCCACAAAGCACCCCTTGTGCAGGCTCAAAGGTTGATTTTAAAACACGCACATTCCGCCTTTAGCCGCTTGTATTCCAAAAGCAAAACTGCATCCCAGAAATGAAGGGATTTTCCTGTGCTGGGATGGAGCCGGTTTCAACCCTCCCCTGCCCTGGCACAAGGCACCAGCAATGAGATCAGTGGGAGCTGGGCAAGGAGGAGGTTTATGGAGGGCACGGAGCTGTCTCATGGGAGCACGTCTCCCCGTGCAGTGCTGTGCTGCTGGGAAGGCTAACAGGGACTTTCAAACTGTGCTCTGTCTCTTGCATTTCTCCGCCTTTCCCCAATCCTCCCAGTTTTGCCATGACTTTTCCTGTGCTAGTTCAGTGAACATCATGTTAGAGAGCACAGAGATGAAATCTAAGCTTGCAGGAGTTGAAGCCCGGGAGCAAATAGCAAGGGATGAGGCATTGCCATCATGTATTCAAGTGGGACATGACTTCCATCAACACACGGCTTTGGGATCGTTGGCAAGAGCCAACATTTAGCAAGCTTGGTGTCAAAAAAGGAGCTTGCAAGAGGAAAGCAGCTTAATGCAAACACACATTCGCCTTGGGGACAAGCCAGCTCATGGAGAGCCACACTTGTCGCCCAGAGCATCTCTGTCTGCTAAGGGATAGCAGGACTGGGGAAGTCCAATGCAGCTTGGAACACCCACAGCCCCTAGAATAGAAACTGAGGAAGATCTCTGGGTTCCACCAAAATCACACGATCTGTTTTGCCTGGTATGAAACTGCTGGTGGGTAAAATGGGGAGCACGCAGGGTGGGGGAGGGCTGAGAAAGAACAGGAACCCCCTTTTGTAGCTCTTCATGGAAAGACACAAGGTGACTCCTGCCTGGCTGCATGTTACAAGGATGCTCCAGGGGGTTGGATCCCCCAGGGACAGGGTCCTCAGGCTTTCCGTCTCAAAGGGAATGGCTAACTAAGGAATTAAACTTGCATAAATCACCAGGCAAAACACATCACTGCAGCTCTGATTTCCTGGTCTGAGTTAATACAGTGCTTTGGAACAAAAACCCCAGTGCCCCGTCCCTGGCAGTGCTCAAGGCCAGGTTGGACACAGAGGCTTGGAGCAAGCTGCTCCAGTGGAAGGGGTCCCTGCTCGTGGCAGGGGTTGAAGCTGGAGGAGCTTTAAGGTCCCTTCCAACCCAAACCATTCCCTGATTCTATGATTCTACGTGCTAATATTGTCATAATTCACTTTCTCGCTGGCAATCCAGGGGAAATTCTCTCCTGCTTGAAGCCCTTTCTGTGTGTCCTCAGTGAGTGCAACCCTCGATCACCAGTGCTGGGAACTGGTTTGTTCTAACCAGCCTCTCCTCTGCTGTAACGTTGCTTTTGGGGGTCATTTCCCGCAGAGGAGATGCATTTGCACAGAGCTTGCAGTTTTTAAGCACAGGCAGTGCGTTCGGGTTTAGCTGGAACATCTGGATGTGGTGGATCTGCATTTAGCTGGAACATCTGGATGTGGTGGATCTGCAGAGCCTGCAGGTAAAGAGTGAGGAAAAGGCTTCCTTTCCAGCTGGGAAAACCTAAACCAGTAAATATTTGGAGCAAAGGGATGAGTGCAGCATCATGGGGGGTGTGCAGGGGAGTTCAGAGCCCCCAGCTCTGCGGCTCAACCCTGTGACTGGCTTTTAAGCAGGTTTCCTCCTTTTTAGCTGCAGAGCTTCCCCTCTGGGATCCCCCTTCTTGCACAGCACGTTCCTCAGAAACCCTGCTCGGAAATTGCCTCATATTATGGGATGTTTGGAAGGAAGAATGCACCAAAAACAGGGTGAGAGGGAGCAGATGAGTCACTTCTCTGTCTTCTTAAGCCCTCTCCTCAGGACCAGGGGTGTGGTGGTGGGTGCTGGTGAAGCAGTGCTGCCAGGAGAACACCCATGGGTGCCACGGGGACCTGCTTCATTCTGCTGACCAACCTCCTTTTTGGCAAGAACTGGCAATAATGAAAGAGATCTGCTAAGAGCTAACCCAGGATGCTCTCAAATGACTTGCCTTATGCAACCTGCAAAGCAGAAGTAAAAGCCACCACGTTCCTCTTTGTTTCCCCAAGCCCCAAATGACCAATATAACCCATTTGGGGGGGATTTCTTTGCAGGGTGGAGAGGATTCCTAGAGCCTGGCTTTATTGTTTCCTTTGATGTAACAGGGAAAGCAGGTCCTGGCTCAGCGTGGGGACACCAGGAAGGCTGATGTGCTCTGTCACCTGTGACAGTAACCCCAGCAACAGCTCTGCTACCAGCAGAGATGATGCTGACTCACTGCCTGCTTCGCTTTTGCAGTTCACCCTTCACAAAGAGCAGTGCTGGAGGAGTCCTGCTATTCCCTGCCTCTAACCTTCCCCTTTCAAATAACCATGAAGAATCCTCAGTTAAACTGAGCACATGAAAGGAAATCCCAGTGAATATCGAGGCAAAGTCTAATTCCTTCCCGTTCCAAAGGCAGAGCCCAACATGAATTCACCGAAGTCATTACAAAGAGAAACGACTCCTGAGAAGGGTTTGCTGCAAATATAAATCACTGAATTATGAACAGAGATGGCAAGAAAGGGGAGGAAGCTTGAGAAGACCCTCTTGGAAGAAGAATTCTGTCCAAAATGACAAAGCTTCTTCTTTCCTTTGACTTTAGTTCTTTGCCTGCTGCTTGCTTTCTTTTTTAATGCAAATCTTGTGCTTTCTCTGCTGTTTTGTTCCCCTTCTTCTCTTGGGGAAGCACAAAATGAGATCCAGATCAGCCAGAGAGGAAATCAGTTGCCTTTGCCTTTTTCTCACAGCTTTTGCTTCTGATAAGGTCGTTTCAGCTGGAGAGTGGTGGGAACAGCACAGGCAGAGCATGGAGGTGCTGGTGGGAGCAGGACCCAAGGGTCCTCCCAGCATTCCAGGGGGAAGGATCAGGGAAGGAGCTGAGATGTCACAGGGGTCCCCACCAGGACACACTTCTGCAGCTGGGAACAAAGCTACGTGACACCCTCATATTAACAGTGAATTTAGGGATGCTTTTCAACTGCCAGGATTTATTCCTGCTTTTGGTCCATCACAAGGAGTGTGGTGAGGTACCCCCAGTACCTAAATGGTCTTGCCAGACATGGTCAAGTCCAGGCTGGGTTCCCCCTCCTCCTGACCCCCCCAGTGATGGAAGAACATCACCTTTCACTCAGAGGATGAGTTTCCAGCCCTTCTGCAGAGCAGAGCCAGCAAAATCCCTGCACGAGACACTATTACTGTTATTATCTTCCTCATGAGGTGCCTGATGGCTTCAGAGAGGGGGAAGAGCTGAGATGTGAGTCACAGCTGGGAAATGCACGAGGGTGGCAGAGCCTGGTGGAGAAAATCAGCCCCAAAGATCCCTCCTTGCTCAACACTTATCCTAAGCCAGAATCCAACAGGGAAATCCTGCGAAATCCTCCACTTTCTGTAACAAACACAACCGTGTTCAGCCCAGCAGGAATCCAACCATGTCAGAGCCCAGGGCGTGTGGATAATGTGGGTCTGGGGATACAGTGGGATAGTGAAGAAGCTCTGCTGGTCATATAGATCCTACTCATACCCAGCACACACCTTTCTCCCCAAATCACCCACTTCCAGGTGACGTCCATCACCTACAGATAAGCCTCCCTAGGGGTCTCTGTGCCGTAAGGCCCGGTCCCTCCAGCCCCAGCATGCCATGGAGATGCTGGGGCAGACCCAACCTGCACCTCCTGATCCCAGCATAGGATATGAGTGAGAAAATGTGTATCTTACCCCATGGCCTCTACAACAGGGTTTTGGGCTGGACCCACATTGGCTGCACCCCCAGAGCATGAGCACAGGGCAGGGAGGGGATCCTGCCCCTCTGCTGTGCTCTGGGGAGACCCCCCCCCTGCAGCCCTGATCCAGCTCTGGGGCAGCAGCACAAGAGGGACCTGGAGCTGTTGGAGCGAGGCCAGAGGAGGCCATGGAGATGCTGCGAGGGCTGGAGCAGCTCTGCTCTGGAGCCAGGCTGAGAGAGCTGGGCTGGGGCAGCCTGGAGAAGAGAAGGCTCCTGAAGGGGAGACCTTAGAGCAGCTCCAGTGCCTAAAGGGGCTGCAGGAAACCTGGAGAGGGGCTTGGGACAAGGGATGTAGGGACAGGCCAAGGGGAATGGCTTGAACCTGCCCGAGGGGAGACTGAGCTGAGCTCTTAGGCAGAAGCTCTTCCCTGTGAGGGTGCTGAGGCGCTGGCACAGGGTGCCCAGAGAAGCTGTGGCTGCCCCATCCCTGGCAGTGCCCAAGGCCAGGTTGGACACAGGGGCTTGGAGCAAGCTGCTCCAGTGGAAGGGGTCCCTGCCCATGGCAGGGGTTGGAGCTGGAGGAGCTTTAATAGCTCTGTTATGGCAGCAAAGGCTGTGAGAGGCGTCTCTGCAGAGCTGAACTGGAAATGCTGTTTAAGGAGGATGATTCACAGTGGCTCCCAGCCCCAGTGCCAGCCGTGGCTCTGCAGACAGGGCACTGCCCTGCACGGACATTTCATCATGAGGGAGCTCACAGCAACCAGCATCACCCAGCTCACTGCAGTGTGCGGGAGAGACTGGGGTTTGGAGCCGAGGCCAACCTCTGCTCATCTGAATCCTCAACACAAAGAGGTAAAAGGGGGTTTTGAGCACCAAAGTTTGTGCTCAACCCACATCTGGCTTAGCCCATCCTTCATTAGTCCATAAAAGACTTTGGGACTATTTCCCAAGGTGACACAAAATGGGTGGGGGAAGGACTAAACCCCACATCCCCTCATCCCCATCACTGGGGTTATGTGATGCCCCTGGGGAATGGTGCCTCAGTCTCCCCATCTGTACAATGGGTTGCAGGTATCACCTTCTGTCATGAAATGCGCTAAAATCTGGGGAAGATGTGATTATTTACACCACCCTAATGGCATTTTAGAGCCCATGGGGACTGTGGCTGGATTTCTAGCATTTGTTAGAAAGAGCTAAAAGCTTTTTTCACTGGTTGCTTGAAGACTTTCCAGCTCTCTTCGCTGCGCTGTGGCTTTAGAGCCCCTTCATGTGATTCACTTTCATTTCTGCTGCCGGTCTTTAAGAGCTGCCACACAGACTTTGTGAATGGATTGGAGGAGATGGAGCAGTGCTTCCCCCCCTGAAAGCTGCTCCAAGTCTCATTAATCCAAATCCCTGCGGGGAGAAGTCTCAGCCTCACACTTGTGAGTGAAGGAGCTGAAAATAGAACTTTATAATAATAATAATAATAAATAACAGGGTGGATGCTCGAAACCATGAAGTGCCTCTGATGAGTTTCGTGTGTGTGTGTGTGTGAGGGAAGGTCCCAAAACACAAGTGACAGCAATAACTGAGGCTTTTATCAGAGCGTGAGTGTGAGGAATAATTCAGTCACTGCCATGTTATATACAGCCCGATTTAGCCCCTCATTATGCATTTGGCAAGTGCCTGGCATAACAAATCCTTTTAAAACAGCACAGGAGACTCGAGTAATTCATAATGAAACTCCAAATCAGGATTGCAAGGCAAGGCTAAGCCTCTCATGCTCAAATGAAGGGGATGGAGAGGGAGCCTGTGATGAAGATGAGCTGAGGGTGGGCATCACTCAAAGAAGCTGTGGCTGCCCCATCCCTGGCAGTGCTCAAGGCCAGGTTGGACACAGGGGCTTGGAGCAAGCTGCTCCAGTGGAAGGGGTCCCTGCCTGTGGCAGGGATTGGAGCTGGAGGAGCTTTAAGGTCCCTTTCAACCCAAACCAGGCTGGGGTTCTCTGAATAGGCTGGAGAGAGCCTTGAAGCCTCTGCCATTGCCTTCCATGTGGCCTTGGATCAGGGATTTGAGTCTCTGGGGCTCTGGACTCATATCAAAATGGCATGTGTGGTGTTTGTGTTTCACAAGTGAGAGAGACAAGGTCTGGTCTGGGATTGCTGTTGGGTGTCCCTGACTGTATCGTCTCTTTGTCTCTCTTCCTGCTAAAGCAACAGCACCACATAGAATCATAGCATCATGGAATGGTTTTGTCTGGAAAGGACCTTAAGATCATCCAGTTCCAACCCCCTGTCATGGGCAGGGATGTCTCACACTAGACCATGCTGCCCAAGGCTCTAGTTTCTTCTAAACTTACCCCTGTAAAAGCCCCTTTGCCACTATGGCATATGAGCCACTGCAGCAGCGTCATCCCTCTCTGCTGAGACACAATACTTCCCTGTCCCCAAACCTCACACAGTTTAACAGGCTTAAAGCAGTGAGATGGGGGAAGAGGCATCAGATGAGTCACATTAGTGAGATGGGCTGCCCATAGCAGGATTGGGGTGAAAGGGAAGCACGTAAATCCCAAAAGGCTTCACAGAAATCCCTACACATGCCATGAATCCAGCTCACAATGGCACAACTTAGCAGAAAGGACCCGGCTGCTGTCCAAGAGCATGGAGCAAGGCAGAGCATGGCACAGGCTGCACTTAACTCAGGCTTTATGCACCCAAAGGAGCAGAGGAAGGTAAGAGCAGGTTCTCAAGCAGCTGTCTGCTACTTCGTGCACGTTAGGAATTATCCAGCTGGGATTAGCAGTGCCTCCCACCCCTTCACATTTAAATACAGGGTTTCAGGCTAACAAAGCATAAAGCAAGGCAGAGACAAGGCTTTGCTCAACTAGAGCTGGGTAATTAGGGATGACTAAGAGGGTGTCCTGTGGGAAAGTGCGGGGAGACTCTTGCAAACCCTGGCTGAAAGAGCCACCGCAGCCATGGGATGGGCCATGTGGGGCTTCTGGCATCCTGCTGCTCCAAGTCACAGTCTCTCTTAATTCCAAGTCTCCAAACACCCATCTTTTCCCAAACATCTGGATTAAAAGAGGAGTTTATAGGGAGTGTGCTGGGCTGAGAGCACCCGTTTCCTCCTGCTCCTTTGAAGAGGTCCCAGATGCACACTGGAGCCAAGTGGGTGCCCCGTGGGATACAGGCACAGCTGGGAGGGCTGGGAAGTCCAACTTGGCTGGAGCACTCCAGGCAAACCAAGCTGGAGAGGGGCTTGGGACAAGGGCCTGTAGGGACAGGCCAAGGGGAATGGCTTGAACCTGCCCGAGGGGAGACTGAGCTGAGCTCTTAGGCAGAAGCTCTTCCCTGTGAGGGTGCTGAGGCGCTGGCACAGGGTGCCCAGAGAAGCTGTGGCTGCCCCATCCCTGGCAGTGCTCAAGGCCAGGTTGGACACAGGGGCTTGGAGCAAGCTGCTCCAGTGGAAGGTGCCCCTTCAGCCTGGCCTAAGGGATGTGCACCTCCCGTATGGAGCCAGGCTGAGAACACTGGGGCTGTTCAGCCTGGAGAAGAGAAGCTGAGTGGAGACCTCAGAGCAGCTTCCAGTGTGTGAAGGGGGCTGCAAGGATGCTGGAGAGGGACTCTTCATCAGGGACTGCAGTGATGGGACAAGGGGTGATGGGTTCAGACTGAAACAGGGCAAGTTTAGATTGGATCTAAGGCAGAAGCTCTTCTTGGGAATGGGTTGCCCAGGGAGGTTGTGAATGCTCCATCCCTGGCGGTGCTCAAGACCAGGTTGGACAGAGCCTTGGGTGCCATGGTTTAGTGTGAGGTGTCCCTGCCCATGGCAGGGGGGTTGGAACTGGATGATCTTAAGGTCCTTTCCAACCCTAACTGTTCTGTGATTCTGTGATTCTATGTTCTGCAAGCAGAGTTTTCATCTTCAGTGAAAACAGAGGAGTGAGAGCTCCTCAAGTGAGGTCAGGGTTTGGAAGGAAGATGCTGCTCTTGGTGAGCTGAGCCAGCAAGGGAGCGTGTGTGCCCGCACACGCGTGCCATGGGGAGAACTGGGACACAGGGAAGTGGGGATCGTGCATCTTGTTAGAAATTCATGTGCTCCAGTGACAGCTCTTCATTAATATTTTGCAAGCTGCAGGCAGGGGGGACCCGAGGAGCTGCTCCATGGACGCGCTGAGCCCATTTCAGGGTCACGATGCTGACACTGGTTGAAAACCAAACCCATACAGTGCCAGATCGATGCATCTCCAGTGGCTCCAGAGTGTCCCCCCGTGTGACCCGGAATGGGAGCAGGTTTACGGGTTGTCACGTAACCTCCTCCTGCCGTTCTGTGGCTATGTAGGACACGGAGCCTCCAGGGAGGCTCCACCACTGACACACTGTTCTTCATTTACTGAGGGTTGTGCTGCAGCGTGTTCATCAGCAGATGGATTATCTGGGCCAAATCCTGCACTCGGGGATACCCAACACATCTCCTGATGGCTTCATTAAGCCTCTTGATCGTGCTGAGCCACAGAGGCAGCGTGACCCTGGGATCTGTGTGGAGGCTCTGAACAGCTTCCCGTTGTCCCATGTGTCCCATGTGTCCCATGTGTCCCATGTATCCCATGTGTCCCATGTGTCCCATGTATCTCATGTGTCCCATGTATCCCATGTGTCCCATGTATCTCATGTGTCCCATGCATCCCATGTGTCCCATGCATCCGATGTACCTCATGTGTCCCATGTGTCCCATATGTCCCATGTATCCCATGTGTCCCATGTATCCCATGTGTCCCATGTATCCCATGTGTCCCATGTGTCCCATGTGTCCCATGTGTCCCCAGCAAGCTGTCCAGCACAAAGCCACAGTGCACTGCACAGGAATGGTGGGACAGGACAGGGGACACAGCCACCCACAGTGGGGACACCCTCTTGGTACGGTGTCCACCCCAGGCACTAGGAAAGGCAGAAGGAAAAGGATGGGTGGTGGGAATGTTCCATCACCTTCCCAGCATGTGAGTTTGGGGTTGTTTTAACCTAAAGCATGGGGTGCTCAAGGCAGATTTCAGCCCCTGCTTGTCATTTACCCTGAATCCTCCCCAAATCATAGCTCTTGAGAGAAGCCAGGTCCCAGCTGCATGTGTTCAGCTCTAAGTGAAAATGATTATAAACCCTTTTCTGAGGAGACCCAACCCTTCCATACTCCCCTACCAACACAAACCAATGTCCTCTTCCTTGCTGGGAAGGAGTTGAATTTATTCCCAGCTATCCCTCTTCCAGAGCTATTAAAGCACCCAAAAAGAGCTTCCTGCTGCTAAAAACTCCTGCCCCTGGTAAAAGGCTGAAACAGGAAGAGCTCAGGCTCAGCCACCTCTTGGGAAATGGCCCCAGACTGCATCCCCAAGCACAGGCTAAACCCTTTCTGCTTTGACAAAGAGTTTAAGCAAATGATCCGGGCTTCCTCACATCTGGTTTGATGTTAGCACTAACCCGGATTGAAAGGCCAGCAGGAAGGTTTTCCACTGGATTGGACATAAAACTACTTCTTGCCCTGTAATTCCCACATCAAGCCTGGTTTGCAGCAGAGCTGGGGGAGATCTTTAACGTTGTACCTCATCTCAGGGCAGAATTGCCACTACTCTTTCCTTTCCCTCTTTATTCCATGGCTGAGTTTATTGAGCTACATCCTACAGACACTCCCATGAAGAGCTCCTCAACTGCTGCAGGGGTCTCTGAACTGCAAATTTTAGGGCTCCAGCTCAAAACCATAATGGAAATGGAGGCATCATTTAAAAGGAGAGAGGAGGAGGAGCAGCTCCCTGTCATTTAGCACTTGAGCCTACCACATACAGACCCATGACTTTGCATTAACTCTTTTTGAGATGCAGAGTTTGAATGATAGCATAATTCTTCTTAGGAAGAAACCTTTATCTCCATGACTCAGTCAAGGGAGACTGAGTAACCTTATCTAGGTGTTCCTGCTCCAGCAGGGGGATTGGACTAGATGATCTTTTGAGGTCCCTTCCAATCTCTATCATACTGTGATACTGTGAGACACTGCACCAGAGTCCTCAGCACCATCCTGGAGCAAACACTGCAGTCGATCTCGGCCATCTGAGGTCAAGGAGTTGGTTTCTTATCCTATTTTAACACTAGATGGGACCAGGTGGCAGAGAGAGAGAAGAAATGCAGTTAGCCAAAGCTGTTGATTCAATTTCTATTTGCCTGCTTCCATTCTGTTTGATGCTGAAGCTGTTGCTTTTGGTACATCCCACAAAGATGCTGCACTGCTCTTCTGTGCATTAGCCAAGCAGAGTAAGCTCAGCAGTGACCAAATGCTGTCTGGTTCTTGCTCTAATCCCCACTCTCTCCGTTTTACCTAATAATCTCTGTGTTGCTCTATTTATACTGCTCTGCTGACCTCGTGCCTCTCCTGCACTCCCTGTCTAGGAAAACCAGGGATTAGGCTTGTGCTTTATGCAGGCATATACCCAGGTGATGTGTTAAAATCCTGGCTTCAGACTCACAATCTCACCCAGTCCTTTAGGTTTTCCTTGGGTTTGGAGGCTGAAACTTGTGTGAGGTGTGGGGTTTGAAGGACAAAGCCCCCACAGCAGCTCCCAGCCCCATCTGCAAAGGTAGGCACCCACAGGTGATGATGGGGATGAAGAGCTGAGGATCCTCTGGGTGTCATTTACACTCCTCATTGCAAATGGACCCGACCATAAACATAAGCAGAAAAGAGGAAAACAGACAAACTTTAGCCATCGCTGGGTGGATGGGAAGGTTCAGTTCTGAGGCTTAAAGACCGACCTTTGTGGGTCCAGGGGTGGAGCTCAGCCCAGAGTAATGACCTCATCCAGGAATCCTGCTGCCCTTGGCTATTAGCTCTGCTTTAACACGGATGCTACAGGACACGGCTCTCCATCACTAGCAGCGGTCTGTCCTTGGGGAGGCTGTGAGGACACACGGACACCAGCCTGGTCCCTTCGCCTGCACATTCAGCTGCCTCCCAACACCGCAGTTATCCCCACATCCTTCTCTGGGGTAGCACACAGAGCCCCAGCGGCTCTCGTGTGTGTGATAAACATGGGGATGTTTTCCAGAGAGCAGGAAACCTCACAGATGTCCCTGAGTCTTCCCCCAGACGCCTTCAGCTCCCGACCAGACTCTTACAGAGCCACATGCATTCAAATCAGATGCAAATCTCTCCACTGCAGGAACAGTGATAGGAGCCTTTGTGCCTTCCCAGGCGTAATTGCAGTCTGAGAACTGCTCTCCTCTAAGAGAAATGTCTGTTTAACCCCTGCGCTATCTAGAGCTGGTTAAACTCCGTATGTCCATCTGCAGCAGCTGATAGGGAAGCACTGAAGGAAGCTGATAGCATCTTTCATTTCTCATGGGTAACCCCACGGCTGCTCTGCTGCCAACCACCTCATTTCCCATTGTACAAGGCACCAGCTGCATCCTCCCAGGTCCTAACAGCCCAGTTTCTATCTATTCAAAGCCTGTCATTTCTACCAGCATCATTAGCAACAAGATTTGGGACAAAATGTTTTGCACCTTGGGATTTTTGTTCATTGTATAGTCACAGCTGGGAGAAGGAGGTTTGTTTTTGGCTTTGCAAAGGAAGCTGCTAGGAGAATGTCAGTCTTTGTTCTTCCTAGGGTGCTGGGAGAATTAGCACTTCCACAATTCAAGTCCTCGGGAGACCATTCAGCCCCAAAGCTGTGAAGAAAATTGATTATAAGTTCCATTAAGCAAGTAGAGACGAGCAGGAGCTGGCACCACCGATCACAGCCCTGCTCACCCCCAAGCAACAGCCCAAAGGCCTGACAGACCAGGCATCAGCATTGGGAAAAATCCTTTCTACCAAGTTCAGCAACGCACTGGAGAGCTTCTGTACTGAGAGCCAGGGCCGAGGCTCAGATCTGGCCTCTGCATGCATGATGTGAGTGCGAGTCCCAACATAAGAGGGACGTGGAGCTGTTGGAGCGAGGCCAGAGGAGGCCATGGAGATGCTGCGAGGGCTGGAGCAGCTCTGCTCTGGAGCCAGGCTGAGAGAGCTGGGCTGGGGCAGCCTGGAGAAGAGAAGGCTCCTGAAGGGGAGACCTTAGAGCAGCTCCAGTGCCTAAAGGGGCTGCAGGAAACCTGGAGAGGGGCTTGGGACAAGGGCCTGTAGGGACAGGCCAAGGGGAATGGCTTGAACCTGCCCGAGGGGAGACTGAGCTGAGCTCTTAGGCAGAAGCTCTTCCCTGTGAGGGTGCTGAGGCGCTGGCACAGGGTGCCCAGAGAAGCTGTGGCTGCCCCATCCCTGGCAGTGCTCAAGGCCAGGTTGGACACAGGGGCTTGGAGCAAGCTGCTCCAGTGCCCATGGCAGGGGTTGAAACCGGATGAGCTTTAAGGTCCCTTCCAACAGAGCCCATTCCACGATTCTATGGTTCTGTGACAGTCACACAGTATCAGGCAGCTGGGCTGCTCCATCCACACCCATCGTGCCCTCCCAGGTTAACAAACACGGTGAGGAGACACCTCTGGCCCTTTTATCAGTCCTGCATACATGGGACAATCTCTTCTGAGGGCTGATGCTGGTACCCTCCACCTCAGTAAGACCAGAGTGCATCCACCCTTACTCACACGCCAAAGCTCTACCACCCACGGTGTCCTTGCCTGCACACCTACTGAAAGGCTGCTTTTGTTGTAAGAAGCTACAGCTGAAAGTGCTGACCCTGCTTCAGAGACAGGAAACTGAGGCACAGGGTTTCCTCCAGCAGTCTCATCTCAGGAGCGACAAACAGAGCTCACATCTGACCTCAGCGTTCAGGCCACTAAACCACAGGCATCTCTCAGCTCAGCGAGGCACAGCTTACAGCTGCAGCATCTTATCCCAGTAGCCTTTGCACAGGGAATGCTGGATTCTCCCCATTCCCACCCCTCACGCTACAGCAGGATCTATTCCCAACTCAAGCATCTGGTCAGCATCGTCTCCTCAGGTGAGGTGTGATGGGGGATGCGTGATGCACCAACATGCTGCTATTTTGAGGTGCTGCTGTGCTGCAGAGGTGTTTTTGTACTTTCCACATCTTCAGTGGTGTGAACAGAGCATCAGGAGAAGGTGGAGATGCCAGGACACAGTCACGGGTTCAGCTGTGCAGTGGGAACAAGGTTCACAACTTCAACCTGATCCATCACCAGCAGAGAAAGATTTCCCTTCCCATCCCATCCCATCCCATCGTGCTGTGGCTTGGAGGAGAGCTTGGGATGGGAGAGCTGATGAGCTTATTGCAGCCTTACAGTACTTAAGAGGCCTATCAGAATCCTAGAATCCCAGCCTGGTTTGTATTGAAGGGACCTTAAAGCTCCTCCAGCTCCAACCCCTGGCACTGGAGCAGCTTGCTCCAAGCCCCTGTGTCCAACCTGGCCTTGAGCACTGCCAGGGATGGGGCAGCCACAGCTTCTCTGGGCACCCTGTGCCAGCGCCTCAGCACCCTCACAGGGAAGAGCTTCTGCCTAAGAGCTCAGCTCAGTCTCCCCTTGGACAGGTTAAAGCCATTCCCCGTGTCCATGTCCCCACATGGTTCACTGGAGCTGGATGAGCTTTAAGGTCCTTTCCAAGCCAAACCATTCCAGGATTCTATGATTTCTCGGGGATGAGAGAATCAAATGCCCAGTAACATGCACACCTGCATCACCCCTTGGTGTCACCAGTGCATCTTCAACCACTTCCCACTGGCCACCTGAACACCACCACCAAAAACCACTTGTTCGGCCCAAGCAGATCCCAGTGCTCCCATTCCCATTCCAGTGCTTCCATTTCTCTTTCTCCCTTACCTGCCAACTCACACACTGGGCGCGCAGCTGGCATCACAGAGGGGAAAGGTATGGGCCCACCAAGCCTTGCCATAGAGGACACATTGTGCTGAGCTCCCTCCTGGCCAGGAGCTGTTTGCCTTGTGGCATTCGGGAGGGTTGTTAATACAGAGGCAGACAATAAACCCTCAGTGCTGGAGCAGCAGCTGACGTTGCTTCAGGACACATGAAATCCTGTCAACAGGGACGTCAGCCCAGCGGTGGCTAAACCTGCCCTGTTAAGCTGGGCTGTGTTTATCTGCAATAATCATTCTTCTATTAAACCCAGTTGGAGGTTGCAGAGACGGGAAAGTAAAGGGAAGGGGATGTTGACCCTGGAAGCCCCAGCAGGGACCTCCACTGTTGTCCTTCTCCTCCTCAAAACAACCCTCACAACAAGGAAATGTTGTTCCCCATCAGCAATTTCATCTGGGGGGGGATCCACGAACCCTCTGGCAGACCCAGCGCTACCCTGACCTGCCTCTGATAACTGAGTAAAGCCACGTTTATGGGATTACCCAGCTAATCCTTGGTAAATGCAGTTTGATTGCACTGAGGTTGCATTCAGAAAACAGCATAAAAAGCAGAGGCGCTTTGGGGATATCGGGATCCAAAAGGAGATGCTGGGAGGCAGGGGTTGGGAAACAGTAAAATCCAGCAATCACCTAAAACTGGAGCCTGAGGCAGCTGAGGGGAGGTTTTGGGGCCACTGCCTTTACACTTGGCTGTGCATTTAACACTGAGCTCTGACACCCCCACAGAGCATGAGGGGGTCTGAGCTTCGTTCAGGCTTGGGTTGGACCCAAAGCCCCTCAGAAATACATTCAGAGGAGGCTGTAGCACGTAACAAGATGTTTCCATGTCTCTTCATGGCAAGTTTCCAAGGGGAAACCCAGCAATGCTGCCAGTGAGGATGAGCTTAACAACCTGGACCAGACACCCCAAGGATGCCTCCAGTCACTCCCTACATGCTCCAACACCTCCTGCTCCCTGTTGTACCCCAACCCCTGCACTTCCCCGTGAGGAAGCCCACAGTGAGGGATGCTCCTTCCCCACCTCAGACTGGGAAGAGCAGGATGCCATCCACAGCCACATGAGGAATGCAAATCCCTCCTTCAGGCACAGCCGAATGCCTTTCAAACCCACGAGGCCTCACCCCAGACAGCGCTTTCCTTCCAGGCCTGCAGCAGCTCATCCTCTTGCTTTAATGTGACTTGACAGGGTTATTTTTCTTCCCAGGTGCAGTGTCTGTCTTTTCATCTCTCTTTCTGCTTTTTGATGGCTGCAAAGCTGTCAGCCTCATCCTGCTCTGTGACAGCGATGTTTGGAGAGGGCAGAGCTCTGCAATACCAGGGCTTTCATAGCAGGGAGAGCCATGAGATGGGGGTTGCTTCCCTTTAATTGCAAGAGGGATCATCAGCTCCTGCTCCAATCTGTCCCATACTGCCAGGTCTCCATGGGAAATATGTACTTCCATAGCACCTTGCACAGGCACACCACAAATCACAGGTAGGTCCCCCAAAAAATCCAGATCCTACAGATTTTAATGCAAAATAGGGACTGAGTAGCTGGAGAGAGCCTGTGATACCCTGCTGATGCAGCTGTGGAGGTGCAGGGCTATACAAGGCTCATGACCTGTACAGCTTGAGATGTACTTTGAAGATCACAGGATCCCAGACTGGTTTGTATTGAAGGGACCTTAAAGCTCCTCCAGCTCCAACCCCTGCCATGGAGAGGGACCCCTTCCACTGGAGCAGCTTGCTCCAAGCCCCTGTGTCCAACCTGGCCTTGAGCACTGCCAGGGATGGGGCAGCCACAGCTTCTCTGGGCACCCTGTGCCAGCGCCTCAGCACCCTCACAGGGAAGAGCTTCTGCCTTAGATCCAACCTGAACTTGCCCTGTTTCAGTCTGAACCCATCACCCCTTGTCCCATCACTGCAGTCCCTGATGAAGAGTCCCTCTCCAGCATCCTTGGAGCCCCCTTCAGACACTGGAAGCTGCTCTGAGGTCCCCACCCAGCTTCTCTTCTCCAGGCTGAGCAGCCCCTGACCTCTCCCAGCTCCCATGCCCTTTGCCCCGTCCCTTCTCAGCAGCAGCAGCCTGGCAAGCCCAGGCTCATGTGCCAGATGGAGACCTTCAGGCGAGCAAGCATGGCTGGGTTCAATGTGCTGAACAATACTGTAGGAATCCTGCATCTGCCCTGGTAGCCCAATGGTGCCTGCAGGGCTCCATGGGGTTCCCTGTGGGGGGGGAATCACGGCCTGACACCAGTGCCGAGGGTGGTGACAGAAAACAGGGCTCAGGTGGGGAAAACAGCTTATTTCCATAAGAACTCCTTGAGGAATGGACTGTGGTCTCCTTGGAGCTTATTGAAGTGGCATATGGGGCCACCAGCCAACACCGAGGCCATAGAACAGGGCTGGGTTGCTGCTCTCCTCCGGCAGAGACTGTGTGTCAGTGCTATGATGCAGGTGATACAGGCTGGGTTAAGGCCAAAATCACCCCATGAACCCCACTTTACAACATCATGCTGCAGACCCCCCAAACCACACTGCCTGCATTTCCATGCTCTATGGACACATTTCCCACCGCAGCAAGGCAGAGAAGTCCCAGGAGCTCCAGGTCTGGCATCCTTCCCGCACACCGGGATCCCCGTGCCGAAGGGAGGGCAATGGAGCTGTTGTGGATGCTGAGGGTGGCAGGATCCCCGGTACAAGCTCCAGCCTGCTATCTTTAGAAGAACACATGCTCTGCTCAATTCCTTCTGCTCTAGTTCTTCCCTGAAACCTGTCACGGTGCACGCTTACAGGGGCACGGAGAGAGGAGGGGGTTTTCCATGTCCTACAGCAAGTGCTGACAGGACCAGTCAATGAGCAGTGAGCAGGTTGGCATTTAGTGGTGACACCATAGCACAGCTCCTCCTGCTCAGGACCTTGCTGTCACTTCATAGAATCATGGAACCAGCCAAGCTGGGAAAGCCCTTTAATCCCATCCAGTCCAACCCTTACCCCAGCACTGCCAAGGCCACCCCTGACCCATGGCACTGAGGCCTCGTCTCCACGCTGTGTGAACACTTGCAGGGACGGTGCCTGCAGCCCTGCCCTGGGCAGCCTGTTCCAATGCCTGAGCACCCTCTGGGGCAGGAATTGTTCCTCAGCTCCATCTAAACCTGCCCTGGTGCAGCTTGAGGCCGGTTCCTCTTGTCCCATCCCTTGTTCCTTGGGAGCAGAGCCCAGCCCCTCCTGGCTCCATCCTCCTGTCAGGCAGTTGGAGGCAGCCATCAGGTCCCCCCTGAGCCTTCTCTTCTCCACACTGAACCCCCTAGGTCCTTCAGTAAGAGCCACAGCTGTGTGCCACTCCATTAGGGCATGGAACAGAGCCACCATCTGCACAGCCGCCCTCATCACCCATGAGGTGCAAGCCCTGCTCTAAACCCTGGTGCAAAGGGTATTGAGAATCCAACCTCAAACTCTCTGTCCAGACTCATCCTAGTCTAGGAGGTGCTGACTTCCATTCTTTCATGCACTCATGAATATCAACCTTGTAGTAACAGCTGGACAAGTGTGCCCTATGGAATTCCATAGGAGCAGTAGGTCTGCATGAAAGAGCTACCCAGGAAATCCTATCATCTGCTTGGGATTGGGAATTGTGAAGTGAGGCTCTTCCAGCAACCTTCTCCATCCCTGGGAGAGTTGAATTTCCACATCCCTGGGCTGGGGCCCAGGTTCTGCTTCTGGTGCTGTGCTTTCACTGTCAGACTCTGTTATAACCAGGACAAAAGGGCACTGCCTGCCCTGCGGAGTCTGCAGGAGAGATGCTGGGATCTCAGCCTTCTACCTCGTGGTCCTCATAAAGCTTAGTCCCCCAGTGCCCTGGCTTTCAAACCCCAAAGGGGCTGATGGAATGGAGAAGCTCTGAGCTCAGACCAGTCAAGCTTCACCATTTTCCTTAGGTTTCTGGAGCTTCCATGCTTTATGGGAGTCTGTCCCAAAACCCCACCCCAGGAATAACTGGCATCATCTGCACCACCAGGGAAGGGGGACAGGAGAGAGAAATTCCCCTCCAGGGGCCAAATTAAACCCTAGGGCAGCCTTAAAGGAGAAGCAGGAGTGAGGAGACGCCCCGACTGTCCCTATAAACCTGCCCCCTCCTCTGGGGGCTCCAATCCAGGCAAACCACATGAAGCAGAAGGAAAAATGTTTGGCAAGGAGTCGGAAGCTGCTCTTCTGGGCTGCCAAACCTCATCAGAGCTGCCTGCGGGCAAAGCAGGGTCTGCCACCTCTGTGCTGCACTGCACACAGCCACCCAGCAGCCCCAGCACGGCTCCAGGGCAGGAGGGGGATGCTGCCAGCCAAGGGGAGCAGAAGCTGCTCTTATAGACCCAAGGCAGCAGTTTTAATGGCAAAAGCATCCTCTCTATTTAAAGAAAAGCCCTAAATAGAGAGCTGGGTCTTTTATTGTCTTCAGTGGATTTAAGCACGACTGATACTGCACTGGTGTGTGATTTATCAGAGGGGTGACAAGGCTGTCACCCATAATAACCCTGCCTGTATGTGCTGACAGTCACCCAAGGCAGGAGCAAATGTGCAGCCCTTGCTGAGGCAGGGCTGGCTGGTGACACAGCTCCATGGGCCACTGCACCAGCAGAGGGGATGCAATCACAGAGCTTATTGCAGCAAGAGAGCTGCTGGGCAGAGCCTGAATCCCTCCTGTGCAAGATCGTGAGGTGCCATCTCCTGTTCACTCTGCACAGGGGAAAGGGGAATCCTGCACATGGCTCCAAACTGCCCCAGTGCAGGCAGGGAGCAGCATCCCCTTCAGTCCCAGCAA
This sequence comes from Neopsephotus bourkii, assembly GCF_033783945.1. NCBI lineage: Eukaryota > Metazoa > Chordata > Aves > Psittaciformes > Psittacidae > Neopsephotus > Neopsephotus bourkii. Next base: position 1,753,567 of record NW_026900918.1, on the reverse strand, counting down.
AGAGGGAATGTGGCTCCTCTGCTCCCCAAAGCTGTGCACATGAGGAGTGCAGGGGGTTTGGTGGTTCTGCTCTCGGGGCATCTGGAGCACAAATCCAACCCACCCCATTTCGTACTGAACTCAGGAGAGATGGGAACGCACAAAGCTCCTTGCAGGTGTCTTCTTTCCAAGCAGGACAAGAACAAAAAGGTCTCACTGGTGTCCTGCAGGAAGCAGCCCCCTTGGCTAAGCCAGCAGTTAACACACTTGTCAAGGAGACAGGAGACCAGCCCCAATGACTGCAAGTGCAGAGCAGCGCCTGGCTTCTTCCCTTTTGCTTGGGAGCCAAAGGACCACAGAGGAAGGAGTTGTTTGCCCTGTTGGCCAAAGGTCCAGCTCCATTTGATCAGCACACGGCAGCCTGATGCACCACAAATGCCAAGCTGGAGAGGATGACGGGTGGCTGTGGCCAGGCAGCCACAGGCTAGAGGCAAGATGAGGAGCTCCCCTCTGCCAGGGGACCTCAGAAACGGCCACTCTGTCACCCCAAAATGTTCAGCAGTGCCTGCAGCCAAAGGGGGCTGCCCTGACGTTTCTCCACCCACCACCAGAACTCCAAAGGGACACAAAGAAAGTCGGAGGAATGAGGACAGGAATAATGTCTCAAGGCATTTCTACTGAAAATGGCTTGGGGAGGGCTGGTTTCGCATCGCTTCTGGCACTGGAAGCAGAGATGGAACCTGTTCTCCTGGGGCACACCCAGCTCCTGCTGAGCCTCCCCTTGTAGAAGGCATCTCAGCCCAATTTGTTGCTGCCCTTAACGCCAGGATCTTGCTCCAGCTGATGCAGGAAGCCAGGCTGGAAATGGAATTTCAAACTGTGATCTTCACCCTCTGCAGGAATGAAGAGATTCGGGGCAGCCTTGCAAGGCTGGAGCATCATTCACAGGCAACATCAGGACCAGGGTGGGGAAATGCTCCAAGCAGACTGGGTGCTCCCACCCTCTGCACAGCAGCAATAATGAAAACCAAAGAATTTCCCCCTGATGAGGCCGCACCTCGAATCCTGTGTTCAGCTCTGGGCCCCTCACTACAGGAGAGACCTTGAGGGGTTGGAGCGGGGCCAGAGAAGGGCAGCGGAGCTGGGGCAGGGCCTGGAGCACAGTGTGATGGGGAAGGGCTGAGGGACCTGGGGGGTTCAGTGTGGAGAAGAGAAGGCTCAGGGGGGACCTGATGGCTGCCTCCAACTGCCTGACAGGAGGATGGAGCCAGGAGGGGCTGGGCTCTGCTCCCAAGGAACAAGGGATGGGACAAGAGGAACCGGCCTCAAGCTGCACCAGGGCAGGTTTAGATGGAGCTGAGGAACAATTCCTGCCCCAGAGGGTGCTCAGGCATTGGAACAGGCTGCCCAGGGCAGGGCTGCAGGCACCGGCCCTGCAAGTGTTCACACAGCGTGGAGATGAGGCCTCAGTGCCATGGGTTAGGGGTGGCCTTGGCAGTGCTGGGATAAGGGTTGGAGTGAATGGGATTAAAGGGCTTTTCTGAGCTGGTGCATGACATATAGAGCCTCAGAGGGAAGTATTCGGCCCCTGAGATAGGGGAGCTGATAAGCCAGAGCTGGCTTTTCAGATGGCACTGCAATGAGTCTGGCTCCTTCTGCCCAGCAACACACTTGAACTTGGCTGAAAAAAGGAGGAAAGGTTAAACAGCAGGATGGGGAGTCCTTTAATTTCATATAAATTAAATATTTATATTCAAAAGCATTGCTCTCTTTCATTAATTACAAATGTGCTCCTCTTCAATTAATATGCATCACTCTGAACTTCTCCAGTGATGCCACGCTCTGTCCTGGGCACTAAACACTGATGCTTTGTGTCAGCAGCATGCAGCACCACGCTGAGATTACTTTCCAGTAATCCATAAATTCAGTAATCCATTTTTTTCCCTGATTGTTCTCCCAAGATGGAACTTCTCAGCTTGTGTCTATCCTGAACAGCACAAGGTAAGGATACAGGGCCACAGTATGTCAGAAAGAGCATCACACTAGAAATAGAGGAGCAACCTCACTGCACCAGGCAGTTCTGCCATCCCTTGTTGGGTTTTTCTTAACGAGAAGTATGGCAATCCCCCTTGCTGGCCTATATTTGGACTGGGATATTAAAGGAAAAGAGGAAGACACAGAAATCCCCCTGTGGTGGGAGGCTGATATGAGAGAATGTGAAGACTGGGAGGGCCAACACATAGCCTGTATTTCTCTTTTTGCGTGCCCATGGGTGGATGATCAGAGGATGCTGGTGGCCAGACACAGTGTAAACACCTCAAGGCAGAGCTGAGCTCACCTTGAACCACTTGCACTGTGTTTGGGGACACAGGTGGGTGATGGATTTGAACTGAAACAGGGCAAGTTCAGGTTGGATCTAAGGCAGAAGCTCTTCCCTGTGAGGGTGCTGAGGCGCTGGCACAGGGTGCCCAGGGAAGCTGTGGCTGCCCCATCCCTGGCAGTGCTCAAGGCCAGGTTGGACAAAGGGGCTTGGAGCAAGCTGCTCCAGTGGAAGGGGTCCCTGCCTGTGGCAGGGGTTGGGGCTGGAGGAGCTTTAAGGTCCTTTGCATGACTCTATGATTCTATGACTCAGCCAAGACTCCGCTTTGTCTCACTCCAGGTCCTTCAGAAAGGTCCTTGACCAGTTCCTTGCTTGACTTCTTGCTCTGCATCTTCCACATTAGCCCGTGGGTCTCTCTTGGGGTTCGTCCTGACTGCGAGGACACGTCCTTTCACCAAAGGCCAACCCGCTGCCCCATTTCTCCTCTCTGCCCCAGCACACAGCCCAGCCAGCAGACAGCACTGCCTCTCACCTCCCTAGGTGCAGGATGTCAGCACCTGCCTTCAGTCCCTGTCCTGTGCATCCTGTGCTGTGAGCCGCGGCCGCGGGATGCAGACACGTGTGAGGACCGAGCTGTGCCTCCTGCAGGGACAGTCACCTCCAGGCAGCTGAAGGGCAGCTCCTTCCAGAGCAGCAGCAGGGCTAAGCAGAGCTGTCAAAGTCATTGATGTCTCCTGAGACCACCCTGAAACCTCCATGAGTTCAACTCACCGGGAAGACCGCAGCTGGACGCAAACCCCTGCTGCTCTGGGGTCAGACATGAAGCCAGCAGCCCAACAGCACATCACCATGGGTCACTGCTCTCTGCTTTCACAGCTGCTCTGCCCTCCCTCTCCAGCAGCCCCAAAACTGGATGAGATGTGATTTTTAATGACACTTCGCTGGCCCCACTCTGCATCCAACTGCAGGGAAAAGGCAGAGAGACAAAGAGCAGCAGTGGCAAGCCTTCCAAAGGGGAAATGTGGGGTCTTGGTAGGCAACGAGCACATGATGGACCCTGAAACCACCATGCTGATACCATCCTCCTCTTAACTCCAGCCCCAGGCGTGAGAGCTGCAAAGGGGGAGCAGAGAGGAACGCAGGAGCCAGACCAGCTCACACCAGCTTTAAAGATGAGGATTTGTGAGTTTCCCCATTTAACCCCCAACACCAAGCTTGCACAGCCAAAGAGCGAGGCATAAATCCAACCCCTACTGACAGCTCACATGAGGCAGTGCCAGAGATCAGTCAAAGGAGCCCAAAATAGCGCCTAGTTTAAACCCTCCTTACACAGGAGGTTCGGGAGCACCTGGAATTGAAGGAGCCCAAATTTTCTTCCTTGGGCTGGCCAAAACCTTGTATCTGGTTGAGAGAGCACGCGATGGTGCACAGCAGGAGAGCCAGGAGCAATACTTGTAATCCTGCATTAACAAACATGACTCACCCATTTATTTTCACTGGTATGTTCGGGGTTATTTTAAGCTTTGTCTGAAGAATGCCAGCTCCTGTGCAATAGCTGCAATGAAGGATGGCACCGGCTTTGTTTTGCTTTACAACTAGGGATTTATTTATAGTGCCTTTAAAGAAATTAAAAGCTGAGAAGTGCAACCAGCCTGTAAATGGTTTTGAACACGTTGTCACTGATTTGCTAAAGCAGAGCCACATGGGCAAGTCCCACCTCCTGGCCAGAGTCAAATCTAGTGGAAACTGGTGGTTCAGGTGCCATCAGCTCTGGATCTGGCTCTGAGCTTCCCTGGGGTCCAGCCTGGACATCCCAGGCAAACCCCACCTCTCACTTTATAGAATCATGGAACCAACCAAGATGGGAAAGCCCTTTCAGCTCATCCAGTCCAACCATTGCCCAGCACTGCCAAGGCCACCCCTAACCCATGGCACTGAGGGTGTATGAACACTTGCAGGGCCGGTGCCTGCAGCCCTGCCCTGGGCAGCCTGTTCCAATGCCTGAGCACCCTCTGGGGCAGGAATTGTTCCTCAGCTCCATCTAAACCTGCCCTGGTGCAGCTTGAGGCCGGTTCCTCTTGCCCCATCCCTTGTTCCTTGGGAGCAGAGACTGATCCCACCTCACAACCACCTCCCGTCGTCATTAATGAAGTCATTAACACTTCACTTTGCAGGATCAAGCACAGCCCTGCTGCCCTTCCCCGGGCTCCATCCAGCAGTTAAGCAGGGTAAGGCTGATTCCTGACGTGCTGGATCCATCCCTGCTCTGCTCCCTGTTGTGCTGGTTCATGACCCGGAGCGCTCCCCACCGGGGGCTGTCCTCTGGGGTTACACCATAAGCTCCCATCAGGCACCCGTCTGCTCCACACCATTCACCATCTGCTCCCACAACCAGCGGGTTGGTGTTGTCTGGGGGTTATAGGCGGCAGCAGGGTGTGAGTCGGGGCTCCTGGGCTCTGCTTCTACAGGCAAATCCATGGTGGGGAGCGCAAACATCCTTAGCCCGAGGCTGTGCTCTCTGCTTCTGGGGTGGGGAAAAGGGAGAACACACACCACCTATCCCAGCCCTGCAGGAGCTCGAGACTGAGCAGTCAAAAGCTCAAGGTTCAGTGAGATTGTTGAAAGAGGGGTGAAAAATCAGCACGCCCCCATCAGCTTCCTTCTCCTTGCCAAGATTCAAAGAGGCACAACTGACCCAGGGCTGCCTGCCTGGGGCTCAGTTGAAGCCCACAGGAAAGGAGAAGCTGGGACTGCTGCCTGCTTCTCCCTGTGGTGACATGGCACGGCTCAGCACACCCTGGGCACCCCGACAGGAGCTGGAGAAGCAGGGATTAGGCACCTATTTACATGGATGGTGACTAGTTTTGTGCATAACTATTGCCCTTATGGCTTCCTCTCTGCTGGCAGAGATGGAGTTCCCCCGGGCTGAGGCTGGTTGCTGTGCCACAGCAGGTTTTCCCTAGGCCAGACCTAAGCAAAGCAAGGAGCAGGGGTGCTGAGAGCTGCTGCGGTGATGAGTCCTCCCTGGACACTCCACCATGCACAGCTGGTGATGGCTGCTGGTTTGCATTCACCAGGGAAAACACAGAATCCCAGCCTGGCTTGGGTTGAAGGAGCCTTAAAGCTCCTCCAGCTCCAACCCCTGCCACGGGCAGGGACCCCTTCCACTGGAGCAGCTTGCTCCAAGCCCCTGTGTCCAACCTGGCCTTGAGCACTGCCAGGGATGGGGCAGCCACAGCTTCTCTGGGCACCCTGTGCCAGCGCCTCAGTACCCTCACAGGGAAGAGCTTCTGCCTAAGAGCTCAGCTCAGTCTCCCCTCGGGCAGGTTCAAGCCATTCCCCTTGGCCTGTCCCTACAGGCCCTTGTCCCAAGCCCCTCTCCAGGTTCCCTGCAGCCCCTTTAGGCACTGGAGCTGCTCTAAGGTCTCCCATTCAGGAGCCTTCTCTTCTCCAGGCTGAACATATCCTCCTTCCTTCACACCAGTGTCCAGTCCAGTGTAATGGTGTAAACCACAATTCCTGTTTGGGAACTGCTGGGAACAGGAGAAGCAACATGTCTGGGACAAGAGAGGCTGAACTTTAGCCAAGGGAACAGCTAGAACCAGCCCTTCTCCAACCCTGAGTAAACACCCTCCAATCTCCTTCCCGCTTTTCCATACCTCTATCTGGATTAAATCTCCTTTGCCCTCTCCAGGTGACAAAGGGATGAGGAGAGCTGTGCCTCTGCTCATAGGAAGTGCACAACTGCTCACGCAGGGTGCTCACAGCAGGGATGCTGCTCTTGGTTTTGTTCTCCTCACAAATCCACACCAGGCATCTGCCTCCAAGCAGCTCAGAGCATCCCTAAGAATCGTCCCTCACAAAGTCGCTGTCAGGCTCCCAGTGCCGCACGCTTTACACAGCAGTGTTCTGCCCTCTTGTGAAGCTCTGCAGAAATCCAGGGCTATGGCTCTGCCAACCCACGTCCCCACATTACCCAGGCAGAGGCATGAAGAGACAGTGACTCTGTCCTCAGCTCACATCACTAAAGATTTCTGAGTGTGAATGGAGGGCTCTAAGCTCCATCACCACCAACTGAGCTCACCCCTGTTTTATCCTACAGCTGATCATTTGAAAGCCTTGAGATTGCCCCTTGCACTGCTGGCCTTGGCTGACACAAAGATCTCCATCCAGCCCAGCCCAGGGCTTCCCCAGGATCCCATGGGAATAAAGGCTGATCAATCTATGGATTATAGAAAGCCTGAGTGTGTCTGTGAGCTCCTCCTACCAACAGCTCTGCAGGTGCACTGGTCAGTCTGCAGCAGGGCTCATCCCTTCCTCCCCTTTTCATTACTTTGGGTATTGCAGGGTACCAGGATTTGTGGTTTACCCCAGGGGATGGGGCTGAAAGGGCAAGGATGCAGCCTGGGGCTTGGCATTTTCCTGCCTGCTGAAGAATGAAGTTATTTGTCCAGAAGGAGCTTTTGGCTCTAACCCACGTCTGGTGCCAGTGTGGGCTGTACCGGCACGGCCCAAGTTCCCACTCCAATCCCATCTCTCTGCCATTGACTATGAATAGGGACAGAAGGGACATGACTCATCCAGAACCTGACACAGACAAGGGACAGAAGGGGAGGTGTGCTGCCTTGCTGGGCACTTTGCCCTCCACCCGAAACCCCGCTGCTTGCCATCTGATCAACAAGTCATCCTCTTGTCCAGAGCAAACAGAACACATCGCACCAACCCAGCCCAGCCAGATGGGTCCCTCCATAAATCTGCCTACCACCTGCAGTGCCCCTCCTTTACAGATGAGAAACCAAGGCACAAAAAGGGCTGTGACTCAAAAGTACCCCTGTTAGAGACCACAAGATTCACCCTGGCTACAAAAGCCACCCCAGGTCAAGCTCTGCACAGCAATTGGTATCCTCCTCCTTCTCAAAAGGGTCAGTGACAGATGCCAAAGGCTCCCTGGGGTCCTCTTCCATCTTCCCAGGGCATTTAATGTTCTCCTGCAGATTGTCACGGGTCCCAGCAATGACTCCACTGTGGCACAGTGACGCAGGACAAAATACACATGGCACAGACCCGCTGGTTTTTCAATGCCATGGACATAAGGAGAACAAATTCCATGTGGTCTCACCCAGCCATTGCAGGACTGCTCCTTAAAACACAGTTTGATTCTGGACCAGGTGATGGCGTCTAACAGCATGACAGCACCACACGGAGCATTTTCCTTCCCAAAGCTGCTTTTTATCGCTTGGGCTCTGAACCATGCAGGTGCTGCCAGGAACCTGCTTGTACCGGCGCCGGCTCCATCCCTAAAGCTGACAGCGAGCAGGATCCAGCGCGTCCGGAGACACGCACCAGATGGCAGAGCCACGGCGCTCCGCTCCCAGACGCACGCTCAGCGGCTCACAGTGCAACCTGCCCTGACGAGGGAGACAGGAGGAAGGTCAAGCCATCTGTTTGCTGAGAGCTCGGTGCTGTGCTCAAGAGCAAAGCATGGGAAGATTGGAAAGCTGATGTTAGACTTCCCCATTATATCGTTGCTTTAGTCTGGCTTTTACCTGCTCTCTGTGAGCTTGCTTTGGGTGCTAAAGCTGAATGGACAGAAGAGACATAGGGGAGCACCCAAACCCTGCAAGAAGCAGCCACACAGTTAATAGAAGTAGGAAATGGTTTGGGTTGGAAGGGACCTCAAAGCTCCCCCAGCTCCAACCCCTGCCACGGGCAGGGACCCCTTCCACTGGAGCAGCTTGCTCCAAGCCCCTGTGTCCAACCTGGCCTTGAGCACTGCCAGGGATGGGGCAGCCACAGCTTCTCTGGGCACCCTGTGCCAGCGCCTCAGCACCCTCACAGGGAAGAGCTTCTGCCTAAGAGCTCAGCTCAGTCTCCCCTCGGGCAGGTTCAAGCCATTCCCCTTGGCCTGTCCCTACATCCCTTGTCCCAAGCCCCTCTCCAGGTTTCCTGCAGCCCCTTTAGGCACTGGAGCTGCTCTAAGGTCTCCCCTTCAGGAGCCTTCTCTTCTCCAGGCTGCCCCAGCCCAGCTCTCTCAGCCTGGCTCCAGAGCAGAGCTGCTCCAGCCCTCGCAGCATCTCCATGGCCTCCTCTGGCCTCGCTCCAACAGCTCCTCATCCTTCTCATGTCTATTTCTGCTACCCCAAAGTAACGCCTGCGTAACCTCTTCGGGCTGGAGGTGAAGATCTCCTTGTCCTCAAAGCTCTGTGCGTGCAGGTAGGGCAGGGAAGCATCCACAGCACAATCCCAGTCTCCCTGCAGAGGTTCATTTGTCTGCAGCACCACGTCTGCGGCTGCCGGCACCTGTGAAATCAGCGGTGCTTGTCACCACTGCGACAGCTCATCTGGCTGCTCTAGACAGTGACATCATGTCATGTGCCTGCATGAGGTACCCGTCACACGAGCAGGGGAAAGGTTTCTTTCATGCTAAATGTTCGGCTCAAGGGTTGAGCCAGGTTCCTATTATAAGGGAGAAAAAAAGGATGTTGGGGCTTATCCTGGGAGCTGCCAAAGTCACAGAAATACTGATTTATAAAGTAAGGTCTCGGATGGATCGTTAATCCTTTTTTCTTATTAATACTACTCCTTCACTACGTGTAACAAATGCTGTCAGTGAAATCAGCAACACAAATGTGGATCATTTATCAATGCTGTTAAAACCAGTGCTGTGGAAGGAGGGCAGGCAGGTGGGAGCAGGCTCTGTGGGCTCAGCATTGCTTGAGCGGGCTAAGGGAAAGGCAAGGTGCATGGGGTGAGGGCATCACACATTGCCAAGCTGGGAGAAACAGCGTTCCCCCCCCCTGTGTGGGCAAGCTCAGACCATTGTCAGAGCCCCACCTTTATTTGTGCTCCTGTTTCAGTGGGCAAAGCTGGGGAGGTGCCAAGGAAACTCCGTGATTCATCACCTTATGGGCTGTTAGGCACAAACAAACCAATGTTCAGCTTGCACGAAGGTGGAAAAGAGACACAGGCTGGGCTTAGGTGGGGATCAGACTCTTACATGGGAGGATTTCAGCCCAAAACATTGTCTTGAATTTCTACAGTGATTTCTACACACACGCACCCTTCCCAGTCCTTCGGGGTTTTCCTCCCGCTGTAGCAGGAAATGCCCGGTTTCCCTGATTTGGACCCTGTCTGCATCACAGGTTGCATCACAAGCAAGAAAGCAGGACACAGGCTGTAGAAAAGGCTGATGAATCCTTTGCTGATGGGGTGCTCTTGCTAATGTAAATGTGAAGCCATTGACAGAACTTGCACTCTATTGTTTCAGGATGTGTGACAGAGGGAACAGCCTGGGCTAATCCCTACTGAGCCCCAGGGAAAGGAAATAGACTCCTAACAGCAAGGGGTGGTCTGTCCCTGTTCTGGGAACCCCAGAGTCATGGAGTGGTTTGGGTTGAAAGGACCCTAAAGCTCCTCCAGCTCCAACCCCTGCCACAGGCAGGGACCCCTTCCACTGGAGCAGCTTGCTCCAAGCCCCTGTGTCCAACCTGGCCTTGAGCACTGCCAGGGATGGGGCAGCCACAGCTTCTCTGGGCACCCTGTGCCAGCGCCTCAGCACCCTCACAGGGAAGAGCTTCTGCCTAAGAGCTCAGCTCAGTCTCCCCTCGGGCAGGTTCAAGCCATTCCCCTTGGCCTGTCCCTACAGGCCCTTGTTAAAGGTTCCTCTCCCAGATCTTTGCTTTCCTGGCAAGCCATGAGCCCTCTCCAGCTCAACCTCTTGCAGTCGGTAACTTTTATTTTCCAAGTGTCTTTTGCGTCAGCAACATCAAGGTTCAAAATTCCTCCTGGTCCTGCCCAGGGTTTGTCCTTGCCAGGGATCTTACACTGTCACAGGCCTTTCAGATCAGTGCTGGGCACCGGGACAAGTACAGCTGGATTGGGGAATTTTGGGAGGTGACTCAGCACAGTTTGGATGACCTCAGCCCTTGCTGAGCTCTGCCTCTTGCCCCGAACAGCCTGCCTAGCTAAAAGCTTCCTCACCCAGGGTGATGCATGTAGAGCGGCCCAGCACTGCTCTCTAAGGCGAACGAATTTGGGTTAGACATGGCTGAGTGAAGCACGTTCAGGATGTGGCCTTCCCTTTTGTCTCAATTGCAGGGGGTGATATCTCTGGACATCCAGCGGTCTGCGTGGGAAGCAACCCACCTACAGCTTAGAGCTGGTTAAACCCTGCAAGGCGCAGCGGCACCAGCTCCTCCACTGCTCAGTTCATGTGGTTGATTCATTGTCCCACAGAAAGCAGTTCTTCAAAGCCTCTCTCTTGAAACGACTTGCACATCAGAAGCCGTACGTGGGTTAGGAACACCACTGGCTCCCAGAACACTGCAGCCCTGAGGTCATAGCTTTGTCGCTGCAGAAGAGCTGTGAAAGAAACCTTTTGCTCTGGTGTCAGCTCTACACTACAATATGCCACCATGGGGAGTGAAGACGCCCTCTTAGCATCTCTCAGCCTGTGTCTGGGCTGCTGGGTGGGCTTCTGGTTCATTTTAATGCCAGAGGAGGAAAATCTTCTTTATTTGGGTTGTTGCCCTGTTGTCATTTTCAGTCATTGTGTGAATGCACGTGGGCCCCTTTGTTTCATTTTTCCACCTGAAGTGATGCTCCAGACTGGCCTGCCCTGGATCGTCAATTTGCTCAAGGCCAAGCTTGGCTTTGTCCCCAAAACTGGGATGAGAAAACAAGGCACAAATGAGCAGGGTATTTCTGCTAGCACCTGGTTTTGACCTGATGGAGACACGACACGTGCCATGAGAGCATTTGGTGTGGTAAAACAACAGACCTAAAGCTCAGGACATCATGCAGATACACACAATCTGTGTCTCACCCTGGTGCAGGGCAGTGAGGGGGCAAGGAACAGCTTCTGCCTTTCTGCAGCAGGAATTCTCAGTTCTTATTGCTGCCATCTGGGTCACCCCTATTCAAATCACCTGCATTTTGTCTATGTTCCAAGCCCCAGTGTGGAGGTCTGGGTACCTCTCACTGACACAAAGCGCACCCAAGGCTGGATAATCAGGTTTGCTATTGTGTTTGCTGGTTTCTTTACCCCTTGCTCCTTTTGGAAGACATCAGAGACAGTCCAAGGGTTTGAAGGACCTGGAATGATGGCAATATACAAGTAATGGCAATGTCTGCTCATGGTGGAGTAAGTACGTGAACACTTGCTTTTCCACTATAAACACTATTTACTTCTTGGTGCTGCAAGATTGGGTAACAAGTTAAAACAAACAGATTTACAAGCTACTTCAGTAATACAGAGATGTGATTCAGAGTAAGACCTGTCCTGATCTGTGGCTTTGGTTTGTAATTGGAGTAATACAGTTGTCCAGCTGGGTTTGGACAGCAGTGCAATACTGTGTCACGTTTCTAGCTCCCTACCATGCTGCTAATATAGGGGAGGAGGAGGCCTTGAACCTGAGATTTAGCAGTGGGAACGCTGCTGCCCCTCCAAAGCTGGCTCTATTTTTTCCTCTTGTCCTGGAGTTGGGCATCAAAGTTTTCCTTAATCATAAGAGCTTCCTTTGTGTGGCTCACCAGTGGATTTCAAATGCCCTCCATCTCCCTTGCATCCAAGAAACAAACCAGAGCAGCTTCTGGAATCAACTCCTCTCAATGCTGTTAATGCTGGGGTGTTCCTTAGACTAAAGAGTAGATGGAAAACTATTTCCAGGGCATTTGTTCTCTTGACAAGATTGGGAATAAACAGGGGAGATTCAGGTTGGATCTAAGGCAGAAGCTCTTCCCTGTGAGGATGCTGAGGTGCTGGCACAGGGTGCCCAGAGAAGCTGTGGCTGCCCCATCCCTGGCAGTGTTCAAGGCCAGGTTGGACACAGGGGCTTGGAGCAAGCTGCTCCAGTGGAAGGGGTCCCTGCCTGTGGCAGGGGTTGGAGTTGGAGAAGCTTTCAGGTCCCTTCCAACCTAAACGTGGCTGGGACTCTGTGACTTCTCTCTCGCATCCTTCATTTTTCTTTGCTCTTTTCTCCCTTGCAGTTCAGCAGTGGGATCTGCAACGCTCATGCAAGGTTTGTGCAAGGAGCTTAGTGTCGTGGCTTCTGGGTAGAGCAGGGTGGTGACATCCACTGCTCCCATGTGGAACTAGGGCTGGATTAATGCTGGTGCTCAGAAAAACTTGCCTAGATCAGGGCTGCATCCAGCCACAAAGCTCACCCAGCACTGCCTCCATACACTGCAAGGGCAAGAGAAGCATCATCCAAACCCTGAGTGGGTTTGGAAGCCTTTTTAGCTGAAGACACTGGGTAGATTTCCATGTCCAAGTTCTTGCTGTTACAGCTGCTTGTGCTTGCCCAGCTTTCAGTGCTGCTTTGCCCTATAGCAATTTCCCAGTGTCTCACCTAGCTCCAAGTCTAAGAAGGCTTTGCATTTCTGGTTGGATAATCACTAGATCACTGTGTTTATCTGACTTCTTTTCCCACCTCTTGACTTCTTTATTGACCTGTTGCTCTACTGCAACCTCAGCCATTTAAGAGGCAGATTAACCCACAAGTTGTTACCTGGACTCTGTTTTTACCCTTTTGTAAGCAAACTCAAACCTGGAATTGTGAAACAAGGAGGACATCTTGGCTGGAGATTTCTTTAATAACCCAAACACCTTCTCCACTCCCTGGGACAGGGTTTGGTAACCTGATACACATGGGGCAAGACAGTCTTGAGCAGCATCATGCAAGACTCCTGTGTCCCAGGGAATATTTGCTGATTCCTATCTCCCAAGAGCCTGGAAACTTAGGCTGGGACCCCAGGGTGCCACTGGGTACCCACCAGCATGGAGAAGCAGCTTTTTGCTCTGGAGAACTCACTCCGAAGGCCTTGCTGACCTCCCTTGGGCTGATTCCCAGCACTTCAGTGAGACATGGAATGTCCACATGGCCTGGAGCCTTTACCCAGTACACAGCTTAGAAACATAATGCAATGGTGTCATTTGATTTTAATGAGTGGCCTTAGGAATGAAGGTGTCACGTCATCCCCTGCTGCCCACTGTTTCGCAGGAAGGGTGACTTAGGGATCAGAGAGATATAAGACAGCAAGAGTGTGGTCAGAAACAGAAGCAGGGTGGGAAAAGCCACAGCACAGTATAGAAAAAAGCCTTCCAAACGTGTTCTGGACAGCAGCTTTCTTGTGGCTTGAGTGCTTGGTGTTAGCAGAGGGGATGAACAGGAATGGAAATGAAAGAAAACCTTTCTCTATCCTGTTTCGAGGCTGCAGTACCTTGATGGCATATGAAGCTGGAGTATTAGCTGCTTTGAAGGAATTGTCACCCAACATGCTGGAATCTGCATCCAAGATATATGGGGCTTCTTCAGGATCACTTGTAGCTACATTTGGATTGTGTGGCTGTGACTTAGGTAAGGGCTCTGCACTTCCATTTATTCTTTTGCATTTAAAGAGATTAGATATCTGGAAACTTTGGAGTTGCAAAAGATCTGGCTTGGGTTTTTTTAATTATCCTTTATATGTGGTTGATTCCTCAGAATCTGACTTCATTGACTTCTTTAAGAGTGGAAATGTGGCTAAATTAACCCATGAGAAAATAGACTGGATAGAGATATTAAATACGTCAGTGCATCTTCTTAGTTTGCATTAATGGTAAGCATATTTAAGATAAGAGACAGAAGTGCCCTCCTTAATCATAGAATCACAGAATAGTTAGGGTTGGAAAGGATCTTAAGATCATCAAGTTCCAACCTCCCTGCCATGGGCAGGGACACCTCACTCTAAACCGCATTACCTAAGGCCTCGTCCAACCTGGCCTTGAACACTGCCAGGGATGGAGCATTCACAACCTCCCTGGGCAACCCATTCCAGTGCCTCACCACTCTAACAGGAAAGAATTTCCTCCTTAGATCCAATCTAAACTTCCCCTGTTTAAGTTTTAACCCATCACCCCTTGTCCTGTCACTACAGTCCCTAATGAAGAGTCCCTCCCCAGCATCCCTATAGGCCCCCTTCAGACACTGGAAGGCTGCTATGAGGTCTCCACGCAGCCTTCTCTTCTCCAGGCTGAACAGCCCCAACTTTCTCACCCGACCTTCATATGGGAGGTGCTCCAGTCCCCTGATCATTCTCATGCTCTCCTCTGGACTTGTTCCAACAGATCCATGTCATTTTTATGTTGAGGACACCAGAACTGCACACAATACCCCAAGTGAGGTCTCACAAGAGCACAATAAAGGGTCAGAATCACCTCCTTCCACCTGCTGGTCATGCTCCTTTTGATGCAGCCCAGGATACGGTTGGCTTTCTGGGCTGCAAGCGCCCACTGCAGCCGGCTCATGTTCATTTTCTCATCAACCAGCACCCCAAAGTCCTTCCACAGGGCTGCTCTTACACTTGGCATGGTTAAACTTCATGAGGTTGGCATCAGCCCACCTCACAAGTGTGTCAAGGTCCCTCTGGATGGCATTCCTTCCCTCCAGCGTATCAACCAAACCACACAGATTGGTGTCATCGGCAAACTTGCTGAGGGCGCACTCAGTTGTTTAA